>NC_135771.1:24608407-25227161 GCF_052425735.1 Oculina patagonica
TCGGTATTAATCCCTTTTATTTTTAAAACAGGCAGTATTGTCGACTGATCATAAAATACGTGTTACTAAACAAAGATATCGGAGATATTAGACTGAGGGCGGTTTTCATTAGTGAGAACTGGCCGACCGGTCCGGGCAATTTTTTTTACGCCCACTTCAAGATTCAAAATGTGAACTCGCCTATCTACAAAATATCCTCAAAATCCACTAAAACAGTGTATTATATTTTTGCACTGACTGATTTGACAGAACAATTCTGACTAACAACGGAATTCTGTTCTCAGAAAAAAAAGTAACGGGTCTAGTCGGCCAGTTCTGACAAATGGAAAACACCCTAAGGGAAAACAACTGAAGAAAAGTATTCATTTTTCTTGCCCAAATTGATATTTAAATAAATGCGCTGCAAGTTGAAGTTCCTCAGGAAAGTCTTTCCGTTTGACTAGCCGTTCACAGTGTAGTGTTTGACTTGGTCAACCTTCGAACCAATTAAAATTGATTATCTTTTTTTCTGATAACTGTGAGTTTATTTGACTGTACATGTAACATTGCGAACTGACAATGAGCGAGAGAACTCAAAAGAGAACTCAAAAGGGAACTCAAAAGGGCGCTCAAAAGGGAACTCAAAAGGGCGCTCAAAAGGGAACTCAAAAGGGCGCTCAAAAGGGAACTCAAAAGGGAACTCAAAAGGGCGCTCAAAAGGGAACTCAAAAGGGAACTCAAAAGGGCGCTCAAAAGGGAACTCAAAAGGGCGCTCAAAAGGGAACTCAAAAGGGCGCTCAAAAGGGAACTCAAAAGGGAACTCAAAAGGGCGCTCAAAAGGGAACGCAAAAGGGCGCTCAAAAGGGAACTCAAAAGGGCGCTCAAAAGGGAACTCAAAAGGGCGCTCAAAAGGGAACGCAAAAGGGAACTCAAAAGGGCGCTTAGAAAGGAACTCAAAAGGGCGCTTAAAAGGGAACGCAAAAGGAAGCTCAAAAGGCGCTCATAAAGGAACGCAAAAGGGAACTCAAAAGGGCGCTTAAAAGGGAACGCAAAAGGAAGCTCAAAAGCGCGCTTAAAAAGAAACGCAAAAAAGAACGAAAAAAGGAAAGCAAAAGGGAACCCAAAAGGGAACTAAAAAGACAGAGTCAAGAGAGAACTCAAACGGAAGTTCAAAAGGGACATCAAAATGAAACTCAAAAGTCTTTCAAGCTTTATTCCATTTAATGTGACAAACTTCCCCCAATGAACCACACGATAGACCTCTTTAGCTTCGTATGGTAATTGTCTATTTCACATCAAATTCATTTAATTATCTTTCTAAAAATAACGCATCGAAGGTACGTAACAATAATTAAATTTGAAAAAATAATTTTCAAGAGTAGCATTTCATGATCTGGAATAGGACAACAATCAAAAGAAGTTAAAGAGGTCTATTATAGAATGTTTTTTTTCTTAAACCCCGGTAAAGCTTCTCTGTGCTTTTTGCATCAATTTTCCCTCGGCCTAATTTGGAACCATCAATAAGACTCCTTTATTCTCCTGTCAAGATAAAAAAGGGTAAATTATTGAACTACATTTCAACGCAAATCGGCTGCAATCGTTTGTGTAATGTTCTCATATAATCGCCCCGATCGCAAGAAAACTTTTTGAAGTGACAGAGGCGACAGAAACGATCGGGGCGATTACACGAGAACCAGACTTTAAACCAAACTATTCCAGGATTACCTAGCAAGGAATCTTTTTGTTGCATTTCTTGGTCTGTTTACTCTTCCCCTTGCAGTCTTTCCCGCCATTGGCTGGAGGTGGATTATTACAGTCACGTGTCCTGGTCATTTTCCCGCCTTTACACGACTTGCTGCACTTACTCCACTTGGAGTATTTAGACCACCCACCGTCCACTGTGATAGAAAACCAAGTTAGTATACCACTTCTCCACTTAGTATGAATATGTAAAATTTTATCAGTGACATAGCCACTAAGCAGGGACTCGACAGACTAAGCATTAAGTTTTCGATATCTATTTGTTAACGACAATTTATTCTGTCCGATTCAAGCATTCCACACATTGGAGTTTTAGTTGTCGATAACTAAGTCTGGCAACCTGGAACTTGGGAACTAACATTCACCACGCATACTCAAACCACTGACTCCTGACAAAACCAAACCAGTTATTCCCACACACGGGAAAAACGGTCAAAACGTAGTTCTCGTCAACTATACGTTATCGACAACTAAGTTGTTACCCTTTAGCGTTAAGTTGTCGACAACTCACTCAGCTTACACACTGTGTTTTTTGGTTGTTGATAAAATTTAGTTGTCGATAACAAATCATTGTCGGCAACTAAATGTCTAGTCTGCGAAGCCACCTGGCTTAAACTACAAAATCGACAACTTATTTTAATTAAGCAGTTAAGCATTTCCAAGATGTATAGTAACCATTCAGTCGGTAACTCCTTCGAGCTGTAGGATGATTTTTGTGATCTCGACTAAAACTTTTAAGGATAAGTTCACTAAACGTTTTTTGCTAAAATGGGTATTTTTAAATTTCCTACTGCGACTAATTTTGGTTCGAGAACAAGCACAAATCACGTAAAGAATTTTGGGAGCCTAGAAACTGGACAAGAAAATAAGTAGTCGAAGAAGGATAATTGATCGTTTGTGGTTATGAAAATGCTTAAAAAAAATTGAAAAGAAAAGAACAAGTGATGGCTATAATACATCAATAATCAACTTTAAACTTTTAATATTAGCACTTTACCTGGTTGTTCATTTGATCCTGATGTTTCTAATAAAAGAAAAAAGCAAACATTAAGATTATGAGAAAAATGTGACAAGGTCTTTATGGCCATATTTATTCTTAGAGTGTAATCAATGATAGTAAGTGGAACCCCCTGCAATGAAGTGTGTATCACACGCGTTTTAAACATGGGTAATATTCTTTGTTTCGTAATTGACGAGGAATGGAAAACAGATTTTCAGATTTTTCCGTTTATTTTGTTTTAAATATACACAAGTCAAAATAACCAAAACAAAACAAAATAACTACTCACCACAAGCGGCTTTCAACATTTCCTCAAATTGACTGGAAAGCGCATCAAAATCATCGTAAAGAAGCACTTTTCCCTTCTCTCCAGCTGCCTCTTCCATTTTGTCTTTGTTCTTTATCACGCCTGCACCAATTCCAATAACCGTTGTACTAACGTCTTTGCGCTGGTTAAGGAAAAGTTAAGATTTGTGAAAAATAAGTTAAAAATAGTCTATGTTTACTGTTGTGCATGTGCAAATGTACTTTTCGAAAACGTAAATAAGTGGTTTTCGAAAACGTGAGAACTATTCAGTCAGCTTTTAAAGGTTTCGCAAAAAACTATCCAGACTATCTCCGTAAACCTGAATATTACCAGTCGAATGACGCACTAGACACATGAACTCCCCGTGTACCTATTTTTGCCATATATCCGCTTGCATATAAACAAAGTGAGTTTCGCAAGTAGAAAACAGTTTTAGCTTTCTCTAGTGTCTTAAGAATCCCTTATAAGTGTGTTCAGTTTCCACTTCGAACATTTTGATTAGTTCTCATTTTTTTTCTTACAAACTATTTTCACCAAGGTCATCGTGGGATGTTAATTGCCACTTTCACTGAGAGTGTATAAAGAGTCGGAATTAAGAAGACTTATAATTACCTCTAATGCTTTGGTCGACTCTGAAAATGGAATGAAGGGTTTTGTATCCCATTTTCCAATAAAAGGTTCTCCATCAGTAAACACAAGCATGACATTCTTGGCGTTTTTCCTGTCTCCTCCCCCCTTGGCAAACAAGTCGGTTACAGCCAGATTCTCAGCAAGATCTGTACGCGTTCCCCATTGTTCTGGAACGACGCGAATTTCCTGATCCACAAGGCTTTTGAAGCTCTCTGGATTATAGTAATTCTTGTTTGCAAAGTTGTTGTGAACGTCTGCGTTTGGTCCAAAGGTGATCAGCGCAAAGTGATTTCCGTTTTTAGAGATCCCCAGTTGGTCCACCAGTTTTTCAATGATCTGTATCAGTTGAGAGCGTTGGTCTTCGTTCATGCTTCGTGAGATGTCACCCACAACTGCGATATCCAATACTTGTTCTTTACATTCGCCTAAAAAAAATAAAACCGCTTATATTACGGTCGACATGAAAGTTAATATCAAGGTGTCACGTAATGGTTTAGGCATTCTGTCTTTAAATTTTTATCGAAACTTTACCAGTAATGTCGAGTTTAAACCTTTTTTTCAACTTTCTGTGTTATGGGCAATTTGTGTAACAAATAGAAGTTGCTATGACTTCAAACTTCGTTGCCATGCATATGTCAGTTTTAAACTACTTGGTAAAGGCTTTTGATGTTTATATTTTTTTCGTTAATTGACGAGACAAACATCAACACGTATTTTTTTACAAATTCGGTAGGTAGAATTCAGAGCCACCTTAAATTTAAGACAAAATAACGTAGCTCAGAACCCTACCTACAGATTTTTTGAAAAAAAATGCAAAAATGTTTCTCTTGCATGTTTGACAAAATGTATCAAAAAAAAAAACTTTCACCGAGTATTTTTTAAGTTGACAATAGAAGTTGACAGTTTGTGATAATTACAAGCCACAAAGAATTGCCACGAACATTTGTAATTCTCATTTTTTTAGTTATTAGTTCAAAAATATGGAATCTTTGACCTCTTTGAGGATAGAATGGGAACAAAGCTTGATTTCTCACCGACCTCAACTTGTTCATTGTCAAAGCCAATACAAATTTTCCTAAAAAGTGTTACCTCAGTACTAGTGGTGAAGGTGCGATAGAACATTACAGACGCGCATGTCTAAGCCATAACGAGCCACCTTAAAAGTGTTTGATGCTGTTTGAAGTCCCTCCCAGAAAAAAAAGTTTTCTTTATAAGTACAGCGTGGAATCCTATTTTGTACTTTAAACAGTTCGCAAAATGAAATTGCAACCAAAGCAATATAAAAGGAAATTTAAAAAGTAAGCATATCTGAACTATCTCAAATGGCTTACTGGGGCATTCTTCTTCATTGCATGAAACCGTCTTTTTCGCTGGACCCAGTTGACTGCAGTCCTTTCCACCGTTAGATGGCGGGGGATTGGTGCAGGTTCTTGTAAGTGTCTGTGTTCCTCCTCCACACGTCACGCTGCACTTAGAGGCTGACCAATCAGTGTAGCCACCGTCAACTGATGCAGAGAAAAAATAACAAACTTCTTTTAAAAATCTCTGGCAAATTACTTTTAGTCATCTGGGAGCCTAAAAGCTGAAAATAAAGCAAGAGAAGTCGAAGAAGAAATCGATCGTTTGTTGTCATGAGAATGTTTGCTAGAATTTAAAAAGAAAAGAACAAGTATATATATGGCTAAACACAATAATATAAATAAAGTTCGAAATTTTTCCATCCGTGCTTTACCTGGTTTTTCAGTTGGTCCTGATGTTTCTAATGAAAAAAGCAGACATTGAGAGTATGAAAAAAATGTGACAAGGTCTTTGTGCCCATGTTTCTTCTTAGATGGATATCAGTGATAATATGTGGAAAAATGGGTAAAAAAGCTAATATTTAGAAATAGAAGTTTTTACTCATGGAAGGGTCACAAATAAAATATACCTTGTAAAATGTTAAAACAATTCTACTCTATAGTTGAAGCAAAAGCAAACAAAAATACAATTGGGAATTGTACTACAAGGTGAAAACGTCGCATTCACTACGGTACTACCACTAGAGCGATACGTTTAGGGGCGGAGTATTTTGTTAAATATTTTATTCCATCATCCGGTTTCTAATAGGGAAGTGCCACTAAAATGATTTTTAATTTATTTTTAGTTAAAGTTATTCCCAATTCTCAGTGTTATTGTCCTTACTTTCTATTTTAGTGTGTTTATTTATATCAGTTTGGTGGATCAAGGGGGGAGGGGGCGGGGGGCTACCCAACCAGTCTACTTCCCCTGAGTCAGCTCCTGACGTTTGCTCGTGAAAATTTGTGGAACATTTGTTATTTCCGTTAGTCATTTGACAAAGAATGAAAACTAGATTTTCACATTTTCCCGTCATTTTTGATTTTAATACACACAAGTCAAACATAATAACCACTTACCACAAGCGGCTTTCAGCATTTCCTCAAATTGACTGGAAAGGGCATCAAAGTCGTCAAAAAGAAGCACTTTTCCCTCCTTACCGGCCACCTCTTCCATTTTATCTTTGTTTTCTATCACGTTTGCACCAATTCCAATAACTGTTGTACTAACATCTTTGCTCTTGTTGAGGGAAATAAATGCGAGATATAGTTAGAAATACAATATATAGTGAGTTTTCTACATCTAACTCTACTTTAAGTAGGTAACAATTTACGACATAACAGCGGCTGTAAGACTAGTAATAACAACAGCAACAAATGCAGCAACAACAACATTCGCCTGGTGCTCGTGTTTCACTACACTTCTTTCGTGCTCTCGGTTTACCGTATTTCTGTGCGCCCCGCCCTTTGGCCAAATAACGCCCCCCCCCGTCCCGATGCGGCGCTTATTTGAGGGATTCCGCTTAACTAAAAACAGCACTGCAAAGCAACTTTGAAAGAAACTTGGACATTTCTTTTCATCAAAAGCAATGTTTTGCCGTTCAAAATGATCGTTTTACCGTTCACCGATTAGTTTTTCTATCCAACATTCTTACAATACGTAGTTCTGTAAATGTTGTCAATGTCTCGAACTTTGCCAAGACAGCTAGCGCTACTTCTCTCTTCAGCAAGAGACGAAGACTGACAATCAAAACACGCTATTTTCAATTACTGTAAAAGATTAGATTGTTTGTGACGTCCAAAGTTTAAATCCGCGCCACCATCGAATAAGCGCCGCCATGGAGGCGTGTAAACTTTAACAAGCGCCGCGGCACTTATTCGAGTAAATACGGTACTTACATTTGCAGGGAAATTGTATTCAAGGTCAAGTTATTTTACCTTGGCATCAGACACATGTGTACCTGTTGTTTGTGTGTGTTTCGGAACAATAATTTACGTACAAAAGTATACGAGCACGAGCTGAAAATGGTTTATTTTTTAAAAAGGTTAAGAATCCCCGATTTGTGCGTTCTGCTATGGCGAAACGCTTTCCACCACGGAAGTTTTGGTAAGTTAACAAGTTTTGTTCCAAACTTATTCACACCAAAACCATCGGCCTTGTTAATTAGCACATGTATTGACTGGAGCAGTTTTCAATTTAGTGTCGTAAAACCAATTGAAAACCAAAGTTATCACCAACCACAAAGGACACAGACAATACTTGAAGCAAATACTATACATGTAGCCGGCACGAAGCGCGGGAAAACGTGCGTGAGCGAGTCACCATTGCCTTTGGTTTGACTTCTGATTGGCTGAGAAAGTGGCGCGAGATTTTTAAACCAATCACTAAGCGTAGTAATGCAAAACCAAAGCAAACGCAAATTACTTTCGATACTCAAGTGAAAACCGCTCTAACTTCCAATCAGATTTTTTAAGAGTCGTAATTAAAAAGACTGATTTACCTCTAATGCTTTGGTTGTCTCTGAAAATGGAATGAAGGGCACATTATCCTTCTTTGCAACGAGAGGTTTTCCATCAGTGAATACAAGCATAACATTCTTGGCGTCAGGTCTGTCTCCTCCTCCCTTGGTAAACAAGTCGGTTACAGCCAGATTCTCAGCAAGATCGGTACGCGTTCCATAATCTACCGGAACGTAGCGAATTTCCTGATCCACGAGACTCTTAAAGCTCTCAGGATTATAGTAATTCTGGTTTGCAAAGTCGTTGTGGACATCTGCACTTGGTCCAAAGGTGATTAGTGAAAAGTGGTTGCCGTTTTTAGAGATGCCCAGTTGGTCCACCAATTTTTTAATGATGTTTACCAGCTGAGAGCGCATATCATCGTTCATGCTTCGTGATATGTCACCTAGAATTGCGATATCCAACACTTGTTCTTTACATTCGCCTAAATTAAAAGAAATTAAAAATTAAACCGTGTATATTACGGTGGTTATGAAAGTTGATATTAAAGGTGTTATGTTTTCAAGTCCCTACCCATCCCAAGAAATTAAAAAAAAAAACGTTTTCTTTACAAGACGGAGTACAGCTTGGTCACCTGTTAAACTTTCTACAGTTTGTTAAGCGAAATTGCGACCAAAGACCACCAAAGCGGTGTAAAAAACGTAAGCATTTAAAGTTAACAGTGCTCTTGCTGATTATCGAAAATTCTCTTTTAGAATATCCATAATATATTGCCAAATATACAAAAAAGGATAAAAATATTCTTTAGAACAAAATAAAACAAGTATTATGGGGCAGAAGTACAGGAGTACAAAGATGAAAGTGGATTACAGTTCATCAAGTTAGTTTTTTGGACAGGATGTCAAGAAATCAAACGATCCATTCTGGTTGAATTTTAAATCGTTTAATCGCTTTTTTGGGGGCTGATATTTCTTTGCTTTCAACAATTTTGGTGTTTTTTTTTTCTTTCTAAAGCAAGTTAATCAAGAACGTTTATAGCATTCTACAGGCTATAGTTATTAAAATGCGATAAATAAGTCGGGACACTGTTTCTTTATTAATTTCAATTGGCTTACTGGGGCATTCTTCTTCATTGCATGAAACCGTCTTCTTAGCTGGTCCCAATCTATTGCAGTCCTTTCCACCGTTAGACGGCGGGGGATTGGTGCAGGTTCTTGTAAGTGTCTGTGTTCCTCCTCCACACGTCACACTGCACTCAGAAGCTGACCAATCAGTGTAGTCACCGTCAATTGCTGAAGAGAAAAAAATTAATAAAATAACCTCTGTAATATTTATTTCACTCACCTAAATTGCACGAGCATATCGAGAAATTACAAAATAATACTACATGAAAACAATACACTAAAAACCTTATTGCTGCCGATAGGCAGCCTTCATATTCTTGAACGCATTCGAGAAGTTTGGTTCGTTGGTTCGTTCGTTGGTTCGTTCGTTCTATCGGATAGAAATCAGCCTATCAGCAATCCCCTTAAAAATACAGTACGAGCCAGCCGATCAGAAGTCCCCCAGGGGCGGATCCAGGAATTTGCAAAGGGGGGTGGCTTCTTACCAATATTTGTGTTACTGTATTGTTCAAGCCCCAGTTTTGTCATGGGGGAGGGGGGGTCTCAGGCTTGTTATTGGCAGTTTGAAAGTGGGAGTGCAAATTAATTTTGGGTTTGAGGCCCATATTACATGGAGCCGTAGGCTCCATCCCCTCTAGGGGGGTCTGGGGGCATGCCCCCTCAGAAAATTTTGAAAAGTTAAAGCCTCTTAGACGTGATTTCCGCGATTCTGAGAAGCTTTATACAGCTGTCAATTAGGTTATTAAACCACTTTTTTCTATGATAATTTGGCAAAACATTCTTTCCTCGGAGAAAAAGTCTAGTTCTTATAAAATGAACAGTGATTTAAATTTAAAGTTTACAGGCCACGAACTTACAGGAAAGAACAGATATGCGGGGTTTTTTGCTCACCCACGTGCGTGGAAATTTTTAGCCCTTGGCAAAGTGGCCTGGGGACAACTTTGGCGAATTTGCTTGCTTGTAAAATCGTTTCAATGCAAAAAAACGGTAAGAAAATTTGCTAAAAACTATGTAAATGGAGAAGAAAATTATTCCAGCAAGGCTAAATCAACTCTTGAAAGCTAAAAGGAATCTAATTTTTGAAAATTATACACACATGTTTTGTTACATTAAGGCAGAAGTTCGTAAAACAGGCTGTCGAAAATCTCCTATCTTGGAAAAATGGCCGTCCTTAACTCTGAACGGCCGCCTGACTATGAAAGGTGGATGAACATTGTCCTTTTTTCTATTTTTATATGATTATTTCATTTTTCTGGTGGATCAAGGGGGGTGGCTAGCCACCCAATCCACCCCCCCTGGATCCGCCCCTGTCCCCTTATAATCGATGAAATTCACATGTGCTCCGTTTTGAAGGAAAGTTTAATGGCGTCTCGAACGGTGAATTCAGGAAGATGTTTATCCCCTGTTGTAAATAAGAAACACATTTTTGGAGTTCAAAATGGAAAGAACTAACCTAGAGAACACTCGACCGCCTAAAAATAGGACACCAAGGTCTTCTAAGACCTGAACAGCGATGAAGCAGAAGAAAGTCAAGTTCAAATGGATGGTAAATGTCTTCAAATGTTGATTTGCTTTACGTTTAGCTGATTTCTTGAAACTGGATTCAATAATTTGGAAATTTAATGCTTTCCGTGAGCATCTGGGAAAACATAATGCATCCGTGTGTTCCGCACGCAACAGTGATCAAGGAAGTCGAAAGTCGCTTGTTTCTTAAAGCAAATGTACCGTGTTTATTTAAATAAATTTTGGCCGACCTTTTAGTTTTATTTTGTATTTGTAATTCGTAGTTTACATTATGGAAGCGTCGTTGTGTAAAACCTTGAACAATTTGCATAATCGGGGGGGGGGGGGGGGATTGAAATTTGATACAAACTTATACAAGTTGTTTTCATTCAGGCGCGTGGGAATTTTAATTTTTAAGATTGTGGTATTACTTACCGGTATACTTCATCTGCAACCTTTTGTTATCTTTCCATCAGAAAATATTTACGAAGTTATTTTTCTGTACATTCAAATATTTTTTAAGTGTTGCTAACTATAGTTACGACAGCACTTCACTTCTCATTGAGAACTGCTAGTTGTAAACATTTATTTTAGGTAATCTGTTATTGTTAGAGACCACGACTATGACCTCGATGATCGAAAACGTTCAGTGTACATATTTGTAACAGCTTTTTATCAAACATTTTTAAAACCTTATTACTGAAATTAGAGTTTTAGAATTGTGGGTCGACTATATTTATCGAAGAAAACGGAAACCTAGTATTTAAACGAAAAAATATAATTCCATAACTAAATACATCTTATGAATGGCTAAACAAGCAGGTTGCCATACTCCTTTTGAGTAAGTATAAAACCATGTCTTAGCTGAAATTTTATTCAAAATCCTTTTTAACTGTATTTAACTTTAGTTTAAAAATTTAAAATTGCAGATTTTATATTTGAAATTAACGTTATTTCAGTGTCCATAGGACGATATTTCAGTAGAAGAACATTCTGCCGTTGCCTATATGAGTTCCGTTACGTTGTGAACATTTCCCAGTACAAAGCTGGTGCCGAATTTAAAAGGTTCGTGCTGATGTCAGATGGAACCGTTCTCGGTTAAGACGACAGTTTTCTTTCTTTGTAACCACTGCTTAATACTTACGACATTTTTGTTTATTGCATTCCTTTGTCTTCTTAGCTGGACCCAGTTCATTGCAGTCCTTTCCACCGTTAGATGGCGGGGGATTGGTGCAGGTTCTTGTAAGTGTCTGTGTTCCTCCTCCGCACGTCACACTGCACTCAGAAGCTGACCAATCAGTGTAGCCACCGTCAATTGCTGAAGATAAAAAATAACAATTTTAAAATACTTTTAACAACGAAACCAACAGACATGTCGATATTCCAGTTGGAGAGTTGATCCCGTGTGAGTTCCATTAAATTATGAACAATTCACAGTACAAAGTTGGTGCTGAGTTTTAAAGATTCATGTGCACTGGTGTCAGACGGAACCATTCTCTGTTAAGACGACGGTTTTGTTCTTTTTTAACCAAATACTTACGACATTTTTGTTCATTGCAAGGCACTTTCTTCTCAGCCAGTCCCAGTTCACTACAATCATTTCCACCGTTAGATGGCGGGGGATTGGTGCAGGTTCTTGTAAGTGTCTGTGTTCCTCCTCCACACGTCACACTGCACCCAGAAGCTGACCAATCAGTGTAGCCACCGTCAATTGCTGAAGAGAAAAAAGAAAAAAATATTTAAAATTCTCTAAAATTATGCTTTCAATGTAATATTTATTTCACTCGCCTGAACAGTGGCATATCGAAACCAAACCTTGGCTGAAATTTTAACTGCATTTAACAAAAGTTGATAAAATCAAAATTGGTGATTTTTGATTGAAGTTGACGTTGCCACAGTGTCCGCATGATGATAATCTAGTAACGGAGCATTCTGCAGTTGACCCAGTGTGAGTTCCGTTAAGTTATGAGCATTTCACATAACAAAGCTAGCACTGAATTCAAAGGTTCGTTCTGCTGTCTGATGGAACCGTTCTCGATTAAGACCGTAAGGTTTTTTCTTTCTAACAAAACACTTACGGCATGGTTGTGTATTGCATTCCTGCGTCTTCTCAGCTGGTCCCAGTCTGCTGCAGTCCCTTCCACCGTTAGATGGCGGGGGATTGGTGCAGGTTCTTGTAAGTTTCTGTGTTCCTCCTCCACAGGTCACACTGCACTCAGAAGCTGACCAATCAGTGTAGCCACCGTCAATTGCTGAAGATCGTAAAATCGTAAAATAACTTAAGTAGCTATAGCAATCAATAGTAACATAAGCATTTGCCCATCTTATCGGTAACAAGAGAAGCAGTTTGATAGGCCCATTTAAAGTAAGTATGAAACCAAGCCTTAGATGAAATTGTAGTCACAATCTTGTTTGGCCGCATTTAGCTAATGTTGATAAAATCAAAATTGATGATTTTTAAGTTATGAACATTTCACAGTACAAAGCTGGCGCTGAATTTAAAAGAAGTTTTTGTGCTCTGATGTCAGATGAAACCGTTCTTGATCAGCATCAGACAATAGTTTTGTTCTTTTTAAAGAAATACTAACGACATGCTTGTGTATTGCATTCCACCGTCTTCTTAGCTGGACCCAGTTCACCGCAGTCATTTCCACCGTTAGATGGCGGGGGATTGGTGCATGTTCTTGTAAGTGTCTGCGTTCCTCCTCCACACGTCACGCTGCACTGAGAGGGCCCCGACCAATCTGTGTAGCCACCGTCAATAACTGAAAGAAAATACATACCCTTCCGTCGCCATTAAAACCAGAGCTTACTAATGTACGTAGTTTTATTGTATTGACAATCCGGCCCGGGGTTCGGTAGGTCGAACGGAAACTTAGCTGACTTAGTAACTCATATTTCAAGGAGGAATTTGCTTTGCGTTTACACTCCCTTGCCTAAATCAACATGGCTTGCACAAATATGGAACGCCCATGTATGTCACATAACTCAAACACATAATTAGGGTTAAATAATTTAAGGTGTGATTTGCAAGTTTCGGTTTCCACTTTTCACGCTAAAAAAATTTCAGCCTTCTTTAAATGAACATTTTTTGGTTACAGACCAATACAATATTCATTTGATCGGCTCATCCGACTAAATTATTTCCAGCTATTTGTTAAAAGTTTTGTCTGATTTTCATCATGCAATTTAACGTAACCCTATTCAAGTTATGAATTCTTTATATCATCATCATCATCATCATCATCATCATCATCATCATCATCATCATCATCATCTTTAATTTTCTTAATCGGAAAAAGACAGAAATGCCAGCTTACCACAAGCAGCTTTTAATATTTCATCAAACTGACTGAGTAACACGTCAAAGTCTGCATAAAGAAGTACTTTTCCTTCATTACCAGCTACCTCCTTCATTTCATCCTCATGTTTGAGTGCCAATGGACCAATTCCAATAACTGTGGTACTTACATCTTTGGCCTTTTGAAAGAATATTAAGCAACTCAATACAAAGTTTACAGGTTCGTACTAAGACGTATTGTGTGAGCTTATTTTACTTTTTTTTCTGTTTTCTTTCCCTTTTCTGCGCAAGAACTCAGATTACGCATGTTTATCTTCTATAACGACTTCGTTCGTTTAGATTTAACCGTCAAGAGTACCCATAAGGTAACTTTTTTATATATTTTTTTCTTCATGTAATTCTCATTTCTGTCAAAATAAAATGGTGTTGTCTTTGTGTTTTTTCATATGGCAAGTATAATACTGATATCAAGATGTGAATTTGTAACGGAATTCAATGGGAAACGCGAATGGGGCCATAAATTTCTCCAGTTTTGGTGGGCGAGTATGTTTTTATAGTTATTTTTTTTAATTGTGAACAATGGTATTTGGGTGGGGATCGGATTAGAGCGGTGATGACAAATCACGACGTCTTTCCTGGGTTTGAGACAACAGCTCAAACGTATCAAAATTTTGACGAATATACGTCACGTCATGGCGTCATGCTACCACGTTGAATAAATCATTGTATTGCATCAATCAATCAATCAATCAATCAATCAATCAATCAATCAATCAATCAATCAATCAATCAATCAATCAACCAATCAATCAATCAATCAATCAATTTATTAATGTCATGTGCGGGATGAGGTTACCCTCTCTATCCGAGCCAGAGGCGCATGTAAAAAGCGGCATTGCGGTGTTATATGATGGATTTTAACATGTACACCTATGTTATTTACCTGTAGCAGCGACGTCGACTGATAAAATGGAACAAAAGGTTTTTTATCCCATTTGCTAATAAATGGAGCTCCATCGGTAAAAACCAACAAAACATTCTTGGCATCTGGTCTGTCTCCTCCGGCGTCGGTGAACAACTGAGTCACAGCAAGATTCATGGCAAGATCTGTACGAGTTCCCCAGCAACATGGGACGAAGTCAAATTTTTCTCTCATCATTGTTTTCAAGTTTTGTTCATTGTGGTAAAACGCGTCACCAAAGGTGCTGAAGACCTCTGCTTCGTTGCCAAACGTCACGACACCATAGTGATTGCCTGGAGAAGAGACGCTCAGTTTGTGAACCAGTCTGTCGACGAGAGTAGTAAGCTGGGAGCGTTGAATGGTGGTCATGCTTTTTGATACGTCAGCCAGAATGCCGATATCCATAATCTTGCACTTGCCTAAAATGTGAAAATATATATCAATTTCTTCATAAACATTTCTTGTTTTCTAAGAAGTAACAAGTTTTCCCTCAATTTATCTGGAAATGCAAAATTAAGGATATAATGACCACACTACTGATCGGCATCGAACGAAGGTTGAAAAATGACTTTGATTTAGAAGCGAATATTTCAATTTCGGGACCTAGCTGATAACTATACTCTGCACATCCGAAGAGTGTAGTCCTTTATCGTTATTGCTCGCACATGTGCTGATACTTTCTTAGAAAAAAAAAATTCCATGAACAAATTGATATAAAAATTGTCGGTGTTTGATGCAAATGAAATTTTTGACAGC
Organism: Oculina patagonica; assembly: GCF_052425735.1. Lineage (NCBI taxonomy): Eukaryota > Metazoa > Cnidaria > Anthozoa > Scleractinia > Oculinidae > Oculina > Oculina patagonica. The sequence goes on from NC_135771.1 coordinate 24,623,524, forward strand.
GGCTCGAAAAATGCCTTTTTTTCTTATTTTCCAGACGTTGCGGCGGGCCCAAAGGGGCAAAATTTTTAATGGCTCCTAACGCGGCCAGAAAAATCATTTTGAATCAAACCAAATCTGTTTTAGTTCTAGTCTCTGTAAAGTCTTTCAGTTGCCAGAGTTCTAGGCAAAATTATTTTTTCGACGCGAATTGAAGTGGGTGCTTTTCAGAAAGACGGCCTCTTAAAAAAAGGGATTTACTCTATGATGCTGGATCTTTCAGTGGCTGTTCATTCGAAAGACCCAATCCTCTCGAGCTCTCAAAAAGCCAATAAACCGTTTAGAACAGAAGAAGGCAAGGTAGTTACATATTTTTGATCTAGAATAAAATGGTGTCAATTAATAAGGAACGAGAAGCTCCAAGAGTAGGCACTTCGTCTCCTAGTCGACAAAATACGTCACTTTTTAAAATGATAAAATAAACCTACTACATTCGTCTTCGTTGCATGAAACTGTCTTTTTCGCTGGACCCAGTTCACCACAGTCCTTTCCACCGTTAGATGGCGGGGGATTGGTGCAGGTTCTTGTAAGTGTCTGTGTTCCTCCTCCACACGTCGCACTGCACTCAGAGGATGACCAATCAGAGTATCCACCGTCAACAGCTGTCATAGAAAAAATAAACATTTCTTAAGGAGAACAATAGAGGTCACGTGCCACAACTTATAACATGAGGTGAAGTGGGTAACCGTTTGTTTGTTGGGGGGGGTGGGGGGGGTTGGGTTTTTGGGTGGGGGCTTTTTTTTTTTTTTGCCCCCCCCCCCAGAATTAAAGGGGCGGTGTCTCGGTTAATATATATCTTGTTTTTATTAGTATGGCCTCTAGCTGCCTATGGACTTGAAACACCAAAATTGAGACAAACAAAAAGTATCAACTCGGAAGAGTTGATTATGACTAATTTAATACTTAAAATGTTACCAGAATGGAGCATATAATTTCTTCACATCATGTCACAAAATCAAAATTGACAAATTGTAATCGACTTTCATCCTTGTAATCCTGTACGTCTTCCCCAAAATAATTGTTCCATTTTGTTTTATAAAATCTTGTTATCCATTTTAGTTGAATATTTCGTAGTATTTGGCAATATATTTTGAAATGAGAAAAGAGGACTTTCGATAATCAGTCTGGGCACTGTTCCTTTATTTTTTCTTAACGAGGGAATCGTTAGTTTTTTGGACAACAGATCAGTTGTCGGGTGAGAGTTCTGATATGTTCACATAAGGCAAGACGCTTGTAAACAATGTTATTATAGAGCACTGTGAATGAATGATTATCATTAAACAAAGCAATCAAAGGCAAACTTACGGCCACAAGCTGAGCTGAATATCTGTTCAATATTACTGAGGAGGACATTAAAATCAGCATACAGAAGAACTTTTCCTTTATTGCCAGCTATCTTTTTCATTTCGTCTCCCTGTTTGTACGCCAGTGCGCCAATTCCAATAACCGTTGTACTAACATCTCTTCCCTGGTTTACAGAAGAAAAATATAATTTTAACATTAACAGTGAACTTTTAAAAAGACAGTATCTTCGTTTTAACATGATACTCTTGGTGGACAGTTTTGTTTCTTTTTAAAGGGGCCATGTCACCCCATTTTAGGCATTTTCGACACTGACAAACTGGTCATAGAATGAACTGAAATATCACAATAATGGCTTTAACCTGTAGAAGAACTCAAAAAAAGTACAGAAAGACCAAAAGGGGGAATGCCTAGGCATTTGTATGAAAGGGTAATTTACAATGCTCGAAAATCATCTTTGTTTGTTATGTGGCCGTGATTTTGTCAAAAAATACTTTTTGTTCGGCTAATTTGAAGTTTAGAGCTCTTAATCAACGAAAATAAATAGAATTACCTAAGATGCCGTGACTTAGTCCCTTTAACACTTGCAAAGTGTATTTGATAATGAACTAAGCGTTATAACCTATAACTACTTATTCTTGATCACTTGTTAAGCACTGAAAACGTTGAATGTACAGAGCAATTGCGAAATCAGGTCTTGTTTGACAACTATTTCAAAATTGTCCATTTCCAAGTTCCCGTTTGCCTCTATTTCAAAGTTAGGCTCGATACAGAAACTAAAAGAAAAAAGGGATAACTAAATAAATTCATACTGAGAATAAATCATTTTAAATCTTCCCTTCTACCAGGGTTTCCTTTTCGCTGGAAAGAAGACTCTACTAGCAGAAAATGTATCAACAGTGATTACCTCTAAAACTGATGTCGACTGATCAAACGGAACAAAAGGCTTCTTATCCCATTTGCTAATAAATGGTAATCCATCCGTGAAAACCAACAGAACATTCTTAGCATCTGGTCTGTCTCCTCCGGCGTTGGTGAACAGCCGAGTCACAGCAAGATTCATGGCAAGATCTGTGCGAGTTCCCCAACAACATGGGACGAAGTCGAATTTTTCTCTCATCATGGTTTTCAAGTTTTGTGCATCGTGGTAATAAGAGTCACCAAAGGTGCTGAAAACTTCTGCCTCGTTGCCAAACGTGACGACACCATAGTGATTGCCTGCAGAAGAGACTCCCAGTCTGTCTACCAGATTGTCAACAAGGGTGGTCAGCTGGGCACGTTGAGCTTTAGTCATGCTTTTTGATACATCAGCAAGAATGGCGATATCCAAAACTTGACTACAGTCACCTAATATGACGGGGAGAGAATAGAAATTTAAAAAAATAAACACAGCATGTGACTGGACAACATTGGCTATCAGCAAATTTGGGTGGTCTAGGTTTTACACTATAAGGTCTCTAAATAATTTTTAACAGTTTTCTTTTGGGCGCTTCCGCTCAAAGGGATGCATTGGCAACCGCATGCGACACACCCCCTATTAATGGTATTACTTAATTTAGTTTCTATCACTCTCGTAGCGATAACATCGGTTTTCTACCAAGTTTGAAGGGGATATTTGTATTTTCAAACCGTTTAGCTCCACACTCCTGTAAATCTAACTGCAACCCCATTAGTAGAGCCCCACCTGTTAAGCAAAGCATGTTTAGCTAAAGCAGGTTTATCAGAATGAAAATCAGCAACAGAAAACGGAGAGATGGAATTTTAGAATGGATTATATTAAAGTAATCTTCAACTTGTGATTTCACTGTGCTAAGTATATATAAAGTAGAAAATCCAATCATCGGTTAACAACTTAAAGAAATAACAGTTGTAAACCTAAAAAGCTTTTAAACGTGTTTTAGCTTTGGTGTGAATGAGGTATACCCTGATCCTAACGCTAAGCAATAAGAACGAAACAGTTTAACAATCACATTCAATATAATCAAAGGCTCTTCGAGCAACCTCATGTTAATTCGATGAACGAAGTGCCGACCTCCGCATTTTTTCTAAATAAGTGTCCAGTAACGTAAAGCAATCTCACTTTGCTTTATTTTTCCACGTGAGTTGCGTCATTGATGGCTCGTGCTCGCAGGGGTCGTAGCGCTATTCAGTTTTCACAACCAAAATATTTACTGGTTATTGTATTACCTTTGATCCTTTTAAGCATTTAAGTAAATTTGTTTTGTGAATATGTTTACTTTTCTGTCAGCACGTATAGCGTTATTTTTGAGCAGTGGAAAAAATTGAGAGAAAAGATACGCCCGAACACATCGTGTATCTGCTCGACTCAAAAAGATGAATGAAAGTCTCTTCGAGATACCGACTTTTTTGCATGAAGTATGAGTCGAAGGTTTATCCTGTGCATTGTTCTTCGAACTTATCATTACAGTTGCTTTGTAGTTTAGTTTAACAATTTCCTATCTTCGCGGAGGAAATGCAGCCATATAATTTTGTCAAAAATGGCTCGTCCGCGCCGGGTATTTATACACATATTCCTCAACATTACACAAATAAACCAGGGTTCAAAATAGCAGCCGGCTGTCGGCGGTAGCCGCAGTCTGACGACACTTGCCGGCTACTTTTCACCGAAGAAATAGAAAATATCATGCCTTGATCGGCCAACTGAAATCAAAGTTGCTGTAATGTTGAAGTAAACATTTCATATCAGAAAATAAAGCAGCTACAGGGCTAGAAAGTGCGACTCACCGCTCGCTAATGCGACCAAAATTTCATCTTTGTCGACGAAAACTTCTGGTTTTACGGTTTAGTCGCCAACGTGGCGACTTCATGTTAAGATGAATAACGGGCCGCCCCACCTTCTCAGGTATTGTGTCCCTCCAAAAAATTATATTGAAGATCTTATTTGCTTCTCAAACATTCAAAATAAGAAAAGAAGTCACATTGCTTCAATCCATTCTTTTGCTTTGCCGTAAAATATTCTATTTCTTCGGAAAACTTGCAAATGGCCGAAGTGTGTTTGAAATCGCCCCAGAATGCATCTGGGTATGTCATGTATGCAGATGGATTGTGTCCCTTGAAAATGCATAGCTCTCTAACAGCCGGGAAAAAACGAGCCTTGACAAAAAAAGCCGACAAATTCAGGCTTAAAACGAAATTTTATTTTGAACCCTGATAAACAGTGCAAATTTCACCGAGATCTGACAATTCTATACTTTAAAATTGCAAGGACCTTTCAAGGCAGTCGATTACGGCAGCGAAATTAGCAAATGAAACAACAAAATATGCGTTCGACGCTTTGTTTTTGCGACGAAAAAGCACGAAAAAAATACGGATATTTCCGAATACTGTCGGAGAAAACATTGCGCATATTATTGCGGCGTAAACAAATCGATACACTCAAGCTGCGTTTTGTCTAGGCTCTGCGAGGGTCGGATATCAAGACAGCTTCTTCGTGGGCTTAAGAAGGATTAAACAAAAGCCATATATACAGTGAATGCTTTCGAATTATATTTGAAGATGAAATACGAAAAAAATTTGCTGCCTTTGACTGAAATTCCACTCAAACTGCGTCGATACGATCGCATGTTGTAAAGCCGATTCATGCAACATTGCTGTCAACGAGAGGTCACGCCCCTAACGACCTAGGCTGATGACGAAATAGAATGGCGCTTATAGCGACCAAATTTGGCCTAATTTTTAACCGCTCCTAAGCTAAAAGAAGCCCCCATCTCTTGCATTTGTTTTAACTTAAAAAATATCTTTGAAAAGAGCGAGTTTTTTTGGTATTGTTTATTTTTGACGTTTGTAACTTTTTAAACGATGTAAGTGCTAGTGATTATTTATTCGTGTTTTAGTTACGCAATCCATTGTTTGTGCGACGCTTTTTATAAATCGCCTTTCAGACACACGTGCGTTGAGATAAGAAAGCTGACATGTCACTTTTTAAATTGTTATATAACGTTTGTAAATGTGACAAGTCACGTTTTTTTTCCACGATATCGCAAGTGATCACCCACAGCTGAAAGTAATCCCTTGAGAAATTAAAACAGTCTCTTGAGAAATTAAAAAAATCCTTTGAGAGTTTACAAGAATGTGAAATTTTCCCTAACATAACTGTTATTCTCCCACTTTCGCTTGTAAACAAGCAAAAAAGTCGAAAAAAACGGATGACGTGACACGAGGTGACGTGACGCGAAACAAAAACGTGCCGTGGATGTTGTGTTGACTAAAACACGTCACAAGGCGAGCGTAATAATTTTTTATAACAGTTTAAGCGTAACAGTATGTAGTTCATAGCGCCAATTCCGTATTTTATCACAAAAATATTTAAGTGTAACCTTTGAATCTTTTTAGCATTAAGTAAATTTGTTTTGTGAATATGTTTACTTTTTTTTAGCATCGAATAAAATTTGAGAGAAAGATGCGCGTTTCTGCACGACTCAAAAAGATCAAGAACGGATGACGTGACACGAAGATGATGTGACGCGAAACAAAAACGTGCATGAATGTTGTGTTCACTAAAACGCTTCTTTGAATGTTTTCTTACGTGAATGGGTCATTGATAGCCTATGCTCTGAGGCTTCGTTGAGCGAATTCTATTCTCTTTTATCACCAGAGGATAAGTGTAAGTGATCCTCTTTCGATTTGTTCTGTGAAATTCAATTTAGTTCCCTGAAAGAGAGAGACCCTGGAACGAGGTTGAAGAATAAATTGTTTCTGATTGACATGTGCTGAATGCGTTTAAAGGGCCCTTTTGTCAGCACGTTTCTCGTTTAATGATGAATTAATTGCGGTTTGATATCAGAATCCAGTGAGTGATTGAGTGAGTGAGTGTTCGAGTGAGAAAATGCGGCCCATAACATAACCTCATCACCATTCGGTAATCAAAGGCTCTTCGAGCAACCTCATGGTAATTCGATGAATGAAGTACAAACCTCCGCATTTTTTTCTAAATAATATCCAATAAAGTAAAGCAATCTCACTTTGCTTTATTTTTCCACGTGAGTTGCGTCATTGATGACTCGTGCTCTCAGGCGTCGAAGCGCTATTCAATTTTTACAACCAAAATATTTACCGGTCAGTGTATTATCTTTGATCCTTTTAAGCATTAAGTGAATTTGTTTTGTGAATATGTTTACTTTTCTGTCAGCACGTATAGCGTTATTTTTGAGCAGCGGATAAAATTTGAGAGAAAAGATACGCCCGAGCACTTCGTGTATCTGCTCGACTCAAAAAAAATGAAAAACAGATGACGTGACACGAGGTGACGTGACGCGAAACAAAAACGTGCTTAACTATATGTAGTTCATAGCTGCTTTCAGTAATATCACAATCTCACTTAATTTGCCTTTAATTTTTTTCTTGCATGAATGGGTCATTGATAGATTCATTGATAGTTTTTTTCTTTTAATAAGCGTTCAATAATGTAATACAATCTCACTTTATTTCCCTGTGAATGTTTTATTTTTCCATGGGAATTGCGTCATGATGGTTCGTGCCGTCAGGCTTCGTAGCGCGAATTCTATTTCATCACAAAAATATTTAAGTGTAACCTTTGATCCTTTTAAGTGTTAAGTAAATTTGTTTTGTGAATATGTTTATTTTCTGCCAGCACGTATAGCGTTATTTTGAGCAGCAAATAAAATTTGAGAGAAAGATGCGCGTTTCTGCACGACTCAAAAAGATGAAGAACGGATGACGTGACACGAAGATGATGTGACGCGAAACAAAAACGTACATGAATGTTGTGTTTACTAAAACGCGTCTTTGAATGTTTTCTTACGTGGATGGGTCATTGATAGCCTATGTTCTGAGGCTTCGTAGAGCGGATTCTATTCTCTTTTATCACCAGAGGATAAGTGTAACTGATCCTCTTTCGATTTGTTTTGTGAAAATTCAATTCAGTTCCCTGACAGAGAGAGAGACTCTGGGAACGAGGTTGGAGAATAATTTGTTTAGACATGCATTGAATGGCGTTTTTATAGAACCTTTCTGTCAGCACGTTCACCGTTAAATGCATGAATTAATTGCGGTTTAACATCAGAATGGAGTGAGCGAGTGGTCGAGTGAGGGAAACACGTCACTTCAAGAATGATCACTACACCTCATTACCATTCGGTAATAAAAATGGGATAAAATCAACAAACCTTTCACTTGACACTTGTCTGAAAAATAATAAACAGAAATATGTCATGTTAAATAATAAACAAATTTTTTCCCATCACCCAAACTTCTCTTTATGCACAAGGCTATAATATCTCCGTTAGTTTCTATTTATTTTATCTCATTTTGGCTACTGGTCAATTCTGCTCTCCGAAGTCTTACTCATGTGTATCATGAATTTAAGCCAAATTGAGTAAAATATAAAAATGACCACTTAAAACAGTGAAGGAAGATTTCAATAACACAGCAAATGCAAAAAAGGGTACGGATGAAAAAATACGGATTGAATTTCGATGTGAGTTTTCGAAAAACTGTTAGTATATATAGGCTGTACAGCCGTTTACTTCTAACTTCAATTATAACGCCTAGGAGACATATTTGTTTGTTATGAAGTTATGGTTTTGTCATTTAGATCGTTAGAGGTAATTTCTCTGCTAACGTTAACTTTCATAGTGGGTATTTGGCAAAACTTAATTAACAGCTAAACTCAGCCGTGATACAGTCCCAATAATATTTTTAAAGATAAAATCGTCATCTTCATTGCCAGGAAAGTTTAAAAAGGAGAGTTTTGCGTCATATTTAGAGAGATGGCTTTTATACATGAATTTTAAAAATGTTCATCGTATAAGGATAGTTTCCGAATAAAACTTACTATTCCTTACCTAAAGTCAGGCCTAAAATGAGAAACATCCAAACCAACAAAGTCCCCATAGCTGATTAACGAGGGAAATCTACTCTGCAAAACAAAAATCAAAATAATTTAAAACGGCTCAAAAGGATAAAGAGTCATCAAAGTTCTTTGAATCAAAATGTTTTCGACTCTGATTATGACCTAGAGTCGATAACGTTTTGATTTTAAGAACTTTTATGACTTTTAATCCTTTTTAGCCTTTTTAAATTATTTTAAAAAGGCTAAAAACATTATGACAAAAAATCAAAATGTTGTTAGGTTAAACAATGAGAATTTTCAATAAGTTATGGTAAATTATCGATACTGAATAAATAAATAAATAAATAACAAATTAATTGGAATTTACAGCGGCATAGAGCGGTTTTCACTTGAGTGTCGAAAGTTAATTGCGTTTGCTTTGGTTTTTCATTGCTACGCTTAGTGATTGGCTTAAAAATCTCGCGCCACTTTCTCAGCCAATCAGGAGTAAAACCAAAACCAATCGTGACTCGCTCGCGCACGTTTTCCCGCGCTTCGTGACGGCTACATGTATTTGCTTCGAGTTTTGATTGGTTCACTGGATTGTCTGTGTCCTTTGTGATTGGCCAGAGTAATTACTTTGGTTTTGGTTTTACGACACTCAATTGAAAACTGCTCTATCTACCAATTGGCTCTTTATCCATTGTTTCCAGATCTGATTGGAACTTAGAAGCGTTGGTTTTTGTGAAGGAATGAAAACTTCAGTGACATCCCGGAAAAAACCCCTAAGACCTTGGACGCTAACCAAGAACAAGCTTAACCCATATATGACGTTTTATATGACGCCGAGTCGAGGATTCGTGCCCGGGCCACATCGGTGTGACGCTAGCGATCTCACCACTACGCAATCCTTGCTCTCACAAAACGTTTGATGATATGCTATACAAAGTACTTCCTTGAGCACAGAACATAAACCCGCTGTTATTAGAGAGTCAGTTTCCTATCTGCATGGATGTTTAAAAAAAAAGGTAATTGCCGCATAACTTTAGTTCTAGAGGTATTCTTTCTTCTTTCTCCACTAAAGCGAAAAAGCCACCTTAATTGGCGAGTAAAATTTAATTCAGAAAAGAACCAGGGTATAGCCGTATTTAAGTACGACATCGCCACTCATCCGTTTTATTTTCTATTCCATCTTCAAGAACAGTTGACTAGACACTTGTCTTGGTTTTGTCTTCCAAAACTTTAAAAATATACGAAATTAAACCTTCTTATTAATTTTCAAATTAAAGCGCCGTGTTCGAACCTTTGTATCTAAGAAGAATTTCCAACGAGCAGTTATTGAATAGATACGCGAAATTGATGAGATGAGAATTTTATACCCAAACAAATTTGTAATATGAATTACTGCAAGAAAGGAGAAATATATTCCGTGCAATAGGGTCCATTAATTGAAGTCCAGCGAGCGGTTTTTATACAAATAGGTCTGACTAAAAATATCACACTAATCGAAATCACGAGACAAATTTTTACGAAAGGCAGAAAGCGACGACACGATGGTGCATTAATTTTGCATCTTTGGCAACAGTTGTGACTTTTACAAGCACGTAATTTTAAAAGAAAACCATTCATTATAAGTGGTCAAAAAAGTGAATTTCTATTTCTTGTAAGATACCAAAACGCTAAAAAAATTAACACTTGAAGATTTTTCGTCGTAACAAAAACGTATAAAGAAAAAAGTGTTATTCCGTACTTGCTTTTACTGCATTTGTACCTTTGAGAACCGTTAAATGAATTTAATTTTGTATAATTTCAACTAATTATTATAATTCATTAATGCGTGCAATGCCTTTTCACTAAAATCCTAGCTTACTGACTGTGGAAGAGTGTTCTTCGTTTTAATTTCATTTTTAATGATAATTTCTGTAAGCAAAAATTTAATGTGTAGATAAAACCGAGATTGATAGCTAGAAAACAGTGCATAGCCATGCATCGAAAAACAACTCTTTACATGTATTTTAAATGGATAACAACTAAGCGGGAATCAACAATACCCTAAACAGCGCCTTTGTTGCTTATTAAAGGGACTATATCACGGGGAGTTCGCAGTTTTTTGGTCTAAACTGGTCTGAAATAAGTGGTAGGCAACTTTACCCATGAAAAACATTGTCTTTGAACATTTAAAAGAAGATATAACCTTTATTTGGGGATAGAAATCAAACTTCGGCTCTAAATACCGTTTTTTTTTAAGGCGCACGAGGACAACTTGAAAATGTTGGCTAACGTTTTTAAATTGCAATCCATTTCCATCCAAGCCATCCGCAGCCAAACGCGCTTTTTAACAGTTTCAGTGCTCTTAAATAGCAATTGTTAGTAAAATTGGACCATTATTTTTTGGTTTCCTACGACACAAATATAGGGAGGCGCGGAAATAGGGAGGCGCGGTGGCCTAATGGTTAGCGCGCTCGCCTCCGAGTCGAACGGCCCGGGTTTGAGGCCTGGCCGGGGCGCTGCGTTGTGTTCTTGGGCAAGACACTTTACTCTCACAGTGCCTCTCTCCACCCAGGTGTATAAATGGGTACCGGCGAATTTACTGCTGGGGGGTAACCCTGCGATGGACTAGCATCCCATCCAGGGGGGAGTAGCAATATTCCTAGTCGCTTAATGCTACGGAAACCGGGATAAGCTCCGGTCTGTATAGGCCACTAATCTCGAAGCAGACTTTACCTTTTTTTACGACACAAATATAAATATCTGTTAGAATCCGTGACAAAGCCCTTTTAACCATTATAAGTTAAATCTAGTTACATACATGACTTACTGAACTGGAGGTTTATCGTTGATCTTTTGCTTTAAAGCCAACTTGAACAAAAGACTAAACATTCGCTATATGGGTTCTCCTTTTTGTGGAAGAATGGATGTGGTCAATGATTTTCCGCCCGTTACACCCTTTCCGCCCGATTCGCACACTCATTCCAGTCCTACCATTCCAACCGATCACTATTGCTGGCCCGGTAACGCTCCCAAAAAGGTCGTACCTAGTTGAAGTTTTCTATAAAAGCTCCCTTTAAATTATTTACACATTGGCAACAGTGAAGAGACGAGAATTTCTTTCCCTAACGCATTCACAAGAGGATCATTCTGATAGAGGAGAAGGAGATTGCTTGTAAAGCGGTACATCGAATTTTGCGTCCTTGACTCGACTTGAATAAGTTTCGTGCTAATGACATTCAATGGCGTCTTTTTGATCGTTGCTGAACCCCAAGGCGAACAAAAAATAATATTTTTTGATCAAAATTACAAATGTGCGTTACAAACAAAGTTTGTGAGCGTTTAATTTGTCTGGCGTTCATTTTTGGTCAAGCTAAAGTAAAAAGCAAAGTAAAAATATGATAGAAACACTGAAATCAAGGTCACCAAGTTTGTAAACTGTTTGAGATACATTTTTTTCCTGGTGGTCCAACTAGTAGTAATTCAACATAGGTGAAACTGTTGTTGCAATAAGAATTTTCTCCTCTAGCGCGTTTGAAAGATGAATTATTTGGATAAAAGAGGAAAAATACTGCTTGGGAAACGGCCCATTAAATTTCAACGAGCAATTTGAATATCCTAAAGAGGTCTTTGTTCTCCAAGCGCCCTCTGATCTTAAAATAAAATATTCAGAGGGGAGAAATATTTTGCTCGCAAAACGGTCCAACAAAGTCCAAAGAGCTATTTCAATATACACAGGAAACATTTCTATTCCCGAGATGATAATTTTGTACCCCGGCCATACACACTCCCAAGATGAATTATTCAGAGAGGGGAGAAAGATAATTTGTGCGAAACGTGTCATCAAAGTCCAACAAGCAATTTACTTTACCATACATACTAATTATATGAGGCTTATAAAACTAAATTTTACTTTTTTTACATGCTACAATTGCAAAAAGAATTCTAAAATTTGCAGCCGGCAACATCCATGACAAAACTCAATTAATGCTTTTTCAAACTGTAATGAGGCTATTTCGGATCTGTTAATTTAACCTAAATTTAAATTTGTCTGTGTTTTCTTTCCCCATAAGCCAACCTTCTTGCCTGCTAAAAAGCGTTTTCTGTTTTCCATACGTTATTTTGCGGGTATTCTTTCTATTAGCGAACGATTGTGGCTAGATCAAAATGAATTAAACCGACGGCCAGCAAAAACTGTGTTCGTATAACCGAGGGTCTTAATGGGGTTGTATCTTTGATGGTTGACGGTTAAATTTTAGGCAATTTGACGGTTAACGGTCAATTTTTCGAAATGCCTTATACCAATAAATTTATTGACGGAATTGGCTCAATTTGTCATAAAACTATTCTGTTCCACTTAGTTAACGCTACTTTAGTTCCAGAGGCTTTCTCAGAAATACTGAGAATTTATTTTTAAGAACGGTCTGCAAGGGTACTTTTGGCAATATCTAATCTAATTGTACATTTAGCAGTTTGATGAGTATCTGTACTAGCTTTGATGGGAAAGTTCGGAGACGTTTGACGGCTAATTTTGGATAATTCATTTGTCGAGCTTTTGTCGGTTTATGTTAAAAATTTTCCATTTTTGACGGCTGACGGTAAACTTTTTCGTCCGTTTGACGTTTGACTGTAAACCCCATTTTGAACCTCATAACTGGCCATGCAACCGAAATACGCACTGCACATAAAGTGCACCCAAGCGGATCTAACAAGTACCAAGAGCGCCTAATAACCATTATAGTGTTATGAAATCTACTTAAAAGCGCGACTTACTGCACTGGAGATTTCTTGTCGAATTTTTGCTTTGAAGTCAACTTCCGTGACAAGCTAAAAGTTAGTCGCACGATAGCTCTGTTGATGACTAAATGCGGTCAATGAATTCCGCCCTATCCTCCCTTTCGCTCATTCCACCCATTCTGCCTAGCAGCACAAAACTGCTTCTTAAACTTGCAGGCGCAAAAAAGCTTCCAAACAAATTAAACATGATATAACTGAAAATACTGGAACCAGTATTGCAATCGGTATAGGACATTTATAAAATGAAACGGTTTTAAAGCCGATCTGTTTTTGAAACCTACATCTTCGGTGACGACTGTTCACCCTCATCAGAGTTAGACTGAAGTTCGTTGGTGCTCGCGCTACCAATCCGCGCGTTCTTAATTTTGAATTAGAGGTACATAAGCGCGAGGGAACGAAAACTTCTCAGAACACGCTGATGTTTCTGAGCCTCGTGGCGGTTATATTCATTTGCATTCTATTTTTAGACCTCGCGCGCTACGCTTTTAGCGCCGCACCTTTAACAGGAAAAATTAAATAAGCGCCGCGGCTCTTAATCGAACATTTACGGTAAGGCTAGATCAAAAAAAGACTGATCATGATGACCAGTAAAAACTGCTTTCGTATAACCGGCCATGCAAACGAAAAATACGTAATACACGTGTAGTGCGCCCAATTGCAATTGCTTTGCGTTCGTTTACAGCGTTTTAAAGTGTCCATAGACAGAACAGGAAACTCGGCTTTTGCGCCGATGTCTCTCACGATCACGAGGAAATTAAAAAAAGGGTAGTGAACGCGACAATGACGCGACACTGACGAGATAAAAATGCATTCACAAGAAGAATTATTATTAGAGAGTAGAATAGGTTTGCGTGTAAAGTGGTTGGTAAAATTTTGCATCCTTGACCCAACTCTAACGAGTTTCGTGCCAATGATATATTCGACGGCGTCTCTTTTGATCAATGCCGAACCCCAAGGCGAAAACAATTTTCTTATCTAAATTTAAAATATGTGAAGTGAAAATTAAATTTGTCTAGCGTTCATTTAGCACAAGCTAAAGTAAAAAATATAACAGAAAGACAAATAAACCAAGTTTTAACTGTCATTTTTGCTTAGTTATAGATGGATTGTGCAGATATGATTTAATATTTGTTCTAAAACTGAGTACTAATTAAAATGTAATACGCTTCAAACAAAACATCGTGTTTGAATTATAGAAAAGGACATACTCTCTTAATTTTCCTAGTAGGTGAATTGCTTGCAAGTAAAATGGATGTGAATAAAATAATTTAATAACTCATTACAGCTATTGTTCAAATATCTGTAAACTTGCACGTACAGCATTGCCACGTTTGATTGAAATGACAAATATAATGATATTTTCTTTAACCTTTCTGGTTAGAATTCTCTACTGAACACAGAGTATGTGAAAAATAACAAAAAAGTTAGCTCCTTTATACTTTCAATACAAAAACAATACTTTTAAAACAGTCTGGCAAAGAATGGGAGCAAAATATCGGATAACTAGCGACAAACTGACTCAAAATCAAAGTCACCAAAGCAAGTCTATCGTGTAGTTATAAAACATAGGTGAAACTGTTACCTCGATCAAAATTTTCCCCTCAAACGTATTCACAAAATGAATTATTTGGAGATCGTGGATTTTTCTTGTAAAACGGTCCATCAAAGCTCAACGAGCAATTTAATTCGACAAAGGCGAACGTTTTATTCGTGAGATGAAAATTTGCTCCCCAAATGCACTCGCAAGGAGAATTATTCAGAAAAGAGAGAAAGATACTATGTGCAAAACGTCTCATCAAAGTTCAACGAACGATTTTAAGACACAGTGGAAATTGTTGCAATAAGTCTAAATCCCCCTCCCCCACCCGAAACGCAAACAGTGTAGGCCTTTATTCGTCCGACTCAGTGTTTCGGCCGAACGTTAATTAGCCGTGTAAGGTTCACTTAGAGCTTTTACTATATATTTATCCATCCTTTCCTACCCACAAAGAACCGCACTAACCGTTTTTTAGGAAGGACTTACAAAGTGTCTTTTGTTGCTAAGGCGACGCTGAAAATCGTGCGACGACATTTTGAAGTCTGTAGGATGTACTGGCATGGACTGCCAACAAGGGACAGTGGACGGACTGCTTGACGAGATCAGGGAGAACCATACTAAATAGGACAAAAGTATCGAATAACTGAGTCAATTATTACTCTAAACTGATGAAACAATTATTGATTTATCAGTATTTAACATTAATCTTAAATACGTCTCTATTGCTACCCCTTATACCCAAGCCAAAGTCATGAAAGGAGACCTTTAAAATGCATTCATCATCAATTATTGGGGAATCTTTGTTTACAATATTTGTCTCACAGGGGCGGATCCAGGGGGGGATGGATTGGGTGGCTAGCCACCCCCCTTGATCCACAAGAAAAATAGATCCACAAAAAAAAAAAAAAAATAGGGACAATGACAATGGGTAAGGTGAAAAAAGTGCATGTTAATGGGAAGCATCAGCGAGGTATTAGGGGCTCGGGGTGGGGGGAGGGTACTCGAAAAAGTTTTGTACGGGGAGGCTCCGCCCGAAGATCCAACCCTTTACCCTTTTATATACCATTTTGATAGAAAAGGTACCCCTTTTGTATATCTTTTATTGCAAAAGGCACCCCTTTCATATACCTACACGACATCACATTTACCTGAAACGGGATGTTTTCTTGTCATTGTTATGTAGTGCTTAATAAATTAAGACGATACATCCAAAAGTTGCGTCTGCTCGAAATATTAAATGTAAAGGCCTTTTAAAATATCATTTTGGAAGATTTTCCTATCCTTTCATATACCTAAATTTGTGAAATTCCTACCCTTTTATATACCTGGAGCCTGAAAAAGGTACCCCTTTCGGGCGGAGCCTCCCCGTATAGACCATTATAGGGAGTACCCCCCCCGGGATTAGGGGCCAGTCTGCCAACTATAGTATATATAGGTCATTCCCATTTCGCAATTACCTTGTGGGCCGTAATATTACTTTAGGCTTGTAGTACCAGTGGTATTTCAGCATGCAAGTAAAAGTACAATCATGGCAATACTTTAAGTGTTGTAATTTTTCGATAGGCTAGTTGCTATTTGCACAAGTACATACGTTAAGCGAGCAGCCAGTGTAATTTCGCACATATTTTTTGAAGCAAGTAAGCTTACATAAAATTTTTAGTCTATGGACAAAAGTTGAAATGTTGTTAACATCCGCCCCCTTAGCCAGGCCACTTTGCCAGGGGCTAAAAATTTCCACGCTTGTAGGTGAACAAAACGACCCATATCTGTTCTTTTGTGTAAGTTCGTAATAAGTTCAACTTCAAATTTCAATCACTGTTTGCTTAAGAGGTTCTGTCTCAAATATAATAGTTGATCATGAGGTAACAGTAGTCTTGTCAACTACCAAGGAAAAACAGCGATTTATTAGCTTGAAAGACGTTTAACGCTGCTCAGAATCACGAAAATCACGTCTAAGAGGCTTCAACTTTTTTTCTGGGAGGCATACCCCCGACCCCCCTAGGGGCATGGAGCATGCGGCCCCATGAACTATGGTCCTTTGGCACACCCCTGGCCTCATTAGCAAAAGTGTTTCAGTTTCTGATCGAGCTACAAACAAAATTAGGAATGAATATTAAACGAGCATGACAGAAATTGTGCAGTTTTTGAAAGCTAATATCTCCTTCAATATTACACGTCGTGAGGAGCTGAATATTTAAGCTTAACAATTATTCGCCGAAGGTGAAGGCGAAGGGATTATTCAACAATTATCACTGAGCCTGAGGCAAATAATTGTTTTAGTATAATTTTTAGAGATGATCATCAAGAGAGGGTCTGAATGCGGTTAACCGACTAGCGACAATTAGGGCGAAAAATATTACCGACTACCGACAAAACGAGGAAAAAATTACCGATTAGCGACAAACTAATTCTAACCGACAACCGACATGGTCCGACGTTATACGGACGACATGTGACGGTAAAAGATAATGAGAGTTGTCTTTATGGGTGTTCGAGATGATTTGTAGATTTCTTCAAAGGATGATATTGTGACAAAGAAGTGCAGCTGAATTATGTAACTAAATTTTACAGAAATTGTTTTTTGATATCGGATGTTGGTTTTTATTGAAGCCCACCAAGTTTAAGTTTGATTTATTTTAAGTGTAAAATCATTGAAGGCCATTAAACGCTGACAAAATTTTGGCAAAAAAAAAGAAACCCACGGTAAAGGCACGAAAGCCGCTGATTAATAAGCGTAATAAGTGTTTGTGGACTTCTTGGAGAACAAACTTCCGAAAATAGCAAAATTACGTAACCCAAGGGCTAGAGTAGGTGTTTCACACTTTGTCTGATTTACCTTTCTTAAAAACTTCGATGCCCTGTAATCGACAGGAAACAAATTCACATCTAAAATAAAAGCTTTGGTAATTTTATCGGTACTAGACGAACATATTCCTAAAAAAGCAGAGTTAACGAGGTTTATTAAGTGTTTTATTACAAATTTTACATCTCGTCTAAAGTTTAAAGTCTTAAAACTGCGTAAATTAAATAACAAATATTAATAATTAACTTGCACTTTTAATTATTAACTGAGATTTACCGACAACCGACAAAGGTCGAAAATTTTAACCGACAACCGACAAAGTAAGGAATTTTTAACCGACTACCGACATGTGGAACCCCCCATTCAGACCCTCTCAAACGATAACGATAGCAAACAAGCAAACAAGAAAACAGCAAACATAAGTGTTCGCTTGCATACGGTGTAAACCAGTTTAAATCATCGATTGCAATCAGAATTTATTTAGTTAAAGCAATAAAACGGAACAAAACAAACACAAAGAGAAAGATAGATGTCCGTTACCTTTGTTTGCTGAGTTTCTCATCGATCGCCAAAACCGTCGTGTTGACGATCATTTCTAATGCCTTGAGAACCATCTCTTGAAAATATTTTCGGTCCAAAAATCTTAGTAGTTAATTTGAAAAATTCCCAATGTTTAAAATATCCAGGACTTGGACTGGTTTCTTTCAAATCAAAGAAATTTTCATTCAGCAAGAGCGGCCATGTTTACTTCCCTGGATGTCAAAGGTGGCGTGGCTAAGTAACCAAGCCTTCAAAGCTATAATCACCTCGCGCGGGGTCACCGGGGTGATTATAGCCTCATAAGCCGAGCTTCTCGACTCTATCCACTGCGTATCCAGTCGGAATTTCACTCTATCCACTGCGTATCCAGTCAGAATTTCACTCTATCCACTGCGTATCCAGTCAAAATTTCACTCTATCCACTGCGTATCCAGTCAGAATTTCACTCTTTTCACTGCGTATCCGGTCAGAACTTCACTCTATCCACTGCGTATCCAGTCAAAATTTTACTCTATCCACTGCGTATCCAGTCAGAATTTCACTCTATCCACTGCGTATCCAGTCAGAATTTCACTCTATCCACTGCGTATCCAGTCAGAATTTCACTCTATCCACTGCGTATCCAGTCAGAATTTCACTCTATCCACTGCGTATCCAGTCAGAATTTCACTCTATCCACTGCGTATCCAGTCGGAATTTCACTCTTTTCACTGCGTATCCGGTGAGAATTTCACTCTATCCACTGCGTATCCAGTCAGAATTTCACTCTTTCCACTGCGTATCCAGTCAGAACCACCTTTCCGGACATGCACTTAGGAGTTCACTTTTGTTAAGTCTAGTGTGCGTTGCTCTTTTGCACTGCGTTTTTACGTATACGTGTAATAACCCATAATTTATTTCGTTAAGACAAGAATGGGTTGCTCTCTTCCATTGCACATCCACGTTTTGCCCTTATCTACTCAAATGTTTTCGAACTTTAACTATAAAGTCCATAATGTCTTGCATAGCGTATCCATATATCCGCTAATTCACTGAGAACTTCTCTTATACTTGGTTTCCAATGAAGCGTAATTTTTTACGTGCATGATAAAATTTGGAGACAATGTATGAACCACTTGCGTACACGTTCACGCAAGCCTTTCATATATTGACTCTAATTTTTTTCATGCACGTAAAACATACGTAAAAAAATACGCGTTAGTGGAAATAATGTCATGTGTATCCACGTACTATCCGCGTTTCTTATCAGAATTTCATTTACGGTAAGTTGAGGATGGCTTGCTCTTTTCCACTGCTTATCCACATATCTGTGTATTCACTCTGACTTTCACTTACGTCAAGTTAAGGGTGCGTTGCTCTTTTCCACTGTGTATCTACATATCTGTGTATTCACTCTGACTTTCACTTACGTTAAGTTTAGGGTGCGATGCTCTTTTCCACTGCGGAGTGTATCGACGTTTCCTGGTATCCACTCCGAATTTTTTGACTTTTCGAATGTTAACTAAGTCAAGGGTGCGTTGCTTTTTTGCACTGGGTATCCATCAAGGTTACGTTGAGTCAAGGTTGGGTTGCCTTTTTTTGTACTACGTATCCACGTAACCACTTAGATTTTCACTTACGTTAAGTAATGGGTGAGTTGTTCTTTTGCACTGCATTACTGCATATCCACGTATCCGCTTAATCTTCCACTCAGATTTTCACGGTAAGCTAGTGAAGGGTGGTTTGCTCTTTTTTCCACTATATATCCACATATCTACCAAGAATTTCACTTAAGTTAAGTCCAGGGTGGATTGCTCTTTTCTATCGTATCGTATCCCTCCAGTTTGTATTTGCAGAAACAGTGGGACACGAAGCAGCCCTACACTTTTTGAATCACGAACTCGCGCGCGTCACGCGCGAGGTGCGGGAAACTTCCCAGCACTCTTTGCACTAGTTACAAATCCGCCATGTTGGAAATGCAAGATGTTGACGTGATCTGAAGCTCTAGAGAGGTTTGTAATTTATGGTTTCTTGTTCTGTTGTCATCCTTGAATTGTAAAAAAGCATTTTCTATTGAGCATTTTGTATAATGTTTTGTATGTTTGCTTATTTTCTTTACAAATAGCTGGAGAACTAGAGCTGCGTTCCTTTCCGCAGTTTCCGGCAGTACAGCTGAGTACAGCTACCGGCCCGAAGTGTAGCTGAGTGCAGGTAAACTTCAGTTTTATATTTTTAATTATTTATTTTAATATGGAATAAACTGTGTTCAAGTGCTTTTTTTCCCTTGCTGAGTATTTGCCAGTGTAACTAAGAATTCTTTGCGCTGTTTGACTGTTTGAGATGTGTACACGTTGAGGCCGCCATGTTGTCTAATGAGGGTGGTGTGAGGGGGGAGGGGAGGGGGTTCTGTGAATTTTTGTTGTTGTTGGGGAGAACTGCACCCTGCGAGCAGAGCCTCTTTTAACTTCCCTACGGTTGAGATTTGGGAAGTAGAAAGAGGCTTTGCGTGAATCGTGTCATTTCTTTGAAGTCGCCACAGCCCCAAAGTTTGGGCTGGTCAGTCCGGATTAAACCGGTTTTTGCTGCGCGGGCATTATTTTTTGGAAAAACTGATGGCCAAGACGGAGCCCACAGTACGCTCTCGAAAGCACTAGAGCTGACGATTGCTCTCGCCATCTGCTACCGTTTGTGCGCGCGTGCAGCTTGTGGATCATTTAAAATCTCGTTTTTTCGCAAACCAAGAAGAAATTTCACGGTTTAAATAGCACATCTCTACAATAAAGTCACTAATACGACCTCAAGCGGTGCTTGACATGTTTTTACTGAGGGAACTAAGACGCTTTTCGAAGAAAAGAGCTTGTAAAACAAACACTTTGTTCACAATGTCGTGTACGCTCCGACACGCCATTCCGCGCGCGCATGCTAAGATTAAGTGGTCCTCGCGTAAGCTAAACGCGCAAGCATCGCGTAAACCTCGCGCATGCTCAACAAAGATTTTACACGATTCTTGCAGAGCCCCTTCTTCTCAAGTATATCAGTGGAAAAAGAAGGGGCTCTGCTCGCAGGGTGGGAGAACTGTTGCGACTCTGAAACCTAAACCCTATAATTTATACCATACTCAGCTACATTTTGTAATACTATTTTAGACTAAAATTCCAAAATCCCTTTCTCCCTCCTTATTTTCTTTCTTTCTTCCATTTTAGATTCCATCATTGAAAATATTTTTGCTGTTCAGCCTGCAACAAAGAGCTCAGTAACATCAGTTTCTCAGGTATGGCCAAATCTTTTTATTTAGAATAATACTGAAAGTCTGTCCAAATAATGGTGGCTTACTACATTTCCATGTGTGTGAGGTTTATTTTTGTGCCACAATTTATTTACCACCAGGGCTGCAAAATAACTTTTTCACCTGAAAGGACATATGTCCTACTAAAACACCATTATGGTCGGACAAAACATAATTGTGGTCGGACAGATTTTTATTCATCGTTGCCGTAAACAATTTATGACTAAAAAATTGTCAGGACATTATGTCTGACGACACTTGGGATTTTGTCGGACATAAGCAAATTTTGGTCAAAAATCATACACTATTACACACTGTTTACAGAAAATACATAAATTAAAATAGGGAAAATGTAACAATAATAAGACCCAAAATAAAATGTGCTTAGTGAAGCATTATGCTATCCTGTTGGTCACTGACACATTCCAAAAACAGACAAGACACATCAATTAGAAAAAAAGAAGTACAATGTGAATATAAAAAGTATGCAAAATAAACATGTTAAAGGATGAATAAATCATAAATAAGCAATGTGCAGAATACAAAGAAATTCACTTCATGTTAGTGAGAATATTTGAAGGGTTCAGAGCATAACCCCCAACTATGAAATTTTTAGCCGTTTTCAGCTGCAAAGAAATTTCAATTGCTAATAAAAAGCGTGGGAAGATTAATGTTTCACTTCAAAACACGAGAACTACAATCTTTATTTGTGACTTGCCAAATAGCAAGATGTTCATTTCCAAATGTGTCCCAAAATTGGATACGATATTTTGGTGGAGTTTTTTCTGCCTCGACTAACTCGACCGGCCAATCAAAGCCTATATTAAAGGGATATAGGAATACTAGTCTACAGAGAAAATTACAAGAATCTATTGCCACCACTCAACTCCGCTACAATCTTCTCCGCTACATTCTTAACTTCACTGCTCTACTCTATTCTACTCTACTCTTCTATACTTTATACTGCTGTACTCTACACCACTCTACTCTACTTCACGTCTACTCTACTCTACTCTATACAACTGTAGGATCACTGTACTCTACACCTCTCTACTCTACTCCACCTCAACTCGACTCAACTACTACTCTACTCCACCTCGACTCGACTCGACACATTTCGACTGGACTTGACTCCACCTCCACTGGACTGGGCTGGACTCGACTTGACTTGACTCTACTCCACTCTATGTTATACTACTGTACTCTACACCACTCTACTCTACTCCACCTCTACTCGACTCTACTCCACTCTACTATACGCTACTCTTCTCGACTCTACTCTACTCAACACTACTCTATACTACTGTACTCTACACCATTCTACTCTACTCCATCTCGACTCCACTCGACTCGACACTACTCGTAGGGCCGTAAAAGCGTAAAGTTTATAAGGAAAACCGGCGTAGGGCCGTAGAAGTGTACAGTGAAAAGTTAAGAATTAAAACGTAGGGCCGTAGAAGTGTAGAGTTAAGAATGAAATGCACTAAAGTTTAGAATGAAAACGTAAAGCCGTAGACGTGTAAAGTTTAGAATGAAAACGTAGAGCTGTAGAAGTGTAAAGTTTAGAATGAAAACGTAGGGCCATAGAAGTGTAAAGTCTAGAATGAAAACGTAGGGCCATGGAACTGTAAAGTTAAGAATGAAAAAGTAGAGCCGTAAATGCGTAAAGTTTATAAGGAAAACTTAGGGCTTTAGAAGTGTCAAGTTTAGAATGAAAAACGTATAGAGCCGTAGAAGTGTAAAGTTAAGAATGAAAACGTAGAGCCGTAGAAGTGTAAAGTCTAGAATGAAAACGTAGGGCCGTAGAAGTGTAAAGTTAAGAATGAAAAAGTAGAGCTGTAAAAGCGTAAAGCTTAAAATGAATACGTAGAGCCTTAGAAGTGTAAAGTTTAGAATGAAAACTTAGGGCTTTAGAAGTGTAAAGTTTAGAATGAAAACGTAGGGCCATGGAAGTGTACAGTAAGAATGAAAACGTAGGGCCGTAGAAGTGTAAAGTCATAAAGTTAAGAATGAAAAAGTAGAGCCTTAGAAGTGTAAAGTTAAGATTGAAAACTTAGGGCTTTAGAAGTGTAAAGTTTAGAATAAAAACGTAGAGCCTTAGAAGTGTACTGTTAAGAATGAAAATGCAGGGCCGTAAAAGCGTTAGGTTTAGAATAAACACGTAGAGCCATAGAAATGTAAAGTCAAGAATGAAAACGCAGGAAATGAAAATGCCCAGGTTTAGTTTAAAGCACTTAGGATAAGGAGACGATGTTATGGTTAGAGTTAGCTCTATGGAAAGAAAAACTCTAAGTTAATGCTGGGGTTAGGGTTATGACCAGCTGCGTAAGAGTTAGGGTTAGGGCTTAGACACACAGCGGTCAAACGCAGCGCGCGTGCGCAGTTACTGTGCAATTCCCGCCAAACTTCTCCATACAAAGTCTTAAATTTTCCGCTTTAAAACTTTCGCTTTAAAGCCAAAAGTTAACGCTGCCCTGGAAAGTTAAGGTTTATACGCCGCTTATGGTTTGGAAATTTGATCATTCATCTCCATTGAGTGTCCCAGCTTGAACTGTTCTTTCACTGTACCATTTCTTTAACAATTTCCTACAAAAGTTTGCACACTTTCGAGACAAATTCTCAGAAAAGTTCAAGGCGCCAAAAACCGGAGGTGACGTCATTTTTGCGTTTGACCGCTGTGTGGGGCTTAGACTGGGGTTGGTACTATGCTTAGGGCCTGGGTTAGGTTTAAAGGTTTTGGGTTATTTTTTATTTTTATTTATTTATTTATTTTTTTTATTTTTGCCACACAAACAAAAAATATAATTATGACAAAATCAATATACAAGATAATAATTAATATACAGGACTACAATATAATATAAGATTAGAAACAAAATGGCGAGGGAACCTAATAAAAAAACACGGGGCTTGTAAGCTTAGGTTCCCTCACAAGAAAAACAGATGACTAGTTCAGGTACTGAAGTAAATGACAAGACTTGATAGAAGACGGAGTTAATAGTTATCAATAATATTATGCTTTAAGTTTTCTTTTAAAAGATGCCAGTGATGAAGAGCTTGAAATTTCAGGTGGAAGTGGTTAGGGTTAGTGTTTGGGTTAAGGCTAAGGCCTGGATTAGGGCTAGGATTAGGCCCAGGGAGGGGGGGGGTACTCCAGCTTGTTAATGACGGGGATGATCGAAGGATTTTTTTGGGTTTGAAATTTTCTATTCCGGGATTTTTTGGGGTTGTAAAATTTGGCAAGTATTTTTTTGGGTATCTTGATTTAGATAGGGGATTTTTTTGGGTATTAAAAACGAACTAATGTGCCTTGGCGCGGCCTTGGCGATGAATAAACAAAACGAGCGTTCTTTGTGTTATTTTATTGCACTTCCTGGCAATTTAGGGGTAATTTGACAAGCCTGAGAAGGGATTTTTTAGGGGGTTATTTTTGGTTCAGGGATTTTTTTGGGTAATGTCGGAAGACTTAGGGATTTTTTTGGGTCCTGAATTTTGTCTCCATTCGGGGGGGTTTAGGGCTAGGGCTATTACTAGGACTTAGCTTAACCACAACCCCAAAGTTAGTCAAGGGCATTGTTTTGTTTAAGGTGGTAGACTGGAGTTTGGCTCGAAAATTAAACATATCAAAACATTCAAGGATTTGAAAGATTATTCTCAATCCCAAGAGATAGGCACTCCATTCTGGCGATTTGCGGAATAATTAAAGCCTAAAGTCGGGCGCTAGGCTGGTATTTTGTGTTGCCATATTGAATTTATTGTGTGACATGTAGCAGAAGTTGATTTGAGTCTGCTTTTGTTGTTGAAACATCTTGAAGGACGCAAGTTCAGGTCCGCTGTACCTTTCCTGTAAAGAGTCTGCAAAATACTCTACAAAAGAAGCTAAATTAGGATCTGTATTTATTATCGGATGACCGTGATTTACAAAGTGGCATTGTGTTACATTATCGATCATTGTGAAAAAATATTACGAAAAAATATTGCCATTCACTTATTTGGTAAAATTGATTTATTTTTTCAAATGGCCTGGTTCAAGTATTCACACTGTATCTGAACGTCCAAGATGGGTACCGGGGTAACTTTTTCACTTGGACAAGGAAAAAAATGATCCCAGATTTCTGATTGGATGACCACGTGAAAAAAAATTGTTTTCTTGACTTTGGATATAGAATAAATCATTCTTTCCATATTTTATAATTTTACTGCCCTAAAAAAGTAAGAAGGCTTTTACAGAAATTCAAAAGTATCAAGATTTTGTTACACAAGGCCCTAAGTGCCACCATTAATTTCCATGTTAGTACAGGTGTACAGCATAATTATTGCAGGCACATATTCTTGTCAGGCGGTCTTTTTCTATCATTTGTGGAGCCAGTGTTCTCCCTAGGATTTTTTGAAGGCCAGGGGGTATTCTGACAGTAATTTTAAATGTCAAAATCTGATTTGTGAAACTTGTCCCCCCACGTTTTCTGTCTCTTTTCCAGGGTAAGAAATGAACTTATTTACCTTGCATTAGGCTTTGAGAAGCTTTTTGTTTCTGTTACGAGCAACCTGAGTCGACTGAGTTCACCATTCTTTTCTCGAACATGGGCATTTCTTTAGTATCCCACATACGACACCTATGACATTTTGATAAAGATAGCTGCCGACCAACAAAATGAATGCATCACAGGATTGAACATATTGATGCGAGGGTAATTAATTACTTTTATAATCGTATTAATGGCGAGAAAACTCATTTAAAAAAAAAAAAAAACAGCCAGTTTTATTGACTTCATTAAGTGATTTCTTATTTGTTTATGGATAGGAATTCCCAGTTCCAGTTTTCAACATAAGGTTACATTGTAATTTATCATTAATTTTTAGCCAGGCAGCAATGATTTTCCTGTGAATCAAGCTAGGCGGTCCGCCTGGCCTAAAATACCTAGGGAGAACACTGGGAGCGTATCCACAATGTCTTTGTTTCAATCAAAATTATTGGAATTTTTTTAAGAGGACACTGGAAACACCTGGCAGTATTGACAGAGATGTTCCTTCCAAAAAGAAACAAAACAAATATGACAAGTAGAATAATTATGAAGTGAACATGTCGGAAAATTTCAGCCAGCTTGACAGAAAGAGTTCAAGTGGGTTTGTTATAAGGAAGAAACAAACAAAATGCAGTACCTTCTCAAAAGATGAACTTTTATTCTAATTGTGGAGTTTCTTTGTTAATTTTTTTTTTAGCTATTAGCTTTTTCCTAAAACAAAAAAAGAACCTTTCAGATCCGGTATTGTTACATGTACAGTATGTCAGATTTTTTGGACAAGTTGTAATTGTGGTCGGACAAGTAAAATACACGTTGCACTTGTCCGAATGGACAAGGAATTAAGAAGAAAATTTTGTTGCCCTGTATTAACTTGCTCACATGAAAACCGTAGTAAGCCACCTAATAGTTTCATCTACTATACTTATTCCCCTTGGATAAAACCTTTGTCCATCCCATAATAGCATTGTCTTAACTAGTGTTTTAATGTGTTGTTTCAGAAAATATCCATGCCCCTCTCACAGAAGGTTTTACTGTGTGATTCCTCCCGCCCCTCCAAAAGTTCCAGTTAAGCTTCATACTTTCCTTGACAAAATTAATCTTGACCTTTGAAACCCCACCCCCTCAAAATTTTCAATAATCTTTTACGGGGGGGGGGGGGGGGGGTATGGATATTTCCCAGAACTGCAATCCATGGTGGACAGCGGCACTCTGAGAGTTGCATGTTTTGCCCAAGAACACAAGTTCACAAGAAAATTGTCATTCCCATTGATCTAAGGACCAATTTACTATGTATTTAGTTAACATGCTAAGCACGAATAATTTTGTCTAAGTTGTTCTATTTCTTCTTTATAAACAGGTGGAGGCCATCTACTCCAGGACAAGACAAGGAAGATAATCTCACCATTAATATATTCTAGTTGATGATTTATTGCAATCCAGGAGCCAGGTAAACACTTGTGTTCTTATGCATTGATCAAATCAAAACTTAACCTGGTCCCTTCAAGGGCATCCTTGCATGGTACAGCTGTACCGAACCCTTAGAAAACTGCCAGTTTTTTTAAGATCTGGGAAAATTCAGGATGAAACTTAGGTTTCCTTTCTTTGGGCACCTCTTAATAGCTCAGGGTACCTATGTAACTGCCACCCCCCCCCCCCCAACTAAATAACCTGATTTTGCCCAGGTTACAAAAGTTTGGATTTGATCATTGCATTGTATGACGTAAACCAAGTTCTGCTTTAGATCAAACAAGACCACAGACATGTACAATTATTTTATTTTTAAACATAATTGGCTTAAACAAATTGGTCAAACATAAATTTTGGGATAAAATGTCTGTTTCTGTGTATTTCCTTTGTTGACCTTCAATCAATCAATCAATCAATCAATCAACTTATGAATCAATCAATCAATGAATCAACCAACTAATGAATGAATGAATGAATCAATCAATCAATCAATGAATCAGTCAATGAATGAATCAATGAATGAATCAATCAATGAATCAATTAATCAACTTATGAATCAATCAATCAATGAATCAACCAACTATTAAATGAATGAATGAATCAATCAATCAATGAATCAGTCAATGAATGAATCAACTAATGAATCAATCAATCAATCAATCAATCAATCAATCAATCAGTGAATCAATCAACTGATGAATCAATCAGTCAAGCAATCAATGAATCAATCAATTAGTGAATCAATCAACTGATGAATCAATCAGTCAATCAATCAATGAATCAATCAACTAATGAATCAATCATTCGATGAATTAATCAATCAATGGCTGAATGAATGAATGAATGAATCAATCAACCAATGAATCAGTCAATGAATGAATGAATCAATCAATCAATCAATCAGTGATTCATTCAACTAATAAATTAATCATTCAATCAATCAATCAATCAATGAATCAGCAATCAATCAATCAATGAATCAATTAATGAATCAACCAATCAATCAATCAATCAATCAATCAATCAACCAATCAATCAACTAATCAATCAATCAGTCAGTCAATCAATGAATCGACAATTAATCAATCAATCAATCAAAGACTTCATGCGTCCAAAAAGGTCCTTAGCCAAGGGGAGAAACCCTCTTATAATAGGGACCTTATTTGTTTTTGGCATAATTTGAACCTGACATCTGTTTGGCCATATGCATGTCTGTGGTTCTTGTAGTTACTAAACAGTGGCCCATGTGTACAAATAATTATGACTCCTAAATTCCTTAACACTTATACCTTCAGCTTGAGTTACAAAAAGATTAGTTTTTGCCAAAGAAACACAAATTTGTGAAAATAATTTTTGAGCTAACTAGTGTTTGGGAAGTTGATTATAAAGGAGATAACATTTTCTGTTGATGGGTTTCTACCTTTTAGAGGCAAAATGTGGAAGAATTTAATTGAATATTGATAAATGCAGAATGTAAAAATGGTGATTCTACTACGCCAGTCAAACATTTTTTAAGGGAGAGTTCCAAAGCTGTAAAAAGGCGAATGCCAAACAGATTTATCAAAGAGAACCACTCTTTATTCCTGCTTATGAATTCTCATTATTTTGACAATGTGAAATAATTAAAAAATAATATCGATTCAAATGCAAAATTTTAAAATTGGAGATTTCACTCATTAGTTTATGGAGAGCATGTTTTCAAACTCCAAAATGTCAAATTTCTAATTCGTCAAAGAAATTTAATTATTTCTCCAAAATTCTCAGTTCTTTTCAAGATTATTTATTAATTAAATTAATTATCGTTGCTATTAATTTTAATAGTTCTGTAGGAGAATTTCAAAGCTTTAAAATGACAAGTGTCCAAAACTGCATCAAAGAAGTTAAGCTTTTATTTGTACCAAATTCTCATTACTTTGACAATGTGGATTTGAAAATTAAACATTTATAAATGCAGAAAATGAAAGTGTTTATTCCACTTTGTTATAAAATAGTTCTTTTACTTTCTTCATTTAAAATGTCAACTGTCCAATAGCTGCTAAAAGAGATTTTAGTTTTGATTTATTTCAGATTCTCATTACTTTGTCTCACTTTTGCTGAAGGGATAAGTGTTTAAAGAGTGCCATTTAAAATTGTTATTACTGAAATTTGGCTAAAAATTATCACTTATTCTACAGAACTCTCGAAAATCCAAAAAACGTACTTCATTTTGGGTGTGTTTTACTTTAAGTCTCTTTCAAAAAACATGGGCCATTGTATGGTTTATAACAGGGTTTATTATGCCCGTTAGAAAACACTCTTAAACACAAAGACGCTTTAAAAACGGCCATTTCTTATCTTAATTTGGGTCAAATTAATTCTCTAATTCATATTTGCAGATTGTCTGGAATCGAGTTCGGTAATATTGTAAAATTTAAAAAAAATTCTTTGCAAATTTAAAATTATAAACAAAGTAAAAATTCTAATTTATTTTGAGCGGTCTTTTTATAATCTCATTTGTAGTGCGTCTTTGTGTTTAATAGCTCATTTTATTTTATTATCGTATTTCTAAGGTACAAAATGTACTTAGTTGCTCGACTTGGGGATTTTTTTTTGGGGGGGGGGGGATATTTTTTTCGAGGAAAGCTTTTAAACGTCAAACAGAATCGTCATTGTCAGATCGGATGCCAAAGCGCAATTTAGTTATTTACTTGTGCGGCGTTTTTGTTGCACAAGCAATTTTTTTCTCACGCTGAAATTTGTCACGAAGGTTTTGTCAATTGGCTTCATAGCGCAATTTCGCAAAACGCGTCGAGTCATAGGTTTATTTCAGCCGCCGGCCAGCATATTAACGTTGCTTTTATTTTCGCTTCTTCAATTCGCAACTGCTAGTTTTAGAGCGGCCTTAATAACGACAATGACAAAATCTGTTTGGAGTTTACGATGCTATGCCTTTTACGCCTGCCAATTGTCTTTATTCAGCTAAATTCAGCGTGACAAGTGAAGACAAAGAGTCTTACGTCACGCTTATCTACAGGCGTTGTGTTACGGTTTAACTTCGCAAAATTTGAATATAAGTAGAAAGGTCATTTAAATTTTGACTTCTCGAGCAACAAAGTATAGTTTGTAACTTGCGAATACTACAGCCAAAAAAAACGGTAGAGGTATTGTGAGTGTTTAAGGGCAGACATTGTTTATTTTAGTAGTGGTTTTCGTAAAAGCAGAACTTGGTTTGTAGTCCTGTTATGCGTTGTAATCTTTCATGCAACTAGTCTCGCAATATTCTTGAAGGCGGCGTGACAAGTGTGTTACGTGAAACATTGCGCTGTGTAACATGCCGTGCAGAAGACAAAATTCTTACGAGACAGTTCGCTTCAGTGGTTGAAGAAAGTTGATCTGTGTTCTTCTTTCTGCAGCCGCTGAAGCGTCTTGTTTTGTAAGGGTTTTGACCTTCGCGCGGTGTGTTACACGGTTCAATGTTTTATTTAACTTGTCACGCCGTTTTCGAGAAGATTGCGGGACTGGTTGCGTGACAGATTACACTGTATAGCAGGACTTAGTCATGAACACAAGTGTTTACCTGGTTTGTTAGGGTGGATTGCTGGTAAAAACGACAACACAAAAACTGCCTCTTTGTCTCTTTATTTGCGTATTATTGTATTAAAAAAAATAAAAATCTAGCCGATCTTGTCCCTGCTTGTCGGGTTGTTTTCACTCTGCTCTGAGCTGAAGTGTTTCTTCTGTTCCTCATTAATATTCCAACTTTAAAATCCTGGTTTGTTTATCTGATCCGCCATCTTTGATGTCGACACTTGACGCACTTGAATGATATGGCCGTTTGCTCCCAAGTGGAGATGGCATAATGAGGGGAGGTGAGAGTTTGCTCCCCATGCCTCTTCGGTTTCACTCAACTACGTCATAATACCACACTCATGAATTTGAATTTGGAATATTCATTAGTTTTGAGAGCCGCAATTAAAATGCAAATAAAATTAAAGTCAAAATTATAAATTTTAAGATGTATGTTTTCAACAAATGTATCTTGAAATTTCCGTTGGAAGACCGGAAAAACCGAAGCGCTAAAACACAAACCATGTTCAGCACATTTCCATGGACGCCAAGAAAGAATCGAACGCAGAAAACCACTAATCTGACCCCCCGACCAAACCTCCTGCCGACTGTCATCCCACAAACTTCACCAAAAGAACACAAGTCATTTGAAACTCTCCCTTCAAAGCTGATACAAGTTTAGGAGCTTTCGAATTTTGCGGTTTTTAGAGCGAATCGAAGAATTTGTCGAAATAAATCGAAGGTAAATGTTTTGAGCGCAAATTTCACGCGGAAAAGTTTTAGAGTAAATCTTAATTAAATATTCAAGATTAAAATGGATTTAAAATGCAACCACGATGGAATTTTGTTATTGTCGTATGTAAATTTGGTTTGAAAAGCATCGAACGACGAAGCATACTCGGGAACCGAGGGCAGTTAGTCGGGCAAGACGAAGTTAACCAAGCGGGAAAATCGGCGCGAAGTCTATTTCATGCCGATCTTGCCGTTCGGTTAACATCGTGTCGCTCCGATTAAATGCCGCTTGGTTCCCGAGGATGACGACAAAATTTCAAAAACAAGTTTTAGAAATAAATAAAGAAAATGGTTTTCTTCGTTAAATTTTGTTTTGGAAGTCAACATAAACAATTCGCCTATAAAATTGTCGTTCCGTTTTAAAATCTCGGCGTTTTAGAAATCGAATTATAAAGATATGCTGTTCGTTTTTAGATTGAATTTTAAACTTTATTGCTTGCGAAAACAACAACGCGAAAGCAGACGGGCGATTTTTGTCCGTCTGAACGACATAAAATCGCGTAAAGTTCGTTTTGATATCAGTTATTTTTTGATCGATGATAATCGCGTTAAAAATAGAAGTATTTTTTCACGAATTTGTAGTTAAAATGTTTTGCGCGCAAACTTCGAATAGAGAATTTAAAGGAGATCTTAATTAAATATTCGAGATCCGAATGACCTTTGAATTCAACCACGCCGGAATTTTGAAATAAATTTGTGCTATGGTAATTTGTAAATTTGGTTTTGAATAGCATCGAATGACGAAGCATACTCGGGAACCGAGGGCAGTTGATCGGGGCGCGAAGTAAACCGAGCGGCAAAATCGGCGCGAAGAATATTTCGTGCCGATCTTGACGCTCGGTTTACATCGTTTCGCCCCGATTAACTGCCGCTTAATTCCCGAGGATGATAACGAAATCGAAGAAGTACCGGAAATAAATCAAGAAATGTGTTTTGGAAGACAAATCAATATCAAAAAATCAATTTAAAACTTTTTTTTATTTTGGAATACATCACGGAAAATTAATTTGTGAAATTCAAATTCAAATAGTTGCTAAAAAGTTTTCGAGACTTGTTTTGCAAATCAAGATGAGCAATTGACCAAATAAAACGACAAAAAAGCAATATTTCGAATTAAAGATTTGGAAGACAAGATAAACAATTGGCCTAGTAAATAAATATATTTTAGATTTGGTCGCAAAATAACGTTTTCGAGGTTTAGTTTGTAAGTCCGGATGAACAATTGGCCTACTTAATTACGAATTCAAAAGCGAAAATTGAAATTGATATTTAATAACGAGGCTAAATTTCTAAAAATTTTTCTCCAAAAGTTGCCTCCTTCGCAGCTGTCACGCTGGATCGTCACGCAACACTTGGAGAAAAGTGTTGCGTGACAATTCGCATAACATATGCGCGGGAGACTTCAGATTAACCAATTTTTATGTTAATCTGAGAAGGAAATAAATTGTAATTTAAATAAAAGATTTTTTTTTTATTTTGAGCTCGGAAAAGTGTTACCGATTTTGGTCGATAATTTTGCGTTGAAAGAAAATCCCTAAACAGGTATCAGCTCGTTCAGAAGAATCCCAGATGACTATCAGCTCAATCTAGTGTCGCTTGTGAAATTCCAGTCAAGCCAGATTAGCGACATCCCTTGTTCTAGACTAACTCCAAAATCCAGGAAATGCACCGCCCATGACCTGCACCAAAGCACTACTGTTTTACGTCCTCAACAACAGAAGATTTAAAGATACATTGATTGAAAACAAACATCTTTGAAAGCCAATTAAAATAAAGGTGTGGTATTCTGACGTAGTTACGAAAAGCCGAAAAGACATGAAAAGCAAACTCTCACCTCCCCTCATAATGCTTCCTCCACTTGAGAGCAAACGACCAAATCATCACAGTGCCCAAGTGCCTCCATCAAAAATGAACGGATCAGATAAACTTACCAGGATTTCTCAGTTGGAATATTGCAGAGGAACATCAGAAACACCCAGCTCAGAGCAAGAGTTTCCACAACCCTGCAGGGACGTTGATCGGCTAGATGAAAATCTGACCAATTGTAATGTGTGCGGGTGTGTGGGCCATCTCAGTTCCTGAAAATAATCTAAAATATACTAAGTTGAGTGGAAAATATAAAATCCACAAAGAAAAAATAGACAAGCTCATTAGCACAGTAAGAACAGAAAATACCTACCGAACTTAATTGAAAACCTATGCTCCTGTACTAACTTAGAAAGTAATTAAAAAATACTAACTTTGCAGTTATAATAATTAGACCTACCTAACTTTGCTTAAAGACACTTCTTGGAGAAGCGTAGGATTACAAGCAAATTTTCTTCTGTGTTCTCGAAAGAGAAATAGCTAAGATTGCATAAAATAAACATCGAAATGCTAACAAAAATAAATTTTTCATTAGTTTCTTGCTACGATACTGAGAGACTTGTATGCAAGGCTATCTTGGCAAGGCCCACTAGACTCAAACAGTCTATTCTACACCCCTAAATTGTTGTCTTTTAAATGCTCGACCTTTAAGTAGTTTCATGTGAAAATAAACCATGTTGCCCATTTTAAACTAAATTAAGAATTGCTTACTTTTGTGCTAATGAGCTTGTGTAGCACCTTTAAACAAAAAAGACGTTTAAAACAAATAAAAAAATATCTAAGTTTGTATAAAAAATAACGTTTTGTACGAGAGAAATTAAATTGAATTGGCAAAATCCTAGAGATTGGTACTGAAAAAAGTATCTTAATCAGACAATTGAATTAATTGGAATAGTTTTGAAGCTGAAAAAGTGTTTTTTATAAATCGTCTTTTGTGTTTAAAGGTAACAAAAAATATTGTAGTCTCAAGTGCCATCGTACTATTGAATGATGTGATCCCAAAAAAATCTTGAATTTTTTTAGTGTAAAAAATATACAAATTAAAATGAATATGGCCCCACCCAGAAAACTGAGTTGAAATCAGTGAGAGATGAATTGGCATAAAAGGAAATAAAAAAAAAATAAAAAAACAAGAAGGCCTAGAGCATGATGAACATTGAGACTACAAAGTTGCTTACCTTAAAAAAAAAAAAAGAAATATATATTTCTGTAAATACAGGTATCCTAGCTATTGAGCAGTTAATCTCCAAAAGCAAAGCTATTTTGTCATTTTTGAATTTTTGATTATGTCAAGAAAAGTCAATGTTGCCAATTTTGATCAAAGTTAGCCAAAATTAATGTTGTTCAGTTTCAAATCATGTTCAGAGACCCAGAATAAAATAAGAATACAATTTAAAACTGCTCAATAAGAACCTTGTAAGAAGTATGAAATGTTGAACTGAGTTTTCATTAGCAAATAAGTGGCTTTGGAAAGATGAAATTTCCCCTCGCATTTAAATTGTTTTGGATTTAATTTAAATCAAATGGTCTTCAATAAAAGTAGTATGAAAGTTTTTTAGTCCTGATGATAAAAATAATATAAAATTTGCTTTTGGCAAATAATGTTCCCAGTTTGACATTAATAAAGAGACAGTTTTTGTTTTAATATAGACAATTAATGGGAAATATGTTACGTCTAAAGATCCCTGTTGCGTAGAGATTAATTTTTACATTAAAGCCACTTATTTGCAAATGAATGGCACACACATCACACACCGGCCAGTGAAATACTCTGTTGATATTACCAACTACATGTGAATCAAAGCATTAACATTTAAATTAATTTAAGCCCAGGACTTAGCTCTTTGTAGAAAAATAAACAAATGATTGATTGATTGATAAGTTGATTGATTGCTTGATTGATAATAAATTTGTTGGTAAATTGATTGACTGATAAAGTGATTGATTGATTGATTGATAAAATGGTCGATAATTAATTTGTTGATAGATTGATTGATAAAATGATTGATTGATTGATAAATTGATTGATGATTGATTGATAAATCTGTTGATAAATGGATTGATTGGTTGATAAATTGATTGATAAATTAATTGCTCGATAAAATGATTGATTAATTGATTGATTGATAAATTTATTTGTTGACAAATTTATTGATTGATTCAAAATGCAGTTCAGAGTTCTGTTCCCAAATACCCAGAAATAGATTACTGTAATAACTGTAGGCCTATGATACCTTTAAAAATTGTAGTGTCAATTGTAGCAACAGGATTTTCCCCCAATTTGCTTTTAACCCAAATAACAGAATAATCTGTTACTTTGTGCACATGTAACTTGGCAATAAACAGTGAGGATTAAACCAAATGTTTACCATGAATTATCAGAAAAAAAAATTGGTGTTATTTGGCACAAGATGGCATCACTTCTAGTCGTTTAATTTTAAAATGGTTATTTTGCTAAAACAAATTAAAGTCAAAATATTGAAGTATGTGCATGATTTCATGGTAAACACTTGTTAATGATAATACCGTATATCTTTACCTCAACATAAAAAAAAATATATATATTTACAATTTATCTTTAGTGTCAGTTCCTGATTATCCCAGGCTTGCTTTCCACAGTGCTTGGTCCTTGATCCTCTGTCCTGTGCTGTGGGTCCATGATCCCTGGTCCACAGTCTGGAGTCCACAATCCTTGTTTCACTGTCCGGAGTCCACGATCCTTGGTACATGGTCCTGAGTCCATGATCCTTGGTCCACGGTCCTGAGTCCATGATCCTTGGTCCAGGGACCTGAGTCCACGATCCTTGGTCCACGGTCCTGAGTCCACAATCCTTGTTCCACGGTCCTGAGTCCACAATCCTTGGTCCACTGTCCTGAGTCCATGATCCTTGGTCCATGGTCCTGAGTACACAATCCTTGGTCCACTGTCCTGAGTCCACGATCCTTGGTCCATGGTCCTGAGTCCACGATCTTTGGTCCACTGACCTGAGTCCACAGTCCTGAGTCTGCACAAAAGAATCCAGCAATCAATTACTCATTTTTTGCAAGCAGTAAGAGAGTGTGCTTACGAGAAGTGCCTGGCCTGTTAGGTGAGGTTCAACTTTACTGTTTAAAGGAGAAGTTCACTCCAGAATGGCCATTTATTTTCTTTACGCCAATAAAAAGTTTATACAAAGATATGTTATTCACCAAAATTTCAGCCTTCAACGTGCGCTATAACCCTACGAAATCTTTCCCAAAATTCGACAACTGAACGCCGCCATCTTGGAGCTGGTAATGTATGCGTGACATCAAAGAGCTCAGCCTGAAGTTTGGCGGGAAAAATTAAATACTCGAAACTCCTTGATTCTTCGTAGTGGCTTTTGTTTGTCAAATGCCTGTTTGTGCATCTCCATTTTGCTCAAACAGAGCTAAAAAAAATCCAAAAATAAGGAGTTTCAACTATTAAAATTTCCCTGCCAAACTTCAGGCTGAGCTCTTTGATGTCACGCATGCATTACCAGCTCCAAGATGGCGGCGTTCAGTCGTCGAGTTTTGGGAAAGATTTCGTAGGGTTATAGCGCACGTTGGAGGCTGAAATTTTGGTGAATAACATATTATCTTTGTATAAACATTTTATTGGCGTAAAGAAAATAAATGGCCATTCTGGAGTGAACTTCTCCTTTAATGGATACCCTGTTGTTACTGATATCAATTGAAGTCATGCATGGTGAATAGGAATTACCCAAAGATAACTCCCTGCTATTACAAACTTCTTTTATCAGGGTTTTCAAAACAAGCCAGCGACTACTGGAGTTCCACCGCCTACTTAATTACCAGTATTATTATACATTGTAGTCACTATCTGTCTTCTCATTGGCTAAGAGCCTACAGTTAATTCTGAGAATCAGCGCGACCTACAGATTAGTAAGCAGATTATTTTCTAATCTGTAGGTTGGGCACGCAATGCATGATTTCCGAGAGGAATGTGGGACACATTTGACAGCGAAGGAAATTCATAGTTCGTCGATTCATAGTTCGTCGATTTGCTCAACCGAGCAAAACATTTATCTAAATTGAAAAATTTCTTGACACTAAATTCTCGGAAAACACAAAATGACTGACAAAGATTACGGAGGAACTATTCCATGAATACCTTGAGAGAAAAGCATTCAAAAGCAAGATGACAAGTAGGAATTAGTAGAACGATTGTAGTCGTTTTGTCCTTATTTTTTCCAGAAAAACAATGTATAATAAAACAATTATTAAATTTGGTTTTTGTGATATCCGGAATAATCAAGATCTTGGTAAGTGTTATCAGCCGAAGCTGAACCTCGACCTTGATTATTCCGAATATCACAAAAACCTCATCCAATAACTGTTTATTAGCCGTTCCGAGGTTGCGCATGGAACTGGGGCGAGTTTCAAATTTCAAGTAATCGATAATCTGACACCACCACATAAAAGAGCTCGGTGAGATTGGTTATGTTACCAAGTTTGACGCTTTTAGGATGAACACAGACGAAGTTATGGGCCTTGAAACAAGGTTAAATATCCATACAAACGTCTCTTATTTTGAGACAGCGTCCCCCAAAACCATATAAACTCTTAATTTTTTTAGGATTTTTGTGATACTCTTTAAAACGGGCAAACATAGTGATTTTCAACTTAGTTTCTTTTAAATAATGGGTCTTTGGCAGGATTTTACAGCTGTCACAAAACAGATAAAAATTTTAAGAGTTTATATGGTTTTGGGGGACGCTGGCTTACAATTAAAGACGTTTGTATGGATTTTTAACCATGTTTCAAGGTCCATAACTTCGTTTCTGTGCATCCTGAAAGCATCAAACTTGGTCAAATCACCAACCTCATGGCGATCTTTCATGTGGTGGTGTCAGATTATCGATTACTTGAAATTTGAAAATCGCCCCAGTTCCCTGCGCAACCTCGGAACGGCCAATAAGTATGTCAACTGCTGATTTCTCTGGTCATAGCAATGAGCTCAAAACAAACAAGCTTGGTGTCACACTTTTGCAGTTGCTGATGCCTACTGTAGTTCAAAACATTTTGAAGCCCCCAATTTATTATGGACACCAAATATGGTCCTGAGGGTGTCTGTAATAATGGGAGTTGATTGTACTTTCTGTGAACTACATTGTGTCCAAATGGTGCCTAAGAATGTGCAGGTCATTTTAACACCCTGTTTTACCCACTTGGCTTTGTGACTGTGATGTTTCATTTCTGAGTGATTTTCACGACCTCATTTCAAAACGGGAGACAACGAAATGAAACGACCGAAACGAAACCGCCGAAACAACCAAAACAGCCGAAACGAGCGAAACGAAACAAAATTGATCACCGAAACAAGCAAAACTTCAAGATTTCCGCCACTTATCGTACTATACACTCCGTTTAGCCTACTATACACTCCTGTTAGCCTACTACACACTCCGGTTAGCCTATTATTCACTTAGGTTAGCCTACTATGCACTCCGGTTAGCCTGTTTATGGTTAGCTCTCAAAAATTGAAATTGGGTTTTGCTTGTTTCGGTGATTTCGTTTCGTTTCGGTTGTTTCGGCGGTTTCGTTTCGGTCGTTTCGGTTGTTTCGTTTCGGTGGTTTCGTTTCGTTGTTTCGGGTTTTAGTACATGCCTTTCAAAACGATGTTCAAGTGGCAACAAAGTCAAATGGGTGAAACTGGGCCTTAAATATTTTCCTTTCCGGCACATGTACAGTACTATAAATGTAGCCTATCTTAGGGCCTCTCCATATGAGTTCAGTAATTAGGCTGGCCTGGTTAGCAAGACGATATTTGTTTTCTGTTCATATAGGAAATATCAGCCCAGTCACTGAAAAGTTGTGACAGGATCATGCATGCATATAATTTAACAAACAAGCATTTGGACTACTGAAAAGTGTAGATCATAACATTTCTCGTTGTTGTAAGTCTGAAAACTCTTGAATGACTGTTAGAAGTCATCCTGGTCTAGAAAATCATCGAAACATACCAGAATAATCTAATACTGACTGTTCTTTTATGGAAGAGATTGCATGTTTAAAAACAAATTGTCGTCCTGGTAACCGGGATGAAGTCTTCATATGGGAAAATTTCCATCCTGGTTACCGAGACTTTGGCCGTAAAAAACTAGATCTCAGCAACTGCAGGGCTAGCCCGCCTCCTCATATGAACACATTGAAATTTTTACAAAGAAAATAGTGGTAAGGTGAGATTTCAGAAACCTGTCCAGCACAGTTAACCAGGCTAATATTAAGAGGCATTTAGTCTAACTTGCAGTTATTTACCACACTTATAATGGCAACATCAAAAGATAAACTCACCATGTCCATCTGAAGTCTGGTTTAAGTCCTCTGTGCGGTTTTGTCTGTCTTGGTCTGTTATCTTTCTGATGTCCTCCTCTGGTCAGGAATAATATTATAGGTTTCTAAAAATAAAGGACACGTCTTAAGTCAAAGTTTTAAACATTACTTGCTTTAATTACAGTGAATGTGTCAAACTCTGAAATTCAATCCTCAAACAACAGTTTACGCTTTTTGCTGCCCTCAATCATCTTTAGTTAGCAAACCTCTCGGGAAACACAACTACACTTCAACCATGTAAAAAGGTCATGTCTGTCAGTTGTGATCAGTGGTAGATTTTGATCCATTTTGTTCAGTTGCCATAATTATGATTGACAGTAGCAAAAAAGGAATCGTTAGTTGGATTTGGAATTTCAGAGTTCGCATACATGACTTGTATCACTGAAAACTACCATAATTTGTTACATGACGTGTTGCAGTTTTAAGTTATTTTAAAAGGGAATTTCAAGCTACATGTGCACTGAGAATGCATACTGTTCAAATTTAAATTTAAGCTCTGTGTAAGGAACGATTAAATTTTATGTCAAAGGCTACATGTAGCTGTGCTGACCATCATTCTACATACATGTACGTTCTGCATTCTGTGTTCTGCGAAATACCCCTGCCCAAAGTAGAATACCGGTAAGTTAAACTGCCCAGGGGCTTCAAATAATTTATTTTCCTTGAAATCACATACTCTTAACTTATAATCTCAGTCTATTTAAATGAAACATTAGAAAATAAACTCACCATGACCATATGAAGTCTTGTTTTAATCCTCCATGTGGTTTTGTCTGTCTTGGTCTGTTCTCTGATGTTCTACTCTGGTCAGGAATAATTATAGGTTCCTAAAAAAAGGGCATAGTCTCTTTAACTACCCACAAGGCTGTGCTCTTAGAATACATGTAATAATTACAGGTTGTCTGAAGACCTCTGAAGGCTCTTCTGTAAGAAATCTTGGGTGCCCAGCTCTTAAAATCAGGGTAAAGAGATTTCAAGCTACATGTACATTTAAACAAGTTGAGCCAGCTGAGTCTTGATTAAAAATGGCTGTAGCTTTTGTCATGAAACATACAGTCTAAAGAAATTAAATTATTGTTCCTTGTAGTCCATGCAGTACTGTACACAGAAAAGATTTTAGGTACTTCAAAGAAATAACATTTTATTTTATTGTACAAGTTTCTCAAATCGTTGTCGGCTTTCGGGCGATCAAACCTTAACTTTAAGTGGCCCTGGACAAAAGTTTATAGCCCAAAGTTAAATTGGTGAGACTGGGCCTCAATTATTTTCCTTTCACATATTATTATTATCTCAGCCTGTAATTATCACACTTGTCTAATAATCACAATATAAAAAATAATTATATACCATAAAAATAAACTCACCATGTCCATGTGAAGTCTGGTTTTAATGCTCCATGTGGTTTGTCTGTCTTGGTCTGTTTGCTTTCTGATATCTAAGACCACTGGTCAGGATAATTTATAGGTTCCTAAAAATAATAGGCACATGTTGTCTTAAGTCTAGGTTTTAACCGCCTGGCTTTAAATTATTATACATATGATGCAGTTTAAAATCATTTTAAGGTTATAGGGATTTCAAGCTTCATGTGCACTGAAACAAGTTGAATCAGTCTTAGGAGTCAAGAATAGTCCCTCAAAATGTCGCAGTGCTCGCAATGCTCGCAAAATTTTAAAGGGTGCTTGTTTGCTCGTGCTCGCACATTTTTACAAGTGCTCCATACTCGGTTTTTAGTGAAGGTAGGTTTTTGAAAAGTGCCCGTTGCTCGCAAGGCTAATTTTTGTCAATGCTCGTGCTCGCAAAGAAAAACGCTGTGCTCGCATGCTCGCAAATGCTTGCAAAGACCATTTGATACCCTTAGTCTTAATTAAAAATGCATGCAGTCTTTGCCATGACACATATTCATTCAATTGTTCCAAGTGTCTTTTGAGTCAACTTAGTATGCAGTGCTGTACATTTATTAAATATTAATTTTATTTTATTATAAATGTAGCCCCTTAGTCGACTGTTTATCGACAGAATGCGAGAAATTAGCAACAAGATGAGTACAAATTGCCAAACTGGGAATCAGTCACTTCAAAATTTAAAACGTAAGCCGTACAGTAACTGCAGAGCACATTTTAATTTTTAAGCACAATTCCTAGTTTGGCAATATGAACTAAGCTTGTCAGTAATTTCTCACATTCTGTTTATTTATAACAACTTTATTGCAATTAAAAGGAGAAAATAATAAACAGTTGATAAACAGTTGTGCATAGGGCAATTCAGGTATTTCCTCCTCCTTTGAAACAGAGGTGAAATTAGTATGTTTCATATGGGAAAATGAAAACAGTAACTTGGCAACTTGCTTGAGCAAATTTGAATTGAAAGTTGCAAGTTGCGATGAGAAAACTGTCAATTAATATTGGAACATTGCCTCACATCATAATTTGCAGAGTTCCCATCAACAGAACATCCAGTTTGACTTTAACATATTAATAATTATACTGTAAACACACGCAGATAAGCCACACCCTGATGCGAAAATGGGACTAGGGCAAGAACGAACAAGCAAAACAAGATGGTTCGGGTTTTGTGGCAATCATTACATATCTACAATTTAGGAGATTTGAGAGCCATCTGTTGGAGATAAACATGTTCAACTTGCATGAAGAGAGTTTCGTAAT
Source organism: Oculina patagonica (assembly GCF_052425735.1). Taxonomy (NCBI): domain Eukaryota; kingdom Metazoa; phylum Cnidaria; class Anthozoa; order Scleractinia; family Oculinidae; genus Oculina; species Oculina patagonica. The sequence continues at coordinate 24,665,817 of NC_135771.1, forward strand.
CAGTTTGACAAATTTGCCATCAAATTAAGTGCTAAACAGGGAAGAAACAGTACTCTCTTGTAGTTTTATGTAATATTAATTTACATACTTTACCTTAAAAGTGTCAATTCAAGAAAATTTACGGCACCATTCCCAAATGTTCCTGCAGATATGCTGCACCCTTGATTTTGAGTGAAAATTTTTGGAAAAAGGTGCGGCTTCTCTGCAGGTGTTTACGGTATCTCAGTTTGTAATAAATAAATAAATTATTATCACACTAATAATGACAATAATAAAAAAATTTACTCACCATGTCTGGAGTCTGCAGATTTTAATCCTCCATGTGTCTTTTTTTCTGTCTTGGTTTGATGTTCTCCTTTTGAGCTGGAATATAGGTTCCTAAACATAAAAGACACAGGTCTAAGTTTGTTTTAACCACCTGGCTTCAACTTTTAATTTATTACAATGTGTTGAAATCATTTTCAGGGTAAGGGGATTTCAAGCCTTGGGCCAGCTCCAATTTTTGAGCATCTGCAGAGTACTTGTTCCCAATTTTCAGCCAATCAGATTTCTCAAATTTGACAATAGCAACCTTTAGATTGGAGTGCACAAGAACAAGATTGAGTGGAGTACGACTTTTCAAACCAAATTCGTGAGCCTCCTATAATTACTTATCACATCAATTTTATCCCTAATGTTTATTTATGTGTTAGTCAGCAACAGGGAAGAGTTATAGTTCGGGGGATGCAATTGTCTTGAAATTCTTAAGTTGTACTCTTACTCGATCTCGTACTCGTAGTCAAATCTAACGGTCGGTTTTTGAGTCCGGATCACAGACTTCTGGTGTTGGTGCGGGCCAGATGTCTTCATCCTTGGCGCAGGCCAAATGGATCTGGGCTCTGGGAAGGCAGACCCAAAAGGGTGGGGGACCTTTTTTCAGGCCTTAAGTTTATAAAAGGGGAGGGATTTCATGAGTTAAAGAACACAAAAGGGTAGCAAAAATGTCATTGGATTTCTGGGAGTGAGAGTACATGAAGGGAGGAAGGGGTGGGGGGAGGGGTAAAGTGGCAGGGTACAAAAAAAAATACGATACAGATATGTGCTTTAATTCACTTGAATTTGGGCCATACGTTATTACCGGTTATCAACATATATTTGGGTTTCTATAACCTGAAAGCCCTTCCAAAAAACTTTTGGTTTTCTCGCCAAAATTTGTCACTTATTGTTGCACGTGTTATTTTGGAAACATTCAATGTGACGTTAAAGCTTAAATATTTAGTCTTTTTTTTCTGCATAAGCACAAATAAAGTTAACAAGAATCATTTCTTTAGTTCATTTCAATTCTTTGAGGTATAAAACGCTGTTTTTACTCACCAGTAAAAGCTTATTAAAAGGTTATAGCACTGAGTGAGCATCAAGCTTCATGCTGTCAAACAAAGTTGAACTGACCAAAACAGAACATCCTGCTTGCCATTTTCTCCAAAAGGAACGGCCAGACGTTAAAACCTTACCAGAGAGCGATATAAAACATCAAAACTGTATTCCACAGTCGATAAATGGTTGCTGGAGGTTTTCAAAATTTCCGCCATCTTTGTTTTCTGTTAACCTCGATTCCACGCGGTCATAACTTCATGGCTTGGTACGGTGGGAGGGTCGTGAGGGTTGTGGGGTGGGGAGGGGAGTGCGCAACCTCGTTCCCAGGGCTTTTCCGTTTATAACTCAAGTTTTGTTGTTTTTGTTGTTGTTTTTATTATTATTCATGGCGCCATTGCTCGACGTGTTTCGATTTTTTGCAAACACTAGGTTAATCTGGTGCAAAATGTTAAGCCTATTTCAGGCAGAGAATCTACTGCCTGATTATAATACAGATTGGAAAGAACTTATTTTAAAAATATCTGCTCTTTTCGTTTGTGAGACGGCAAAAGAACAATGGAGATGTTGTAGTTTTTGTTGCATCGCTCTTGTAGAGGTGAACAATCAAAATGAAGAAATAATCATTTCAGCTGTCATCTATTGCACACATAGGAACGAGGCCACGCCTCTTTAAATGCAAAATGTACGATCTTAGAGGTGCTTTTATTAGACAATTTAAAAGAGATGCTTTGGGTCGGGAAATATTCCGACCAGGGGGGGCCGAAGACTTCCCGACGCCTGGCACTTTTTTCTGTGATACGACATTCCCGCTATAGCCACTACAAACTAGAACCACCAGTAACTCATCCATTGGGTAAGTAAGACGAATAAATGCATATCTTTTTCTCAATGCAACCAATAGGGAACTCAGAAAGAAACCTAAAAGGGAACGCAAAAAAGGAACTAAAAGAGAAACTCCACAAGAAAGTAAAAGTGAAACTCTGACGACGGTTTGAAAGGAAACTAAAAATTTTCAAAATGAAACTCAAAGAGGAACTGAAAGGGAAATTTAAAATGAAACTCAGAAGATGTATCAATGGAAAATCAGAAGAGAGCTCAAAGAATAATCAAAAGTAAACTGGAAAGGGAGCTAAGAAAGAAATCCAAAAAAGAGTCAAAAAAGTTCATCAAGGTAAATGAAACTCAAAAGGGTTTGACGCTTTATTCCATTTTATTTGATAAACCTTGCTCAAGGAATCACACACGATACACCATAAGCACGAAACAACAATTTAAATTGAAAGATAACTTTGAAAAGTAGCATCTCGTAATCTAACAAGGACAACAATCACGAAGTTAAAAGTTCTATTACAGATTGTTTTTTCCTTAAACCACGGTGAAGTTTGTCAGTGCCTTTTGCATCAATTTCCCCTCGGCACAACTTGAAACCATTTAAATGCACACTGGAGACACTCCTTTGCCACTTTATTCACCTGTCAAGATAAAACAAGAAAAAGGAAAATTATTAAACTACTTTTGAACGAAAATTGGGTCAACATGAATACATTGTCAGGTACACTGTGTAGGTAGAAGTTAAGTCAACATACGAGCCTACTGGCCCATCAGGCGGAGCTAATCCAATTTTTTGTAGCATCATGCGACCGGAGGTATCTCTATTCCTCGCTGGATGTCCAACTGAGGGATACCCCCAGCAGTAAATGCGCCGGTACTTATTTATAAACCTGCGCAAAGACAGGCGCTACCGAGAAGTAGTGTCTTGACCAGGAACACAACACAATGATCCTGGCCAGGGCGCGAACTCGGAACGCTCGATCTGGAGTCCAGCACAGTCTAGCACACTAATCATTAGGCCACCCAGAAACACATAAGGGTTGAAATGTGTAACTCCCTATGATTCGCATGGTACAAAGCGTTTGAACATTCGTTTCCATTAAGTACCATATTTGGAAAATCAGGCGAATAAAATAACCAATCAAAATTGCAACATTTGGATTAAATTCAGCGCGCGCTTACTCGCGCTCGATGGCGTATGAACAAGCTTGATTACCGTAAATAAAATTAAATTTGGTCAAATTCTCCTGTTTTATCGTCATTAAGTAGTCTGTAGAACTACACTTGGATACACTTAACGAATTTCTTTAGTTCCTGTAAGAAATTTACGTCTTTAGGTCGGAATCTAAGTAACTAACCGAAAAACCGAAAATGCTGTTGCGTGTCCCATTACGTGTGTAAAGCATTCGCGTACAAACTCTTCGTGTTTCCAAATATGGTACTTGGCAAAACTGAATATTCAAACGCTGTGAACGCGCGTTACACGTTTCAACCCTTATGGGTTTCTGGCCACCTCGTCCCCCCACTCACACAGGTTAAAAATCACCTACGTCAATTTGTTTTTCTGTTTACCTAGCAACGTATCTTTTTGTTACAGCTTATGGTTTGTTTACTCTTGCCCTTGCAGTCTTGCCCGCCATTGGCTGGAGCTGGGTTGTTACAGTCACGTGTTCTGGTCATTTTCCCGCCTTTACACGACTTGCTACACTTACTCCACTTGGAGTAGTTAGACCACCCACCGTCCACTGTGACAAAGAAACCAAGTTAGTATGGTTATCGTGTCATAGCCACTTAGGGCTTCCACACACAAGCCATTAAGCTGTCGACAGCTATTTGTCATCAGCATGGCATAGCCGTCGGGCAGCGAGAAAGACCCGGAAGTCCTGAAAACGCTCCCTTGACTTCAGAAGCGAACCAGAAGGTTGCTTTAAATCCCAGTCCCATACAATCCATATAGAAGCTGTGGCTGGGACTGTAGAAAAGTCTTGGCAATGCGTATGGAGATGTGGACCACTAAAAAGGTATTCAAGTGTGACGACAGAAAAATGTTAAAATAAACTATCTAATATGCAAATGGTCACACTACACTTCTCTGCGGTCTGGCCAGGACCTGTACGCATACGCACAGCCTATTACCTGTGTTTTTTTCAACTACTTCTGTCCGATGCAAGCAGTCCTAAAGTCTGGTCATAGTTAGAAGTCCTCTCTAGTCTCTTCCACTACTGAACTTTGGTCTGGCTAGCTGGGGCGTGGGAACTAACTTTAACTGTGCGTGCTAAAACCACTGACCCCTGACAACGCAGTTACGATAGTTGTCGACAACGAAATAGCAAGTAATTATTCCCACTCACGCGAAAAATGGACAAAAATGTATTCTCGCCAACTATAACTTATTGAAAACTAAGTTGCTTCCCTTTTCGAAAAGGGGAAACCACCTAGTTGTTGACAAATACAAATTTGGCGTTAAGTTGTCGACAACTCATCTCACACACTTCGTTCTTTCGTTGCCTTAGTTTTTGTAAACAAATAATTGTAAAAAACTTATTTTTTAATTATATTTTCATTTTTTTTAGTTTCAGTTCGACAGCAAGCACAAATCACGTGTAGTAATCTGGGAGCTTTCAAAATGGAAATGAAACAAAAATATTCGTAAAAGGAATCAACCGTTGATAGATTCTGAAAAAGAAAAACAAGTGATGTAATGTAAAAACACATAAATAATAATATTTAAACTGTTTACATTAACACTTTACCTGGTTTTCCATTTGATCCTGATGTTTCTATTAAAAAGAAAAAAAAAAAAAACAAGAACAGGCATTAGAAGCATACGAAAACTGTGACAAGGAATCATGACCATTTTTAATCTTGCGGTTTTCACTTGAGCGTCAAAGTAATTCCCGTTTGCTTTTGATTTGCATGACTACGCTAACTGATTAAACTTGCGCCACTTCTCGACCAATCACAGAGAAGAACTAAATCAATCTTTAAGAACGCTTGTACGTACTTTTTCGCGCTTTGTGCTTGCTTCATGTATTTGCTTCGAGTTTACCTACAGATTATTCAATAATCTCCTGGCAGTTTGCAGATTAATGAATAATATGTAGGTTGCGCTGATTCCCAGTCAGATAGTGACTACAATGTATAATAATAGAGCGGTTTTCACTTGAGTGTCGAAAGTAAATTGCATTTGCTTTGGTTTTGCATTACTACGCTTAGTGATTGGCTTAAAAATCTCGCGCCACTTTCAGGAGTAAAACCAAAACCAATCGTGACTCGCTCCCGCACGTTTTCCCGCGCTTCGTGTCAGCTACATGTATTTGCTTCGAGTTTTGATTGGTTCACAGGATTGTCTGTGTCCTTTGTGATTGGCCAGAGTAATTACTTTGGTTTTGGTTTTACGACACTCAATTGAAAACTGCTCTAATACTTGATAGGTGAAGCAAAAGCAAACAAATATCAACTCACCACAAGTGGCTTTTAACATTTCCTCAAATTGACTGGAAAGCGCATCAAAATCATCGTAAAGAAGCACTTTTCCCTTCCTACCAGCCACCTCTTTCATTTTGTCTTTGTTCTCTTTCACGTCCGAGCCAATTCCAATAACTGTTGTACTAACGTCTTTGCGCTGGTTAGGGGAAATAAATGATTTTTAAGGTATCAGTAACAAACACAAAAAAATATAAAAAAAATATATATATAAATGGTGTTTATAGTGGTCATGCACTTAGCTTCATATCTCTACGAGATAGCTAGTTTACAGGCATGCCACTGAAACAGAGGAAACAAATATTTTGAATGAACATAACAAGGTTAAAAATCCCAACTGGCAGGAGGCGGACCAGTTGGCTATATACAAAGCGTGGTCGAGGATTTGAACTCGGGACAACCGAGAAACAAATCCAGCTAGTGGCCAGGGCAAGTCTTGAACCGGGGACCTCCGGATTACAACACCAGCGCCCCAAACCACTCGGCCACGCTTGCCTCCGTAAAAAATAGCGACCTTTCTTCTTTTACATCTACAGGTTTAAAATTCGTCGAAATCACATTGACTGTAAAACTAATAACAATTATAATGACAATGATGATGATAATAATAATGATTTTGACGATGATACTGATAATAACGATAATCTTAATAACGATGACAATAATAGTGATAACAACGATATTGATAATACCATTGTTAATAATAAAAATCTTCAACATCCCATTTACTGTAAAACTAATAACAATTATAATGATAATAATGATGATGATGATGATGACGATAATGATAACGATGACGATAATAATGATAACAATGATATTAATAATTTGTCTTGTTAAAAGCACACAAGGAACTGGTGAGAGCAAGAAAAGTGTTAGTGACGCGGCTCGTGTTTCACGCTTCCTTGTTTCGTGCTCTCGCTCTACTACATTTGTAGGGAAATTGAATTGTATGAAGCTCTTTACTTTGGTTTTGTTACTGAACTGAAAAAGGGGAAGCCTCGAGGCAAGTGGCTCATACTTGCCGGAACTTATCCCAGATTCTGTAACATTAAGTGGCTAGCAATATTTCTATTTCCCCCTGAATATATGGAATGCTATTCTATCTTACTGAACCGAGCCTGAACGTCAGTTAATCAACCGGCGTCCCAGACACGTGTACCCGTTGTCGTCCGCTTCGTAACAATGGTTTGTATAATACTTATAATACTTATTTACCTCTAACGCTTTCGTTGACTTTGAGAATGGAATAAAAGGCACTTTGTCCGCCCTTTTAGGTTTTCCATCAGTAAATACAAGCATGACATTCTTGGCGTTTGGTCTGTCTCCTCCCCCCTTGGTAAACAAGTCGGTTACAGCCAGATTCTCAGCAAGATCTGTACGAGTTCCCCACTTCTCTGGAACATGGCGAATTTCCTCATCCACGAGACTTTTAAAGTTCTTTGGATTGTAGTAATTCTTGTTTGCAAAGTCGTTGTGGACATCTGCACTTGGCCCAAAGGTGATAAGCGAAAAGTGATTTCCGTTTTTAGAGATACCCAGTTGGTCCACCAATTTTTTAATGATCTCTATGAGCTGATTGCGCATGTCACCGTTCATGCTCCGTGAGATGTCACCCAGAATTGCGATATCCAACACTTGTTCTTTACATTCGCCTTAATGAAAAGAAACGAAAAAGCGTATGTTACGGTTGGTCGATGTGAAAGTTAATAGCAAGATGGCTGATAATGGTTAATTATTGTGTCTTTGACTTTCTATCACAGCTTCACCAATAATCTTAAGAAAAAACAATTTGCCTCAAATTTGTGCTTTATTTATTAAAGTTGTTTAGGACTTCGTTGCTATGGAAACATCAAATATGGTAAAAGAAACTTTATTTTCGTCGTCTTGGGTCTATTTACTTTCAAATTATGCGGTGAAAGCTTTTGTTTTCATATGTCTTTGCAGAGCTGTCAAAATGTCGTTGTCTTATATATTTTTAAAAAATTCTGTAGGTAAAGAAGTAGCTCAAACCCAAATGTCTAAACCATTACGAGCCACCTTAAAAACGTGTTAGACTCTGTTTCCAGCCCCCCCCCCCCCCAAAAAAAAAAATACAAGTATAGCTTGGTCACCTATTATACTTTAAAAAGTTCGCGAAAAAAATTGCGATCAAAGCAAATAATACAAAATCTAATTGTAAAAGTAAGACTCCAAACAGTCTGACTTTTTCTCTTCCAAGCTTGAGATGGGAAAACACGAATGCGATAAAGCATATTTTCCTGTCTAATTAAAAGTAAGTATATTTGATCATTTCAGGTGGCTTACTGGGGCATTCTTCTTTATTGCATGGAACTTTCTTCTCAGCTGGTCCCAGTTCCCTGCAGTCTTTTCCACCGTTAGATGGCGGGGGATTGGTGCAGGTTCTTGTAAGTGTCTTTGTTCCTCCTCCGCACGTCACACTGCACTCAGAAGCTGACCAATCAGTGTAGCCACCGTCAATTGCTGAGGCTGTAAAATCGTAAAATATCTTAACTAGCAGTCAATAGTGTCAGAAGCGTTAGCCTAACTTATCGATGATTAGAGAAGCAGTTTGCCAGGCCCCTTTTAAGTAAGTATGACTGAAGTCTTAGTTGAAATTTTACTCACAACCTTGTTTAACCGCACTTTAAACCAGGGCCCAGTTGTTTAAAGGTTGAGTAATGCTATCCACCGGATAAATCACTATCCAGTAGATAAGTGTGGGCAAAACAGGCTACGCTATCCACTGGAGAGTGTTTAATCTAGTGGATAGCGTTATTTACCCTTTGAAAACCGGGGTCAGATTGACAAAATCGAAATTGCTGATTTTTAAAATTAATTTTGTAGAATCTTTAAGCATTTTAAAAATTAGACAATTTTCTTGGGTTATTTTCACTTTAAATTAAGTACCCCACAGTAGAGCGGTTTTTACTTGAGTATCGAAAGTAATTTGCGTTTGCGTTTGGTTTTGCATTACTACGTTTTGTGATTGTTTTAGAAATCTCGCGCCATTTTCTCAGCCAATCAGAAGTAAAACCAAAACCAGTCGTGACTCGCTCGCGCACGTTTTCCCGCGCTTCGCGCCAGCGACATGTATTTGCTTCGAGTTTTGATTGGTTCACTGGATTGTTTGTGACCTTTGTGATTGGCCAGAGTAATTACTTTGGTTTTGGTTTTACGACACTCAATTGAAAACTGCTCTAAACCATTTAGTCTTGAACATCGCTAGAAATCGCGGACGTTGAAGTCGGCGAATTTTGATGCATCTTACATTAACCGCTCGCGAAAGTTGGTAATAGCCGCTGATTCGAAAGCCTGACTTTGGGCTCATATACATCTACGATGGTACACAAAAATGCAGCCTACACAGAGTAATATTTTGTGAAGTAGGAAAACCACTGGTCATAAATATTGCCTGATAATAAAAATGGAGCAAAAGATCTTTCAAACGATGGCTTTTGCGGCAAAATTGGAGCAAAGACGGCTGAAATATCGTAGCTCAAAGACAGCGGATTTTGGGATTTCAATGTGAACTGCCGCCGTGTGTTTACAGTATGCGATTTTTTGTGGTTTTCTAACGGCAAAGATACAAATGAAATCTAATCGGAAGGAGATGTAAATCATTTGGTGAGTTAGATTCATGTATAGTTTTATCAAATCTGCTTTCACATTTTTTCGATCACATTCAGTTTGCCGATAATCCCCGTTTATAAACTTTAAGTTTTCGGTTTTCGCCATACATTTCTCCTCTACGCCTTATAATTTTGGTCTCAAAAACTGTTCGCAGAAAACGTTCATGAATACAAATGAAATTCGAAGTCTGCACTTCAATTCTTGTACAATGTGGTTCTTAATACATCAATCTATTGTGGTCCGCTTTCACATTTTTACATTTGTTAATTTGTCAAGAAATATTTAATAAAACATTTCATTCTCCATACATTTTCTTTGTAATTCTTGCGTTCGCTTCTACGGTCAATGTACCGCAGGACATACTATTCGCGGACTCGGAGGTCCGCGATTTCTAGAGATGTTACGGCTCCTGATTAAAGATTCTTGTTACTATCGAATATACCGTTCTCACAGACCCTCACTATATCATGTGACGGTATTCCAGTGGGAGAAGTGTCACCCTGTGAGCTCCCTTAAGTTATGAACATTTTACAGTTTCATGCTGGTACTGAATTTTAAAGATTCGTGGGCGCCGATCGATGTTAGATAGAACTGTTTTTGGTTAAGGCGATGGTTTTGTTCTATAAAAGAAATACTTACGACACTTTCGTTTATTGCATTCCTGCGTCTTCTCAGCTGGTCCCAGTTCACTGCAGTCTTTTCCACCGTTAGATGGCGGGGGATTGGTGCAGGTTCTTGTAAGTGTCTGTGTTCCTCCACCACACGTCACACTGCACTCAGAAATCGACCATTCAGTGTAGCCACCGTCAACAACTGGAAGGCAAGAAAGCTAACATTAATTTCATTCAACATTAAAACCAGTGATTAATAATGCATGTAGTTTTATTCCGTTGTCACTGTCCCACGGCTGGGCTGGATAGGACGAACGGAAACTTAACAAATTATTTTTCAAGGAGGAACTACTCGCTTTTCTTCTTTTTAAAATCCCTTGGCATTTAAACTCCTTTAATAAATTAGGGTTAAAAAATTTCAACTCTAAGTCACGTGTCATTTGCAATTTTCTGTTTCCCATTTTAACGGTGAAATTTCAGACAATTTCGACATGTATTTGATCGGCTTATCGTCTAGACCATTTCAAGCCAATCAGATTTGATCCTGCAACGGAACTTTCGAGAGTCGCTTGTTTCGTCAAGCTTGCGGAGTAAGGAACGAAGACTCGAGGTACGAGATTGGGAGACTTGTTGTGTGACCATTTGCATTCAGATGGTTTAATTTAATGTAAGTTGTGAGCTCTTTTCTATTTTTAAATCGGGGAAAGACAGAAATGCCAGCTTACCACAAGCGGCCTTTAATATTTCATCAAACTGGCTGAGTAGCACGTCAAAGTCTGTATAAAGAAGAACTTTTCCTTCGTAGCCAGCTACCTCTTTCATTTTGTCTTCTTGTTTATATGCCAATGGACCAATTCCAATAACCGTGGTACTGACATCTTTGGCCTATTCAGAAAATATTATGCAATTTAGTAATGGAGTTGACAGGTGATTGTTAACCCTTATTGTGCTTAACACGGATTTTTCAGGGATTGGTCCGGGAGTAGAGGTCATTCTTCCATTTGCGACGTCATCAGTTTACAGGTCGGCCGATTTTGGTGATTGGCAACTCAGTACACATTAAATAGATCTTTCTACACAATATTGACTGTATTTTGACAAAGCTAATCGAAGACAACATGTTCAGCTTTTTGGTGCAAATTGTTCAATACTGTGAAACAGGCCAATGGACCTGTACTCGATCAAGGTCTCTTTTCCAGGGTTTACAACTGATTTTGTCCTTCCCTTGTGTTTTGTTAAAGATCCCGACATGGCGTCATGCTACCACGTTAAATAAATTGTTGTATTGCATTGTAAGGGGTGGCGAATGGTAAAATCCGAGCCTTGCCGAGACGCCGAGACCCTAGTTTAAAAATCCGAGCCCGAGACTTGAATTTGTTTGTAAAATCCGAGCCCGAGACTTGGCGCTACAAAAATCCGAGCCCGAGACGCCGTGATCCAAAAATCCGAGCCCCAGACGCACTTGATCAGAAAGTACGAGAAACGGGAAGCTACAGGAGCATCCTCGGAGTCCCAGGGGCAGTTAGTGGGGGCGACGGGCAGCTTGTCGGGACAACGGGATTTTCGGGCGAAAGTTTACAACATAGAGCGTAACAGCCCCTGGGCACTTTGTCTTACCGAACCAGTTCCAGAAGCGTTTGAACTCCTTCCTCTTGATTGGCCACAAAAATATTTTTGTGGCCAATCAGCGAGGTTGACCAGAAAAGCGACTCTGACGTCTTCTCTATTGTAGTGTAATATGATCAATTATAACATGTACACTAATAGAAAATTACCTCTAATACTGACGTCGATTGATAAAATGGAATAAAAGGTTTTTTATCCCATTTGCTAATAAACGGTAATCCATCCGTAAAAACCAACAAAACATTCTTTGCATCTGGTCTGTCTCCTCCGGCGTCGGTGAACAGTCGAGTCACAGCAAGATTCATGGCAAGATCTGTACGAGTTCCCCAACAACATGGGACGAAGTCGAATTTTTGCCTCATCATGGTTTTCAAGTTATATTCATTGTGGTAATACGAGTCACGAAAGGTGCTGAAGACTTCTGCTTCGTTGCCAAACGTGACAACGGCATAGTGGTTCCCTGCAGAAGAGACGCCCAGTTTGTAAACCAGTCTGTCGACGAAATTTGCGAGCTGAGAGTGTTGGTCTTTGGTCATGCTTTTTGATACGTCAGCCAGAATGCCAATATCCATAATCTGATTGCATTCGCCTAAAATCATGAAGAAATAATACCACTTGATATCTCTATGTGTACAAGAAATATATGCCGTATAGACCTTATGCAGAAATGGCTGTAATTGTCTTCCTTTGTCTGTTTAAGTATCTACAAAGCGTCCTCGCGTGACGTCATTAAAATTTAAATTAAATTGAAAGTTGGTCTTTGAGTGTATTGTAGACATCAGTGTCATTAATTGCTTGGGAAATTTCTGTGCCAGAGGAGTGCTTTGTTTTGGAGACAAAGCGTTTTGAAATTTGACACAGCCTAACTCAACATGATCTCATCAAATGTTACATAAAACCAATATTTCCGAACTTTTAATGCCTTTCAGATGAGTTTGAGTGTGAAATGATAACCAAAGCTTCCAAAGTGGCTTTGGCATGGGCTTGGTAGTAAATTGTTTTTATTTCGTAGGCAGTTTTGGCCACCATATCGGTGTACCAAAGTGCAACACCAAAATAGACCCATTTCAAGCTCTGTAATTCTCCAAATTTTGTTTTCCAAATAACTTGGCTGCAATGGACACGACCAACTAAAACTTGGGGAATAAATTCCTTTCAGTGTCAAAGAATAAGTGAACTTGAATTAAGGTCACAATAGTGGGCACCTCGGAATCCTAGTCAACGAAAAACAGTGATTGTCAAACTAATGAAAAATCCTACCACATCCTTGTTCGTTGCATGAAACTGTCTTTCTCGCTGGTCCCAGTCTACTGCAGCCCCTTCCACCGTTAGATGGCGGGGGATTAGTGCAGGTTCTTGTAAGCGTCTTTGTTCCTCCTCCACACTTCACACTGCACTCAGAAGCTGACCAATCAGTGTAGCCACCGTCAACAGCTTTCATGGGAAAAATAAACATTTCTTAACATTTTTTAAAGGGGCAGTGTCATCAACATTTAGTGTTAATTCGAAAATCCAATGAAAGTGTTGGTATTAATTGAAGATCCACTAATAGTGGCCTAGCCTTGCTAAAATGTACTGTACTAGTCGTAACAATGGTCAGTAAGTGGTTTGGCTACGGAGTGGCAGAAAAGAAGTGGCCTAAAACTTGAAAAAGTAGGGCCGACGTTTTCAAGCTCGACAGTTTAACTTGGAAGAAGATTTCTTAAAAACCATTGATCACGGTTTGTTCACATCTTGAATATAGGACCTTGTTGCTCAAAGGCTACTTTGTTGATCGGTGAGTGCGCCCTTATAATTCTAAGCATAGCTTACACAAAAACTTAGAAGATTACTAGTGACACTGTCCCGTTAACGTGGGAATCGTGAATGTGTTGGACAACAGATCGAAAGTCTGGTCAGAGGTCTGTTATGTTCTGATTCAGCAAGACGCTTGTAAACAATGTTCGTACATACCACTATAAATTAATCAAAAATCAATATAATTACACAAAAGCAAACTTACGGCCACAAGCTGAGCTGAATATCTCTTCAAAACTACTGAGAAGAACATCAAAATCAGCATACAGAAGAACTTTTCCCTTGTTGCCAGCTATCTTTTTCATTTCGCCTTCCTGTTTGTAAGCCTTTGGACCAACTCCAATAACCGTTGTACTAACGTCTCTACCCTGGTTATAGAAAAATCATATTAATTTTAACACTGACAGTCGACATCTTTAAAGCCAGTTGGGTAGTTTCGTTTTTACATGTAAGCTTTGGTGAAATGTTTTTATCTTTTTTTAATACTTCCAAAGTGGGCTCCACTGGAAAGCAGTGCGGTGAAATGGAACCCCTGTTTAAATATTATTATTATTATTATTTTGTGTTCAAGTTTTAGAATTAAAGTAACTAGCAACTGTGCAATTAATTCTGCAATGTTTTATGAACAGTTTTGAGAGGCTTAACATCTTAAACTTCCCTCCTTTCCTTATAAACAAGACCTTTTGCCTGAACGACTAGCTCATTTATTAATAACTCTCTGGCATTTTTACAAGATAAAAGCCATAGATTCATTTCATAAACAACGGTCCTGGCAGAAGACTTATACCAAGTTACCTAAAAGCTATCGCTCGTTGTAAAACAAGCAGAATGCTGAAAAAAATAAATAAAAAAAAAATTCAAAAAAAAAGCTATCGCTTAAACATCAGCTTACCAAGTTTGTTTTTTCGGTTTCTCTCTCCTTGTCAACTTTTATTTTACTTATTTTATTTTACTTATTCTTGATCACTTGATAATCACTGAAAACGTTGAATTTACAAAACAATTGCGATATAAGGTTTCTCTTTCTATAAAAACCTTTCGACAGCTGTATCACATTTGTCTTTTTCTAAGTTCCCTTTTGCTTCTAATTCAATGTTAGGCTTGATACAGAAACTAAAGAAAAGGAAAATCTGAATCAATTCATACTGAGATGGAATTATTTTAAAAATACCCTGTTAGCAGAGTTTCCTTTTTCACGGTAAAGGAGAAACGTATTGGCCGTTCCGAGGTTGCGGAGGGAACTGGGACGAGTTTCAACTTTTAACAAATCGAAAAAATAGCACCACCACACGAAAGATCATGTCACGATTGGCCATTTTCCCAGTTTGATGCCTTGAAGTTGAACAGAGACCAAGTTATGTACCTTGAAACATGGTTCAAATCCATACAAACGTCTCTAATTTTGAGACAGCGTCCCCCAAAACCATATAAACTCTTAAAATTTAGAATCAGTTTTGTGACAACTTTAAAATCCTGCCATGGACGTACTGTTTGGAAGAAGCCGAGATGAAAATCACCATGTTTGCTCATTTTTAAGTATATCATAGAAATCATTAAAAGTTTTATGAGTTTGTTTAGACGCTTGTATGGATTTTGAACCATGTTTCAAGGCCCGTTACTTGGTCTCTGTTAAACTTAAAAGCACCAAACTTTGTCAAATGACCAATTTCGACGTGTTCTTTCATGTGGTGGAGTCAGTTTATCGATTGGTTAAAAGTAAAAACTCGCCCCAGTTCCCTGCGCAACCTTGGAACAGCTAATTGACGGGAACTGATTACCTCTAATACTGAAGTCGACTGATCAAATGGAACAAAAGGTTTTTTATCCCATTTGCTGATAAAGGGTAATCCATCCGTGAAAACCAACAAAACATTCTTTGCATCTGGTCTGTCTCCTCCGGCGTCGGTGAACAGTCGAGTCACAGCAAGATTCATGGCAAGATCTGAACGAGTTCCCCAACAACATGGGACGAAGTCAAATTTTTCTCTCATCATGGTTTTCAAGTTATATTCATCGTGGTAATACGCGTCACCAAAGGTATTGAAGACTTCTGCTTCGTTGCCAAACGTGACGACAGCATAGTGATTCCCAGCAGAAGAGACGCCCAGTTTGTAGACCAATCTGTCGACAAGATTTGCCAGCTGAGAACGTTGATCGCGAGTCATGCTTTTTGATACGTCAGCCAGAATTGCAATATCTAAAACTTGATTACAGTCACCTAAAATGTCGGGAATGAAAAAAAGTAAATAATTAATTGATGTTAATTAAGTAATGTCTGATGTTAATTAAGTTAATTAATTAATCAAATATAAACGTTTACACTATAGCGCGTTAGTGTGTTAGAGGTTTAGCAGACAATAGCCAACTTAACCTTTACAAAACTGCGTTCTGAAAACAGTACTTGACATGACAGAATAGGCTATCAACTAACTTGGGTAGTCTAGATTTTACGCTACAGTAACTCTAAGGGATTGTACTATGAAAAGGATCTTCGTGGCATTGAACTTTAGCGCTACACTTCTGCGAACTTCGATGCCACAAGTGATCGAGCCTCCCCCTGTTAAGGAAATTGTACTAGCCTTTAACTGCCGCCTTCCAATCGATTTATAATTTTCTCGAGGATTTCGTTAGGTCTTTTTATAGACTGAAACTGATTTAATAATAGGATAACGCTTCCTTTTAAAGTCAAAAGTGGTTCTATAAACCTATATTTAAAAGCCTGCTGAGAAAAGCTTAGTACAGTGTGTGTGTGGCGATTCAAATAAAAGCTTTCTAGCACCATCTTGTGGTGTCTTTTGTAACATTTTTATACAAAATACATGATCGTACAGTTTGAATCAATGTTTTTCAAGTTTGTAGTTGACACTCTTGGAACTGTTTCTGCTATATATAAAAGCAAATAGAACGAAACAGCATAAAAAGGCATGTTGAAATTCATAAATACCAGATACATGAACATTGACTTCGATAGAATCAACCCACCTTTCACTTGGCATTTGTCTGAAAGACAAACAACAAACAGACCTTTAACTATTGTCTATCGTTTTCTTTATGCATTAGGTTATGACATCTACAAAAAGACATTAGATGCCTTTTCTCTCATTTTGTCTATTGCACAGTAATTTTCAGAGAGTTGTTTCAACTCCAAAAGTGGAGTTAAAATTTTAGGTTAAAAATAACTCCTTTTTAAGGGTTATTTTAACTCCTTCATTTAACTCCCATTTTGGTGTTAAAATAACTCTACTAGAGGAGTTGTTTTAACTCTACAAAAGGAGTTATTTAAACTCTATATGGGAGTTAATGTAACTCTAAAAGTGGAGTTAAAAATAACTCATTTTTGGGGTTATTTTAACTCCAATTTTGGGGTTAAATTAACTCTAGTGGGGAGTCACTTTAACTCTACAAAAAGAGTTATTTGAACTCTATATGGAGTTACTGTAACTCCAAAAGTGGAGTTAAACATTTAGGTTAAAAATAACTCCTTTTAAGGTCATTTTAACTCCCAAATTTTACTCCAATTTTGAGTTGTAATAGCTCCAACAAGGGAGTCACTTCAACTCTACTTTATCAAAGAAAAGAGTTATTTTGACTCCATAACAGGGTTACAGTTACTCTGTTACCAGAGTTAAAGTAACTCAGGTGCATTCGCCCTATTTAGTAAAGCAACATCACACAAATTGACTGTTAACTTTTACATCTTTAATTCAGTCATAGTTCATTTTCTTATTTGGACATGAGTTTAATACACTGTACATAATTTGTATTAAAAATGACAATAATGTAAATTTCTACTATTGATATCAATAAATAAAGAATCTACAAGTATGTATAATTAAAACATTTTATTAATTAAATACTAACAATTCTCTTAAAATTTGAGCTCATACAACATGTATGATAATACATCAAAATTCAATCTGTTCATTTGAACTGCCACGGGTTTACAATTTAATTTTCATGAACAGGAACAAGATTGCATAAACCACGGTTAACAGGAAAATATTATATGCATTTATTTTTCAGGAAGCAAACTCTTCCATCTAAATCAGACCCACTGGCAATCTAAATCTAAAGTACATTTTAAAAACACAATCAATAAAGTATAAAATTGGCATAACATAAAATTATCATTCCTAACTCATTTATCTGCAGCTTTTCTCTTGTTGGCCAGCTTGTGTTGGTATTTTTCTGTAAAGATAAAACAGAACTTTTAGAGTTGTAGAAAGTTAACATAAATTGCAGTTATGTACCAGCCATCAAGGTCTGACAGAACAGAAGCCTAAGTAATGAAGTCCATAATATTTAAACATTTAAAACAATGTGGTCACTCATTTGGACACAAGCTTTAAGATCTGGCAAAAATGCCACCACTCGCTTAGTGTACCAAATATCAAGATCTCACATCGTGGAGCCCTGAATAAATTCTAATATACATGTCATCTCACCCACTGTAAGTGTGGATTTTTAATGTTACATTGCATAGTCAAAATGGCTGAAGGCCCTCTAGTTAAAAAGTGAATGCTGCTTTCATTAAAATAGAGCAGCTTCCAGTCTGAAAAGATTTGAATGTTAAAAAAGCTTCATTCATTCATCCATACCTGTAGCTACCATTTTAAAACCAAACTGTTAATTAAATTTTAGATGAAGGTTGAAACTTACCCTAACAGGTAAATAAATAGGAGGATTGCTTGCATTACCCTCCAATACATGTTATGGAGGCCAAATGAGTATCTGAAAAAGATTAAAAATAAAGTTTTTGGGTTACAGAACAATATTATTGATGGTCCACTCAGGCCCCACTGACATGGAAAGAGGATGATCCTAGCACTAGGATCATCAGAGCGCAGGGTTGGAAACTAAAATTTCGGAGCACTCGCCATCTGGGCGAGTGACCTTCAAATTGCGCTCGCCCAGATAAATTTTCTCTCGCCCAGTCTCCTCCATCAAAGAAAGGAAAATTTAGCCCCCCTCCTCTAACAATTTTAATCACGTTCAATACTCATTGTGCCACAGTGGTGGTCGATCATGATACAGACTGCAATCTAATTCTTGAATGAAAAATCGCCAAAAAAGACCTTACTTTACAATTTAACCATGAGCATGCTTACTTCAAAAGTTGATACGCAGTTTTCAATTTGATATATCTTCCCAAATTCCTGTATGTTGCAAGCAAAGTGTCGAAATTGTACAGAAAGAGAGGCAGGAAAAGCAATCTTGCCGCCTTTTGTGGATCAGTGGACGCTTATTTTGAAAACTATAATCTGGATATGAAAATCGTACTCGCCAACTTGGGCGAGTGATCCGTGATTTGTACTCGCCCGACAGTTTTCACACTTGCCTGGGCGAGTGGGCGAGCGCTAATTTCCAACCCTGAGAGCGGATGTTCGAAGTGCTAGGATCATCCTACCTCTCAGACAAGTTGATACGTGTGCACGGATGATCCTAGCACCAGGGCCAAATGCAACCTTTCACCGGTATTTGTAAACTAAAAGCTAAAAACACATTGCATTATATTGTGCTCAGATGATTCGAGTCCATGTACTAAGATAATCTTATTTTTACATAGCAAGAGGATGGTCCTGGTGCTACCTTCATGTAGGAACATCCTCTTTTAAATTAAAATGGGGTCTCAGTTCTGTGAGCTACTATACACATAAAAAAAACTTAATATTACAGCTCAAGTGGTGCAAGGTGTTTACATGTATGCACATGAAATGCAAATTATGGAAGAGAAGCTATCCAAATTTTGTTTGGGATTCAGAGATACATGTATCAATGCAAAACATAAAATTGCAAACTATTTATCAGTGCCACAAAAAAAACTATTTATTAGTGCAACAGTCAATGTAGATGTTAAGTCATTTCAATTCGCATACTCAGCTAACATGTAAGGTTTATATGATTTCCATCCAGTGATTTCTTTGATTTTTCTATTAGCCCTTAAATTTAGTCAGTAACAAATCCTTTGCATATCTTCAGTTAACAATTTAGTAAATATGCAAACTGACAAAAATTATTGCATATCAGACAATCAGAATCAGCAGAATCCATCACTCTAAATTTTGCCATGTACAACTAACGCACATGCAGTTTGTTTTCGCCTACGAAAGTATACAACTGTAGTCAGATTTTGGTCCGTAGCATACAATCCCGATTTCTTGAACCCTCGGTTTATCGAAATTCCCGACTTTCCGAACCTATTTTCTTTCCCTTGTATAGTACATCTCTGTTATTTAACCCTCGATTATTTAACGCAATTTTAGTTCCTTCGGGAGGTTCGAGTGTTTAGAAGGGATTCTACTGGATTGACTTGATAATATGTAACCGCCTCGTTTTAGATCTTTTAAGCGCTAAAATCAATTAAGCTTACCTTTCACGAAGTTATCAATCCATAAGGCTGTAAAATGCATCTTTTTGAAGGTGACTTATCGATTAAAAACTATCTTACGATGACTCAACCGTGCGTCGATGAAACGTTACCTGAAATGGCGGCCGAATATTTCAAATGCGTTGCCGAGTAGGCCCGGAACGAATCACGTGGTCTGTAAAAATTAATAATTGAACGCAGACTTCCGGTCGCGCCAGGTCGCGCCCGACTTTCTGCAATTTTGTCGTGTTTCGCTTATGAACGAAGCATTCCCACGGTTGAAAAATTCTTGGATTGCAAGCAAAAGGTTCCTTTAGACAAAACACTAGGATTCCAAACAGAAGGCTCTTTAGATTCCATTATGCGCGGAGCGCGCGACTCGCCGGGCATGTTCTAAGCTTGTTCAGGACTCTCCCGGCCGATTGTGTGGAGTTAGGTATACCGACGACATTTGCGTGTCAGTGATGCAACTAAATGAGTAGAGGCTTTGGGGTTTATAAATAAAGTCTCCCTGGAAGCGGAGTTGAAGTAACTCCACGAAAATAATTCTTAAAATAGAGTTTTAACTCTTCCTAGAGGGTTAAAATCACTCCACAATTACTCCCTAAGGGGAGTTATAATAACACCTTAAAAATGACTCCAAAAGAAGAGTTCATTTAACTCCTCTTGCAGAGTTAAATTGGAATTTAACTCCATGAAGGAGTTACATTTAACTCCGGAATCAGAGTTGTAATAACTCCCCACAGTGTAACTCCAATTTAGGGGTTAATTAACTCCCCTATTGGCGCGAATTACTCTTTTTTTGGAGTTAAAATTACTCCTTTAGGAGTTAAAATAACTCCATAAAAAATAACTCCACCTTGAGGAGTAAGTTTAACCCCTTTACCGGAGTTAAAATAACTCTTTGAAAATTACTGTGTGGTCTCTTGTGGTTCCAAAGGAAACAAAAGCCTTCTTAACGTAAAATAATAAACAATTATTGGATGAGGTTTTTGTGGTATCCGGAATAATCGAGGTCAAGCTAAGTGTTATACATTGTTATACATTGTTTTTCTGAAAAAGAAAATAATGAAAAACGATTTCTTCCTTTTTCAAAACTTGTGCTAATTCCCGGCTGAATGCTTTTTCCTTCCCAATTTTTGTTAGTCATTTTGTGTTTTCCGAGACTTTATTATCCAGCAATTTTTGAACTTTGGTCAAACTATTTCTCGGTTGAAGAAGTGAATCGACGAACTATAAATTTCCTTCGCCGCCAGATGCCTACCACATTGCTTTTGGAAATCATGCATTGCGCGCGCAACCTACAGATTAGTGAATAATCTGCTAGCAGATTATTCACTAATCTGTGGGCTGCGCGGATTCCCAGAATTAGCTGTAAGCTCTTACCCAATGAGAAGACAGCTAGTGGCTACAATGTATAATAATCATTCTTATTGGCAGGAAAGTTTCAAAAAGGAGAAGTTTGCGTCACAGATATTTTAGTAAGATGAGGTTTTACCTGACTAAAGGTAAGGTTAAGCCTGCTGTCGAGCCAAGTGACTCATCAGGCCGGAGCTCATCCCTGTTTCAGTAGCATTTATCGACTAGGAGTATTTCACCCCCTCCCCCCCCCCTGGATGGCGTTGTTAGTCCATCGCAGGGTTACCCCACCCAGCAGTAAATTAGCTGGTATCCATTTATACACCTTGGTGGAAAAAGGCTCTATGAGAGTAAAGTGTCTGTACTAATTACCAGGATTGAACGCAAGTATTGTTTAATGAGTACTTCATGTTTAACTGTGTTTTTTGACATTTCCATATTACTTCACATTTGACAATTTTTGGTGTGTTTTGGTGAACTTTTATTAATGAGGACACTTTGTGATGGCTGTCATGACGATCGTGAATCTCATTAGCGTTCAATCCTGGACATATCTGAGTGTCTTGCCCAAGAACACAACGCAATGGCCCGGTCAGGGCTCGAACCCGGACCGCTCGATCCGGAGTCCGGCGCAGTAACCATATCAGGCCACCGCGCCTCCCGGTACATAAGAAAATTTTTCATCGTATTAGAAGAATAAAGTTTCAGAATAAAAAGTATAATTTCTTACCTAAGGCGATGCCCAAAATAATGAACATCCAAATAAACAAAGTCCCCATAACTGCTTAACAAGGGAAATCGACTCTGCAAAACAAAAAATTAAAAGTTTTGTTCTGTCAAACAGTGGTAAATTTGAATGATTCTCTAGTCAGTTCTTAAGTGGTATGCGAATAAATTTCGATGTTTGGTTCAATGGTCTTCTGAAGCATTATTCAAAATTACACAAAGCCGATTTTACAATTTGATATTGGAATTTGCCTATGGTTGTAATTACTCTGGAGGACAAAGAACTTATAGCTTATTGTTGAATGGAGAAAAGCTTCTCTTTCTGTGCATATAATAACGACAGTGACCCCATTACCTTTGTTCTAGAAGTTCTTTCTTCTTTCTTCATTGAAGCGAAAAAGCCGCCTTGTGTTTATTTCTATTTCAACTTTTAGAACAGAAAACAGTTGACTGGACTGCGGTTTGGACTTGAGCAGTCCAAAACGTTTGCTTTAGCACACCTTTTTATTAAATTTCAAATTAAAGTGTCACAAATGACCTTTGTATCTTAGAAAAGTGTCCTACAAGCAGGTGTAAAATGCAAAGGCGAAATTGGTGAGATGAGAATTTTCTCCCAAGAACACATTCGCAGGAGAAAGATACTGCGCGCAATGAGGTCCATTAAAGTCCAGCGTGTAGTTACTTTCGTAGGCCTGACTAAAATTGTACTCTAACCGCACAAACAATTTACTATGATCAACAGACCCTGACTACGGCGCATTAAATTTGGCATCTCTGGCGACAGCTATGACACGTACTAAAGTAAACCATGAATATTACTGGCCAATATAATACTGTAAATAAAACACTTATTTAGCGGCCACCTCTATTAAGCAGCCGCGGCCACCTTTCGAGGTTTCGTCTATTGTTTTAACTCTAATAAGCAGCCACCAAGAATTTTAAATACACGTAGTTTGGCGACAAAGGAATAAAGCTACCGAGTGTGTCCCATACGCCACAAAGTATGCCAGCGGTTTGGAATTCTAAAGTTAACTTTTGAAAACAAAGATAGGTAGATCGTATACTCACTTGTAAAGCGGTTGTGAAAATAATCCTTATGCGACTTTCACACCGAAATTAATTATGTTAATTGTTTTCCCTCCACTTGGGCGAATCGCTTTCTAATCTTCTTCTATAAATGTCCTGACCACAAGTTCAAGTTTTGTTCTTTTTTGTACTTGCTATTCATTTTGACTTATAGAAGAAAAATATGTTTTGTATCTAAAAAATATCGAAGTTGCTAGAACATCATGGCGTAGTCGGTCGTGAACCCTCACTATGCGCTCTAATGCATGGTGAGTGCTTCGATAACTCTCCCGTTTTCGATTTCTTTAGAAAAACGGTCAGAAAAGGAAAGAAGAATTACTTCCTTATTTCGGTTACTGAAATGTTCATTCTCTTTGCTCATTACTTTAACAGCTAGTTTTAGTTCAGTCTGAGTTCCATCGAGTTACGTTCTAGAAATACAGGTTTTAGCGCGCGCTTGTTTACCAGGGTGTCAGCTCTAAAATGGTATGCGAATATTTGACGATGTTTGTGTAGCATTATTCAAGATTGTGCAACAGGGGTCTACGTTAATACAGTTAGCTGAATTTTCGATTTAACTTAAAATAGACTAACCGTTTTCGAAATTGATAGAGCGCTTGACCGGCGATTGAGTCACTGGCTTGAACACTAAGATGATGTCCAAATAAATTAGCTTTCTGTACTTATTTGGAAGTATTATTGGAAAATGACAATGGTCGTACTTATCCCCAAAGACAAAGAGCTGGCTTCATGTTTTTTAATGGGGAAAAGCTTTTCTTTGTGAAAATTAAAAGAAGACTATGTCCTCATTACCTTTGTCCTGGCGTTTCCTTTCTTCTCTCTCCACTGAAGCGAAAATGCCGCCTAAGCGACTAAATTTGATTGCGAAATGAAGAAGTCTTAGTGCAACTTGTTGTACTCTAAGAAAAGTACAACAAGAATTGAAGTTCAAGAAGGTCACTGAGCACTTTTTGACCAATAATTAAAATCTTGAAGAGGGGAAGGGCGATGGCTGGTCTTAGTATGAAATCGGAAAGAAAACTCTAATTTGTGGGATAATTCTTTATAGATGAACATGGATGAAAGAGTCTTTATTTATTGCCATCTCTATTGTTTGGTGTTGAATTCTTTAGCTGACGAGAAGGTTCGTTCATATGCGCTCGAGCTATTGCAAGGCTTATTGTAAGGCGTGAAATACTTTAGCGCAAACAAAAGTAAAACAAGCTGCCGAGAAATAAAACCAAACGTACCAAGATTCAAACGAAAAGAAATGCGATTTCGTTTTTTACCTTACAAGACCAATTATTAAGGGTTTAATTAAATGAGTTAAACAGAGACGCTCCCTGCATTGTCCTCTGAATTGTTCGATGTTCGATGTTCAATTTGGTAACGATGGATTCCATTATGCAATTTAAAAAAAAAGAATTAAACGAAATTAAATAAACTTCTTTGCTTTTATTTTGTACAAAACAAAAGCAGTTCAGAAAGATTTTTCTTTCAACAAAAGACTTGCGGGCTTGTTATAATGATCACTTTTTGATCTGCTTTCGTTTTGTACAAAATAAAAGCAAAGAATTTTATTTAATTTCGTTTAAAAATTTTGTAAAAAAAATTGCATAATGAAATCTATTGTAAAGAAGTGGGTGTAGTTACAAGCAATAAATGCTGACTTTCTTGGAGGAACGACACGAAAAACATGAAAGTGACCGAAAGCGGATGTATTTTTTTAAACACTGTCACGGGTTCTCTTTTAACCAGCCTTTTTTTAAAAGTACCGTAATTGATGTGCTAACAATGTTGTAATGTATCGAGCCGCAAAGCATGTTGGGATGGAAGCTACAGTGTGCTTCTGAAGCGACGGCCATGTTGTCGGCCGTGTAAAGCCTGGTTTTCACTAGCGACGCAAGCACCACAATCACGCAAAAAGGACAAATTTTGAACTTGTGCTTGTGCTTGCCGCTAGCACAAGCACAAGCATCAAAAAAGGCAATGCGCTTGTGCTTTTGCTTGCGTTGAAGCCGTTTTCACGGTGAAATAAGACCTGTTATATCCTTGCGCTTGTGCTTGCGCTTGTGCATGCGCTTGTGCTTGCGTCGCTAGAGAAAACCAAGCTTAAAACAATTTGTTATTGATCCCGGGTACTCTACAAATATTGCGTTTTGTATATAGAGAGCTTCTGATTATGGTGCTTTGTAATAAGAAAAACTTTAACTTCATTTTTGTGTGTGGGCTTGGTTAAGTAAGAGTGAGAGGTTTAAACAAGAGCAACGGGTGTCCGCGCAAGACTTGGCTGGATTTCTTGGACAAGGAAACAAATGGTTTACACAGATGGCTAAAAGTACTTAGCAAGATTTACCTTGATTGGTCGATAATAATCAGCAACGTAGTTCAAAAACATATAATCGAGAGTCGGACGCCGGTAGTTTTCATGACGTTTCAGTCATCAATGAGGTTAAAATACGCATTTAACACAAACGGAGCAATAAACAGTGAGCATGTCTTTTATTAATATTTAGACCATACACAGGTTCTGATAAGTTGCAGGGGTACTTCAAATTAAGAACAATTTTCAAACAGTTATTTAACTCTCCTAACAATTCTCTACAATTTTAACTCTAGATACATAAAACGTTAACGATATTTAAAAATGCATTTGAGTAGGTACGAATCTGGAACAAACATCTTTTACACTCAACACGACGTTGAACACTTTAGTAATTTAAATTACATCCAAATGATTAATCCAAGCATGCATTTTACAGCGCAAAAAAACTTTACTTGTTTATAACATGTTAGAAAGTCAGGCGTTAATCTTACAAAGTAACAACAAAAAATTTTAAAATCTATACCCACAATTCCCGCTGTATAATTTTCGCCATTTTTCTAAAAAGTGGTGGTTTCAGTTTTGAATGCCAGGCATCTTTAAGCTGTAAAATAAATAAAAAAATCTTTTCAGTGTAACAGTTGAGAGGAGGCGACTAAGACGTATCATGTGTTTTGTTGGAGGGAAATAAAAAGGTCTAGTTCCACTAGATGTCAACTTACCTGAACAAGCCTTTGATTTGATTTCCTTAATTTTGTCTTTCAGTTCGTCGAAGTCATCCACCATAACCACACGGGTTTTGTCGCCTGCGATCAATTCGAGAGTGTCCACATCTATTCCTTTACCAATCCCCACGGCTTCTATGTTGACTCCCTTTGCCTGTTAAAAGATAACAACCCACTAGTACGAACTACTTGTCTGTTCACGAGTTAAGATGTAAATGTGTTGGCAGACGAATGCTCCCAACCCACGAAAGGTCGAAAAAGAGATAGTAGAAGAAGTTTCATTGTTATGCTTCTTGTTATGTTATGCTAGGTTTCCGGCGGTGAGGGGAGGGGGGGGGGAAAAAAAAAAAAAAAAAAAAAAAGTGGGGGGGAAAAAAAAAAAAAAAAAAACCCCGGGGGGGGGGGGAAAGAAAAAATTAAAAAACCAAAGGGGGGAAACAAGAAAAAAAAAAGTTTCGCGCGCCGGAAAAAAAATGAAAACCGGGCCCAAGAAATTAGTAGAACTTTTAAACTCATTACCTGCATGAAGAGTAGTATTAGCAATGTTTGAAAAGAGAAATGAATTCAAATTTCAGATTAAATTGTTATGGGAAATGTATAACAGGTTTGACTCCAAAGTAAGTTGCGTCTGACACTCTAAGGCTGCTCACCTCAAAATCTTTTGCTATTTCCTTAGCAAAAGTCTCGAAATCAAGCGGTTTTCCAGGGCGTCTTGGTTTTCCATCCGTGAGCACAATCATGACATTTGGTTTGTCTGGTCTGTCTCCTCCTGCCTCAGTAAACAGTTCGTCGAACGGCATGATCAGTGCCAGATCGGTACGTGTTCCACGTTTTGTCGTTATCGGTTCGCTTGCTATTTTTTCCAAAAGGGCATCCTTGTCATGGAACTCTGAATCAGCAAAGTTGAAGATCAAGTTGGCCTTCATGTTAAATGTGATGAAGCCGAAGTGGTCTCCATCTGGAGCAGGGTTAAATTCCTCAACAAGTTCTCCCAAGAAGTCAATAGCCGTTTGCAGGTCGCGTTTCTTGATACTGCTTGATTTGTCAAGAACTAATGCAACGTCAAGTCCAGCTGTACATGGAGGTGCTGTATAGATTATATTAAAACGTTATTAGATGGAACTTGCTTAAATTTGTTATAAAGTTATAAATAGGATATTCACAGTATACCAAGAGAAAGCATTGCATTTCATTTATCTTAAAATCAGGTTACAAGCGCTCCTTTCACCGTTCTAGGAGACCCATCTGTCGGCTAACAGAAAAGGTCATGTTAAAAGCCCTTCCCCCCGAAATAAATCCTCCTAAGTATTCTTTTTCACAGAATTCATGTGCAAAGTAGTTTTCTTCGACTCCATGCACCAAATAGAGCTCTTACGTCACGTTTTATGTTTGTACAATCTTTATGATGCAAAAGTAAAGTTCACAATTATTGAAAAGACCTAGAATCTTTGGAAGTCCTCAAGTAACCTTAGAAAGTCTGTACTCCACGAAAAAAAATGGTAAAAAATGCCTTCTTAACCAATCAGAATTAAGTACCTTATTCTCACTAAATTTCGCGAGGAATTAATTTCGCGAAAAATCAAGAGCCATATTTTGCGAGTACTTAATTTCGCGATTTTGAGAGGAAGGTACAATTGGAGTGTATTAAATTTCGCGATTGTTACCTATTCTTCAATATGAAGCTTTGACCTCGAAACTGTAACAACATAATTAATATGAAAGTCATCGTAAAAACAGCAAACAAAACAATCTACACATAACAAAACATAACGTATTTAAGTCTAAATCCCTAATAGGTTCATCCACGACTGCAAGAGCGAGATTTTGAGGAACTTGGCGATAGAGAACAGTTCGAACAGTGCCACTGATAGAATGGGAGATAACAAATGGACAAAATTAAACAAAAAAAACTCCTAAACATGAAGCTTAGAAATGTTAGAATGACTATGATAAAACACGTTTCATTATTTTTTTTATATTATCAGCACGATATTAAATTTCGCGATTTTAAACTTCGCGTGTCCTATATTTCGCGAGTATTAAATTTCGCGTTTTTTTTTCAAAATCGCGAAAATCGCGAAATTTAGTACTCGCGAAATTAAGTGAGAATAAGGTAACTTGTCCTCTATATTTTACAATTATTTTGTTAATAACGGGAAGCCTTACGATTTAAACATTGTGCATGGTTCTTCATTTTGTGTGATGAAATTAACTTACATCTTACTGTAGAAAATAGTAACTCTGCTAAACGTGTTTTTACAAAAAAAAAAACACTTACGGCATTCGTGTTCGTTGCACGATTCTTTCTTTACCGCTGGACCTTATCCACTGCAGTTTCGTCCACCGTTAGATGGCGGGGGATTGGTGCAGGTTCTTGCAAATGTCTGTGTTCCTCCTCCACACGTCACACTGCACTCAGAGCATTGTGACCAATCAGAGTAGCCACCGTCAACAGCTGCAACAGGGGAAGAACAGCACCGCGGTTGTTATGTATTCTAGTAAATATGGACTGAAATGGGGGTGTATGGACGAATGTATGGATCGTCATCATCATCATCATCATTATGATGGTGATGATGATGTTTTTAATTTATTCCAGAGTTTGCTCTTCACTCAGTCATGTTGGCTCTTCCACAACTTGCAATTGTTCTAATGTATTCTTAAGATCTTTCTTCAATCACTTAACAATTCACTGCGTTGTTTCCGTGTTCTCAAATCCTACTTATAGTGGTTAAACAAGGAAAGGAATTTGCCCGTGAATTTTGGAAAGTAACCGCCAGAAAAAAAAGATGAAATAAAAATAAAACAAGGAGAGGCATCGAAACACTTACGGCATTCTTGTTCGTTACACGAGACCAAGTCTTCTGCTGGTCCCAGTTCACCGCAGTCCTTTCCACCGTTAGATGATGGGGGATTGGTGCAGGATCTTGTTAGCGTCTGTGTTCCTCTTCCACACGTCACACTGCACCCAGAAATAGACCAATCAGTGTAGCCACCGTCAATAGCTGCAGTAGAAAAAGAACAGCACTTGTTATATCTCAACAGGTAAAATAAAGCTTTGTGCTTAATTTTTAGATAAGAAGACTTGAATCCAATAGACCATCTGCAGTGCAGGGTTTGATTACATAGTCACATATTACGGCGTGACGTCATGGTTGGCAGATGAAAGACAATAGTCTAAAAACTGTTGCTAATGTTAGAACTGTTGCTTGTACGGTCATGAAAAGAAACTGGGATTACCGTCTTTTAACGGACGTGTACCCATGTGAAGTGGGTTCATACGTGTACGTCATTTGTACGAAGTTTGTTTATTTCGATTCCATTTTCTTGTTACTTGCTTTTTTCCTGCGGTGTTTGCATCAAAATGGATGCTTTATTTATTTTACAAATTAATAACAAGAGCTTTTATAGTTTTCAAACACGCTCAGGAACTCCAAAAAAAGAAGAAATAGGCACAACAGGGCTAAGAATACTTACGGCATTCTTCTTCGTTGCACGGAACTGTCTGTTCAGCTGGCCCCAGTTCACTGCAGTCCTTTCCGCCATCAGATGGCGGGGGATTGGTACAGATTCTTGTAAGTGTCTGTGTTCCTCCTCCACACGTCACACTGCACTCAGAACATTCTGACCAATTAGAGTAGCCACCGTCAGTTGCTGTCAAGGATAAAATATTAGGACTTTTATTAGTCTGTTCGAAAGAAATCTTTGAATTGACGTAGAAATTGAGAAAGTGGTTATAGGTTCCAAACCTTCTATACTTTTGGTCGATTGCTAAAAAAATAAACATTTTTATCCTTTTTTGATTTGACAGACGTCTGCTGGTTTGGCTTAGACAGACTGATGTGGCCTGGTCAAATAACCTAGTAAATTTACCACGTGAAGGTTATAAGAAAATTTTATAAAGTTTTTAAGAAGAGGATATTTAAAAAAGTAATATAGGACGTTAACATAAAGGAAAAGTACGATAAAACAAATAACAAACCTTGAACTTGAGGAGTGCCTGAAAACGAAGAATAAGAACACGTCACATTACAATTGTCTGACGGTAAAATTATATTGTGTAAGCAATTAATTGTAACATCAACTTGATTTAGGTATGGGCTACGGTCCTTGTAAGAACCGTAATCGATTGCCCTTAAAATTATTTTGGTTTAAGTGGACGAATTCAGGGCGAATTCAGGGCGAATTCTTCGAGCTTGTGCATACTATTAAATCGCTACGTTCTCGACATTCGGCATGCCGGTATGCACAAGCTAGAAGAATTCGCCCTGAATTCGTCCACTTAAACCAAAATAATTTTAAGAATCACTTGACATTTCTAAACAGGCATAGAATATTCTCATTAGGTTACTAAAGTAAATGGAGATATTCATCCATTCATTCGTTTGCGTGAGGTTTTCTGCAGTTTTCTGTTTCAATATTTCTTTATACTTCCGGGCTGAGCCAAATTTTTTACAAGTGTCGACTTCTCATTTATCTTTGGTAGACAACCTGGAGCCAACGACGATTCTGGCTACTTGGGTGTAATTTCTATTGCAAACATTTTGTACGATTATGCTTTCTATTAGGCAAACCAGCATGAATGATATGCATAACGATTGAACAGCAAGAGAGATGGACTGTTTTCTAGCTGCGAAGAGCACGCAAGCGAGGGTTCGATGTTCATATCAGGGAAGATTGCGTGCTTACTGCACGAGTAAGCGCGTGCTACTGGAGTGGAAACAAATCAACATTGATAACTGCGAATTATAACTGGACGCTAGCTCGCCCAAAATTCCTGTGGTCGATTAAAGTGCCTTTCCTCTGTTGCTCTTGAAACAATTTTCATTTGTCTGAAGGGTTTTTGGAAGTTTAAATGTTTTGCCCACCTTTTTTTGGACAAATCATAACAAAACTCTTCAAAGTTGCTGCTCCGTTGAATTTTGACATTGAATCATTACTAAGGCATAACTTCATTAAGACGTCAAGGCTTACAAACATTTGATTCGATTCCCTAAAAAAATAAGATGTTATTTAAAGACCTGGAGTATATGCGGAGCTCTCCATTTATTAGTTTTCTACAAGTCGTTTCCATTCTTGCGAAAAAACAGCCATAACGTTAAAAGTACAGGGTGGCCCATAGGTGCAGGGCAGGGCTTGTTTAGACTTCCTCTGTTGTTCTTGAAACAGTTTACAGGCGTTTGAAGTGTTTTGGGAAGTTGAAATGTTTTACCCACTTATCTTTGGCTTAAAAATGAAGATCGAGGCAAATCATAACAAAACTCTTCAAAGTTGCTGTAATTGAATTTTAACAATGAATCATTACTGAGGCATAACTTCATTAAGACCGCGACGAGGCTTACAAACTGATTTGATTCGATTCCCTTAAGATGTTATTTAAAGACCTGGAGTAAAAGCGGAGCTCGGCTGTCCATTAATTAGATTTTTACTGGAGTTTATTACAACGTTTCCATTCTTGAGAATAAGCGGCCAAGTATACGATGGCCCATAGGTGCAGGATAGGCTTTCGTCTAGACTTCCTCTGTTGTTTTTGAGACAGCTTCCATAAGTTTGAAGTGTTTTAGGAAGTTGAAATGTTCTGTCCACTTATTTTTGGCTTAAAAAAATGATGATTGAGACGAATCATAACAAAACTCTTCAAAGTTGCTGCTCCGTTGAATTTTAACAATGAACTGTTTCCTTTACTATTGAAGCATCACTTCATTAAAACGTCGAGTCTTACAAATTAACATTTGACTCGATTCCCACAAGATGTTACCTAAATAGCCGAAATATACTCCACAAACATATATGATTTTCCTAGATCATTGGAATCGCTTATTAGACAGTTGTAATGGATCTCAAGAAGTACGAAAAGCTGATTTGGAATGTGAGGAAGGCCACATACCACAACACAGTAAATAATACACATCGAGTCCAATGCAATTAAGCGGAGCTGGCTTGATTTTTTTATTATTATTTTACCGAACCTTAGTGTCGATTAGTGGGCTTTATATTTCCGTTAAAATATACTCGAGTGTTTTTATTATAAGTGCGCATTTAAATTTTACGCTTGAGGATAAAACAAATCAATTAAAATACTATTCCCGACATGCTTATTTATGAAATCAGTAATCCACGATATCCACATTCCTTATTAATTTATTTATTTTCTCAGCATCTATTAATAGCAGTGCGGAGAGCTGCACCTCCATGGCAGGGTATTAAAATAAGGCAAAAATTGGTCCTTCTTATAAAAAATTACTGGAATCCATATTATTTCCAGCAAATTTGGCTAGCAAAGAACGAATATAGACTATATTAGTATTTATTTGTGAAACCCTTCCAAAAGAAGAGAGAATTATGCGTCTACCCATCTCGAAGATTCTTATCGATTTTAATTTTCTCTGTCGTTTCCTTTTCCCTCCAAATATATTTATCTCTCTATGCTCAATATAAATTGAGACATTGTATTCTTCGAAGATAGAAAAGTTTCGAACGTAAAATACTAATGTAAATAACATTTCATTGCATTTCAGACCACGTGCATGCTCGCAGCACTGTTTACTCATCTCTTACCTCATTTCTCCGCTCTCATTGTCGAATTAACGATTCACTTCCCTTCTCTCATCAATGGACATCCCTGCATTATCGCTTCTCCTTCTTTCAACACTCGAGCACTTTCTCGGAGACAGCCGCGACAAACTGCAATGTATTCACTTGCAACGCCATGTTTATAAAGGCACTTGCTTGGTAAAGACTGGTTCTCATATGATCGTCCCGATCGTCTCTGTCGCTTCTGTCGCTTCAAAAAGTTTGCTTGTTCCAATCTCTTCAGACTTTGCAAACGACAGAAGCGACAGAGACGATCGGGGCGATCATATGAGAACCAGCCTTAAGAAAGTATGCCCTGTAGTCCGAATTGAAGTGTCTACGAAATTTGCAGGCGAATATGGCTGTTATGCATGTTTACGTCAGACTGACTAGTTTCACCACCAAGCCTCGTTTTCGAAGTACAAACTTGTAAATTTTATCATGAACGCATTCCCAAAGCAGCAAAAATGAAAAGAATAAACACGTGAAAACGGCATGAAGGTGGCATGAGGTTTGAGAATAATTCGTGTAAACGAGTCTTGGTGGTGAATATTTAGCGTATGACGTTATCATCCATAAGGCCTAATTCTCTGTCATACATTCTGACAAATTTAATTTTGTAGTGATCGTACGAAAAGCAATCGAGGGCTCCTAAGAATCGCTCCACTTTAAAGCCTGGTTTTCACTACGGCGACGCAAGCACAAGCGCAAGCACAAACGCAAGAATAACAGCTCTTATTTCACCGTGAAAACGGCTTCGACTCAAGCAAAAGCACAAGCGCATTGCAGTTTTATGCTTGTGCTTGTGCTTGCGGCAAGCACAAGAACAACGATCAAAATTTGTCCTTTTTGCGTGATTGTGCTTATGCTTACGCTTGTGCTTGCGTCGCTAGTGAAAACCAGGCTTTAGACTACGCTTGCCTCGCTCTAAAGTACCACC
Organism: Oculina patagonica; assembly: GCF_052425735.1. Lineage (NCBI taxonomy): Eukaryota > Metazoa > Cnidaria > Anthozoa > Scleractinia > Oculinidae > Oculina > Oculina patagonica. The sequence goes on from NC_135771.1 coordinate 24,699,232, forward strand.
AATTTTTCGGGACTAACTTTTAAATTAAATGAAACATTTAAATGAAAAAAAAAAATGACATTTCAGGCTTCAGACCACAGGCTTACCATCCTATGTTTGTGTTTGTTTGCGTAGTCACAGCTTGCCAATATAAATATTCAAATTTGTTCACTTATTGCTTGAGTAAATATTTAAGCTCCCTAAAATCGGTTTTTACGGTTGTGTAATTGCAATAAAATGAAGTAGAAATTTTTTCACATTGTTTAAGCTTGTTTTTTATGAAGTATTTTGGCGGTGTGAAGCGTTTAAAAGGCAATGAGTCTAAGTTTATGACTCGTATATAGAATATAATCTCAGGTGGCCCAAGCTTAATATTTGCATATAAATGGCGACCTTTAATAATATAAGAGTTTGTATGGGTTTTTAACAATAAATGAAAGCGAAATTACTAAACAAAGTTAACGAAACATAACATGGTGATGTTTGGTATCGTTGCAACGTGTTTGCAAGCAATTTGGAGTTATTTTCGTCTATTTACAAAACTATGTTTACGGTGCATAATATGACAAGCGGTCGACACGTGTCGAAATTGGCTCAAATTTCACCCACAAAAATAGTTTGGCTCTCACTGCATCTTAATGAAAGACAAAAATAACATTTCCTAGCCTGTACGACATACTAATGCTTTTTCGGAAACAACTTGCTCATACCTCGTCATCCTCAGCAACTAGCCGCTTCTGAAAAATCCAAAATCTTTTCAAAATAGCCGCCATACAGTCCGTAACAAAATAGCCCAAAATGTCCGAAATAGACTGGACACCAGTCAAATTAAAGGGGCTATGTCACGCAATTTTAGGCAATTTTGGCACTGACCAACTGGTCATAGAATTAACTGAAATATCACAGTAACGGCTTAAAATTGTAGAAGAACTCAAAAGAAACACATGCACAGAGAGGCCAAAAAGGGGCACGAGTTTCTGATTATGGTGCTTCTTAATGAAAAACTTTAACTATATTTTTGTGTGTGGGCTTGGTTAAGTATGATGAGAAGTTTAGACAAGACTTGGCTGGATTTCCTGGACAAGGAAAACAAATGGTGTCATGCAGTGTTTGCAAAGATGGTTAAAAGTGTTAAGCAAGCCAAAAGAAATTGTTTTTTCAGGATAAAAATGGCGTAAAATGCTTCGGCACAAACAAAAGCAAAACAAGCTGCCAAGAAATAAAACCCAACATGCCACGAATTTAACGAAAAGAATTGCGTTTCGTTTTCGTTTCTAACCTCAACTCTTTTTGTCAGAAAGACGCTTGGATTAATTAAAACCAAAACAACCAGTTAAACCGAAATCAGTACGGTTTAATTAAAGGAGTTAACAAAGACGCTCCCTGCATTGTCCTCTGAATTGTTCGATGTTCAATTTTATTGCTAACGATGCAATTCAACAAAAGACTTGCGGGCCCTTTTAAAGATTACTTTCGGATCTTCTTTTTTTTTGTACACCATAAAAGCTAATAATTTAATTTTATTTCGTTTGAAAATTTTGTAAAAAAAAAAAATTGCATAATGGAATCCATGGGAAAGAGTTACAAGTAATTTATGCTGACTTTCTTGGAGGAACGACACGAAAAACATGAAAGTGGATGTATAAAATTTTTTTTAATCACTGTAACGGGTTCTCTTTTAACCGACATTTTTTAAAGTACTTGTTGTGCTAACGATGTCCGTTTTCACACTAAAGACGGAAAAATCGTATAGACGGACAAGTCGTCTGACGATTTGTTCGTCTAGTGTGAATTTAAGACGGCTTCTCGAAAAATCGTCTTCCCAGACGGGCAAATCGACGGACAAATTCTATCGACTTGTACGTCCGAAATCGTGTCCGTCCCGTTTTCACACTAGGCGACTTGTCCGTCTAAGACGATTTGTCGGTCTCTAGTGTAAAACCGGCCAATATTGTAATGTACGAGCCGCAAAGCTTGTTGGGATGGAACCTACAATGTGCTTCTGAAGCGACGGCCATGTTGTCGGCCGAGAAAAACATGTTGAGTTAAATCTGGAAGCTTAAAATGTTTTATTGATCCAGGGTACTCAAATATTGCGTTTTGTATATAAAGAGTTGCTGATAATGAGGCTTCTTAATGAAAAACTTTAACGTCATTTTTGTGTGTGGGCTTGGTTAGGTATAATGATGAGAAGTTTAGACAAGAGCAAGTGTGTCCGTGCAAGACTTGACTGGATTTCCTGGACAAGGAGAACAAATGGTGTCGTGTTTACAAAGGTGGTTAAAAGCTTTACCGTGATTGGTCGCGAATAATCAGCAACGAATTTCTAAACAGATAAGCGAAAGTCGGACGCCTGGTGTTTCAATCATCAATGAGGTTAACACAAACGGAGAAATATGCGTGGGCATTTCTTTTTATTAATATCTAGACCATACACGGGCTCAATTTGAAAACAACTCTCAAAGGAATATTTAACTGTTAACGAATTTCTATAGTCTTGACACTAAGAATCCTAAAATGATAACGATATTTAAAAAACCCGAATACTTGTAGACTAAAGAGGTAGTTGATTAGGTACGAAACTGGAACAGACATCTTTTATACTCTGTGCGAGACCATTTAATTCACCAACCTCGTTCCCAGGGCTTTTCCAAATTACCAAGGGAAAAGCCCTGGGAACGAGGTTGTTTTTTTTTTATTTTTTTCATTTTTTTTTTATTATTATTTTATTGCTTAAAAACCAAAAAAAAAACTTACAAGGCTTACAAAAAAAAAAAAAAAAAAAAACTACTTACAAAGCTTACGAATAGAAAACTACTTACAATGCTAAAAAGAAAAGAAAAACTTACGTTACAAAAGTTGCACCAAGTACGCTATAACTTTACTTAACAATACTATTACACAATTCTTTTATTTAATTACATTACAATACAATACAACGTATGCCCCGGTACTACCACTACTTTCCCTAGCATTAAAGGTTACACGCTTAAGGGCTCAGGAGACTTGATCCAGCGAGGATAGAAAAGGCTTCCATTTTTTGTGTTACTTGGTATATTATTTTCTAATTGATGTATATGTTTTAGATAAAACAAGAAATTGTTTTGGGTTGGGTAGCGTTCTTTCGATCGACATGTCCAAATGTAGTGTTTAGCGATGAGGCAACAAAAATTTATTTGGAGTTTAAAATTAGAGCTGTCAGGGATAAGACCTAAAGCGGTTTCCATACATAGATGATTGTCAGGTGAAAGTATCTGACACGACTGCAGCCATACGGAAAGATTCTGCCAAAACGTTTTTGTTTTTTCGCATTGCCAGAAAAGGTGCATGAGATCTTCCTCTTCATTATGGCAAAAGGTGCATTTTCCGTCCTCTCTAATGCCGATTTTTTGCAGATAGCTATTAGTCGATAGCCGCCTGTGTAAAAATCTGAAATTAAAATCTATTAGTTTAGAGCTCCGTGTGCACACGGCGGGTGTCTGATACACTTTCCTCCAATCAACATTTTTATTGGTTGTAGAACCAATATCTTTATGCCACTTCTCTTGACATGATATTGGTTGTTCCCCTTTGTCCGATATAAGTTTCTGGTATACAAGTCTTGACGGTTTTGCGTTTTCTAGAAATTTATTGAAGAGACTTTCGTATTTTAAATGTGTTTCTGGGATTTGTCTCTGTAAAAGTTTTACTGCGGAGATTATTCCAAAAAAAGTTAGTGGTTTAACTTGAAGTTCGTATTTACTTTGAAAATTGACGAGCGAAATTAAGTTATGAGAATCATCCATTAAATGCTTTATTTGTGTTACACCTTTTGAAAGCCAATCTTTACAAAGTACTGGTGCATTGTTTATTCTTATTAGCGAGTTTTGCCAAAGAGGTATGGACAAAAAGTGATCTTTAGACATAATTTTTCCTTCAAAGAAAGTCTCTGACCATGGATCCTCAATTCTTAAGTTATTTATATCCTTTTTGCTAAGATTTCCTTTAAAAATAGCACCGCCTCCATACTTTCCAAGCTCTAAATTGAAGATGTTTTTCCATTTGCTATCATTTTCCGAATCCAGATAACGAACGAGGTTGTTAATTCACATCATTTATATAAAAAAAAACAAGCATGCCTTTTACACCGCAATAAAAAGCATTTCTTAACCTATAACGTGCAAAGTCCCAACAATTATTTTTTTAAATTTATACCCAAAGCTCCTCACAGTACAGTTTTCGCCATTTTTCTGAAAAGTGGTAGTTTGAGTTTTGAATGTCAAACTTTAATCTGCAAATGAAATAAAAAAATGTGTGAATTGGATTGAAGACCAGAAACATTAGTCCCTAGCAATAAAATTAAAGAAAACGTTTTAAAGGTATAAAATATACATTAAACAATCACTTACAACTGAAAATGAAGACGCCTATTTTTAAGGGGTCCTTGTGATATTCGTGTTGTTAATACGAAAAAGCCATCTATAGTATATTCATGACCATATAGAGGTGAAGTCGCGAACAGGCGACTAAGACGTGTATTATGTGTTGTGTCAATCTCGTTTCCAGAAACTGCGTTCCCCTTGACCAGCGGTCGGGAAACTCAACGGCTCTGGACGAATACAAACCGGAACCAGGAAATCCTGGTTCCAGTTTGATTGTGCGCGTGCGCCGGAGATTGTGGTGAAACGAACAAGTTTTTCAACAGCCAATCAGATTCAGACGCCATTGTGGCGGGCTTTCAGATTAGCCCAGAGGTCCCGATTCCTGGGGCAGACCAGAAGGATCGCGGCCTTTGAGAACGAGATTGGTGTTGTGTTGGTGGGAAAGGAGAGAGGCTCTCCAAGGGGTTTCAGGTCATTTCAGGGAACAAGGGAAGATTTGAGTTTATGGAGACACTAGGGCGCCTAAAAAAACATAGCGCAGAATTGTAGAAAGGGAGCAAAGGGAGCTCAATCACAGCTGGGACACAATTGAAAAACTGGCTAGAGATAGGCAGGGTTGGAGAGACTTCGTTGCTGCTCTATGTGCCACACAGGCATGTGCGCAGTAAGTTAGTAAGTAAACTAGTAATAATCAGAGATTAGGGGAGTGCGTTCGACCCAAGATAGGTACCCAAGATAAGGCTAGCAAACGTAATCCGAATTACACGACTGTTTATATCGACATACAAATTTAAAACGACCGCGCGTGCAACATAAAGCGCGCATCCAACATCACTTGAAACTATCAGAGAAACAATCTCAATCCAACAGTGCACGAGGCAGCACAGCAATTTTTTTACTTCTGTTAAAAGGAGGACTGCCGAAAACGCAAACGCAAACCGAAGAAGATCGTTAGAACGAATCAACCTCGTTCCCAAGGTCTCTCGCAAAGAAACTCCGACGTCATTAATTAGCAAACCTGCCACATACCAAGATACATAGAACGACACATAAAACGACTTTCGCTTGCGCGTTCACAAGACAACCGCGGGGCCACAGGTCACAAGATTAGGATACGAACTGCTACCATCGAACGCAAAAATTGTTTACAGCGGCAGCCTAGCGGTATCGGCTTAATTGAATTGTTTTTGCGCGCGGTGTCTTTGCGGCTTAATGTCATTGTTGATGTTGCTGTGACGCAATTAATTGCTTTGTAATGTCTAATCACATGAGGTCGAGGCCAACTTGCCACATACCGACATACATAGAACCACTTTCACTTGCGCGTTCACAGGACAACCACGGGGCCACAGGCCACCGCAAGATTAGGATGCGTTCTCCTACCGTCGAACGCAAAAAATGGAACAGACGGAAAATAAAACTGGAAACAAGGTAGCAAAAGCGTATTTTTAGGGAACAGGGAACACCAAATTAAACTTGAAGAAGTACTTTTTGAGAACACGGGAACGCAAGGAAAATTTTGTTGGGAACATGGATATGAACTCCCTCCACTGGAAGGCCCTCAGGAAAAGGTGTAGGTCCACAAGATGTCAACTTACCCGAACAAACCTTTGATTTGATTTCCTTAATTTTGTCTATCAGTTTGTCGAAGTCCTCCACCATAAACACACGGGTTTCGTCGCCTGCGATCAATTTGAGAGTGTCCTTATCTATTTCTTTACCAATCCCCACGGCTTCTATGTTAACTCCCTTTGCCTGTTAAAAGATAACAGTTTACTAGCACGAACAATTTGTCTGTTTAAGAATTAAGATGTTTAGTAGAGCGTTCAAACCCATTATCTGAATAGTAGTAATTGCCATGATTAAAACGAGAAATGAATTCAAATTTCAGACTAAATTGTCATGGGGAAACTTTGACAGGATTTTACTACAACATGACTGCAACTTGTAGTACAAGTTTTTTCTAACACTCTAAGGCTGCTCACCACGAAATCTTCTGCTATTTCCTTAGCAAAAGTCTCGAAATAAAGTGGTTTTTCAGGGCGTCTTGGTTTTCCATCAGTGAGTACAATCATAACAATGCTAAGAAAACGTCCTGTTTTAAGTCTATGTCCTGTCGTGTAGGTATACGGAAGGGGTGCTTTTTATATTAAAAGGGTAAGGGGTTGGACCTCGGGGCGGAGCCTCCCCCTATAAAACTTTTTTGAGTGCCCCCCCCCCCCCCCCCCGGGCTAGGCTCGTACGCAGACTAGACCTTTTTTACCTACCTTCAATTCTTTGGATATTTCTTCAGCAAAAGATTTAAAATCAAACGTTTTGTTTGGATGAGTTGGTTTTCCATCAGTGAGTACAATCATAACATTTGTATGGTCTGGTCTGTCTCCTCCTTCCTCCTGATCAGTAAACAGCTCGTCCTTCGCCATTTTCAGAGCCAGATCGGTGCGAGTTTGATTATCCAACCCCAATGGTTGTTCGTTTAATTTCTTCCTCAGCGCATCCCTGTCATGATATTGTGAATCAGCAAAGTTGAACACCAAGTTGGCCGTCCTGTTAAACGTGATGAGCCCGAAGTGGTCTCCATCTGGTGCAGGGTTTAACTTCTTTACTAGTTTTTCCAAGAAGTCAATAGCCGTTTGCAGGGCGCTTTTCTCGATACTGCTTGATTTGTCCAGAAATAAACCAACGTCAAGTCCAGGTGTACATGGAGGTGCTGTATAGATTATATAAAAGCTTATTAGGAACTTGAAGTTAAAATTAGGATATTAATAGTATACCAAGAGAAAGCATTGCATCTCATATATTTCAAAACAGGTTATAAGCGCCCCCTTCCACCGTCCTAGAAGACCCATCTGTCAACTAACAGAAAATTCCTTACCCAAGAAATAAATCCTCCTGAATATTCTTCTTCACAGAATTCATATTCAAAGTATTTCTCTTCGACGCCATGCAACAAATAGAACTCTAACGTCACGTTTTGTGTTTATACAATCTTTATTTTGCAAAAGTAAAGCTTACAATTATTGAAAAGAATATTTGAAAGTTCTTGAGTAACCTTAGAAAGTCTGTACTCCACACGTTTTTGGAAACAATGCCTTCTTTACCAATCAGAATTAAGTTATTTGTCCTCCATATTTTTACAATTATTTTGTTAATAACGAGGAAGCCTTACGATTTAAACATTGCGCAAGGTTCTTCGTTTTGTGTGGTTAAGATATCACGGAAGGAAAATTGGCGTTTTCTATCTAAGTGAAATTGTGTGCAAACCATTAATTGTAGCTCTATTAATTTTGTATGAATTTTTAATCCAAAAGAAGCACTAAAAACGCCATTTTAAAGTTTAAAAATTTATAAAAAATTAATGGAGCAAGACAAGAAAAATCTTGAGAACTGTTTTTAGACCAATATAAGTAGATCAAATTCCACATAAAAGTTAAGGCTCTTACGTAAATGTGTTCTCAAATAAATCTAATGTTGCGCAACATCATAACTGCAAACAAAATGCTGAAGTTGCTTATTATGGTCTATATGATCGAAAAAAAAGCCCAAATTACAACATTTATTCAATAAACTGTCAGAAAATATGTACTTTATTGGGGTTACCATTGATGGTTTGCACACAATTTCACTTAGAACGAAAATGCCAATTTTCCTTCCGTGATACCTTAATTTAACTTACATCTTGCTGTAGAAATTAGTATCTCTAATTTGATTTTATCGAAAAAAACACTTACGGCATTCGTGTTCGTTGCACAATTCATTTTTTACCGCTGGACCTAATCCACTGCAGTTTCGTCCACCGTTAGATGGCGGGGGATTGGTGCAGGTTCTTGTAAGTGTCTTTGTTCCCCCTCCACACGTCACACTGCACTCAGACTCTGTCCAGTTAGTGTAGCCACCGTCAAAAGCTGCAGCAGAAAAAGGACAGCACTTTTTGTATCGCAAGAGAAAAACAAAGCTTTTTTATGTAGAGTTTTAACTATTACCTATGTATACCCATGTCATGTGAGTTCATACGTGTACGTCATTTGTTTCTGGATGAAGTTTGTTCATTGATTCCCTTTTCTTGTAACCTGTTTTTCTCCTGCAGTGTTTGCATCAAATCGGATGTTTTCCCATAAAATTTTAATAACAAGAGCTTTTATAACTTTCAAACACGCTCAGGAACTTCACAAAAGACACAGAAAGAACAGGATTAAGAACTCTTACGGCATTCTTCTTCGTTACACGAAACTGTCTTTTCAGCAGGCCCTAGTTCACTGCAGTCTTTTCCACCGTTAGATGGCGGGGGATTGGTGCAGGTTCTTGTAAGTGTCAGTGTTCCTCCTCCACACGTCACACTGCACACAGAAGCTGACCAATCAGTGTAGCCACCGTCAGTTGCTGTCAAGGATAAAATATTAGGACTTTTATTAGTCTGTTCGAAAGAAATCTTTAGATTTTAATTGAAGTAGAAATTGAGAATTGTAGGTAGTAATAGGTTCCAAACCTTCAAACCTTTTGGTCGATTGCTAGAAAATAAACATTTTTATCCTTTATCCTGATGATTTTTACCGTGTTGAAATAAAGTTTACAATACAATACAGACGTCTGCTTGTTTGGCTTAGACAGACGGTTTTGGCCTAGTCGAATAACCTAGTAAATTTACCACGAGCAGGTTTTAAGAAAACTTTATAATTTTTATAGGATGAGGAGGACATTTAGAATAAATCAGACGTGAACATAAAGGGAAAGTACGATAAAACAAATAACAAACCTTTAACTTGAGAAGTGCCTGAAAACGAAGTATAAGAACAAGTCACATTACAATTGTCTGACAGTTAAAGTACATTGTATACATTATATACACTGTATATTGTATAAGCAATAGACCTCTTTAGCTTCGTTTGCTTGTTGTCCCATTTCAGACCATGTTATGTCACCCTTGAGAATCATCTCTTTCAAATACAAACAAATTCTCTTGAAAAGGAACGAATAATTTCCCGATAGACAAAGGAAAAATTATCTGGAGAACATCACATAAACTGAAATGGGCAATTTACATACGTAGCTAGAGAGGTCTATTGATTGTATACGTAATATCAACTTTACTTATGGACTGCAGTCCTAGTAGAAACTGTCATCGATTTCACCTTTAATAAATATGTTTTTACAAGTCTGTCTCTTTTAGTGGTAAAAAAATTGCCGCTGGTTCTCTTGCGGTAAGGAAGATCTGAAAATGGGTCATGTTTGGGGCTCAAAGTTAAAATTGTACAATTTCCATAGAATGTTAGCCATATCCTGAACGGTTTTCGTTTTTCTTGTTGGCGCTTTTTGTTTACACTTTTACGAAAACGTGAATTGTGCTACATGACAAAGATGAGTATGCCATGAATTTTGTAGTTATCACACGAAACCAGTCAACGAAATATGTAAATTTAATCAACAAGATTCAGTTTGTTACTTGTGCTTCTTCTGGTGGTACTCTGTTAAAAACAACAATAAAAATTAAATATACGAATGTGTGTTCCTTACCTAAAGACAAGGCTAAAGTGATGACGATCAAAAGCCCCCAAAGTACCCATTTCACCGGCGCAAACTCTAAAGCTGCAACATAAATTACTGTCCTTTTAAACATACTTGTTTAGCGTTTCTGCCACATTGTAAGAACCCCGGCCCGTCCGGATGTACACCCCAAAGGCATACCAACATATTTTATGTATAGCATACAACAACATACTATACATACACAACACAGAATCTCTGTACATAAAGGGAGATGTATAGAGCACACCGACATTTCTAGCAGTTATAAAACGCTGAACGTTAAAACCGTTAAGTTTTTAATGCGAAAATTAACGTGTCCGAGAAACTTCTGCATTTTGTATTACATTTACTCACGTCATTTTTAATTGGCCAAGTGATTACAAACATTAACTGCCCTTTTAAAATATCAGAGAAAGTTCTGCTCTGTTTGCCTAGGTTACTCACGTCTATTGTGTTCTATAGTTGGACACGTCATTTTTTATCTGTCAAATAATTAAATTAATCTTAACGGCTTTTTCAAAATGCACGAGAAACTCCTACTCCGTTTACTTAGCTCAGAGTCACGTCGTTTTATAATTGGTCGAAACCTCCTGCTCGTTTTTAATTAATCGAGATATTAAAAAAATGAACTGCCTTATTAAAATACAGGGGCACCCAGCAGACCGTTTCGGTGTAAATTCGGATGATAGTATCAGTCGGTCCCTAAAATTTGAAAGTTCAGCTAGCGTATTCGAAAAGATACACTTTTCTTAGCGTTTAAGAATAAGGCTTTAAATCGCACAAAAAAGGACACATAATGTAAAAAACGATGTTCCGACACCTAGAGTAAAATTTTCTCGTTGGGTGCCCCTGAAAATAGCAAAGAAACTTCTGCTCTGTGTACCTAGGTTACTCACACATTTCATTTGATTGACAAATAAAAATAACTGAAAAACTTCTGCTCTGTTACTCGCGTCCGTCTTAAGACGAAATGACAAAATAACGACAGCGACATGCGGACCATTCTTAGTTGCGACATGACAAGCTTTAAAATTGAGACGGGAGACATGTATAGCTACCCTAACAGGGAGTTACTAACTCCCGAATTAGGATTTCGAGTTGGATTTCGAGTTAGGGTTTCGAGTTGGATTTTCGAGTTGGATTTCGAGTTAGGATTTCGAGTTGGATTTTCGAGTTGGATTTCGAATTAGGATTTCGAGTTGGATTTTCGAGTCAGGATTTTTTTGACAAAGCAAAACCCATTACAGTTATTAAAAGGTAACCGTAAACAGGCTAACCGGAGTGCATAGTAGGCTAACCGGAGTGTTTAGTACGGTAAGCAACTCGGAAATCCAACTACAACTCGAACAACCAACTCGAAATCCAAACTCGAAATCCAATACGAAAATCCAACTCGAAATACTAACTGGAAACCCAACTCGAAATCATAAAGCTCGGTAAATAGGCAAGCTCCAGAGGGCCTTGAATAAAACAGCGAAGCTCTCGAAAACTTTCGCGAAGTTGTTGGGGCGTGTAAAAGCTACTCGGTTGCGTCTGCTCATAGAAAAAGTACGTAGAACTTTCAACAAATTGTAGCCCGATTCCTTAACTAACCTTAATAGAAATGAAACACTTTCACCCATACATAAAAACAGATTACTACAATAATTATTGTGAAATGACAACTTACCTTCCTTGGAGATTGAAGATTGATTGTAAATTAATCAGTATATAGACTGATATCGATTGACGCTGTGTTGAATATCCTTGGCGTTAAGTTATCAAACCGACCGCATGAAGTTTAGCAGCAGACTGTCGAAGGCTTGATGTATAAAACAAAATATAACGCAAATAAATGTCGAGGACTGTTCCTATTGGTCGCGGGTAGTTGACGTGATGTTGTGGTTAGACTAATTGAAGGAAATTACTTTTTAATTATCAATGGAAATTTGATAAGCAGAGTTAATCACAGTTGATGGTTTCGTTGGGTCAGTGCTTTTCAAAGAAGTTTTCTAAGGGGTTAAAGCGTACGTAGGTATTTGGAAAAACAAAGCAGAGGTTTCTTCCACGTTTCGTTGACAACAGAAATTCCAAATAAACGATTTTCCCTCAGGAGTAATTTCTATTGGAAACATTTTGTACGTTCTTAAGAAATGTTCGTTGTGGGTTACGGAATTACGCGGGAGTTTAAAATAAAGAGGCCCTGTTAGGGTAGCTATACATGTCTCCCGTCTCAATTTTAAAGCTTGTCATGTGGCAACTAAGAATGGTCCGCATGTCGCTGTCGTTATTTCGTCTTAAGACGGACGCGAGTAACAGAGCAGAAGTTTCTCAGCTATTTTTATTTGTCAATCAAATGAAATGTGTGAGTAACCTAGGTACACAGAGCAGGAGTTTCTTTGCTATTTTCAGGGGCACCCAACGAGAAAATTTTACTCTAGGTGTCGGAACATCGTTTTTACGTTATAAGTGTCCTCTTTTGTGCGATTTAAAGCCTTATTTTTAAACGCTAAGAAAAGTGTATCTTACGAGCAAGAGGTTTCGACCAATTATAAAACGACGTGACTCTGAGCTAAGTAAACGGAGTAGGAGTTTCTCGTGCATTTTGAAAGAGCCGTTAAGATTAATTTAATTATTTGACAGATAAAAACCCGACGTGTCTAACTTTAGAACACAATAGACGTGAGTAACCTAGGAACACAGAGCAGAACTTTTTCCGATATTTTAAAAGGGCAGTTAATAATAATAATAATAATAATAATAATAATAATAATAATAATAATAATAATAATAATAACGGCTTTATTGGAAGAGCTTCCACAGAGTGGCTCTTCGTCTTCCAAATAAACTAAATTTACAAAGAGTTATTAAAATATATAAAAGATTATTATTTACAATATTTACAATAAAAAATAAAAACTATGAAATCTGAAACTTCTCATAAAATTACACGAATACTATAAAAATGGATCACTAAAAAGTCATTCGATTTGTAAAAAGAAAAAAATAAAACAGAGGGAAAAATTAACCTATGCGAGACTTTGCATTTTTGAATAAAATGTCTTTAACGGCCTTGATAAAAAGGGTATATGTGGGCAGTTAATGTTTGTAATGACTTGACTTGAAAATGACGTGAGTAAATAAGGTACAAAATGCAGAAGTTTCTCGGACACGTCAATTTTCGCATTAAAAACTTAACGGTGTTTTAAATTTTTCGACCAATTTAAAAAACGACTTGACTCTGAGCAGTAGTTTTTCGGGCACTTTAATATCACAGTAAGAAAAGGTGTTCTAAATTTTTCGACCAAATAAAAAACGACGTGAACTGAACTAAGTACACAGAGCAGAAGTTTTTCGTGCATTTTAAGAGATCCGTTAAAATTAATATAATTTAATTCTTTTGCAGATTAATTAAAAAAACGACGTGTTCTTGATCAACTGATCAAAAATTCTCGATCGCAAAACATTTCTCCACCGATTTCTCGACCTCGACGGGCGATTATTTTTGCGGCTGTCCACTGTTTCAAGCAATCACTGTCAATTTTTCTAAGATGGGTTTCATCTCGCTCGGCTGAAATGACATCTGGGCTTACTTGTCGTAGGAAAGAAAATGTTTGACTGTATTTATTCACTTTTCGACTTGATAGCTTTGTGCCCGTTAAATCTTCGGGACCTAAAAGTATGCCCTGCATGCTGATGACGCAGGGGATCTGTGACTACATCAGGTTCGCCGTCGAACATTTAAGAAACCAAGTGATTTGCCGTAGTGCTCTTATTTATTTATTTCCTTCGCTGTCGCTATTTCAATAAAAGACTTGTCGTTCGTCTCCATTTTACTTCTTCCATGTCTTTAAACGCCGTGTCGCTTGTCGGCATTTACCCTAACAGGGCCTCATTATTAAAACAGAACAAACTTTTCATTTATGTTTGGATAGACAACCGGGAAAAACTTACGATTCATGGCTCCAGGGTATAATTTCTTTTATAAAAATTCTGTACAATATTTTGCCTATTAGGCAAACTGGCATCTGGAATAGTAGTACAATGTATGCATTAAGAGAAAAGGGCTAGAAGGACTATTTTCTAGCTGTGAAATGCAAGTAAGTGAGGGTATCAATGTTCCTATTAACATATAGGGAAGACTACGTGTTTACCGCACCAGTAGACGCGTGTTACTGAACTAGAAACACTGAAACGTATCAAGAAATGCAAATGTTCAAAGCGTGGGTTCGCGTCTTCGCAAGTGTGACTAAGATCTTCGAGCAAAGTTTCGAGTTCTAAGCGTCGGTTCGTTTCTTCCCAAGTGTGAATAAAATCTTAACAAGAGTTTGAGTTCAAAGCGTGGGTTCGAGTCTTTGCAAGTGTGACTAAAAGTTTCGAGTAAGGTTTCGAGTTGAAAGCGTCGGCTCGTTTCTTGGCAAGTGAGAATAAAGTCTTAAACAAGAGTTTGAGTTCAAAGCGGGGGTTCGCGTCTTCGCAAGTGTGAATAAAAGTTAAGCAAGGTTTCGAGTCGAAAGCGTCGGCTCGTGTCTTCACAAGTATAAACAACAAGTAAAGCGAGAGTTTATATTCAAAGGGTCGGTTCGTATCTTCATAAGTATGAATAAAAAGTTTAATAAGGTCTCATTTTGAAGCGTTGGTTCGCGTCTTTATAAGTATAAGTAATACGTTCATAGCTTTGATTAGTTTTTGGCGCGGAAACCTGACCTGACGAGTACAAATTTGACGCTACCTACTCCCCCAGTGTAGCTAATTTGTCATGCCGACAATGTTCCGATTAGTCACGAGCTTTTCCGGCCGACTTCGACCAAAGTCCCTTTGCGCAACCAAGAACAAAAGGACTATTGTTTAGTGCTTAATGGGAAAAGTTGAAACACAACAATAGACCATTTCTTGATACGATTAACATTGATAACTGCGAATGATAACTGGGCGCTAGCTCGCTCAAAATTCCTGTGGTCGATTAAAGTGCTCTTCCTCTGTTAACGATGCTCTTGACACAATTTTCATTTGTTTGAAGGGATTTTGGGAAGTTGAAATGTTTTGCCAACCTATTTTTGGCTTATAAAAACGAAGATCCAGACAAATCATAACAAAACTCTTTAAAGTTGCTGCTCCGTTGAATTTTGACAATGAAATCGTTTCCTTTACCATTGAGGCATAACTTTATTACGACATGGAGTCTTTCGACTCCAAGAAGATGTTATTAAAAGAGTTAGAGTGCACTCTAATATATAAATTTAGGCAAGCCTAGGAACGGAGCTCTTCACTGAGTTTACAATGTTTCCATTTTGGTGAATAAAAGCACTAAAAGTATACGGTGACCCAAAGGTGTTGGATCTGAGGGCTCATTTGGACTTCCTTTTATGTTCAGTACTGAGACAGATTCGATAAGTTTTAAGGATTCAGTGGAAGGTTGAAATGTTTCCCACTTATCTTTGGCTTAAAAAAATGACGATCCAGACAAATCATAACAAAACTCTTCAAAGTTGCTGCTCTGTTGAATTTTAACAATGAATCGATTCCTTTATTATTGAGGCATAACTTCATAAGACGTCGAGTCTTAGAAGCGATTCCTATTAGATGTTACTATAATAGCCGGATACAGTCCAGAAATGAATCTATGTTTTTGCTAGATAATCTGATTTGTTTATTACTCAGATTTGTTTATTACTTATTTGTTTATTACTCAGCGAGTCTGAAAACGCATAAAAGGCTGCTTTCGAATGTAAGGAAGGCCATACACCACAGCACGGTAAATCAAACATATTGAGCCCCCTATGCAGTCGAGCAGAACTGGTGTAGAAATAAATTTATTCTCTAAACTGCAGTGGTATAGCGAATGTGATATCATGAATTCGATATCATTTTTGACCAATCAGCTCGCAGGGTTTGCCATGTTTCAAAGCTCAATGAGCCAATGTCTATCGATATAAAGTCGAAACATCTTCGGATCTTCCTCGTCAATCTTCAGTAATCTTCGAAAATCTTCGTAAAAGTTCAAAAAAGTTCGGAAACATTCGTACAACCTTTGGACAACATTTTGAAAATCTTCGGAGATCTTCGGAAAATGATCGGAAATCATCGGAAAATCGTCAAAAAACATCGTAATTAAAAGGTTTATACAATAAACAGAATAATACATGGTTGCTTGGATATATGAAATTTATCTTTTCGTGTTCAAATCTGCGCTCAATCGTTAGCTATCGATTTGAACACTCGAAGATAAATTTTATATTTCCGCGTAACCATGTATCATCCTCTATATATCGCACGATACCGACTGTTGTTTAGTGTTTTATTAGGAGTACATCATCTGAACTTTATGTTCGAGGATAAAACAAGCCAACCGACCTGCTTCTTTATGAAAACAGTAATCTACGAAATCAATATCATATGCGTATTAACTAATGGATTGATATTGAAATCGATAAACAATCGATGGCGCAGAACACTGAAAATACGTAGGACACGAAACATACACTGAAAGTTTCACCAGTGATCCGCAATGAGAAATCATCAACAACAAGACTGCGCTTGCCTCGCTCTGAACTACCACCAATTTTTTAGGACTAACATTTAAAGGAAATGAAACATTTAAATGAAGAAAAATGAAACTCCAGGCTTCATGATCACATGCTTACCATCTTATGTTTGTGTTTGTTTGCGTAGTCACAGCTTGCCAATATAAATATTCAAATTAATTCACTTATTGCTTGAGTAAAGATTTAAGCTTCCTAAAATCGGTTTTTACGTTTGTGTATTTGCAATAAAATGATGCAGAAATGTTTTCACATTATTTAGGCTTGTTTTTTATGCAGTATTTTTGCGGTGTGAAGCGTTTAAAAGGCAATGAGTCTAAAGTTTACGACTCCTGTATGTAATATAATCTCAGGAGGCCCAAGCTTAATATTTGCATATAAATGGCGACCTTTAATAATATAAGAGTTTGTATGGGTTTTAAGCAATAAATGGAAGAGAAATTACTAAACAAAGTTAACGAAACATAACATGGTGATGTTTGGTATCGTTGCAACGTGTTTGCAAGCAATTTAGAGTTATTTTCGTTCATTTACAAAACTATGTTTACGATGCATAATATGACAAGCGGTCGACACGTGTCGAAATTGGCTCGAATGTCACCCACAAAAATAGTTTGGCTCTCATTACATCTTAATGAAAGACAAAAATAACATTTCCTAGCCTGAATGGCATACCAATGTTTTTTTCTGAAACTACTTTCTCATACCTCGTCATCCTCAGCAGCCAGCCGCTTTTAAACTCCAAAATCTTTTCAAAATAGCCGCCATACAGTCCGCGACGCCCGCGACAGCAACAAACTAGTCCGAAATAGACTGGACACCAGTCAAATAGTTGGTTTTCACTGTCACACCACTGTCACGCCGCGAAAAAATAAAAAAATAAAAATCCAAAACTATCGAGTCATAGGTTGACGAAAACTACAATATAAACTACTTGTCTAGGTCTCAGGACTGTAGGTTATTCCGTACTCGAGTTATCCGTCAAAATGTTTCACGCAAATGTAGAGAGCACAGTATGGAAACACCATGCTGGAGCCTAACTGCTTGAGCTCCAACATAGCGGCCGGAAATCAATGAAAACATCTCGCATTAAATTCTGCGACAAAAAGCGGTCATGAACAAGTAAACAATTACATAAACACTTCTCGATAGACCTTAACTGTCCAGATTGTTAAAAATCGCAGGATAAGGCATTTTTAAACAAAACGTGACAGCCTTCTGGCGGCTATCTTTGATCTCGCGTGGCGTGAAACTCCGAAATTCAAAATTCTCTATCTTAAAACGTCGAATGCTATCGAGCTAAAAACCTTCAACAAGATATTTATTAAGGACGACTAATAGCCAGTGAAGGGTAAAAAGTTAGGGGTCGTGCAATTCTGGGTTTTACAATTTTGATGACGTCACGCGCAATCCAAGAATTAAACCCTGCGCAGGTGTGAGGTGAACGTCAGTGTCGTAAAAGAAGATAAACATCGAAAACAAACGGAGCAACTAGCGTATGTTTTTTTATTGATATCTAGTCACCATATATGGGTTGCAACTGTATTACAATGAAACTAAAAAACAATGTTCAAAAAAATTAGTAAAATTCGAGAGAATCTTCATATTCTCTTGTAAATACTTAACAAACATCGGCAATTTTAACTTTTAACGCATAAAATGATAAACATGTTAAAAAAGCGCGAAGAGTACCTTAAAGATGTAGTCGAGTGGCTACAAATTTAACTACGACAATCAAAATCTGCGCTAAAAGTAACTTCCAAACAATCACTGCAATCATTTTACACCTCAAGGAAAAACATTTTTAAACCTATTTTAATTTAAGTGTTTATTGTTCAAGGGTAGGTATAAATCCCATCAAACCAATAGTCATTATTTTTTAATCTATGCCCGCAGTTTCCCTCTTTACGTAAAAAGAATGCCAAACGTTTTTAATCTGCAAAATAAAACAAGAATACTGTTTTATTAAATGTGACTAAAAACCAAACAAATTGGATAGCAGTATTGTTAGCCCCCCTTTTAAGCATAAAACCTACCACAAGAGTCACCAAAACGTCTTGTTATATTAGTGTAAGCATGATTCAAGGACTAATTCAAAGCTTACCTAAAAAGACTCCGGGGACTAAAGGCTCGTTTACATGGACAATTTTTAGGTGACAGGTTTTATATATTTGCTCATGTCAGATGAGAAAAATGGCCCATTTTTATGTGATAAATATATTTGTTGAGAAGCTGGCGTGTCAGCTGTTATGTGACAAATAAGTTAAAGATGTCACATACGAAAAATTGCTCATGTAGACGACACGTCAAATAAAATGTGGCAAATATTTCGTCAGTATATGTGGTCCCCAATCTCCCAATCTCCCACTGGGCACTGTGCGCGCGTATCTCTGTGCATATCTCTACTGTTCAAGGACATTAATGGCGCGCTAAACTTTGAACTGTCGACAAATAATTGCTGTGTAATCTACACGATCAAATATATTTGCTACATTAATATTGTCACAAAAATTGCCCGTGTAAACGCGAAAAGCAAAGGTTTTAGGCCCCCTCAATGCTAACTTACCAGAGCAAGCCGATGACTTGATTGTCTCAATCTCGTCTTGCAGTTGGTCAAAGGTGTCTACCATAACTACAGGGTTACCCTCTCCTGCGATCAGTTGAAGAGTATGTTCGTCTACTTCTCTTCCAATCCCCACTGCCACTGTATAAACGCCCTTTGCCTGTTAGAAGAGGCAAAAAATGTGGCAGGAGCTGCATGTAAGTGCACAAATGAATATACTGTGCAAAAACTGAGGGGCTGAACGAACGAGCAAACGCACAAAGGAATGACACAATGATAGATGCATGATGCGCACTGGGAGATACAGGGTGCGGGGGTGAGATGGAGGCGGGGGAGCAGGAACCTGGAAGAAACTTGAGAGTCAAAGGGGCGGAAAATCTATGGGAGGCGGGATAAGAGAGGGCGGGAGGTGGAATTCCCAAGGAAAAAGGATTCGGGACAAATTAGGCTAAAAGCAAAAAGCACAAGGAGGTGGGAGCCATTTAGCAACTGGCAGGAACCGGGTGTTTAAGGTACGGAAAGCGTGAAGTTCACACCCCCCTCTGACCTCTTTCCCAATATAGCACAGCACGGCACAAAAAGGCAAATTACAACTGAATTTCAGTATTTGCAACGTTCCAGCTAAGCAGCTAACGTCAAAACGATACTCACCTTGAAATCCTTTGCTATGTCATTAGCAAACGCCTCGAAATCCAATTCTCCTAACTTAGGCTGAGTTGGTTTTCCATCCGTGAAAACGAACATGATATTTGGCTTGTCTGGTCTGTCTCCTCCCTCCTCGGTAAACAGCTCGTCCCTCGCCATTTTTAGAGCCAGATCGGTGCGAGTTTGATAATTCAACTTCAATGGTTCTTCGTCTATTTTCTTCAGTATGGCAGCCTTTTCCTGGGTTTTAAAATTGTCGAAGTCGAACACCGTGTAGGCATTTTTGTTAAATGTGATGAAGCCGAAGTGATCAGCGTCTGGTGCAGGATCGAACATATTCACCAACTGCTCTAAGAATTCAAAAACTTTTTTCAGGTTGCCTATTCTAACGCTTTTTGATTTGTCGAGAACGATCGCAATGTCAAGTCCTGCTTTACAAGGAGGCGCTGTGGAGATAAAAAGGTAACTTGCGTTAAAATCAACTATTATGCGCACGAAAAGATATCTTTTCTCTATTAGGGAAATGGTCAATACTATTGTACTCAGACAGGACCCACCACTGTTCAAAAAAGACAGGTGGTCTTTTCATGTACCCCCTTCCCCATCCTTAAAGATTATGTCTTGTTCGTATAGCCCCCACTCTATCAGGAGTAGAAACTAAGAAAAAGATTCAAACCTCCTTGGGCCATTTCTCCAGCAATACAAGCTCTATGCACACCGGGTATTAAAGTCTCAATTTAAATTTTAAGGCTAATAAATTTGGTTCGTTTGACTTATCAGACAGGTGGTATCTTGCATAGCCCCCCTCCCCCCCCCCCCCCCCCTTCCCCTACACAAGGTGGGCTCTCGTCGAGTACATGTACACTTGTTATGACCAATTACTAAGAGAGCTTACAAAAGAAAATACTCACGGCAATTAACTTCATTGCACGAGAATGTCCTTTTAGCTGGTCCCAGTGCACTGCAGTCCTTTCCACCGTTAGATGGCGGGGGATTGGTGCAGGTTCTTGTAAGTGTCTGTGTTCCTCCTCCACACGTCACACTGCACTGAGAACATTTCAACCAATCAGTGTAGCCACCGTCAACAGCTGCAATATGAGACAAACAGCTCTTGATATGTATGAACAAGAAAATATTTTTTGGTGTATTTACTTCGTTTCTAACATTGGTTCTCCGTTTCCTTTTTTTTCCTTTTCCTTTGTATTCTTGTATTTCTACACCCACATAAATCAATGCTTTATTTATTATTGTATTTCCACTCTTTGCAGTTTTGTCGTAAGATATCGAATTTAATCGTCGTCAAGGGTTTATTCAAAGTAAAGATAAAAAAAAAGAAAATTGTTGTCAAAAATACTTACGGCATTCTTGTTCACTGCACGAGATTGTCTTCTCATCTGGTCCCAGTTCACTGCAGTCTTTTCCACCGTTAGATGGCGAGGGATTGGTGCAGGTTCTTGTAAGTGTCTGTGTTCCTCCTCCACACGTCACACTGCACTCAGAAATTGACCATTCAGTGTAGCCACCGTCGACAACTACGAACAAAGGGGAAAGAATGTTACACGCAGAGTACAACAATGTAACATCTAGACTCCAACATCAACAGATGTTGAGTATTGCTTTACAAAATTCATAAATTGAACTTGAATATTCGATGTACTCTTCAACATTTTTCATGATAGAGGATTTGAAGGCACTGAAAGAAGAAAAAAAAACTATAACAGAACACTTTTTAAAAGACAGTGTCTCAGTAAAAATTGAACAATTGTCTTGTCTAACAACCGATTTTAAGATAACATCTGATAAAACATTTACTGTAAGAACAAAAGAAAGCCATAGATAATTATGCCATAGACACTAATTATTAAAATACGCACGGCATTCTTGTTGATTGCATTCCTCTGACTTTACGTTTCCTCCCAATCCACTGCAGTCCCGTCCACCATCGGATGGCGGGGGATTGGTACAGGTTCGGGAGAATGTCTGTGTTCCTCCTCCACACGTCACACTGCACTCAGAACATTCTGACCAATCAGAATAGCCACCGTCAACAGCTGGAAGATAAAGATACAAGGAATTGTTTGACTGTCCGACATCACGCAAAGGAACGCTTTTCTTAATCTTTGCCCGAGGGACCCTCTCATATCTGCTACATGTAGTTTAATTGAAATCAAACCAGTTTTAATGCGTTGTTCAATTCCAAGTCAATTGTTCATTTGAACTCTGAAAATTAATTTGTTTCAAAAATTGCTGCAACGAGAATCTGCAGTGACTGAACATACATTAAGTGATCTGTGAAGATATAAGTGAATCCGTTTTGGAATGATTTCCTTTTTGCAATATGAAGTTAGATAGCAATCGGTCGCATTATTGGGTCGCTTGTTGGGAAACATTTTTCTGACATCATTTTGTCAGATGCTTGTCAGAAAAGAGTGGGGAGCAGGGTGGCGCAGTGGTGAGAGCGCTTGCCCCCACCAATGTGGCCCGGGTTCGATTCCGGCCCGGTACCATATGTGGGTTGAGTTTGTTGTTGGTTCTCGTCCTGCTCCGAGGGTTCTCCGGGTTCTCCGGTCCCCCCCACAAAAACCACACTTCAAACAATTCGATCTGGAAGTGGGACAGAAGAGCACCTAGTGGAAGATCACACTGTATTCCATTTATTTATTTTTTTTTTTTAAAAGAGTGGAAAAACTGTTGGTCTGGTCGAAGGTTCTAGTAAATTTAAATAAGCTGCAGTACTATATTGTGACTTTTATGATAGCCAAAGGTCTCTACATTAAGGTATAGGAAGTGAACATAACGGAAACGTCAAGAGACAACGCAAAAAATAAACAACAAACCTTTGACTTGGGAAATATCTGAAAAAGAAAATGAAATCATGTTACGTTATAATTTTCAGACAAATTAAATTATACCTGCCAAATTTAGATATGGGCTTAGGCCTTTCTCGATTATGCTAGCATTTTCTTCGGCATTTTTTGGAAAACGAGCATTTTTTTCGTTTTTTCTTGAAAAAGAATTGCTAGCATTTTCTGTCATTTTTCATGACTGTGATCCAGATTTCAGCACTCAGAACTCTGAAGGATAAATAATCCTAAAGTTTCACAATTTTGATTACTTAATTTTATTGTTTTCTGTCTGTTTCGACTGTTTGTGCGTTGTGTTACTTGTTTACTTGTGTTGTGTTACTTGTGCGTGTTTTTTTTAATTTTTTAAAAAATAATTTTTTCTCTTTTTTTAAATAACAAAAAATTATTAAGTATTACCTGTTGTTGATATGAGCATACAATGTAAGTGTTTGTACGTTTTGTTTGAAATAAAACAAAGCATTCTTTGGAATTCAAGTGGCATTTTTTAAAGAAATCAGGCATTATTTTAGCATTTTTTTTGGCTTTATGCGAGAATTTTTAGTAGCATTAAATGCCAGTTTTACTAGCATAATCGAGAAAGGCCTATAAGGGCTGCGGCAAGCGTTAGACCTTAAGTTATAAGTTTGGAACCATCATGTTCGGACATGCTTGTCTCTTTCAATAATGATAAGAATCATTTTTACGATTATGGAGATCTGAATGTATCAAGGTAATGCTTATTATTATTATTATTCCGTGATAAAATTAAATAAAAAAATAAACATGTGCCATACCTAAAGACAGACCCAAAATGATGAAAATCAAAACCTTTAAATTTTCCATAACGTATAGAACTGATATCTGCAAATAAAATAAAGCAAAATAGATCAAGTGTAAGCGGATGGCCATAAATGTAAACGGTAAGTGGAGGATATGTGATATTTACAGAACACACTAGCCCTTATAATCCATGATTTAATTATGTAGTATTTCGTAACAGCTGTAACAATCCGATATACATCAATGCCTAACGCATAAAAACATTTTTTTTAAATAAATATATACGACGTAGAACTTCAGTAGCTTAAGCGGTGATGCACAGACCACACAAAACCTTATGCGAAATTCTGACCAAGCAAGGCGCAGACTAAATACAAGATTGTTTGTAGGGTGGGCGCAGGTTTATGACAAATATAGCCCGAAGCCATTTCAGCTACAGTCAAGTGCAAATTCAAGTTTCGAGAGTTGACGGAATTTTTAAGAACATTAAAAAATATACGATCTGTCGTGATCACACTTGAGTATGCCGAGAATCAGCCAAGAAATCATGTTACGTTATCGTTTGAGAATTGTTTTTATCAGTCGAGAAGTTTTCCCTAAATTAAACCGTTTAAACTGCCTTATTGAAATACACTAGAAACTTCTGTTATGCGTGGGCGTTGTTACTTATGTCGTTTTAAATCGTTGGAAAAATTTTCATTCTTTGAGAAAATTTATTGGTGAAGAAAATTAATCACTTGAGAGTTTTGTCAATTAGATAGATAGATAGATAGATAGATAGACAATTTTATTTAAAGAGGGTAGCACGTAACAGAAATTCTGAAAAACCTGTGGCCCTCTATTTTTAAAAAATTACAATTTCTAGAAATATAAAACAAATTAATTAATCTAAATAATCTAATTACAAAAATTTAAAAACTCTAAAATTTCAATAATTAATTTAAAATACAAATGATTTTTCTACTACTTCTAATTACAAATATCTTTAAAAATGCTAAAAAAGGAAAGGATATAAGAAAATATGTACATGAGTTAAAATAGATCAGGCTTTGGTTACAGAGTTAATTTTTTTTTAAGTGCAGACTTAAACTTAAACGAATTATATTAAGGAATTATCATCGGTCGAGAATGGACCTTAAATGAAAAGGTTTAAACTGGGTCACCGAAATGCCTGAGAAACTCCAGCTGGGATGCATGTTTGTGTCCCAGCTGGATGTATGTTTACGTTTTTCATGTCGTTTTAAACAGTCAAGAAATTAAAAACAGTTTTAATTACTCTTTTAAAAAATGCATGTGAAAATCCTGCTCTGTGTACTAAAGTTACTCTCGTCTTATTTAATGGGTTGAGAAATATTCATTGGCCGATAATTGATATTAAATAAAACAGATTTAATTGCCTTATAAGAATGCCTAAGAATCTCCTACTTATGAAGCATAAGATTCACAGCACGAAAATGCAACTTTACTATTTTGTAAAGCCGCCGTAAAGCCGCCACAAAGCTGGTCTTTAAGCAACTTTACGCACCTTTACCCAGACGTAAGGTTAAACTTTACGCACCTTTACGTATGTCGGAAAGTTGAGTAAATTTCCGATTTCGTGCTGTCTTTCCAAATGTTGTCTTTAATCGATCGAGAAAGTAACAGTTTTAAATGCCTTATTTAAACGCGCCTGAACTTAAATTAGAAGAACCATGATCGATATCTAAAGATTTAACAGTTATTACATATCGGTCAATAAATTATCAAAATAACCTAAAAAGTACTGGGCTGTGCTGAGTGTAAAAACTTTGACAGTACTTTGAGTAGCAGCGAGTTTACTTACATATCAAACACTGAGCTGTTCAGTGGTAACTTCTGTCTTTAGGAGATAGCATGCTATGAATGAAGTCCCTTCCTTCGTACCCAAAATTAAAACAGACAAAATAAAACAGACCTGCAATTGTGCAAAGACGACTTACCTCCCTTGAAGAATGGAAAATCAATCAGTACTGATATAGTGACCCAACAAGATGGAGATGGTAGATATGGGGAATATCTGAAGTGCGTAACTTTATCAAACCGACTGCACGAAGGCAAGCAGCAAACTGTCGAAAGGATTGATGTATGATCCAAAATATAACGCAAATTTATGCCGAGGACAGTTTCTATTGGTCGGGTAGTTGTCGTGATGTTTTGGTTAGATTAATTGAAGGAAATAACTTCTTAAGTGCTAATTGTCGTCTAGGATTTTGATAAAAACAGTGACCGCCCCTGGTGGCTTCGTGGGTTCAGTGATTTTCAAAGAAATTTTACTTAGAGGGTTAACGTGCGGGGGAACTTCAATGAGTTGAAAAACAAAGCCAAGGTCTGACTCTTCTATGTTTGTCAGACAACCAGGCTGTTGGGCTGTGATGTCGTGGGTTTGATTAATTGAAGGAGATAACTTCACAAATGCTAATTATTGTCTAGCAATTTGATAAAAACAGTGACACCCCTTGGTGGCTTGGTTAGGTTCAGTAACTTCCAAAGAGTTTGTTTCATGGGCGTTTAGGTTCGTGGGAGCTTCAAAGGATAGCAAAACAAAGCGGTGTTCTCTTATGCTGGACTTCCACTGACGCGTATTTCTTTTTACTTGTATTTACGTCCATGAAAAAATGTAGAAACGATGTGATGAACGACTTGCGTAAACGTGTACGCAAGCCGTTCATTCATTGTTTCTAAATTTTTTCACGCACGTAAAGAATAACTCGTCGATCAGTGAAAATCCAGCTTTGAACAAGCAGGAGTTAAAAATAGGTAAATTTCCCCTCGGGTGCAATTTCTATTTAAAAACATTTTGCACTAAATTTCATTGCTACATAATGCTCAATGCGGGTCAAACTGTACGTGGGAGTTTCAGAAACCCGGGAAACAAAGCGAAGTTCATTCTTATGCTTAGTCATAACAGGAAGTCACAAATGGATGATTTTGCAAGAATTCAATAGCGAAGCGCGCGAGGTCTTAAAATAGAATGCAAATGAATATAACCGCCACGAGGCTAAAAAACATCAGCGTGTTCTGAGAGAATTAGAAGGAATCTAGGCGAATTTTTCGTTTCATGGAAGTATTTTAGGAATACCGGCTGCTTTAGAATTCAAAGTATTTTAGGAAAAACGTCCGAGTCCGTGTCTTGTCTGAGTCGTGACGTCACTCGCGCGCTTCGCTATTTCTTGCAACATTTTGGCAGGAATTTCATTCCGGTGCATGCAGCAGCAGGAAGTGAACGCACAATGTGACGTGGAGTACCGAAGGAGATTTTTCTACGTAGAGTAAGAGGGATGGGGGCATCCATCAGTTGTCGGATTGCGTGTTTGTGTCTGAACTGTAAACAATTCAAAATACAATGACAAGGACACATTGAACTACCAAGAGAAGCCGCGAACTATAACGCTTGTCGAGATGATAGCAATTGTGTATAATTAATTGTGTAGCATTTCGTAACAGCTGTAACAACCGGCTATACATGCCTAACGCCTAAAAACAGTTTTTAAAAAGAATATATACGACGCAGAACTTCGGTAGCTTAAAGGGAGGTGCAAAAAGCACACAAAACCTTATGTCCTTTGAGCGAAATTCTGACCAAGCATAACGCAATATAAATACAAGACTGTTTGTATGGTGCAGGTTTATAACAAAAATAGCTCGAAGCCATTCCAGCTAAAGTCAGGTGCAAATCCAACTTTCGGGAGTTGACAGAATTTCTCAGAACATTAAAAAATATACGATCCGTCATCATTACACTCGAGTATATGCCGAGAAAATTTTTTATCTTAAGCGGCTCTCAATCGGCCAAGGAATCATGTTACGTTATCGTTTGAGAATTGTTTTTATCAGTCGAGAAGTTAAGTTAAATTAAACCGTTTAAACTGCCTTTTTAAAATACACTAGAAACTTCTGCTCTGTGCGCGTAGTTTAATACTCACTTCGTTTTGAATAGTTGGAATAATTGTCATCTTTTGAGAAAATTTATTGGTGAAGAAATTTTTATCAGTCGAGAGCTTTTTGTCAGTGAAGGAATTATCATCAGCCGAGAATGGACATTCAATGAAACAGTTTAAACTGGGTCACCGAAATGCCTGAGAACTCCAGCTGGGATGCATGTTTGTGTCCCAGCTGGATGTATGTTTACTTTTTAAGCATACGTTTTTCATGTCGATTTAAACGGTCAAGAAATAAAAAAAAACAGTTTTAATTACTCTTTTAGGTTCTTTAAATAAATGGATGTGAAACTCCTGCTCTGTGTACTAAAGTTACTCTCGTCTTATTTAATTGGTTGAGAAATATTCATCGGCTGATAATTGATATTAAATAAAACAGATTTATTTGCTTTATAAGAATAACTAAGAATCTCCTATTTATGAAGCATAATCTCCACAAAAATTTTTTTTTTTTTTTATAAGCCCTATAAACCCCCCATATTTTTTTTAACATTACCCCCCCTACCCACAAAAAGGTAACCCCCCCATGTCGGAAAGTTGAGTAAATTTCCAATTTCGTGCTGTCTTTCCAAATGTTGTCTTTAATCGATCGAGAGAGTAACAGTGTTTTTAAAAATGCCTTATTCAAACGCGCCTGAACTTAAATTAGGAAAACCATGATCGAAAACCAACGATTTAACAGTTACTTATAAAAGCTCTTCATTTCGCGGTCGAGGTGTTATTTCAGAGGACCTTTAATTAAAAATTAAACAGAGAAGCTCTTTAACTCTTTCGTAAAGATTGTTGGTGCGTATCGGTCAATAAATGATCGAAACAACCTAAAAGCTGCTGAGCTGTGCCGAGTGTAAAAACTTTGACAGTACTTTGAGAAGCAGCGAGTTTACTTACATATCAAACACTGAGCTATTTAGTGGTAACTTTTGTCTTTAGGAAATAGCATGCTATGAATAAAGTCTCTTCCTTCGTACCCAAAACTAAAACAAACAAAATAAGACAGACATGCAATTGTGCAAAGACGACTTACCTTGCTTGAATAATGGAAAATCAATCAGTATATAGTGACCCAACAAGATGGAAATGGTAGCTGTGATGAATATCCTTAGCGCGTCACTTCATCAAACGGACTGCATGAAGGTTAGCAGCAGACTGTCGAAGGCTTGATGTATGATCCAAAATATAACGAAAATTAATGCCGAGGACAGTTCCTATTGGTCGGGAGTTGCCGTGATGTTGTGGTTAGATTATTGAAGGAGATAACTTCCTAAATGCTTATTGTCGTCTAGGATTTTGATAAAAACAGTGACCGCCCCTGTTGGCTTCGTGGGTTCAGTGATTTCCAAAGAAATTTTACTTAGAGGGTTAACGTGCGGGGGAACTTCAATGGGTTGAAAAACAAAGCCAAGGTCTGACTCTTCTATGTTTGTCAGACAATCAGGCAGTTGCCGTGATGTTGTGGGTTAGATTAATTGAAGAAGATAACTTTGCAAATGCTTATTATTGTCTAGAAATTTGATTAAGACAGTGACGCCCCTTGGTGGCTAATGGTTTGGTTAAGTAAATTCCAAAGAGTTTGTTTCATGGGCGTTTACGTACGTGGGAGCTTCAAAGGATAGCAAAACAAAGCAGTGTTCTTTTATGGTGGATTTCCACTGACGCGTATTTACGCGTATTTTTTTAAGTGCGTTTGACGTCTGTGAAAAAATTTAGATACAATGTATGAACGAATTGCGCAAACGTGTACGCAAGCCGTTCATACATTGTCTCTAAATTGTTTCACCCACGTAAACCCACGTTAAAAATAACGCGTCAATGGAAATCCACTTTTAGACAAGCAGGAGCTAAAAATAGGTAAATTTCCCCTTGGGTGCAATTTCTATTGAAAAACATTTTGCAATAATTTTCATTCCTAAGTAATGCTCAATGCGGGTCAAAATGTTTTATGCAGTTTTTTGTCGGTGTGATGCGTGTAAAAGGCAATAGTATGAGTCTACGTTTTCGACTCGTATATAAAATATACAGTAGAACCCCGGTAACTCGAACTCGGATAACTCAAACACCCCCGCTAACTCGAACTAACTTTCATTTCTCTTGGATTTGACCCCACTTTTCAGTTATTTTTACTCGGTTAACTCGAACTCGGATAACTCGAAAACCCCGCTAACTCGAACTAAATTTCGTTTCCCTTGAGAAAATGTGGGTCAAATTTACCCACGATAACTCGAATTCCGGTTCTGGCAACTCGCCACGGTTGCCCAATGATTAGAGCAACGAACAGATCACGTATTTCGAAAACCATTTTCCACTCTTATCATAAGAATTTATGATCGTGTTAGAGTTTCTGACAAGATTAGTTTAATATACACTATACTGTATACTGAAGTGCTGAAAAATCAATAAACTATCAATTATTAACTTGGCAAATTAAATATTAAACCGACCCCGATAACTCGAAACCCCGCTAACTCGAACTGTTTTTCGTTTCCCTTCAGAGTTTGAGTTACCGGGGTTCTACTGTAATCTCAGGTGGCCTATAAGCGTAATATTTGCATATAAATGGTGACCTTTAAATAACTGATATGAGAAACTTTTGAGCAATAAATAAAAGCGAAATTACTAAACAAAGTTGACGAAACATAACATGATGTTGTTTGCTATCGTTGCAACGTGTTCGCAAGCAATTTGGAGCTATTTTCAGTGTGTATTTTTCTTCTATTTACAAAACCATGTTTAATTACGGTGCATAAAATGACAAGCGGTCGACACGTGTCGAAATTGGCTCGAATTGCACCCACAAAAAATAGTTTGGCTCACATTACATATTAATGAAAGACAGAAATAGCATTTCCTAGGCTGTATGACACACTAATGTTTTTTCTGAAACTACTTGCTCATACCTCATCATCCTCAGCAACTAGCCGCTTCTGAAAAATCCAAAATCTTTTCAAAATAGCCGCCATACTGTCCGTTATGTCAACGACAGTAACAAACTAGCCCGAAATAGACTGGGCACCAGTCAAATAGCAAAGCGCGCGAGGTCTAAAAATAGAATGCAAATGAATATAACCGCTACGAGGCTAAAAAAAAATCAGCGTGTTCTGGAAGAAATAGAAAAGGAATCTAGGCGAAGTTTTCGTTTTATGTAAGTGTATAAGGAATACCAGCTGCTTTAGAAAGCGTTTTAGGAAAATCGTCCACTATTTCGGTTTGTTTGTCTGAGTCTTGTCTGAGTCGTGACGTCACTCGCGCGCTTCGCTGTTAACCCTATTGAGACCAGGGGGGGGGGGAGGGGGGTGGGCTTTTGAGGCCCGCGCTGACTTTGGACGATTATAACTTTTTTAAAATTCAACCAAATCCTGCCAAACTTTCTGAGTTATCTAAAATTTATCTGGAAATAATTTGGAAGGATAGGATATTGTGTCAGGAACTTGACATTACCATGGCAACGGCATTTTGATATACATGTTTTTCCAAATTCGTAATTTTCGTGTCTCTTTTAATGAAAATTAACTTTAATGCAATTAATTTTTACCTTTTTACGGTTATTAAGCACAATTTTATTGATTTTGTGTACTTTACAGTAATTTTGGGTGGTTTTCTGGCATTTTTGAAAAATTTTTAAATCCAAGATGGCGGATCCAAGATGGCGGCTGTTTTGACATCATGATGTAATTGTCACGTGACGTTACGTCATCAACCCACGTGACTTATACCAAAAATAAGATGTTCGAACATGCTATATATCCTATAAATTTCATTTGATTACACAATATGGAGTACATAGGGGGAGGGGGAGGGGTTCCAAGGTCCAAAGGTCCAAAAAAGTCCGGTTTGAATAGGGTTAAACCCTGCGCAGGTGCGAGGTGATTGCCAGTGTTGTAAAAGAAAATAGGCATTGAAAACAAACGAAGCAACTAGCGTATGTTTTTTTTATTGATATCTAGTCACCATACATGGGTTGCAACTGTATTACAATGAAACTGAAAACATTGTTCAAAAAAATTAGTAAACATCGAGAAAATCTTCATATTCTCTTATAAACACTTAACAAACATCGGCAATTTTAACATTTAACGCATAAAATAATAACAGTAGCGCGAAGAATACCTTAAAGATGTAGTCGAGTGGCTACAAATTGAAACCAAATCTGAGCTTAAAGTAACCATGTCACTTCCAAACAATCACAACAAGCATTTTACACCTCAAGCAAAAACTTTTTTTAACCTATTTTAACTTAAGTGCGTATTTTTAAAGCGAAGGTATAAATCCCATGAAACCAATGATTATAATGATTACGGCTATGCCTGAAGTACCTTCTTTACGCAAAATGAATGCCAAACGTTTTTTAACCTGCAAAATAAAACAAAAATAGTCGTGTTATAAAAATGTGACTGAAAACCAACAAATTGGTCAGCAGCATTGTTAACCCTTTTTAGGCGTAAAACCTACAACAAGAATTACCACAATATCATATCATCAAGGACCAAAGCTAAGCTGAGGAGAGGGGACTAAAGGCTCGTTTACATGTCTGTGATTGTAATAAAACCAAAGATGAAATTCATTTTCTCTTTTATTGTTCCAAATTTACAACAATAAGAAATAACATTAACAAGAAAATACAACCTATCATCTTAAATGTCAGCCGGCTACCAGTGCCTGACTTGATTTTAGAATTAATGAACTCTTCCGATAATTTTGTGACCATGCAATTACTTAAATTTATATCATTTTGTTTTGATTCACGTAACTAAATACTATCAAAGTAATTAATTTTTTTATCTGTCCATTTTTTTCTATATTATTTTAGTTTATTTTATTTTTATTATTATTACTTAATAAGTTGTACGCTTTTGCAATATTGTAAGAAATTTACAGTCATGCAAATAAAGCTTGTTGTTTTTGTTGTTGTTGTGCATAAACAATTTTTAGGTGACAGTTTTTTGCTCTTGTATATGAAAAAAAAATGGCCCATTTTATGTGACAAATATATTTATTTGTTGATAAGCTGGCGTGTCAGCTTTTATGTGACAAAAAATGTCACATACGAAAAATTACTCGTGTAGACGACTGACTAGTCACAAATAAAATTTGGCAGGTATTGCGTCAGCATATGTGGTCCCCAATCTCCCACTGTGCACTGTGCGCGCATATCTCTGTGTGTATCTCTGCTGTCCAAAGTCATTTATGGGGCGCTAAAATTTGAACTGCAGACAAATAATATAATTGCTGTGTCAGCTACACGATCAAATAGATTTGACACATAAAAATTGTCAAATAAAAATTCCTCCTGTAAACGCGGATTTAAACAGGCGATGTATGGAAGTGTCTTGAAAGCAAAGATTTCAGGCCCCTCAATGCTAACTTACGCGAACAAGCTTTTGACTTGATTGTCTCAATCTCGTCTTGCAGTTGGTCGAAGGTGTCTACCATAACCACAGGATGACCCTCTCCTGCAATCAGTTGAAGAGTATCTTCATCTATTCCTTTTCCAATCCCCACTGCTACTGTATAAACGCCCTTTGCCTGTTAGAAGAGACAAACATTTTAGCACGAGCTGCACGGGAAGCCTAGAGCCAAAGTGGCCCATACTTGCCGGAACTTATCCCGGTTTCTGTTGCATCAAGCGGCTAGGAATATTTCTACCCCCCCCCCCTGAATGGGGTGCTAGTCCATCGTAGGGGTACCCCCAGCATTATGTCGCCGGTACCTATTTATACACCTGGGTGGAGAGAGGCATTATGAGAGTGAAGTGTCTTGCCCAAGAACACAACACAATGACCCCGGCCAGGCCTCAAACCCGGGCCGCTCGATCCGGAGTCCGGCACACTAACCATTAGGTCACCGCGCCTCCCAGCAGGAGCTGCAAGTTTGTGCGTAAATGAATATGCTGTGCAACGACTGAACGACTGAACGAACGTGGACGCACAAAGGAATGATAAAAAGCTAGATGTTAATACACACTGGAGGATACAGGGAAGGGGAAGAAGCTGCAGAAACCTGGGGGTAAACTGGGAGTAAAGGGGGCGGAAACTCATGGAATACTGGAGAAGAGAGGGTGGGATTCCAAAATTACACAACATTAGGTAATACTTTTGGTAGCAAAATGTACAAAGGGGCGGGAACCACAAAGCAATAAGTGGAAATCAGTTATAAAAAAGGTACGGGAAGCAGGGGTTTCAGGCCCCCTTGTTCCCTCCCCCCCCCCCACCGCGCAGCACTGCACAGCATGTATTACACCATACAGTAGTGCACAGCCCCCGGGGGTACTCTCTATTAATAGCCTTTACGGGGAGGCTCCGCCCGAAAGCGGTACCTTTTTTATGATTCAGGTATATAAAAGGGTAGGGATTTCTCAAGTTTAGGCATATGGAAGTGTAGGGATATCGGTAATTTAGGTATTTTAAAGAACCTTCAATTAAAATATTTCGACCATACACACATTATGGCTGTATCATTTTACTTTAGTAAACGCTACATAAAATTGACAACAGGACTTCCAGCTTTTGGTAAATGCCAGGTCCTTTTGGTATATGAAAGGGGTACCTTTTTCAATAAAAGGTATACGAAAGGGATGCCTTTTTTGTCAAAATGGTATATAAAAGGGTAAAGGGTTGGACCTCGGGGCGGAGCCTCCCCGTACAAAACGTTTTTGAGTAGCCCCCCCCCCCCCGGATGCACAGCACACCACAACAAAGAAAGAACGCTCGCTTGAAAGAGCGCTTGACAGGGCTTGACTGGTCAAATACAAGTTATGGCAGCTAACGTCTAAACGATACCCACTTCGAAATCCTTTGCTATATCATTAGCAAACGCCTCGAAATCCAATTCTCCTCTCTTAGGCTGGGTTGGTTTTCCATCCGTGAAAACCAACATGATATCTGGCTTGTCTGGTCTGTCTCCTCCATCTTTGGTAAACAACTTGTCCCTCGCCATTTTTAGAGCCAGATCGGTGCGAGTTTGATAATTCAACACCAATTGTTGTTCGTCTATTTTCTCCAACAAGCCATCCCTTCCATGGTTTTCAAAGTAGTGGAAGTTAAACGGCATGTAGGCCTGTTTGTTGTACGTTATGAGGCCGAAGTGATCAGCGTCTGGTGCGGGATCGAACATATTCGCCAATTTCTTTAAGAATTCAAAAACTTTTATCAGGTTGCTTTTTCCAACGCTTTTCGATTTGTCGAGAATGATCGCAACGTCCAGTCCTGCTGTACATTTAGGTGCTGTGGAGATAGAAAGGTCACTTTAGATAAATGCGGACGAAAATATAAATTTATCTTAGGGTGCTTTCAAATTACTAAGAAAGCATAAAAAGAAAACACTCACGGCATTTCATTTCATTGCACGAGACCGTCTTTTCAGTTGGTCCCAGTTCACTGCAGTCCTTTCCACCGTTAGATGGCGGGGGATTGGTGCAGGTTCTTGTCACTGTTTTTGTTCCCTCTCCACACGTTACACTGCACTTAGAACATTCCAACCAATCAGAGTAGCCGCCGTCAACAGCTGCAATATGGGAAGAATATAACTTGTTATGTATGGACAAGAAATTTTTTTTTGGGGTGTTTGTACTTCGTTTTAACATTGGGTCTTCATATCATTTTCCCTTCCCTTCGTATTCTTGTATTTCTACACTCACATAAAACAATCCTTCAGTTTTTGTATTTTGACTCTTTGCAGTTCTGTCGTAAAATATCGGATGTAATCGTCGTCAAAGGTTTACTCAAAACAAGGATAAAAAGAACAAAACTGTTGTCAAAATTACTTACGGCATTCTTGCTCGCTGCACGAGATTGTCCTGTCAGCTGGTCCCAGTTCACTGCAGTCCTTTCCACCGTTAGATGGCGGGGGATTGGTGCAGGTTCTTGTAAGTGTCTGTGTTCCTCCTCCACACGTCACACTGCACTCAGAAATCGACCAATCAGTGTAGCCACCGTCAA
This sequence comes from Oculina patagonica, assembly GCF_052425735.1. NCBI lineage: Eukaryota > Metazoa > Cnidaria > Anthozoa > Scleractinia > Oculinidae > Oculina > Oculina patagonica. The sequence continues at coordinate 24,734,337 of NC_135771.1, forward strand.
CAGCTACGTATAAAGGGGAAAGAATGTTACACACATAACACAAAAATGTAACATTTAGACTCCAACATCAACAAATATTGGTTATTGCTTTACAAAATTCTCAAATTTAACTTACTCTTTCAACATTTTTTTATGATAGAGCTTTGAAGAAACTAAAGAAAAGCAAAAGCTATAAAAGAACACTTTTAAAAAGTCAGAGGTTCAGTAAAAATGAGCAACTGTCTTATAATTAAAATAACCGATTTTAAGATAATATCTGATAAATTATTTATTGTAAGAACAAAAGAAAGCCATAACACAATTATAAAAATACGCACGGCATTCGTGTTGATTGCATTCTTCTGTCTTTTCATCTGGTCCCAATCCACTGCAGTCCCGTCCACCATCAGATGGCGAAGGATTGGTACAGGTTCGGGAGAATGTCTGTGTTCCTCCTCCACACGTCACACTGCACTCGGAACATTCTGACCAATCAGAGTAGCCACCGTCAACAGCTGGAAATGAAAGATACGAGGAATTGTTTGACAGTCCAACATCACACAAAAGAACGTTAATTTAACGTCAATTTAATGTTTTGTTTAATCACAAAAAAAAATTAATTGGTTCAAAAATGGGTGTAACAAGAATCTGCAGTGACTGAACATACATCACGTGATCTGTGAAGTTAAGTAGGTCCCCGGGATACTGAATATTTTTGGCCGCATTTGACCACATTAAATGAGCCACTAATGGATAAATATTAACTGGTCACAGTATTGGTAGCTTGTTAGAAAGGGAACATTTTTGACATCACTTTTTCAGTCGTTTGTCAATAGAGAGTGTTGGCCTATAGTAGAATGGTGTAGTCAACTTATTACAAACAGCTTCTGGTTTTTCACAATAAAAATAAGCGACTGAAATACACAACGTTTCGATGTCATCCTGACATCATTTTCAAGTCACAAGTAAAATAACGGTTCAACAATGTTGTATATGCGGTTAGAGGTGTGATGTTTCATTAACATATTTGTTTTAAATGTTGTTAATTAGAAAGAAGAAACCTAGCCTGCCCAGGCAATCGGAATCTATCCGCGCGAAATTATTTGTTTAAAACAAATATGACAATGAAACATCACACCTCTAACCGCATATATAACACTGTTGAACCGTTATTTTACTTGAAACGTTGTGTATTTCTGTCGCCTATTTTTATTGTGAAATGTTTATCTAAATTTAGTCTTCTTGTTTTTATTTCCACAACGCACAATACTCTTTTTTGATTTTTATGATAGCGAATGTTCTCTAGATAAGGGAAATATCTAACCTGAAAAGGAAGTGAAAAGTGAACAAAAAAAAAGAACGTCAAGGTAAAACAAACCTTTGACTTGGGTAATATCTGAAAAAGAAAATTAGAACATGCCATGTTATAATTATTATCTTCAGGCAAATTAATACCGAGCAAACTAAAATACGGGCTGCAGCTTGCGTTAATCCTTAAAGTATAAAATTAAAACCATCATGGATTTCCTTTATAATGTTCGGACATGCTTGTCTCTTTCAATAATAAGAATCATTTTTGCGATTTTGAAGATGTGAATGTATCAAAAATTGGTAATGCTTATTATTATTCCGTGATAAAATTTAATAAAATTTAAACATATTCCTAACCTGAAGACAGGCCCAAAATAATGAAGATCAAAATCTTTAAACTTTCCATAACGTATAGAACTGATATCTGCAAATAAAATAAAACAAAATCGATCAAGTGTAAGGATGGCGGTTAATTATAAACAATAAGTGGAGGATACTTGATATTTACAGCACACACTATCCCTTATAATTTATGATTTTATTGTGTAACATTTCGTAACAGCTTTAACAACCCGATATACATGCCTAAAGGTGGATTTCCACTGACGCGTATTTTTTACGTGCGTTTACGTACGTGAAAAAATTAGAGACAATGTATGAACGGCTTGCGTACACGTTTACGTAAGTCGTTCATACATTGCCTCTAAATTTTTTCACGCACGTAAACGCACGTAAAAACTTACGCGTCAGTGGAAATCCACCATAAAGGTGAATTTCCACTGACGCGTGATTTTTTACGTGCGTTTACGTGCGTGAAAAAGTTTAGAGACAATGTATGAACGACTTGGTATATCATACATTGTCTCTAATTTTTTTCACGCACGTAAACGCACGTAAAAAATTGCGCGTCAGTGGAAATCCACCTTAACGCATAGAAACATTTTTTCTTTACGATGCAGAATTTCATTAGTTTAAGGGGAGATGTATAGATCACACAGAACCTTTCGTTCTTTGAGCCAAATTCTGACCAAGCATAACACAATATAAATACAAGCTTATTTGTATGGTGCAGGTTTATGACACATATAGCCCGAAGCCATTCCAGCTACCGTCGGGTGCAAATTCGACTTTCGGTAGTTGACAAAAGAAACATTAAAAATTATGATCTGTCGTTATCACACTTTAGTATGCCGAGAAAAGTTTTATCTTTAGCGGTTCTTAATCGGCTAAGAAATAATGTTGTGTGATCGTTTAAGATTTTTTTTATCACTCGAGAAGTTTTTCCTAAACATAAACCTTTTAAATTGCCTTATTAAAATACACTAGAAACTTCTGCTTCGGTGCACTTAGTTACTCACGGCATTTTAAATCGTTAAAGAAAATTCATTGGTGAAGAAATTTTTATCATTTGAGAACCTTTTGTCAGTTGGGGAATTATCACCGGTCGAGAATTAACATTAAATGAAACAGTTTAAACTGTCTCGCCATAATATTAATACCTTAGAAACTCCAGTTCTGTTTACTTTTTAAGCATAAGCTATTCAAGTCCTTTTAAAACGGTCATCAAATTAAAAACGTTTTTAATTTCTATATTGAAAATGCATGAGAAACTCCTGCTCTATGTACTATAGTTACCGTCCTCTTTCTTAAATCATTGGCCGAGAATTTACATTAAATACAACAGTTTTAACTGCCTTGTTAAAATACCTGAGAAACTCCTACTCACGACAAAGCAGAAGTTACTATTTAAACGTCGGCTTTAATCGATCAAGAAAGTAACAGTTTCAACTGCCTTATTTAAATGCCTTGTATCAAAAAATGCATTTTATGGCCACTTAAAATAGGAGAACCCTGAATGAACAGATTTAACAGATCTGTTGTTCATTTCATGGTCTAGGTGTAACTCCAAGAGGACCTTTAATTAAAAATTAAACAGAGAAGCTCTCGACCTCTTTCGTAAAGATTGTTGGTGCGTATCGGCCAAATCAGTGATCAAAATGTGTAAAATGAACTTTGAGTAGCAGCGAGCTATTGAGTCATCTGAGCTAATTAGTGGTAACTTTTGTTGTTAGGAGATAGCATGCTATGAACGAAGTTCCTCTTTACGTACCAAAAAAATGAAACAATCAAAAATAAAACATACTTTTACAATTGTGAATTTACGACTTACCTTTCTTGGCAATTGAAGGAGTAATGGAAGATCAATTAGTAAAAAGTGACCCAAAACTGGATAGAAATGCTCGCTGAGAGGAATATCCTTAGCGTGGTACTCAATCAAGCCGACAGCATGAACGTTAGCAGCAGTCTGTCGAGGCTATGCTTAATGTATGATACATAAAGCAAATTTATGCTATAAAGGACTGTTCCTTTTGGTAGTTGTCGTGATGCCGTGGTTAGATTAATTGAGGGAGATAACTTCCTAAGTGCTAGTTATCGTGGGTTCAGTGATTTTTAAAGAAATTTTCCTTAATTGGGGGTTAACGTACGTGGGAATTACAAAGGGTAGCAAAACAAAGCGGAGTTCTCTTTTATGCTTGTTAGACAAACAGGCGCCATGATCCCCTCGGGTGTTGTTTCGGCCACCCATTAAGCGGCCACCCGCTATTGAGCGACCAGTTCTTAAGGTTCCGAAACTGTTGTCAGTATAATGCTGTAAATAAAATCCTTTTTAAAAGGCCAACTCTCTTTAGCGGCCGTGGCTACCATTTTACCCTCCCGATGAGCGTGTTCCCTTTGTTTTTGCCTCTATTTAGCGGACAGCAAGAATTTAATAAACAATATGACAGCATGAAAACATAACTTTACCGTGGTGTTAAGCTCAAATAAAGCTGGCGTAAATTGGAATTTATTCAGCTATACACCGACTTTACATTTTTTAAAGCTGACCCTTATCCCAGCTTTACACTCAAGTATAACGGGAGATAAAAAAACTACTTTACATCAACATTAAATCACATTTACACACGGTAGTGTTGAGGTCGGTTTAACCACCTTTAACAACATCTAATTGATGGTGTAAAGTTGGATAACCGATTTTACACCAGATTTAACCACCTTTAATTTAATGTAAATCCCAATCTTCATGCTGTGAATGTTTGGCTTTCTTTTCAATAAGGTCGGACAGTTAAGAGTCTAATAAAAAGTGACGGCTGATAAAATCATTTAAACACGGGATTATTGTCGTCTGACGTGATTCGGTGATGCCCTTTAATTTCACGGTATTTTGTATTGAACGTGCTATTTCTAAAAGGCCTCATGCCAATTTCTAACAAACCCCTTTTAAGCTGCCAACCTCTATTTAGCGGCCATTTTTCCCGAGAGTGGCTGCTTAATAGGGGTCCTACTGTGTTAGAAACATTTTTCGTGTATTTTAATAGCATATATTTTAGTGTATTTTAATTTTAAGTCCTACGTTTTATACATGAGCCTCTGGCTCGGACATTGAGGGAGACCTCGTCCTCCGTATGGACATTAAAATTGTATTGTATTATACTAATTTTCATTTCCAAGTAATGTTCGTTGTGGGTTAAAACGCACGTGGGACTTTCAAAAACAAAGCGGAGTTCTCTCTTAAGGCTGGTTCTCATATGATCGCCCCGATCGTCTCTGTCGCTTCTGTCGTTTGCAAAGTCTGAGGTGATTGGAGCAAGCAAACTTTTTGAAGCGACAGAAGCGACAGAGACGATCGGGACGATCATATGAGAACCAGGCTTTATGCTTGGTGGATAACGGGAAGTCACCAATGGATAATTTTGCAAGAATTCATTGTCTTGCAACATTTTGCAATAAATTTCATTTCGGTACGTGTAGTAGCAGCAAATGTTCTTTAAGTACGCATTGCGACGTAGAGGACTGAAGGCCTTTTTTTCTCTATGAGTACAGGGATAGGGCCATCAGTTGTCGGATTGCGTGTTAACTCCGCCGGAAGACGCGCGCTACTGAACTGTAAACAATTCAACAATGACAAGGACAGTCCCACTGAACTACAAAGAGAAGCCGCAAAATATAAGGCTAGTCGAGATGATAGCTAGTTCTGGCAAAATTGTTGTGGTCGATTCTTGGGCTCAATAAGAGTTGATTCGTCGCTCCTGAGACAATAATCGAAGGATTTCATTCTCGCTCGACTTGCTATTGACAGTTCTGCCCAAAAATCTTTAATGCGTGATTTCATATTCATCGAGCCATGACTCATTAGGACACCCATTTTTAGAAACATTATTGCATCTCGTAAGAAGTGATTAAAATCGCTGAGAAAGCGACCATGCATATTTTGACATGACTTATTTAAATAATAAAATTAAAGCCGTCTATTACTATCACAAACTGCAAAGAATCTCAGCGCGAGTAATTTGCGACAGCACATACAGGAGTATTGAGCAATATGCCATCAAGCAGAACTGGCGCAGGAACTTCACATTGCCTTAAGGTGGCTTATCTCCGATAAAAGTTATTCAATTTGTAAAAAGTTCCCGAAAGTTTTATTGTTACTTCATCGTTACATAATTCGCTCTATCCAACCTAAAAGTCAATATATTGATTAGTATCGGAAATCAATGAAGAATCGGTGGCGCATATAACATTTGTATTGGAAATCGGTCAACAATTGATTGCACATATACGTCAACATAGGCTACTGAAAAGTAAACGATCGATATTTAAAAGGATAATGAATATTTATCTTTCTATTTTCATCGGTTTACTCACTTTTTTATTATTATCCAATTCCACACAGAAAACTCGAAAAAATAAAAAGGACCGTCTGATTGTTGAAAAGAAGTGAGGTTGGGAAGATGATGTGGGTTGGGAAGCAGATTTTCAGGACCAATACTTTTTGCTGCGACGTAATTGTTTTAAGTGCTAGTGATGGCTATATTTATACAAAGGCTTTGTTCAACCTCGCATAGAAAATTTGACAACCTTGTACATGTTTGCCATAAAATGTGATCCATACCAGAATTTACTCACCAAATATATATAGCCCTGAGAAGATAAATTGCTTGCTATGGAAACAATTTTGTTCTGTTTCACCCAATTCAGAAACCCATGCCATTTCTTTCAGACAGCGAATAAGCGGTCAGCTTATTCAAATTTAACAGGTATTTCTCATGTATTACTTGACGTCTGTTGCTTAGTTGCATTAAGCGTCAGACACAACTTGTATTTGTTCAAAACATGCAAACAAAATCTTCGGGTCTAACTTACTAACTAACTGGCATGCATGCATAGCGGTAAAGTAAAAAAAATGGTAAAGTTTGTATCCGAGCTCGAGCCAAGTGGCCCATACAGCCGGAGCTTATCCCGGTTTCCGTAGCATTAAGCGACTAGGAGTATTGCTACTCCTCCCTGGATGGGATGCTAGTCCATCACAGGATTACCTCCATCGCCCAGCAGTAAATTCGCTTGTACTCATTTATACACCTGGGTGGAGAGAGGCACTGTGAGTGTAAAATTTCTTGCCCAAGAACACAACGCAGCGCCCCGGCCAGGCCTGGAACCCGGGCCGTTCGACTCGGAGTCGAGCGCGCTAACCATTAGGCCACCATGCACCACGCCTCACACAATGCATAGCGGTATAAATAATATTTTCTTGTTGTATTTTTTCCCTTTTCGACGCCCTCAGAAAAAAGCCCAGATATTATTTTTCCCGTGAACAAGTTGTTTTCGAGTACTGGATAAGAAACGTTTTTTGTTTACTACCCTTGTCAGAGCAAGATTATTTCTCTAGTGGGTTATTCTTTCAGAAGTTCTACGCAAGAGGTTTTTGAAGACGAAGTTGACTTTGTTATATTTCCTGAAACCAATAAATACATTTCAATAACAAAAAAAAAATCAATTCACGTCTAAAATAACTCGTTAACTTAAAAACCAGCTGACAATAGAGTAGACTGAATAAAGAAACTACCGGATAAAGGTACTAAAAATATTAAAATAATAGATTGACGAAAAATAATTTTACTTAAATTTACAGAAGCTCTATATAAACGACCCTTTAAATTGATAAGTATTTCAATTTAAATACTTGAAAACTACCATGCTTTTAGAGTGACCCTCTGTCGTTCTTTCACTAAAGCCAGCATAAATTACCAATAAAAACACGTGCTTGTCTTCTATGAATTCTATTATTCTATTTCTTTTTTTTAATTCAACTGGGATAATATGGACCACGGTATGAATCCAATGAGCAATTTTTATCCTTAAATGCGCTAGACAACTTATCTGCCCTTATTTTAAAGAAGAGCCAAATATTCGTTGCTAGCAAAAAGTCGAGAAGTTCATACACCGAAAAAACATATTGACTACCTGATAACGGAAAACATCACACCGACCTTCCTTGGCTTTATTCTTTCATGACAGTTAGGAAAAACCACTTGTACATGTATTTTTTCCTTGTAAGTTTTCTATATATCAGTTTTTATTATAATAGATACCCCCTAACAACGTAGGCGTACTTTTAGAATTCTACATAGTTTTTTCTGCGCTAATTCAGGCTCCGTTTAAAATCAAGGTAATAGTAGTTTTTTTTATAGTGTGAAGAAGAATGGCTACTGAAGAATCTGATCTTGACGACGCGTACGTAGAGATGTTTACTAATTTTCAACGGTCTTGAAGCTTATGTATGCCTTTCCTCTTTCACCCTTCAAATATTACCCCCCCCCCCCCCCTCCCAAAAAAAAAAAAAAAAAAAAAAAAAAAAACTGCCTTGCCTGAGCTGCGTTTACTACATGGGCAATAATAATAATAATAATAATAATAATAGAATAACAGTATTCGGAAAATACTGCTACTGTAAGAAGTTTATCGTTTGTGAGTATACAAATACAGCACATATTCTGGCCCAGTAAAGGTTAGGGCACTGAAAACTCGAAACCCAGCTAACAGTGTACAAAAGAACATAAGTGGTTAGGGAATGGAGAGGAGCAGGAAAAACCAAATCCGTCTTGATCCTCGGAGGTCGCGAGATATATGACGAGCACATCGAGTCACATGATCCCGTACAGGGTTAGAGGGGGTATACTCGTAATGGGAATTAACATAATTCAGAGAAAAGACATTAAAATTCTATTTGCGGACAAACATATCATCTAGATAACTATTTAAAAAACACTAAGCCTTCCTGCTTTTGTAAGCTGAATTATCTTCAGAAAATTAGCTTACTCACAAGGGATTAATGATGTCAGATGGTTCAAATTTGCTTATTCCCCTCGCTCGAGGCTCAATCACTAACAAATGAATAAAAAAAAATATTGTTTTATAGAAACAGCAGACAAAACCAATTTCTCTACATTACATTCTAAGAGATGAATTTCCAGGAAACAGACAGAGAGACAATAGCGATGTTCGATGGTTCAAATTTGCTTATTCCCCTCGCTCGAGGCTCAATCACTAACGAATGAAGAAAACGTATTGTTTTATAGAAACAGCTGTCAAAAGCAATTTCTACATTACATGTTTGAAGATTAGTTAATAACGACAAAGGACATCTGCTCCGTAATGGGCCTGAACCAGGTGGGTATACCAATTAGTCATAACTAAATCCCAACTAAAGAAAGATTAAGAGTACTATATATGTTTCTATATATCCCGCATCTTCTATGCAATGTACAAATGTTCACAAATCCATAAAATCAACATTTAGTTTCAGGAGTTTACAACTCCATCACTGAGTTTCCATGGTAACATCTCTTTAATTGAAACTCGTTGTGTAAAGTTTAGCTCTCGAATTCCGTATTTTTACGGCTCAAAGACAGCGTGTTGCACCAATTAAAAACACTACTACTTATCTAGTTTGATTTACATAGATCCTTGGCAAGTTGATTTTATATATAAATATATACATGGAATAGCTGCAAATGCAAAATCTGCTTTTTACTAACTGTCTACACTTTTTCCCCTTATTTTTATCAGCAAAATGCTTCATTAGCTCATTCACCACCTAACAAAAGGGAATGTACATAATAACTGATAACGAGGCAATAAACAAAAATGTCCTTCTTTTCACTTGTTCGCGGTTATTGAATAACAACCTTTTACACGAACTCACAAATGCGATACCTACCTTAATTTTGATCAACGAAAAAGAGAACCTCTTTAGTGCAATTGACCGCCGAACAAAAGTGATGACAATATACAAAATTGCCTTTGAATTCAATTGTTTTCGGTTGTTGAATAAGCGAAATTATATAAATATTAATAATAACTCTTCAAAAAGAACCCGTAAATGCGAATTTCTCACTTACCATTTTTCGTTTGAAGACACGCGCCTTCTCATCGCCGAGTCCTAAAGTCAAAAGGTACGTTCGTTCAGGAGTTTTTTCTGTTTTAAAATCACTGATGTTTTATGAAATCATTTTAGTTTGCTATACAAGTGAAAAACGTTTTTTCATTTATTTTTCTCTCACTTGTGCTTCGTTTTTTATTAAAAAAGTCTAACGGAAACGGTAAAGGAAGGTTAAAGGAGATACGTCACGGATCGACAACGCATCTTGAAAAACTTGGCAAGTTTTTTCAAGTTTGTCTTTCGCGATCTGTCTTAATCTTCGTCAGTTTAAACCATTCTTGGTTAGTTTTGCGTTTTTATTACTCCTTTGGTGCTTGTATACGTTAAAAAACTTTTCCTTTGAGGTTTCCTTTAAATTCGAAGTAAGAAGAAAAATGACTTAAAATATCGTGACATTGTTCCTGTAATGTTTAAACAGCTATGGTCAAGTAGAAATCTACTCCAAACTGTATGAAATAACTGCATTCCAAATGCCAAACACTTTTCGTTAAAACTCATTCTGGGGAACATGGATGAGCGCTCGCCTCCCACCAATGTGAGCCGGATTTCATTCCCCGAGTGTCTCGGCGTCATGTGTGGATTGAGTTTGTTGTTAATTCCCGTCCTTGCTCTGAGGGTTTTCCTCCCTCCACGAAAAACACAACACTTCTAAATTCCGATTCGATTAGGGAACAGTGAATGAAGAGCCACTCTGTGGACATGTCACTGCAAATTCTCATTTATTTAATTTTGTTTTATTTATTTGTTATTAAAACATTTGCAGCTTGTAAACCTAAAATACCAAGCCAAGAGCCGTTTTTAAAAAAATCTAAGAAACGCCATAATATAATAATACTTCAGTTATTCCTGTCCCAAATGCACTTTGTGAACAATCGCTCGACCTAAAGATTCCAGTATATCCTGATATACCGTAAAATTTCGTTTATAAGCCCTGGGTTTATACAACTTCGTAAGGGGTTTCGGGTGGGCTTATAAGTGGATGGGCTTATATCTGGGAGGGCTTATATAAGCGGAATGAAAAAAAAAATGTTTTGAAACGAGCCACAGGAGTGTTGATCGAAATACCGTTTTAAGTTAAAAACGCATAATAAAGCAACATTTAGCCCTGTTTAGTACTGTCATCCGGTAGAGTGAGTGAGTGATACTTTATTTAACCTCGAAATTCCATTAATTACATTGGTTTTCATGAAAGCCGAGTGAGATTTAAAAATTAGAAGAAGGGTTCTTATACCCGGGGGGGGGGGGATCTTGTAATTGGAGGTGTTTTTTTGTTTCCAGATGGATGGGCCTATAACCGGGGGGGGGGGGGCTTATAAGCGGGAGGGCTTATAACCGGAATTTTACGGTATTTACTTTTTCAAAATACCTTTTTTATGTAGGGTGATTCTCCGATCGTCGTGCAATGTACTTGCTGTGGCCCCTAGCACTCTTTGTGCTATCTCTGTCTTCAGGTAAAACTTGAGTTTAATTTCTTTAGTATAATTTACTGTTTTCGAAAAGGAAGTCTAACGCAGTCATGATGAGTACACTGTTCAATAAATGCTCGAATCGGACGTGGTAGGCAGTATTATTTGAGAATTTATTTCACTTTTCATCTTTTCTATGAATTGAATATTTATGTAAAGTAAAGATACCAGCAAGTGTAGTGCTTAACAGACCAAAGGCTTAAGGGATTTTTTGGCTGTGCTTTAAATACTGTAGTTCAGCTTTTCATATAGTGTCTCCAGTTCTATTTGTTACTTGCGAGCGAGGTGGTTTTATAGAGATAAACTAATGATAAAGCCAGGATTCGAGCCAGTATCCGAGCCAGGATTCGAGCCAGGATCCGAGTCAGGATTCGAGCCAGGATCCGAGCCAGGATCCGAGCCAGGATTCGAGCCAGGATTTGAGCTAGAATCAGAGCTAGGATCCACCCTTTTTTCAGATAGAAATCCTAACCCTATTATAAAAGCTAACCGCAAGCAACCCAAGCTAAAGTAGGCTTACCGTAGTGCTATTTAGGCTAACCAGAGTGCTAGTTAGGCTAACCGAACGCTATTTCGGCTAACCATAGAGTGCTAGTTAGGCTAACCGAACGCTATTTAGGCTAACCGGAGTGCCATTCAGGCTAACCGGAGCGCTTAATAGTTAGTCCCATTCTCAATTATATCCTTGCTCAGATCCTAGCTCGGATCCTAGCTCGAATCCTGGCTCTAATCCTGGCTCGGATCCTAGCTCGGATCCTGGCTCGAATCCTGGCTCGAATCCTGGCTCGAATCCTGGCTCGGATCCTAGCTCGAATCCTGGCTCGAATCCTGGCTCGGATCCTGCAGACATGTCCAGGATTGAACGCTAATGAGATGCACGTTCCTCATGACAGGCATCACAAAGTGTCCTCATTAATAAAAGTTCACCAAAACCCACCAAAATCTGTCAAATATGAAGTAATATGGAAATGTCAAATAACACAGTCAAACATGAAGTACTACAATACTTGCGTTCAATCCTGGACATAAGTGGGATCCTGGCTCGGATCCTGGCTCGAAGTTTAGGTATCCTAGGTTTTATATGGAGCGAAGTTGATACTAGAGTGAAGTTAATTGGTTCTAATTGTTGAAACTTTTTTTACTGTCTCAAGATCTTTATGTGACAAGTTCGGATTTTTTTTTCTTTTTCAGAGATCTATCAAGTTAAAGGTTTGTTATTTGTTATATCTCACGTTCATTCTTGTCTCAGTATGCAAAAATTAAGTACCAAAAACCTACTCATAGTACGGTAACATTTTATATACTATTTGAAACATCTCACTGAAATTCATTTGTCTTAGTGACCCCGTGATTAAACTCTAAAGCATTCTCGAGAAAACTAAAGTCAAACCTCGTAAAAATGTATAAAACACGCGCCATTTTGTTTTGAACTGGCGCGAAACGTCCGTTTTAACTGAAATAAAGACAACTTCAAATCCATTTTTCTCTCGCGGGGTCAGCTTGAGTGCTAAATTTTTTGCAGGTTTTTGTTAGCTGTACTAAAACTGTTGCCATGATAAGAGGTCTTTTTGGTAACTTTATTTTTGCCTGTATTGCTCGAAAAATGTGCGGAAACCATCTTAATTACTTCAAATCAAGAACTTTCACTTTGAACCGAAAAGCACAAGAAAACCCGACAGCAGACAAAGGACGAGGTTATTGCCAACCCCCAGGGGGGCTACTCGGGGTTTCAGGTGTTGGGGATGATCGAAGGATTTTTTTGGGTTTGAAATTTTCGATTCCGGGATTTTTTTGAGGTAGAAAAATTTGGCAAGTGTTTTTTTTTATTTGAGTAGGGATTGTTTTGGGTGTTCAAAGCAATCTGAAGATTTGTGGTAGTGCCTTGGCTGTGTAGTTCTGCGAATAAAGTAGAAAACAAACGTGTCTTGCTGTTGATTTTTGAGGGGTCAATTTTTGATCTAGGGATTTTTTTGGGTCATGTTGGAAGCCCTAGGGATTTTTTTGGGTCTTGATTTTTGCCCCCATTTGATCATCCCCGTCACTTAAAATCCTGAGTACCCCCCCCCCCCCCCTGGGAGCCAACCTTGCGTTAAGTGCTGAACTAGGCTTTGGTACTGAGGGACACGCCACTGAGTTTCTCTTAACAGTCATGATTATTCCTATGTTTCCTACCCTTTTTTCTCTCACAAATTAGGTGCCTGCCGTCCTCCAATGGATGTCGCGATTCTAGGTGACATATCCAAAAGCATGAGTGCTGGGCAAAGAAAAGCACTCATCGGGCTGGCTCAAAAGCTTGTCGATAAACTTGGCGTCTCTTCTGCCGAAAATCACTTTGCGTTAGGTTCCTTCGGCTCAAGTGGTCGCATTGCCTTTAACTTTAATGAATCTAAATTCCACAACACAAATAGCCTGAAAAAAGCAGCGAATAAAATATATAAGAAAAAGCCAAAAAAATATGGAACCCGTATGGATCTTGCAATGGATTTGGCGGTTAAAGACTTGTTCACCCCAGGAGGAGGAGACAGACCAGAAGCAAAGAACATCATGCTTCTTATTACTGATGGAAAACCTTATATTGCAAAGTGGGATAAAAAACCTTTTATTCCATTTTCGAAAACCACGAAAGCATTGGAGGTAATTGAAGTTTTTTTATTCTTTTTTTTGCAATAAAATGTTTTATTTGTGTTAGAGCTTACAGTACAAGGAAACAATAAAAACTAACAGGAAGAAAGAAACAAATAAGAAATTATACAGGTATTTACATGCGTTACAATTTGTTTTACATACAGTGCATACATTTATCGTTAAACTTACTTATACAAGGATACAAAGAAAACGTAGAAATAGTGGTATTGAAAAAAGGATAACGTACATGTATTTATGACAAAAAAAACTACAAAAGATTTCCATATATGCTTTGAATTCAGGCAGTTTGTTATTTTGGATCGCGATTTCTCTTTGCATATTAAGTCTTTCTTTTAAGAGTGACAGAAAACTTTCGAAGCATAGTTTTTCATCGTGTAATCATTTACAGAATATAGAGTATTTCGCGATAAAAAGCGTGTAGTTTAAAGAGTACGAGTGCGTCGTTTTGTCAAGAATTCCATATAAAATCATATTGTTTGATAATGTGATCTTTTCTTTAGTTTTGCTGGACCACCAGTTTTGAAATAAATTCCAAAAAAAGAAAGTTGAAGAGCAGTGTAAGAACATGTGATCTAAAGAGTGTCTGTCAGTGAGACATTGAGGGCATAAATCACTATCTGATATTTTTATTCTCAATTTCCCAATTCACAATTGACCTCGCTCCCAATGTGTGAGGGTCTCAATGGGGTGATGGCTTTTACAGTTAACGGTAAAAAATTGGGCTTTTTTACGGCTAACAGTTATCTTATTTTCATTACGGCTAACAGTAGTTAAAAATTAATTTCCATTGTTTTTAAAAGTTAAAAATTAATTTCCATTATTGAAAAACATATTTTAGGTCTTACGACCATTCTGGGATGATGAAGTGATTTAGTCTGTTTTATTAATAATTACTGACCGATTTTTTGCGGTAAACTTATTTTACGGCTAACGGTTAAATTTTTGGCCGTTTTACGGCTAACGGTTAACTACATTGAGACCCTTATATGTGGCTTCATAGCTCAGTTGGTAGACCATTGCAAGGTATCGCGCAGGTCATGGGTTCAAATCCCGTTCAAGCCAGAATTTTTTCTGGCTTCTTTCTTTGCAATTTCTTTAATTTCAAATTCACCGCATGGATCATTTCTTTACTTTACATCTCATCCTCAGTTCAGATATATTAATATCCCTTATGCATGTTTACGTCAGACTGGCTTGTTTCACCACCAAGCCTCGCTTTCGAAGTGCAAACTTGAGAATTTCATCATGAACGAATTCCCAAAGCAACAAAGTTGAAAAGAATATCCACGTGAGAACTGCATGAAGGTGGCAGAGGGTTGAGAATAATTCGCGTAAAAGAGGCTTGGTGGTGAATTTTGAGCATATGGGGGTCACCGTATCCGTTTAGGAGCAGGACGACTTTGTATTTACCACATAATTCCTTAATAATTCCTTTGCGAGTACTGGGAAAGTACACCGCCGTTTTCGATGATTATGTATTATTCTGCCATAGAAATTGATCTGTATTCATTTTACAGAAAGAATTTAATCGATACTCTCAAACTAAGAGGAAAAAATGATAGGTCACCGTATTCGTTTACGAGAAAACGATGATTTATCTCTCTCGCGAGCCAAGCCGCATAGACAAAGCCACCATTTTGTTTATGTGCGCGAGCTAAATACGCGTAAAATTCTGCACAGTAAGGACGCGCGATGCAATACTAGTCACCTTAAATCTTAAACTTTCTTTGAACAGAAAAAAGATGTGAGCTTCGTTGTTATCGGAGTTGGCAAAGCGTACAAAGAAGAAGCTAACATGAAAGAGATAGCTGGCAGGAAGGGAAAAGTCCTCGTGTATCCCAGTATTGAAGAACTATACAAGCATATTGAATACGTCTTAGACACGGCATGTGGTAAGTTAATGAATAGAGGATAATACATGGTTCCGCGGAGATATGAAATTTATCTTCGAGTGTTCAAAGCGATAGCTTACGAGTGAGATATCGGATTTGAATACAAAAAGATAAATGTTTATATCTCCAAGCAACCATGTATTATCCTGTTCCTGTTTATTATATAAACCTAGTAATTGCGACGTTTTTGACGATTTTCCGAAGATTTCCGAAAAAATTCAAAATGTTGTCCGAAGGTTGTACGAATGATTCCGAACATTTTCGGAAATTTTTGCGAAGTTTTTCAAAGTTTGCTGAGGAAGATTCGAAGATGTTTCGACTTAATATCGATTTACTTTGGCTCATTGAGCATTGAAACATGGCAAACTCTGCAAGCTGATTGGTCAAAATGATATCACACATGTGTGGATATCATTTTTATCCACATATGTGTGATACCATTTCTCTCGATTCGCTACCACACGCTAAAGCACTGCAGTTTATATAATAAATAACAATAATAATAGTAATATGATTTTAACTTGAAAATGGTGCCAGGATGTCACCGAAACGTCGTTCATTATTTTCGCTTGTATTTATTGTTAACTGTATTTCTAAATTTAATCTTATAATAATAGGCACTTAACAATAATGCTAAAGAACTACTGAAAATAATATAATAAAATCGATCAAAATTCTAAAAAAATTCGTTAAAAATGAGATGTATAAATCTTATTGCCCCCGATGTTTCTCGATTTGTTTTCTACTAGTAGTCAAATACACAGTTATGGTACAAGAATAGCCAAGTGTTATCGACCGCATCACTGTCGTACAAATCTAAAGCAGTTTACAATACTTTTCCAGGGTCCTAAAATTTGGAATTCTCTACCAGAATCGATCACTTGTTCGATTAGCTTCTCTTCTTTTAAGAAACAAATGATTAAATTTCTATTTAAATGAGTCTGAAATTGACCTAGCTGCACATTCACAGCGAAATTACAAACTTATTGCTAACCCGAGGTGGCCTCCCCCATAAGCCTTGTGGTTTCTTGGAGGTCTCCTCGCCCTATCTTTTTAAGTTATTTTAATTTGTATTTGTAATTCTGAAGTGGCAAATAAATGATGATGATGATGATGATGATGAATGTGCATTACAAGTAATAAAAAGTAAAAATCGATAACAACAAGATAAGTGTTGGTTGGTGTTTGTTCTGTCGTAGGAATTTTCTGTTTGTCGCTACAAATTTAATGTATATCTGTATAGAGCGGTTTTCACTTGAGTGTCGAAAGTTAATTGCGTTTGCTTTGGTTTTGCATTACTACGCTTACTGATTGGCTAAAAAATCCCGCGCCACTTTCTCAGCCAATCAGAACTAAAACCAAAACCAATCGTGACTCGCTCGCACACGTTTCCCGTGCCAGCTACATGTATTTGCTTCGAGTTTTGATTGGTTCACTGGATTGTCTGTGTTCTTTGTGATTGGCCAGAGTGATTTCTTTGGTTTTGGTTTTACGATACTCAATTGAAAACTTCTCTATCTTACTCTGTCAATTCTAGCAATTGACGGTGGCTACACTAACTGGACAGAGTCTGAGTGCAGTGTGACGTGTGGAGGGGGATCAAAGACACTAACAAGAACCTGCACCAATCCCCCGCCATCTAACGGCGGAAAGAACTGCAGTGAACTGGGACCAGCTGAGAAGACAGTCTCATGCAACGAAGAAGAATGCTGTAAGTATTTGTTACATTTGTTGCATTAATTGTGCGTGTTTTTATTTTTAAGCGGAGACATCTTCTAACATATTAAGCCGTAAAAATTGTTAAAGGTTACTTTGGAGAAACCTAACAATGTGGCTCTTTTCTTAGCAATTAATTATTTACTCTTGTAAGTAGAACAAAAACGAAACCAAAGTAAAGAAGATGAGAGGTTGCGTTGAGTGCATGTCTTAGCCATTACTACACTACAGTACATCAAAGTACATTACACCAACTAGATGACGACAGCTCAGTAGAGTACACTACAGTACACCTAAACTGTTGTTATTACGATATTTGGCAAATTCTACAGCAATAGCTCTCTTACCATTTCTCTCGAGCGACATAAAAGAATTATTCTTCCTGTTTTAGCAACTGACGGTAACTACACTGACTGGACAGAGTCTGAGTGCAGTGTGACGTGTGGAGGAGGAACACAGACACTTACAAGAACCTGCACCAATCCCCCGCCATCTAACGGTGGAAAGAACTGCAGTGAGCTGGGACCAGCTGAGAAGACGCAAGAATGCAATACACAGGAATGCCGTAAGTTTTATTTAACATTTAGACTACGAGCCCGAGTTTTCTATGAGCGAATAGTCAACGAGGCGCAGCCGAGTTGATTATCGCTCATAGATATCGAGGGCGAGTAGTCTAATTGTTTTAGTAGAAACTATAAAGAATTGCAGTCCAAAACCTACAATTTTATGAACTTTTAGGCCAAAAATCAAGAAAAATTTGCCCTTTAAAGAGCAACGCGCGCGCGATTGTTTTCTATCGGCGAATAGAAATCAATGGGATAACCAATCAGATTCGCGGATTTCAAATAGAACACGGCTGAGTTTCTACTAAAGATAGTTAACGGTTTCGCGCTTTTGTTACTGTTCTTTGATTTAATTTATTTATAAACCCCTTTCAATACTATTTTTGTCACTTTCATGCATTTATTTTGTGCTAGTCAACTTAACAGTCGTCATCCACTGGTACAGTGGAACCTCGATTTAACGAACCTCTATATAACGAAGTCCTCGATATAACGAACGATATTTTTCGTCCCAGTAATAGAAAAATATATGTGGAAAAGAACCTCGATCGCGATATAATGAAACCTCTATATAGCGAACAAATTTTGCCAGTCCCTTGGCCCTTCGTTATATCGAGGTTCCACTGTAATCACTAATTTTCAACAACGTTAACAGTTTGTTACTGCTATTTAAGGTCGCGGGGGACACCTTAGGCTCATCATTATGCATTTATTTAAAGCGTATGCACGAAGTACAACTTTACGAGATATTTATGACTGGAGAAAAATATGGGCGCGTGCGCGTGATTTGTAAAAAATCCCTGTTTCTTTGATATTTTAACCAATTTAAAACAACACTTAGCAATATACGTTCATATAGATTGTAGGAAGTCTTTGAGCTTATTTTTATTTAAATTTTACTATTTCTGCAACTAGTGTACTCAGAGTAATCACAAAAATATTCGGCATAAACAATCGTGTCCTTTATGAAAACGCATTGTTTTCACCATAAAAGCGTGGAATATAATTACCATAATTACATCTCTCCTTGGCAAAATGATCGTATTTAGGTCGGGACACCTTCGGAAATCTCAAAGTTTGGACTTTTCCGACAATTTTGTGGCAGAGAATACAGCGCGGATACAGAACTTCATGACTTGCCACTGCAGATAGGTAAACTATGAATACTGTAGTGTGTCATAACAGAAGCGGAATTTTAAAAGAGCGCTTTTAGAAAGAGGTAGAAGACATTAATTTCAAATTTGCGCACTTAAACCGCCATAACTTGCTGGCAAACTTTAAATTAAAAAATCCGCTTCTGTTATGACACTCTAGAGGTATTGACTGATTAGTTTTTGTCAAAATCGCAGTGTGCTGTCTTCTACTCGTTCCGCAAACTCTGCCACAAAATCATGTTTTTCCCAATTTGGCACTAACGAGGCTATAACATCGCCGTAAAATGCAATCTACCAAATAAAAGATGACATTCACAATCTTTCATCATTTCGTTATGTCTCTGTAAATTTTGAGCTTAATCGCACCCATAACAGCCGAGAAATAAGCGTTTTAAAAAATGCAGGTCAAGCAAAATTTCCCTTCATGAATTTATTCATGCTGTTGGTATCCCCCGCGACCTTAAGCACTACTAAATGTTGGCTAGTGCTATTTATTTTGTTACTGTGAATTTCAGTTAAGCACTTGCCAAGACAGCAATCAGTGAACACACCATATTCTTATTAGGCGTAAGGGAGTTATTTTTAAAAAATAATTCATAGTGGTTGTTTTGCAGCAATTGACGGTGGCTACTCTAACTGGACAGAGTCTGAGTGCAGTGTGACGTGTGGAGGAGGAACACAGACACTTACAAGAACCTGCACCAATCCCCCGCCATCTAACGGTGGAAAGGACTGCAGTGAACTGGGACCAGCTGAGAAGACGCAGGAATGCAATGCACAAGAATGCCGTATGTTTTATAGACAGTTAACTGTTTCGCCCGCTTGTTACTGCTGTTTGATTGAATTTATTTATAAACCCCTTTTAATACTATTTTTGTCATTTTCATGCATTTATTTTTTGCTAGTCAACTTAATAGTCGTAATCTATTGGTAATCACTAATTTTCTGCAACGTTAACAGTTTGTTACTAATTATCGAGCACTACTAAATGCTGGCTTGCGCTATTTATTTTGTCACTGTAAATTTTCAGCTTAGCACTTGCCAAGACAACAGTCAGTGAACACACTATATTCTTATTAGGCGTAAGGTTTTTTGGGATGCCTAAGGGCATCCTAGTTGTTTTCAGGGTGCGTGTGTATTTCCCTTGGGAGTGAGGATAATTGGATTAACAACCGAAATAACCAATAACAGCATCATATATTGGTCCCTTGGGTGTTAGGCAAACTGGTTTTGGCATGGTTGGGGTAAATTGTGAGGAATTGAGGAAAACAGGTTTTGATGCGGAAGACAAGAAAATTAGTCAAATGCATGAGCTCGAGGATAACTGGTTTTGCAAGGTGATTGATCGATTGTTTCTATTTTCGTGTTCAGCTGCGTGTAAACAAAAGCGCTTAAGTTGGCTTTCAATAAACCCGGGAATAAACCGCCTGAACTAGCTAACATCTAAATTATTCAGTTACAGTTGGACTCTTATTCCTCATATCGTTAGAGCGACTGGCGGAAATACGTTGACTATGCCAATATGATAAGCAAAAGCGAATTCTTTTGGTATTTTCCCTCGTGAAAGCTAAAATTCCTTGCCGCTCCGTCAAATGTCTACACTTTCAGTGCGTTGCTAATTAAATCAGCTAAATCAGTTACATATGCATGCGGCTGACTTTCAGTTTCCCAATTACATTTAATCGATACAATACTGCATGTGTCTAAAAATTTAAACAAAGTTTTATCAACAAAAAAGTGTTAGTTTGATTTAAGTAAACTGTAGTAAAAAAAAACTCGTGAATTAAGACGTTTTTCGCCACTTTTGTGTCTTACGTGATGTCTTTTAAAATTTAATTAACAATCAAGTAAACACGCAAAGAGCTAGCTTTATATTTTTCGACAATACATCGCTTTATTCGAACTTTAAAAGCATTGTAGAAGGGAAAAAACTTCAATATTTTTTGGGGTTGCTGAAGCCGGATTATCCTTTCGATATTTGAAGAACATGAAAAAAGAGTTTGTTCGCCTTCAGTACAACGTGTTGACATTGTGGTAACGAGCGTTCTTCTGTTTGGATAGCAGACATGCTGTGTAAATAGTTCACATGGAATCCAAAAAAATAACGTTTCGTTCCTCAGGAAACCAACCAAAAACAGCAACGCAACGTTTCTCTCGACCCTTATTTTAAAAGTAATTTTTTATAATGCACAGTTCTTTCTTTTAGAATGATTCTCGGAAACATCAAAGGAAAAAATTTCTGCGGAATAGTTTGAATAATAATATCCAATATTAACAAACTTACAAAATGCATCCCGAGAAAAAAAATCGTTTTCCATTGGAGGAGGTTGCCACTCGCTCACCGATCGCCATATATAAATATAGTTGACTACAAATTCCAAGAAATTTCCCCGAGTTTAAGTCTTTTGTCGATCGATCTTATTTTTTTTCGCTCCTAGCGAGGAGTGCCGAGATTGAGACATGCAATTTACCCCAGGGACAATAAGAGGCAGGCTTATCAGGTTCTGCACCGTGGTACTCCCCGTTATCGTATTGTAAAGGCACCTTGAATTAATTAATTGAGATGTCGTTCATTTTTACGGTCCTTCAATGTCCTCAGTTTTAAATATCTTATCCTGACCTATATCAGTGACGCGAACATTTTGGCTGGTAACGTCTTCCGCTGTTGCCCTTATCATAAAAAAATACTATAACGGAACTCTTCCGACCAATGTAGTCTACGGTTTATTATAAAGCATAAAAAATCTTTACGGCATCCCCATTTGTTGCTACTTTTCCAGCAACAAATCTACTTGTTTATAATAATTCATAGTGGTTGTTTTGCAGCAATTAACGGTGGCTACTCTAACTGGACGAAGTCTGAGTGCAGTGTGACGTGGAGGAGGAACACAGACACTTACAAGAACCTGCACCAATCCCCCGCCATCTAACGGTGGAAAGGACTGCACTGATCTGGGACCAGCTGAAAAGACAGTGGAATGCAATACACAGGAATGCCGTAAGTAATCAGATAGTAAATCGTAGTAACTCACAGACACTTACAAGCACCTGCACCAATCCTTTTCTATCGAATGGTAGAAAGGCCTGCGATGAACTGCGTTCAACTCGTGCAGAATGTCGTAAGCTTACTGTACTTCTTGGGATTATTACTTTGTTGTATGTAGCTCGAGCCTGTTGTTATGACATCAAACATGTGTTACTAATTTCATGTGGCTTAGCAATATGTCAATACTTGCTTGTTTCATATTCGTTTTTATGGATCAATTCCATATCTTCTGGCCATAGCTACTTCTCCGATGCAAGCTGACCCAAAAGAAAAATACTAGGTAACAATAGAGGGGAAAAAAGTTAAAGAATTTAATATTAATTAAAAATGTAAATCCTTTTTATCCTCTTCAGCCCCTCCTTGCACAGCAGGGCTTGACATAGGAATCGTTCTGGACAAATCAAAGAGCGTTAAGATTCCCAACCTGAAAAAGGTTATTACCTTCTTGGGGAACCTGGTAAAACAATTCAACCCTGCACCAGATGCAGATCACTTTGGTTTTATCACATTTAACAAAATGGCCAACTTGGTGTTCAACTTTGCTGATTCACAATACCATGACAAAGATGCGCTATTGAAGAAAATAGCCAGCGAGCCGATAGAATTGCAACTAAAAACTCGCACCGATCTGGCGCTGACAATGGCGAGAGACGAGCTGTTTACTGTGGCAGGAGGAGACAGACCTGACAAACCAAATGTAATGATTGTGCTCACTGATGGAAAACCAACTCATCCCAACGCAAACTTTGATTTTGAAGCTTTTGCCAAAGGAATAGCAAAGGATTTCAAGGTAAGTATCCTTAATTAACAGATTGTCAGTATATTTAAGTTATTAGCCGTTTGTTAACAGTTGTTTACATGCCTCTCCCAGTTAACACGCCAGATCGTTTTTCCAGTTATTCTCTTTTTTAATAGTCTTTCTCTTTCATCATCATCATCATCATCATCATCATCATCATCATCATCATCATCATCATTATCATCATCATCATCATAAGTTAAAGATTTGGAGTATCCATGTTTTTTGCTGTTATACATTATCAAATAAAAAGAGCTCCTTCTGAATCTAAATGTCAAATACCTTCTTATTCCAAGGAAATTCAATGCTACCGCGACACAATTTACTAAACATGTTGTCACATGAGCATTGAAATGCTACTATGTTATTTTTTAACAGGCAAAGCATGTTAATACAGTAGCAGTGGGGATTGGTGCAGGCATAGAGGAGAGCACTCTCCAGTTGATCGCAGGTGAAGGTAACCCTGTTGTTCAGGTGGAAGACTTCAGCCAGCTGGAAGAAATGATGGAGACAATCAAGTCATCTGCCTGCTCCAGTAAGTTGACTATCGAAGGAGTTAATAAACCTTCCACATTCTTCGTTGATGAAACCTTTATCAAACCAACTGTATGGTTATATAATAATATTGTTATTTCTATTTTACTTATTTTATTTTTATTTTTTAATATATATTTCACTTGTTTCTCGAAGAAACTAGCTTGTCTTAGCTATATCAAATTCGAGGATAAATAAAGTTTTATGTTATGTTTTATATGTTATGTTATGTTATGTTGAAAACGTTGAATGGGGCAATTGCATATTTTGAATAAACGTCCCCTGTTGGCCACACAGAACAATGCCCTGAAGAGTTCTATCACGTTTTGTCAATGCAACTGACTTGGCTGTCGCATGATTTCGACTATTTGGGATTAATTTCAACAGTTTCAACACACCACGAATAGGCTCGCGATGTCAAAAAATATATTTTTAAAAGATCACCAAAAATATCTAAAATGCAAATGAACTCCTTAGCTACACCACGCGAGCAGATATGTCCAGGATTGAACGCTAATGGGCTGAACGCACCTTATGACAGGCATCACAAAGTGTCCTCACTGATAAAATGTAACCAAAACACACATAATTTTGTCGAATATGAAGTTATACGAAAGTGGCCAATCACCCAGTCATATTATATATGGAGTATTAATTAAGCAATACCTGCGTTCAGTCCTGAACATATAAGTTGTGTTCTTGGACAGGAACCCTTTCTTTTACCCAGAAATATTCATGGATTTAAAATATTATTTGGGCAACCTGATAATATTGCAAAGGGATTGCCTAGGACGCACCAATGAGTATCTTATTCAAGAGGAATAGCAATATTCTTAGTTGCTTCATGCTACGGAAACCAAAGTATTAGTCGCTGCAGCTGATAACCAATAAAGCTCCCAACCGTGTCGAACCGTAAGATAAAAAGAGACCTTAACCTTGGTGCTTATATTACAGAAATTTCCCCAATCACCATTTTCCTGAGCTACGGCCGATTGGCAATACTAAAATTTAGTAATACATTATCTATTCTCGTCAGAGAATAGATAACAACCTCACTAGGTCAAACAAAAATCTATGAGGTTGTTTCCTGATAAAAAAAAAACAATTAACGAAAAAACTCCTCCGGATACATCATCAAAAAAAGCGTATCTTCTCGCAAATAGGTAAAAACGACGTGTTTTAAATACACGAGGTCAACCCTTTTGACAGGGAGAGAAGAAATCGAATTTCACCAAGGCTGCTACTTGGAGAGGTGTTTAAATGACAAAAATGTTTATTTGTATTTGCAGGTTAAAGAGGCCTGGCATGTCGCATCAAGAGAAGAAATACATTTACTATAAATGTTTGAAGGGTTAATTATAGAGATATAAGATGGGGGGATGAATTGAAATAAAACTTATCTGACAGGATAATGTCACGTTTATTGGAGTTGTTTTGCTTTAGCAGCAGATATTCCAGGGGAGAAGTGGGCAAATAAAGACAATTGCATGTTTTTGGTCATCTCAATATCATTATGTATTTCACATAATTATAACTATTAGTTTCTCCTTTTTATAGCGTTTCAAATAGCTTAGTTCCTTGCCCCCGGGTGGGGGATAGGGCCGGACATTAACGTTCTCCATCTGTTCCTATTCTTAGCCAGGGCAGCTCAGCTCGTTTCTTTTCCACTCAGTCTTCGCCACGTTTAATTTCCCTTGGTCGTCCTTGTTTCCTTTTCCCGCTTGGTGCCCAGCATTTTAAATATGTTTTACGATTAAAGAGTATCATCATCAAAGTTCAAAGACCGAGAGCGGCATCTTCCCATTTTTTCCTAGCGATTGACCCCAGGAGAAGATATCTGCTTGCAATCTACTTCAGAATTTAAAGATCAGTTCCTTGTATTTTCCATTTTTAAATTCATCAATTTGATCAAATATGCACAGAATCAATCAATAAAATTTATTTAATCTCGGAGCTGATGGGGCTGACTAGGCGCCTAGCAAACATGTGCTAATATTCCGAGAGAAAAAAAACGCAAAATGTGTGTATATACAAAACGGAAAATTAAATATTCGAAAAGTATTAAATTCATAAAAAGAAACTATCTAGCTGCGCACAGCATTGCGAAAGGCCTGAAGTGTTCACAAATGTCAGCCCACTCAAGAGAACAAGGGCAAGATATCCCTGAAAGTGATTAAAGGAAGTGGTTGAAAGATGCCTTTTGAGCAAATATAAAGCTGTTGTTTAGTGACTATCAACAGCTAGCCGACTCTTCCTTCACACGAGGGAGTGAGATGAGATACTTGACGTTCTTTTTTTGTTTTTGTTTTTTTGTTCGGTTTAAGCTTTTGCAGTTGTTACATATTATAGTATCTCCTTGGATACGTTTTCGAAGTAGTCAGCAAATAAGCGGGGATAGAAGTCGTCAAGAACTGGGTTATTAAGACATGGCTCACTGTATGAATGGTCAGAGTTACCTATCAGTTATCAATAAAAGTATGTGCCTCAACCCCTCCCCCCCCCCCCGCCGTAAAAGGGGGGTAAAAAGGAGCTAAAGACACGCATTCAGAAATAGATCTGCACCTTTTCGATTTTAAACTTCGCAAATTTAAATATGGGAATCAAACACCAGGGTATAAGACGAAACAAAAAGTGCACGTTTATTTTAAATAGCTGCGTGTTCTACGCTTCTAGTTTGTTGAAAAGAAATGTTAGCTTACTATAAAACCGATTCGGTAATGCAGGTGCCCGGTGCTCACTCCGTCAAAAGCATGCTTTAGGATGATCAAGTAAACAAAGCGCAAGACGATTAATTATTTTGCTAGAAGTTTCTCAGCTTACATATCATATGTATATGTATTAAGATACTGCGGGGTTACAAAGATGGCTCCAGCTCGCATAGCAACCTCAAAACTGCAAACTAAAATTCAAATAAGATGTAAAAGTAAAAAGTATATCAGCTCACGAATTTTGCTGCTGACTTATGAAAGCTGTCCGAGAAGTGGCCGAATGCTTTAACTCTGAGCTGCAAACTGCAACCAGTATAAAATAGCTAAATGTTGTCCACGGTGTTCCAATGGTAAAATGTATAAACACAAAAGCAACAACCAACGGAGCGAAAATAATCAATTTCCTTGATGTTATCAAAACATGTAATTAGCTGGTACAAAATTGTCGAAAAAAAATTATTTAATACAAATAAATACTCAAACCTTTGCTTCTTCAGTTACAAATTGCCCGAAAACTAGAGACAAGTCATCATTTTAGAGTTTGCAACCTTTCTATAAAAATTTTGCAGAGTATTGTCGATGTATGTGCAAATATCTTATTAATTAAACAAGCAGGCGGACCCACATTCTCAAAGTACGGTCACAAGGAAGCTTGATGAATAACAGATTTTTTATTCTTGAAAAAAGGCAATAATGCATTCGTATTGGCTGCTACGTAACTGCCCCACTCAGCCGTACTAGTCAAATAACAAAAATAAAGGCCTGGAAAAACGAGGAAATATGTTTTCAGAAACACCCGTAGCGCGTGCATGTTTCTCCAATGTTGCCAAGTTTTGCCACACGGGAAACATTGTTTCCAGCGTCAATTTGTTTCCAAGAAGCAAAATTTGCTTCTGCTACACTGCAGAAACATTTCACGTTTTCGCGCGGCATGGAAACATGGCAAAACGAGAAAACAATGCCGGTTTCCAGCATGTTTCTGGAAACATGTTTCTTTGTTTTGCCGGGCCTTAAGAAATTATACAAAGAATCAACCATAAGGAAACCTACAAAAGATCTGATCCCAAGATGTAGCGTACTAGTGATATTTGAAGTAACCATGACTTTAGCACTAAATCACCCCTTATTACACTCTTTATATAACTTAGGACACTATTTATTTATACTTATCACTTTTTTTTTCTTTTGTAAAATATCAAGGGGTGAATAAAGCTTGTTGTTCTTTTTGCTGTTATCTTAATATATTTTCATGACTTATAACTCTTTGGGTTATAATTATTTTTAATCACTTAAAACAAAAAGTTAAAATTTTATCTCAACTGAGCCGCAGAAAAATTTACGTCTAAGCGCACCGATTAACATTCTTCGAATAGTAATTGTCATTGTTTACTTAAATGTATTTTGCTTTGGAACAATTTAACTAATTGACCGAGGGTTGAGAATAATTAATAATAATAATAATAATTAACAGATTATAATATTAATAATTAACAGATTATAAGTCCTTTTCTATATATATCTTTGCTGGCATGTTTTGCGCATTTTTCCTAAACCAACGACCAGAATGTATTATGATGTTTAAGACGGATTTCGCTCAAAGTTCGAGCAATATGTGCAAAAATTAATTACCAAAAATCTACTCATAGCACAGCAACATTTTGTATACTGTTTGAAACATCTCACTGTAATTCATCTCTCTTATTGACCCTCTATTAAATTCTAAAGCATTTTCTAGAAAGTTAATGTCAAACCTGGTAAGAAAAGCTTAAAACGCGTGTTGTTTTGTTTTGAACTGATGTGATACGCCCATTTAAACTAACATATGGAGAACGTCAATTTTGTCAGTTTTCTCTTACGGACCGGAGTCAGCTTGAGAGCTAAAGTTTCGATAGGTTCTTTTTAACTGTATTAATACTGTTACCATGCTATGAGGTCTTTTGGTAACTTTAACTTTATTGCTCGAATGTTCGACGGAAACTTTCTTTATTTTGCATACATACTCGTTTCTGTTTTAACAAATATCATTAAATGATTTCTGAAGCAAATATTTTTGTAATCATTACCCTCCGTTAAGGCGACTGTTTGCCACCCCTGCAAAGCTGTGCATGTGAACCGAACATGCCAGACAATAGTGCAGCAGTTCTTATTGAAAAGCTCCATGTGGTCGGCAGTTTCTAAGAAAGTTGTATTTGTATGCACGCTGACTTTTAATTACTTACGCGTTAATGCTACAATTGGTGTTTTAAGATACCAAATATTGCATTAATTTCTGAATTTAAGATTATTGTGATTCTGCAAGCAACCTTAAATGAAAACACCCCTTCATGATCATTACCAGTAACCAAAAAATTCTCACAAAGAGGAACAACTAAAACGACTAACAAATAACACGTTTCAATAACCTAATATTTCAGTCAATAGGAGACTACATAAACAACCTGCATGACCTCACTTTTTAATTTTAATTTGTATTTTTAAAATTAGATTTTTGTTAATTA
The DNA here is from genome assembly GCF_052425735.1 of Oculina patagonica. NCBI lineage: Eukaryota > Metazoa > Cnidaria > Anthozoa > Scleractinia > Oculinidae > Oculina > Oculina patagonica. The sequence continues at coordinate 24,762,927 of NC_135771.1, forward strand.
CTTCAGCCTGTACTTAAGATCGCATTTGGAAGGCCTTACTCACTGTTGCTTTTAAAACTAAACTGTGCCATCAAAATTTAACTTCAAGGTAAGATTACATTTAGCTCGTAGTTTAAAGGGACTGTGTCACGGCTGAGTTAAGTTTATTTTCTTAAGTTTAGCCAAATACTCGCTATGAAACTTAATGTTTTCAAAGAAACTACTCCTGTCGATCCAAATGACAAAACCATAGCTTCATTGCGACCAAATGTGTCTCCCGGGCGTTATAATTTAAAGTTACGAGCAAACGATACTAACTTTGAAAATTGTTCAGCCCAACAATATTTCAAAAACCCCTATTGTAATCCGTTTTAATCTTCGTCACTTTTGGCCATCTGTACTTTCTTTTGTATTCGCTGTGTATTTGAAACGATCCTTTACTGTTTTGAGAGGTTATTGTTACATTTCAATGAGGACAGCTAAAGAAAAGGAAGCCAAAACGTCGAGTTAATTGCTCACACAGTTGGTTTCCTGGTAAAATTACTTAACGTCTTTAAATGTTATAAGTTGTGTCACCGGAATATCGCATGTTTTGCATTTACACTTGCTCAGGATCATCCCCGGTATTTTCCAGAGATCAATCCGGCCCTCAATGAATTTTACAACAACTCGGAAAAAAGCTTCATAATTATACCTAATAGCACGCGTTTGTTGTCTCCGTCAGTTTGAAAAAGCCCTGTCGGTTGGCTCCTGCTCTGAAATAGATTGAAGCAAATACGGTGCGAAGCAAAGCATTAGGAATAAAACGTAAAAATTTTATCAATAACTTACTATCTTTGAACATTTAAAGACTTTAAACTTCTGTTACCAGGCGTTAAAATCGGAACACTGTCACCAGTTTGACTTCAAAAACTCGAGAGTCTAAATACATATGGAAACTACGAATAGTGGTCCAATTTTGTTAAACATCACCATGCAAGTCTACTGAAGCGATAAACAAATCATATTATTGTGACACCATCAGGAACTTAAGATCTTATTCCCAAAACTTGAAAAGGTCAGGCTTTGTCCTTGTGGACTGGAAAAACACCTAAAAATTATTATGGCTCCCTTCTTCCGTCAACAACAATTTACTTTATATCTCCATCTTGATGTACTAGGTGCGTTTCATGTAAGAGAAGACCTATTCTCCAATTTTACTACTTTTTACCAAAAAGCATTAAAATCCCCTTGCCAGAGGTCCCTTTAAGTGTTTTTTTGACTTGGTGCTTCATTGCTTAGTTTTCTGTAATGAAAAGGTCATTATATTTCCAATTACCGCATGAATACTTCAATCCCGAAATAATGTTTTGCCCCATCTGAAGACCATGGGACTCTATAGAGCTACAAATTACAGTGTTTTTAGATGTAGCTTTAGTTCGCATTTTTCATTTTCTAGATTTCTCATTACTCTTACTACGCTTTTTTGTGCAGTTTTATTTTCAGTTACCGTCAGAGGATTCTTGACGCAATGCGCTTCATGTGGTTCCTGCCTCTCTTTATATTCTCCCTTTTTACAGGTAACATTTGAGTCGATTCCTGGTAAGGAGCAACCAGGGCTCCATTTATAAACGAAGAACAACTATTTTACGAGGACTTATAGATAAGAATTTGTTTGGTAATTCGTCTTTACTGTACTGTATAGTACAATAAGTTATATATTGCTTTTGTATTTTTTCGTTTGAATTCTTTATCTGTTTTTGAATGTTTCTTTCTCTCTTTCAGATTTCAAGGATGTACAAGGTCTGGTAACAAATATCTTTAAATATCCCTAATCTTACACAAAATGAAATATTGCCCGTGAAGGATTTGGTATGCTTTTTTTGGCCAGCATGTCTCCGTAAATCTTAAAATATGGATGTTATTTAATTGTCATGCACTTAGCTTCTAGATAGCTAGTTTAGACGTGCCATATGTGCCACTAAATGCAAATTCTTATGCTGAAGACACTAGCCGCGTAGCAACTTCGCGAAAAAGGACTGATAATTTTTCAGTTAGGTACTGGTCAATAAGAAGGGGGGGGGGGGGGGCTTGACCTCCCAAGATGGTTTGTGATCATCAGTTTTGCCTGACTTTCTTCAGCCTGCGAAGATTCACCCCGGGCTTTAGGCTTTTACCAGTAAACTATTTTCTTCAACACTTTGCAAATTTGAGTGATTGTAGTTTCTGTCGTTTCTGCTATCAATTTCTGTTTAAAAATACAATGTATGAACTCTTCATTAATTGTTTACAAATTAATATTACGTATTAGTTCAGTTTTCGAATGTTTGTGTCCAAATTGTTCCATGGACTTTACACACAAATATGTGGAAAACTTACAAAACACTAGTATTAGAAGTGAGAAATTCATCCTTCTTTGGTGTGCTAAGAAACGGGAAAATACGTACACGGAACAAAAGTGTCCATCAGGAATAATTAGGGTGGTGTATGTAGGGAATCACACTTTAAATAAGAGTTGATGTCAAATCAAAAACCTCCAACCCCTTACAGATGCTAAAGAAATAATTGATCCCTTAATAATGAATTTTTTGAACAAAGGATGTGGGTCATGTTCATTTCAACCCCCTATCAGGGGTGGGCCAGTCAGTTTTGAGCCAGAAGGAAGGGGTGGGTCACAAATTTTCGAGCCACCACTTTTCCAATTGCTCTGGCCCACCCCCTGGTACTTTTGACCAGTCCCTTAAGGTTCAAAACCTCGCATTTAGATGTTTAACCGCACTCACAAAAACTCGAATTTTTAGGAAGTTGTGAGGGCCAAAAGCTGGATATTGCCATTCTTGGCGACAGATCCAGGAGCTTGAAACAAGCCGACCTTGCAACGTTCAGACGAGTTGTTGTTGACATGGTAACGAGAGTGGGAGTGTCATCGAAAGGAAATCATTTTGGTATCGTCACGTTTGGACCAGGGTCTGTTTCACACAATAACTTTAAAGATATACAGTACCATAATAAGGCCAATCTGCTCGAACTCGTGCGAACAAAGTTCAAGAGCATTGCAAACAAGGTAGGAACCCGCATGGACATGGCTCTGAAACTAGCACGGGACAAGCTGTTCGTTGATGGGAATGGAGACAGGACAGACGCCGCAAATCTGCTGTTCCTTTTCACGGATGGAGCACCCACCGGACATAAACTGAAGGACTTCACACCCTTCAAAGGACTTACTGAAGGATTGGAGGTAAATCAACTTTCTGTAATTTAAACTGACTATAGCATAACTTGGTAAAAGTAAAGTCTGCGTTTGAGGCTAGTGGTCCATCAGATCGGAGCTTATTCCGAGCTCAGTAGCATGAAGTGACCGGGAGTATATCTACTCTACCCTGAATGCGATGATGGTACATTGCAGGGTAGCCATTCAGCATTGAATTCGCCGGTACCCATTTATATACCTGGGTGAAGAGAGGCACTATGACAATAAAAGGTCGTGCCCAAGAACGCAACACAATGACCCTAGTCAGGGAACTCGCCACCACGCCTCCTACACGTACAACTGGATGGGGAGCTTCACGTTAATTCAGAATGACCTACGAAAAATTCGAAGGAAAGAACTAATTTTTGAAAACTTTCGGAAAATAGAAGGAAATCATAATAAATATAATATATAGATTTAGCCAAACCTAAAAGCGGAGCTCGAAACTCATTTTCCGGTTCTTAAAATTTTGTGAGAATACTCTCATCGAGAATACTGTTTTAAAGTTATTAAACGTATGCGACCCAAGAGAGTTCCATAGCCGAAATAAAGCGTCAACTCCAACCGCAGAAATTGCGCTTACAAATTCCAAGCCGACATTAGTTCGTTGGGTTGATAATAAATATCGATCACCTCCCCTTCCCCGCGAGTCTGTAGGCGCGGGCGTAGGCTCACTTGATAACCATTTTTTTTCGGCTTCGTGGTTTTACCAAATTTCCTTACCCGTGGAGCTCCGCTACCAATGAACATATAAAAATTAATTCTCTTGTGAAACATTTCATAGCACCACTCTGAAGCATTGAATAACCAGATATATACTGCAGTGTAATTAACAATGTTTATCGTAATGGTGATAAATCTGCTGTTCATTGCAGGCTTTAGCAATTCCTTTTGCTCTGTTCTTTTTCTTATTTTAAGACAAGGTGATAATTTTTTATGCTTAACATCTTTGAAATAATAATAATAATAATAATAATAATAATAATAATAATAATAATAATAATAATAATAATAATAATAATAATAATAATAATAATGATTTTATTGGTAACATTTCTACCGAGTAGCTCTTCATTTACCAAGCTAACCCTAACCTAACAAATAAAATGATATTTACAATTAAACTCTATAATCGTTAAGTTACTGTATACTACTATGCTACTATACTATATAAATTTATACATTTAAAAAATACTATACTATATATACATCTAAGAAAAAAAAAAACAAAAATAAAAATAATAAAAAAAAAGCTACGGGAGATCACTCTGTTGGTTAAGTTTTGTTCAAAAGGAAGCGATTTACTTCCCTGCAAAATACATCATGGTCCACACTGTTTTTAAGGTTCGTCGAAAGTTTGTTAAATAGGGTAGCGGCGTGATCTTGAAAGGTGTTAGATATTAGTGGGATTTCTACTTGAATACAACTGGAAATATAAACGCTAATATTATTCTGCAAAACTTGGTTCATGGAAAAACTTAAAGGTGAGTACGCAATTTGTGAAGGGATTTGACCGGGCTTATTATTGTTTTATTTCAAAAGAAAAAAGGCGTTAAAATCATTGCTGTTGGCGTCGGAAACAAAGTCGACATGGATTTTTTGAGGAGAGTCGTTGGAACAAAGGGAACTGCGATCAATATTAAGGATTTCGATAGCCTGGTTGCTAGAATTGGAAAAATCCTGGACAAGGCTTGCGGTAAGTGGTATAATCTAAGGAGCCTGTAGGCTATCTCGCGGAAAAAAAGTTGCCCTATGTTTTGCTCGAGCTGAAAGGGAATCATATTTTAACAGTGGAGTATAAAGATTCAGATCGAGCAACAAACATGATTAGCAAACTAAGTTTGTAAATACGTCAGTCCTTTTTCTTATTGTTTAGTATTAATCACCTGCTTTCTGTTCTATTCATAATATTAATTGTACAGGGAGCTAACTAGAAAATCATCCGGTTTATTTAGCTTCCCAGCTCAATAATTACTCAACCACAAATACATGTAATCTCTTCTTTCCACCTTTTTAAGAATACGAAAAAACAACAACAACAACAACTGTACACATTTAGAAGAGCTAAATAAAATTATTTTTTATTATTATTATTATTATTATTATTATTATTATTATTATAAGTAGTAGTAGTAGTAGTATTGATAAACGAACAATATTTTTTCATCATACTCGATCACTTTCATATTTTTTAAAGAAAGTTTTCATATTCTCTTACTTCAAACAAAAGCAAGATATAATTTGCAGTTTCTCTAGCTAGCGCTTTCCGATAATTTACTCTTAATTATATTATTAATTATAAAGCTCGATTGCTCCTTAATTTTTTAACTCTTTCCAATTTCCAAATCAAGTGTGGTACATTAAAAAGCCTAAACATTTTTGTTATTTCAACTTACGGCACTTTAAGAGAAAAAACAATCAAAACAGCAATAAAGAAGTACTATTTTTGATAATATATTATTTTCTTGCCCCTTAACTCAACAAGCAATTGACGGTGGCTACACTGATTGGTCAGCTTCTGAGTGCAGTGTGACGTGTGGGGGAGGAACAAAGACACTTAAAAGAACCTGCACCAATCCCCAGCCATCTAACGGTGGAAAAGACTGCAGTGAACTGGGACCAGCTGAGAAGAAAGTTCCATGCAATGAAGAAGAATGCCGTAAGTTCAAACTCTTCAAAGTCTTACTAGTTTTGGTATATTTTAATTATTGCTGAATATCGACCGAAGTAAGCTGTTGCCGTACAAATATCTGTATATGTTTGTAACTGTTTTAACATGTTCCTTTTCAACGAAAAAAGAAGATTCGTAGTTCAATTACAAATAACTGGATTTGTAATATACTCACGTGGCTTACTTTTTTATTTCTGATGTTGTTACTTTTGAAGGCGTTATTTGAAGAAACTGGCTGCGTAGCCACTTTCCTGAAAAAACTGATAATTTTTCAGTTTAGGTTTTTATGGTTGTTTTTTTTTTTCGTTCAAAAATTAGCATTTATATATTAAACCGCACTGAAAAATTCGAGCTTGAAAATTTAATGCTCGATTCATTTTTAGGAGGTTGTGCAGGCCGGAAGCTGGACATTGCCATTCTTGGCGACAGATCCAGGAGCTTGAAACAAGCTGATCTTGCAACGTTCAGACAAGTTGTGGTCAATATGGTAACGAGAGTGGGAGTGTCACCAAGCGGAAACCACTTTGGTATCGTCACGTTTGGAACAGGGGCTTCTTCACACAATAACTTTAAAGATATAGAGTTCCAGAATAAGGCCAAACTACTCGAACTGGTGCGAACAAAGTTCAAGAGCATTGCGAAAGCGGTAGGAACCCGCATCGACAAGGCTCTAAAACTAGCCCGGGACAAGCTGTTCGTTGATGGTAATGGAGACAGGTCAGACGCCGCCAATCTGCTGTTCCTTTTTACAGATGGAGCCCCCACTGGAAAAAACGAGAATGACTTCACACCCTTTAAAGAACTTACTGAAGGATTGGAGGTAAATTAACTTTCTGTAATTTAATCTGACCATAACATAACTTGGTAAAAGTAAAGTCTGCGTTTGAGGCTAGTGGTCCATCAGATCGGAGCTTATTCCGATTTCAGTAGCATGAAACTACCGGATGTATTACTACCCTCCCCTAAATGGAATGCTAGTCCATAGCAGGGTAACCCGCCAGCATTAAATTTGACGGGACCCATTTATACACCTAGGTAGAGAGAGGCACTATGAGAATAAAAGGTGTTGCCCAAGAACGCAACACAATGACCCTGGCAAGGGATCGAACCCGGACTGCTTGATCCAGAGGCCAGCGCACTAACCATTATGCCACTGCGCCTCCCACAACTGAGTGGGGAGAACGCAATTTGTGAAAGGATTTAACCTGGCTTTTTATTGTTCTATTTCAAAAGAAAAAAGGAGTTAAAATCATCGCCATTGGAATCGGAAACAAAATCAACATGGAGTTTTTGAGGAGTGTCGTTGGAACAACGGGAATTGCGATTAATATTAAGGATTTTGATAGCCTGGTTGCTAGAATTGGAGAAATCCTGGACACGGCTTGCGGTGAGTGGTATAATCTAAGACAGGCTGTTACTAACTTATGGAACAGATAATTTCCTATAATTTTTTTTCTTGAGAGGAAAGGAATCATATTTTAACAGCGGAGTATGAAGATTCAATTTGAGCAGCAAACATCGACATTTTAATAAACATAGAAGATTTTTTCAGCATAGCTGATCACATAATTGACTTTTTGATATTTTCTTACTTCAAAAAAAATGTGTTATATTATGCAGGGCCTCTTACTTGCTAATAATTTACTTCAAATTAAAACAAATTATTATCAAAGCTTGATTGCGCCAATTTTCATGCATTTCCAGATCACGTGTGGTACAGAAATAAACCTAGGCATGTTTTTCTTATCTCAGCTGATGGTATTGACGGCTCTTTAAGATAAAAAAATCTCAAAACAATAAAGCAATACTATTTAAATGATATTTTTCTTTTTCCCCTTATTTCAACTAGCAATTGACGGTGGCTACACTGATTGGTCAGCTTCTGAGTGCAGTGCGACGTGTGGAGGAGGAACAAAAACACTTACAAGAACCTGCACCAATCCCCCGCCATCTAACGGCGGAAGAACCTGCGCGAGGCTTGGTCCAGCCAAAAAGACGGAAGAATGCAACACTAATAAATGCCGTAACATATCGCTCTGTTTTTGTAGTTCGTCATTATGAAGTTGATAATGATAATACAAAACGATAGACAGAGCTACTTAATTTAGAATAAGCTAACTTCTGTTTAACATGAAGGAATAACTTTTTTGGCAGCAATCGACGGTGGCTACACTGATTGGTCAGCTTTTGAGTGCAGTGTGACGTGTGGAGGAGGAACAAAGACACTTACAAGAACCTGCAGCAATCCCCCGCCGTATAACGGTGGAAAGGACTGCAGTGAACTGGGTCCAGCCAAAAAGACGGAAGAATGCAACACTAATAAATGCCGTAACATATCGTTCTGTTTTTGTATTCGTCAATTAATGAGGATGATAATGATAATACAAAATGATAGACAGAGCTTCCTTATATTTGGAAATAAGCTAACTTCTGTTTAACATGAAGGAATTACTTTTTTGGCAGCAATTGACGGTGGCTACACTGATTGGTCAGCTTCTGAGTGCAGTGTGACGTGTGGAGGAGGAACACAGAAACTTACAAGAACCTGCACCAACCCCCCGCCATCTAACGGTGGAAAGGACTGCAGTGAACTGGGTCCAGATGAGAAGACAGGGGAATGCAATACACAAGCATGCCGTAAGTTATAAATAAATTCGTCATTTTGTAATAGTCTCGTTATCTTTTATCATGACAGTTATCCTGCGATATAACTAGCTTGCATGATTCCATGGGTCCTACGTCTTAAAAATTATATAAGTTATATATAGGTGTAGAATCTTTTGATGACAATTGGTTGAATAATAAAACAATAATTGTTATACTGCTCAATCTTGCGGAATCTACATGTACATAACAGGCGATACCCTTCCGTTAACAAGTTATCGGTAAGATATTCACACTATCTAGCGCTGTACTTTTTGTCAGAATAAATTTAGCATTTGTTTTATTGGGGTTGAAGATTTTCTATTTGGTTGTATTTAGCAACCGACGGTGGCTACACTGATTGGTCAGCTTCTGAGTGCAGTGTGACGTGTGGAGGAGGAACACAGACACTATCAAGAACTTGCACCAATCCCCCGCCATCTAACGGTGGAAAGGACTGCAGTGAACTGGGTCCAGATAAAAAGACTCAGGAATGCGGTACACAACCATGCCGTAAGTTTTTTTTTTAATATCAGCTGCTTTAAACGGTGTTCCTTTTTTTACCAAGAGATTTATAACATGTTTTCATTTTTTGAAAATGATTTTTGCAGAGGAACGTAACTGTATAACTTTTAATTGGAAATAACTTTATGACTAATGTAAATAGCACACAAACAAAGGTAGAGGGAGAGACCAGGTTAAGTTACATGAAGTTCTTGTAGCGTAGCCGATGTAAGCCAAGCCTTCGATATGAGCCAAGTTGTGAAGCAATAACCTCTTATTATTTACTCTATTAGCAATTGACGGTGGCTACACTGATTGGTCAGCTTCTAAGTGCACTGTGACGTGTGGAGGAGGAACACAGACACTTACAAGAACCTGCACCAATCCCCCGCCATCTAACGGTGGAAAAGACTGCGGTGAACTGGGACCAGCTGAAAAGAAAGTTCCATGCAATGAAGAAGAATGTCGTAAGTTGAAAGTCTTCTAACCACTTTTGGTGTATTCAGTTATTGCTGAACATGCCCATCGACCGAAGTGAGCTGTTGCCATACAATCATCCGTATATGTTGTAACTGTTTTAACATGTTCCTTTTTAACGAAAACAGAAGAGTCACAGTTCAATTACAAATAACTGGATTTGTAATATACTCTCGTGGCTTACTTTTTTTATTTCTGATGTTGTTACTTTTGAAGGCATTATCTGAAGAAATTTTCAATATTTTACTAAAATTCAAATTTCTAGAGCTATGACATCTGTCTTTAGATGCATATGTCCTATGAATTACTTCTCCTCGCCACCGAGGTAAAAAAAAATGTTAAATACAGATTTTAAAGTACACAAAAGTAAATAGTGCATAAAAAGTTGTGACCTGACTTATTCCTTTAGGCTTCTGGTGGAGCAAAGGGCGTCTCAGTTGCTATCTCAGTTGGTATGTGCTCTTGTCCTGTCCTGCTCCAAAGTTCCTTGTTACTACTCTTTTCTGGCCAGTGAATCTTGAGGATCTTTCTGAGGCACTTGTTGACAAAGCTTACTTGATAGAGCTCGTGTCACTTTCCAGGTCTCTGAGCCATAGAGAAGCGTAGTTTTTACATTTGTAGTGAAGATGCGCAACTTGGTTTTGGTGGAAATCGAGGAGGCATTCCAGACTGGTGTCTTAAACGCAATACTGCCCAATGAATTACTTCTCCTCGCCACCGAGATGAAAAACAAAAGTTAAACACAAATTTTAAAGAACACAAAAGTAAATAGTGCATACAAAGTTGTAAGGGATCAAAAATGTTTGATTCCTCCACTTTTGATTCTCTACAGCCCCTCTTTGCACAGCAGGGCTTGACATTGGAATCATCCTCGACAAATCAAAGAGCGTTAAGATAAACAACCTGAGAACAGTTATGAAATTCTTGGGTGACCTGGTTAAGAAGTTCCACCCTGCTCCTGATGCAGATCATTTCGGCTTCATCACATTTCACAATAAAGCCAACTTGGTGTTTAAATTTGCTGATTCACAATACCATGACATGGATGCGCTGCTGGAGAAAATTGCCAGCGAACCAATTCAGTTAGAGCCTCAAACTCGCACCGATCTGGCTCTGAAAATGGCGAGGGACGAGCTGTTTGCTGACGCAGGAGGTGACAGACCAGACAAACCAAATGTCATGATCGTGCTCACTGATGGAAAACCAACTCATCCCAACAAAAAGTTTGATTTTAAAACTTTTGCTGAAGGAATATCCAAAGAATTGAAGGTAGATAAAAAAGGTTAAGTCTGCGTACGAGCCTAGTGGCCTAACAGTCCGGAGCTTATCCCGGTTTCCGTAGAATGAAGCGACACCTGGGTAAAGAGAGGCACTGTGAGAGTACAATGTCTTGCCCAAGAACGGAACACATTGCATCGACACGGGCTCGATCCAGAGTCCAGTGCACTTACCATTTGGTCACCATGCCTGCCAGGAATTAAAGGGATCGTGCTTAAAGTTAATAATAGCCTTTACAAAAATGTTTTGTACGCGCGACATTTTCGGTGAAACCACTGTTAACTTTATATCTCTAGAAAGGTAATAAACTAGAGAATCCAAATATATTAACAGTTCATGGCATGCCTGTAAACTAGCTATCTCGTTGAGATATAAAGCTAAATGCATGACCACTATAAACATATATTATTTATATATTATTTATTTCAAACATTTATGGCTTTGCTTAGCGCGCCAATAACATTGCAATACAGGATGGCGCTAGATTTTTTTAACTTTGTACAGAATAGTTGCGATAGCTTGCAATCGCCGCGTATGTAGTGTTGGTTGTTTTGCTTTCTGCAAGAGTTCCTTGTAGGTCGATTTATTGCCACAATAAAAAGTGCGTAGTGCACGTTCTTAAATTCGTTCTCGCTTTTGTCATCAGAATATCGGCAAAAATGCCAAACAGTTTGACAGTATAAGGTAATGAGCAAATTTAATCTCTAAAGAACACCGATTTGACAGGAGGTTTTTCTGTTATTGCTAACATGACTTGGAAATGTTAGTGTATGACATTGCACGCTGCGCTTTGTTCTTTTAACAGGCAAAGCACGTTAATACAGTAGCAGTGGGGATTGGTAATGGTGTAGACCAGGACACCCTCCTTTTGATCGCAGGAGGAGATCCCACCCGAGTAGTTCAGGTGGCAGACTTCAGCCAACTGGAAGTCATGATGGGCAAAATCAAATCAACTGCCTGTTCTGGTATGTTCAGTATCAAGTGTAATACTCCATAATTTTCGAGCTTTTTTTAAAGTTCGCGGACACCGTACCTCACCGATTTCGCTGAAATTTGGCATGCAGTCTTGTTTTAGGGTCCTAACTACCAAATGGATATTAAAAAGTTTCAATTCTTTTTATTTTGGAAAATATCGAGAAGGCCGATTTGAAGCGTCCGTGACGGCCCGCCAACATGGCGGATCGAAGGTGTTCTTGTTAGTTCGACACTGAACCTGCCGTCACAGTTTCTCGATCATACTTGGCATAGTTATAAAGAACTATCTTTCTTCTTTCTATATATCAAAATAGATTTGGCAAATGTTGAGTTTGGATGATCAACGGCCAAGAAGTTCGAAGGTATGTTAACGATGTTTTGAACAGTCTCAAATTTACTACAAAATGAAAGGCTTATAACTCCACTGTTATCTCGATTTAGAACAAGCCATTTACCATGAACAAAGCTTGTTCATTGGTGAATTGATTCCATTAATAAAAAAATTGGGGAAATGTAACCGTTAAGAATAAAAAATTATGGAACCTCTAGTAAATTGGCCATTTCAGCGCCAATTCAGCGGATCAGCTCATTTAACAGCAAATAATCGGGAGAAACATGAAAGGGTTACAGTCGTTTATAATATAAGCAGTTTCCATGTATTCTTTGCTTATCTGAAACAAATACATGATCTTTGCCAAAGATATGGCGATTTTTGAGCGTACGATCGTTTCTCCAAATTTTTATGTCGGCAACTTTATTTTATTTGTTGTCGAGATTATACGCTGTTGTTATTCAATATTCGTTTCACAAGAACTTCTGTTTCTCGCATTTCCCAAATCACTGTTTAAGAAATTGCCCATTCCGTAACAGGGTCATTCTTACTTTTTCTTTAAAAATTACTAGGAAAGCAAGAATGTCATAGAACGGTTTTATACTAGTAAAAATACCTGTCAGACAAAAATTCAACTGTTTGTGTTATCTGGCTGTTTTCACAAATATGCAAATTTAGGAATTCTTAAAGTGCCTATCTTTAACTATTTCACGCTTAAAGATTCCTCTAAATCTTTTCGCCTACCTTTAGGACAAACGAAGTTTTGTGTCTCCAAGCAGAATGCTCGTTATCAGCAATGAAAGTCGAAGAGATACAGAAGCTCGAGTAAAATTCTAACTGCTGTGAAATGAACATCGTTTGAGCTTGACGTGTATTTATAGATTGCTCCTTTAACAGCAAATAATCGGGAGAAACATGAAAGGGTTACAGTCGTTTATAATAAGCAGTTTTCAGGTATTCTTTGCTTATCTTAAACAAATACATGATCTTTGCCAAAGATATGGCGATTTTTGAGCGTACGATCGTTTCTCCAAATTTTTATGTCGGCAACTTTATTTTATTTGTTGTCGAGATTATACGCTGTTGTTATTCAAGTATTCGTTTCACAAGAACTTCTGTTGCTCGCATTTCCCAAATCACTGTTTAAGAAATTGCCCATTCCGTAACAGGGTCATTCTTACTTTTTCTTTAAAAATTACTAGGAAAGCAAGAATGCCATAGAACGGTTTTATACTAGTGAAAATACCTGTCAGACATAACTTCAACTGTTTGTGTTATCTGGCTGTTTTCACAAATATGCAAATTTAGGAATTCTTAAAGTGCCTATCTTTAACTATTTCACGCTTAAAGATTCCTCTAAATCTTTTCGCCTACCTTTTGGCCAAACGAAGTTTTGTGTCTCCAGGCAGAATGCTCGTTATCAGCAATGAAAGTCGAAGAGATACAGAAGCTCGAGTAAAATTCTAACTGCTGTGAAATGAACATCGTTTGAGCTTGACGTGTATTTATAGATTGCGCTCGAGCTCCGTTAATTAAGTTTATTCATTTGGCGATCAGATAAAAATCAATGAATGATCAGAGTTATTAAAGTCCATTTCTAAGCACGAGAGACACGGAAGTTTGTTTCAGAAGCATTTATGCATAGAAATACCGGTTTTTTTTTGAGAGGTAAATCTGCATTTATAATAGCTGGGAGTTTGGGGTGTTTTTTGGTGTAGTTTTTTCTTTTGAGGGGGCTCGGGGGGGGGGGGGAGGGGGTGTGGAAGTGGTGCCTTCGTATCCTCTTTTGTTCTTTTACACAGTGGCCTGAATTTGGAACCGTTCGGGGAATGGATTATCAATTACTCTTCGTTATGCCATGTCACCCCTTAATGTGGGAGCGCCGCGCCTCAATTCACGATAAAAAATTTATGGCCGCCCGGTCCATTTATGTAGTTCTCCGCCAGGTCTCTCAATAGGCAGGTTACGAGCCTAGTGGCCCATCCGGCCGGAGCTCATACCGGTTTCCGCAACGTGAAGCGACAACGAGTATTTTTTACTCCACCCGGATGGGATGCTATTCCATCGCAGGGTTACCTCCCTTCCCGAAAAGCTAAAGATTGACTGGTAATCATTTTTTAACCTGGGTAAGGAAAGGGACTCTGGGAGTTGAGAGGCTTTCCAAAGAACTTAACGCATTGTCCCCCAAAAGCTCTATCCAGGACTGTTTGGTCCAGAGTCCAGCGCAGTGACCATTGTTAGGCCATCACGCTCCCCAACCGTGTAAGAAAGTGCAAAAATCTGCTTGTATAAGCCCTGGGGTTGTACAGTTTGGTACGAAATGTGGGCTTTTAAATGTGGTAGGTCTTATATCCGTGGTTGGGGTGCGGTGGCTGAAAGCGAAATTGAAAAAACTTCTTGTTTTCTGAAAAACGTTTTTATAAACTGATTTGAATTACATTAATAAATTAAAGGGACAGTGTCACCAAGATTTAATAAAATTTAAAACTCTCAAGACGGTAACCTGGTAGGAAAAAAGTGGCCTTAAACTTTGACAGTTGACTTGGAAGAAATATATGGGCCTTGAATTGGGAGGGCTTATGAGAGAAAAGGATAAAAAGGGGAATTTCACAGAATCTGCTCAACAGCGTACTCTCGAACAGCTTTCATTTATCTGCCCACTGTCTTTTCTCTCTCCAGGTTTTAGTAAGGGCAGACCGCTATGAGTGGATTTACAATTCATATTAACACTTTTTTGAGATTTTTAAATCCCGGTTCGAGCTTTGTGGGGATATTGCGTTGAGTTCTTCGGAAAGCCTCTGTACTATCATACCGTATCTACTCGAATAAGCGCTGCCCCCGAATAAGCGCCGCCCTCGAATAAGCGCCGCCCCCGGCGCCGCAGTCCCGATGCGGCGCTTATTCAAGGAAATCTGTTTAACTAGAAACGGAACTAAGAATTCTTCTTCCATTTCTTTCCATCCAAAGCGACGTTCTGCAGTTCAAAGTGCTTGTTTTACCGCTCAGTTTTTCTATTGAACATTCTTCAGTACAATCTTCAGCAAGAGACGACTTTTGGCAATCAGGGGACCCTATTTTAATAAATGTAAAGGATTAGATTCTTTGTGGCGTCAAACTTTTTAATAAGCGCCGCCCTCGAATAAGCGCCGCACTGGAGGCGTAAAAAATTTAATAAGCGCCGCGGCGCTTATTCGAGTAATTACGGTAGTCCCTTTCTTCACCTAGCTAGGTCGGCGATAAGGACATACGTAATGTAAGTCATGACGCATCACGAGAGGTGTCCTTATGGAGCTCGAGAGGTTCGACTTTAATAAAAAAAAAGTCCGAGATAACAAAAACAGCCAAGTTCTCACCTGCTTTTTTTTGTAAAAATCTGGACGAAAAACATTTGTATCTTTTAACTTGCCCTAAAAAGAATTGATTCGAAATTCATTTCAAATCAATGAGGAAAATGTGTTAGCTTCACTGTTATGTTGTTCTTGCCGCGAGAAATAAGCCACGCCTTCTTCGAACACGATAATTACTGATGACACAAACGTAAAGTCATGTTCATTTCAAAATCAGCTCGCATTATGCTTATTAACAGATGAGCTCTTTTGTTCAACATTCAGACCACTGTGTCAGAGATCTAAAGAGGATTCGGAGGCACCACTTCCACCCCCTCCCCCCGCCTTCCTACAACAACACCAAAAAAAACCCCCAAACTCCCAGCTATTATAAATGCAGATTTACCGCTAGAAGCCGAGTATTTTTTAACCGCGTCAGTCAATAATAAACCGGCCGTATTTCTATGCATAAATGCTTCTGAAACAAACTTCCGTGTCTCTCGTGCTTAGAAATGGACTTTAATAACTCTGATCATTCATTGATTTTTATCTGATCGCCAAATGAATAAACTTAATTAACACATTTAAAAGCCCACATTTCGTACCAAACTGTACAACCCCAGGGCTTATACAAGCAGATTTTTGCACTTTCTTTCACGGTTGGGGAGCGTGATGGCCTAATAATTGTCACTGCGCTGGACTCTGGACCAAACAGTCCTGGATAGAGCTTTTGGGGGACAATGCGTTAAGTTCTTTGGAAAGCCTCTCAACTCCCAGAGTCCCTTTCCTTACCCAGGTTAAAAAATGATTACCAGTCAATCTTTAGCTTTTCGGGAAGGGAGGTAACCCTGCGATGGAATAGCATCCCATCCGGGTGGAGTAAAAAATACTCGTTGTCGCTTCACGTTGCGGAAACCGGTATGAGCTCCGGCCGGATGGGCCACTAGGCTCGTAACCTGCCTATTGAGAGACCTGGCGGAGAACTACATAAATGGACCGGGCGGCCATAAATTTTTTATCGTGAATTGAGGCGCGGCGCTCCCACATTAAGGGGTGACATGGCATAACGAAGAGTAATTGATAATCCATTCCCCGAACGGTTCCAAATTCAGGCCACTGTGTAAAAGAACAAAAGAGGATACGAAGGCACCACTTCCACACCCCCCTCCCCCCCCCCCCCCGAGCCCCCTCAAAAGAAAAAACTACACCAAAAAACACCCCAAACTCCCAGCTATTATAAATGCAGATTTACCTCTCAAAAATAAACCGGTATTTCTATGCATAAATGCTTCTGAAACAAACTTCCGTGTCTCTCGTGCTTAGAAATGGACTTTAATAACTCTGATCATTCATTGATTTTTATCTGATCGCCAAATGAATAAACTTAATTAACGGAGCTCGAGCGCAATCTATAAATACACGTCAAGCTCAAACGATGTTCATTTCACAGCAGTTAGAATTTTACTCGAGCTTCTGTATCTCTTCGACTTTCATTGCTGATAACGAGCATTCTGCCTGGAGACACAAAACTTCGTTTGGCCAAAAGGTAGGCGAAAAGATTTAGAGGAATCTTTAAGCGTGAAATAGTTAAAGATAGGCACTTTAAGAATTCCTAAATTTGCATATTTGTGAAAACAGCCAGATAACACAAACAGTTGAAGTTATGTCTGACAGGTATTTTCACTAGTATAAAACCGTTCTATGGCATTCTTGCTTTCCTAGTAATTTTTAAAGAAAAAGTAAGAATGACCCTGTTACGGAATGGGCAATTTCTTAAACAGTGATTTGGGAAATGCGAGCAACAGAAGTTCTTGTGAAACGAATATTGAATAACAACAGCGTATAATCTCGACAACAAATAAAATAAAGTTGCCGACATAAAAATTTGGAGAAACGATCGTACGCTCAAAAATCGCCATATCTTTGGCAAAGATCATGTATTTGTTTAAGATAAGCAAAGAATACCTGAAAACTGCTTATTATAAACGACTGTAACCCTTTCATGTTTCTCCCGATTATTTGCTGTTAAATGAGCTGATCCGCTGAATTGGCGCTGAAATGGCCAATTTACTAGAGGTTCCATAATTTTTTATTCTTAACGGTTACATTTCCCAATTTTTTTATTAATGGAATCAATTCACCAATGAACAAGCTTTGTTCATGGTAAATGGCTTGTTCTAAATCGAGATAACAGTGGAGTTATAAGCCTTTCATTTTGTAGTAAATTTGAGACTGTTCAAAACATCGTTAACATACCTTCGAACTTCTTGGCCGTTGATCATCCAAACTCAACATTTGCCAAATCTATTTTGATATATAGAAAGAAGAAAGATAGTTCTTTATAACTATGCCAAGTATGATCGAGAAACTGTGACGGCAGGTTCAGTGTCGAACTAACAAGAACACCTTCGATCCGCCATGTTGGCGAGCCGTCACGGACGCTTCAAATCGGCCTTCTCGATATTTTCCAAAATAAAAAGAATTGAAACTTTTTAATATCCATTTGGTAGTTAGGACCCTAAAACAAGACTGCATGCCAAATTTCAGCGAAATCGGTGAGGTACGGTGTCCGACCAAAGTTCGAATCTTATAGACTATGACAATAAAGAAAGAGATCTCAACTTTTTTTTGTAACTTTATATAGCTAGTCAATGTCGAAATTGCCTAAAATTACATGACATAGCCCCTTTAATTATTAGTCGAAACGTTTTAGAAACAATATTTGAAGAGTCAGCGACAAACCTTTTAATGTGATAGGGTGCAAGTACTGTAGTATAGTTAGTTTGTTGTATAATTTAATTGCATTCAGTATATGCACCTCTCTGTAACACAGCCGGTGAGTTTGTTTTCAATGAGTTTGATTAAAGTGCAGACAACAATACACCTGGGTGTTTATTGAGCGCCTGAAAAATGGAAAACTTACAACCTAGCTACTCTATTACACTAGCAGGGAAAGAGCTCCACCCGAAATAGAGCAAAGTGATAGTTAATTAATATGCACTTTCATTTTCATGAATTTAGCATTTTTCCGCGGCCGGCGCACCCCACAAATAAGGGAAAACCCGACTAGGGGTTGTCTTAGAATATATCAAGTTCAGAGAGGTGCAATTTTCCCTCAAGAAGGGTAATAAACAAATCAGGAGAGAGAGTTGTTTTAATTGACAAAGCGTTTGTTTTTATTTCCAGACTAAAGACGCCTGAATCGAAACAGAAAACGCCTATGGGAGTGTTGCATCCTGGGAAGAAATATATAACATAGTTTGAAGGGTTAATTATATAGATTTTTATACATGGATCACCTGACGTCGCGTGCCTCTCTATGGAATATGTACTTGACATTGAAAAATACACAATAAAATATATAAAGGGGAAATCTAAAGTTTATACTCATTTGGTATTGAGATCCGATCATAAAGTTTAAAAGCAGAAGCTCAAGGAAACAAGTCAAATCAATGTCCAGTTCCGTTTGTGAGACACGCTTGTAAGACACGAATACATGGTAGTTGTATTCAGTTGTATTTAGTTGCCAAATCAATGACATGTCTTGTTGAATAAACCTTTTTAATAAGTCGTGGCGCAATTTTGAATAGTTAACTTTCCGCGAATTAATTAAATATTCATTTGTTTCTGCGACTTATTAGAATAGTGAATACAACTACCACAATTCTCTACAGACGCATCTCAAAATACCACTTTGAGAAACGTGATCACTCTTCAAGGTTGTTGAAAGCCTAATAGTCCTCTTTATCTTCTTATGTACCGTATTTTCTCGATGAAGCGCCGGGTCTCCTGGGTGGAGTTGACATTAGGCCCCTCAGCTATTTATCTGACGAATAATAAGCTGTAGGCATATAACTAAGATGCATTTTTGTCAAAATAATGAATAAAAAACCTTGTTATTGAACACTGGATTCGAACAAACTGCAGGGGTCAAATAAACGCCGGGTCCACCAGGCTAAGATTGAAAAAGAACGCCGGGGCGTTTAATCGAGAAAATACGGTATGCAAGTTTCAAACCATATGATGTTCTTACAGAATTGATCCTTAATATTTTTGATAATTATTCACTCATCTCCACGTGGATATCAGATATTTTTTTATTCTAAAGAGGGTAATGTGACAATTAACAAACAAACCGAAGCCAAAGATGTCTTTTTTTTTATCTGGTATTGTGTGAAAATCATTGCAGTTTTTCGAGTCATTTTCGTGTATCACGTCATGTGGTCGGAAGTATATGGCTGCTTTGCGTGTTGTTGTCAAAGTAATTTTAATTTTTTTTTCGGCATGGCGAACAAAAAAGCGTTGAAAGAAGATGAAGCTAAAACTCTATCGTTTGGCGAAGAGCAGCGGTAAAACTGAAAACTACGCGATCGAGTTTCCATACCTTATTGCCGACGAAGAAAAAAAAGCACCGAACTAAACGGTACGACCTATTCAAATGAGCCAGACTGACAAACGCGAGCGGCAGAAGTAATCACTTTATCAGCACCTTTCTCACCTTTTTCAAAGTTGACATTCGCCTTTTCAACGGGACAAGGGTTTGTAGTCGCGAGTAGAGATGCCACCAGGCTTTCACGAGAAAAAGTTTGAGATACCTCGAAGAAAATGAAATAAACATTGAAAGTTAGAATTCGAAGTTTTTTCTTAGAGAAAAGGGTTCTAAGGAAGATGGCTAAGAGCTCTTAATGGGTGATGAACTGTATGCGCTAAATCTTACAAGCAGTTTGGAGTCGGCTGGAAAGTGAACGGAAATAATCGGATGCTCCCAGGGAGGAGGGGGGGGGGGGGGAGAAAGTCGACACGGCGGTGCCGGGAAACAGTACAAGTCTGTGTCAATCAAACCGTTGCTAAGAAATTCTTCACCCAAAAATTTTGTTTTTCTCAGAAAAAGATTTAAATATTAATGACTGCATGCGTGTGAAATGCAAATAGTGGCGGTTTTGCGTTTGATGTTTTAAACCACTAAGATGTTTTGGCGGCGTGGAATAACGAACGAAAATTTTGTCAGGGTTTAGCAATGTCCAGCAAATTTCAAAGGAGCAAACAAAACGCAAATAGCTATTGTGTCTCGTACATGGTCCAGACCAAAACATGCGAACGAAACAAAGAACTTTCTCAAGTTATTCACTATGCCCATAGCAACCATTCAATAGCTACTGCGCGAAATCGGTTGCCAGGCACCACTATGTCGTATTTTTGAGTCGAGGGTCTCAATGGGGTGGTGGCTTTTACGGTTAACGTTTAAAATTTCGGCTTTTTTACGGCTAACGGTTAATTTATTTCTTAACAGAAGTTAAAAGATAATTTTCATTGTTTTATAAAGTTAAAAGTTAATTTCCATTATTGAAAAACATATTTTAGGTCTCAGGGCTATTTTGGGACGATGAAGTGAACTAATTTGGTTTATTTATAATTACTGACCGATTGTTTGCGGTTAACATTATTTCACGGCTAACGGTTACAATTTTACGCCTAACGTCTAAATTTTTTGGCCGTTTTACGGCTAACGGTGAACCCCATTGAGACCCTCTGAGTCGTGTAACACTGAAAGGAAGTGTTTTCCTCTGTATGGATGCTCCTCAACACTGTTCCGCTAATGAGAAGGACAACGTTGCTAAGATACAATACAGCAAAAGTAAATAATAAGTGGAAGTTAACTGAGATCTGTCAATATTGAAAAGTGGCCTAAATTTTAACTGACAATTGAGAATTCAGCACCCCCATGCAGACCCTCAGTATTGAACATGCTATGCCTGTAAATAAAATAAATAAATAAATCGTGTCTATTTTACGAGGGTAGCACGTAATAGTCTTGCGACTGCGACTAACAAACCTGTGGCCCTCGGATTCCCGATCGAATTGGACTAGTTAGAATTAGAAGTGTTGATTTTTGTGGAGGGAGTAAAACTGAAGAACCCGGAGAAAAACCCTCGGAGCAAGGACGAGAACCAACAACAAACTCAACCCACATATGACGCCGGGTCCGGGAATCGAGCCCGGACCACATTGGTGGGAGGCGAGCGCTCTCACCACTGCGCCATCCCTGCTTATGTCATGATCAAGTAACGTATTGCATTAAATTTTGAATGCAAGTCGATTTGGGCAAATTATATTATCATCAATTGAAAGACAATGAAGCAATATTCT
This sequence comes from Oculina patagonica, assembly GCF_052425735.1. Classification (NCBI taxonomy): domain Eukaryota; kingdom Metazoa; phylum Cnidaria; class Anthozoa; order Scleractinia; family Oculinidae; genus Oculina; species Oculina patagonica. The sequence continues at coordinate 24,784,487 of NC_135771.1, forward strand.
CAGAGTCCACCAAGTATAAAAATAATTTATCGCCTGTCCTTACCATCTTATCAATTTGACCACAAGCGGTGGTCACATGTTCACTAATTCTTTGCAAGTTTTGCTCATCACTGTGTTTGTTTCATTGGGATGCGATCTTGTGAAGGTAAATAAACTGAATATTTGTACAACATTGAAAGACCACAGGCTTCTAAAACTTTGCCATTATAGGCAGCATACGAGGCAGCAGAGCTTAAGTTAAGGAGAAAAGAACAGGGATTCGATTGTAGTTCTTACCATGCTTACAAGGGCAGTGAAAAATAGGTACTCTTTCGTTTAATTTAATTTTATTTTAATTTATAATTTGATTTTGAGCTTTTATTTCAAGCGTGTCATTCGCAAGACTTCCATTTATACAGTTAGTGATAAATAAACTGAATATTTGTACAACATTGAAAGACCACAGGCTTCTAAAACTTTGCCATTATAGGCAGCATACGAGGCAGCAGAGCTTAAGTTAAGGAGAAAAGAACAGGGATTCGATTGTAGTTCTTACCATGCTTACAAGGGCAGTGAAAAATAGGTACTCTTTCGTTTAATTTAATTTTATTTTAATTTATAATTTGATTTTGAGCTTTTATTTCAAGCGTGTCATTCGCAAGACTTCCATTTATACAGTTAGTGATATTCACTACATTTAAATGAAAAAATCACCATAATTGAATTGTTATCTATCGATCTCAAGTAACTTAACAAATATCGCTGAGATTTTGAGTTGTTACTGCAGACGACACTAAATTGATTAATTATTTGTATATCTATCTTTTTTACTTCTAAAGACTATCAAGAGAAAAAAAAAAGACGTTTTAACTATTACATCCCTTTCAGGCCATTCCCTAGGAATAGAAAATATTCACTGTATTTGATAATAAAATAAAAGAACTTTTTGTTTTTCAATATTGAATTTTTGTCGATGAGAACAAGCTCCCAAACAACCGTCCCAGACATATAACTGAGTTTCCTTTTATAGACAACTTTTATTTTATAACATTGCCAAACGTGTCAAAAGCTTTTACGGCAAACTAGACCTCGTGAATTAAAACTATTTCAAGCCATGTCAAAACACATTAGTGAAATCCGCTACATGTGAAAAAAATAATGATCTTTTGTATTTTGGTGATGAATTCTTTCCGATTGTCCCCAAAATACCTAGAAAACTACCAATAGGTGCTATCAATTAGTGACCAACGTCTGTAGATAAAGAGTTCATTTTGCACAGAAAGATCAGTCTGTGTTTGCCCATGCTCTGGAGATTTAACATCGACTTTAATTCGCTGACGGCTAAGTATACCTTTTCAGCTGCATCTGCACGCATTTGACAAAATTGGTAAGAGATGTTTGAATTTTGAGTTAAATTGTAATTCCGATATGCTGCCATTCAAAAATTAATTCTACAACTTGTAAACAGTCTAAATAGGCCAAACAAGCCACAGCCCAAGGATATATTTTAAGATCTGAAGTGCGTAAACTTCCAGAATTTCGGTGTATATGAAAGGATTAGCTTAAACAAGCGCGCCCGGTTGAAGAAGTTTTAAAAAATGTGCTGGTCACACTGTCCTGAATTCGTTGACTTCTCGCTGTTTGCAAAGTAGGTAAAAGTACTAACGAACGAACGAACGACGGTAAACGAAGGGAAAAAAGAGGACGGCCCAACGAAACATCGACCCTTTTTTGTACGAGGCAACTTGAAATCAAGGAGAAGAACAAAAACAGGAATTCGACTGTCATTCTAATGCCTACAAGGGCAGTGAAAATGAGTTCTTGCTATCGGGCTATTTGCTAAGAGATACGTTTACTACGTTGTTTTCGTGATTCCCTGCGCTGTTTTTTTTTATTTTTTTTAACCCAATTCTTCCTATTGCTCTTCCATTTCAATCGTATCACATGTGGCCAAGTATTTTAAAATCAAATAAGATAATTTTTTGCCCCATCTACAAATTAGTGTTTTTGGATGTAGCTTTAGATTGCATTTTTCATTTTCGTTACTTCTCATTTCCCTTGCAATGCTTTTTTGTGCAGTTTTATTTTCAGTTAGCGTCCGACAATTCTTGACGCAATGCACTTCATGTGGCTCCTGCTACTCTTTATGCTCTCCCTGTCTTCAGGTAACATTGACTCTATTCTGTCGAGTATAATTTACTTATCTATTGTAAGGAACAACCAGTGCTGCCTTTATGAATGAAGGACATCTATTACAAGTCGGATAGAAGGACATATGTGAACTAAGTGACAATCGGGGGGGGGGGGGGGGGACTTCCTTTGTTACACGACTCAAAAATGCGGCATAGCGGTGCCGGGCAACTGAGTGTGCGCAGGAGCTATCAAATGGTTGCTAAGGGCGTAGTGAGTAGCTTGAAAAAGGCCATTGTTAACTTCACATGTTTTAGTCTTGACCGTGCACAAAACACAATAGCTATTTGCATTTTGTTTGCTCCCATGAAGTTTGCCGAACATCAAAACAACAAACAGTGATAACATTGACCAGTCTGGTATAAGTAAGACTTGCGTATTATACTAATTAAAAATAACTTCAATGATTCTGAAATGACTTACCATTTTTTGGTTGTTAAATGTCAACATCATAAATGTCAACGTGAAAGATCAGGGGAGAAATCTGGCCGAAAATGCAAAAAAAAAATCTCAGCGGCGTGAAACATCAAACGCAAAAACCGCCACTATTCGCATTTCAAACGCATGCAGTCATTGATATTACAATCTTTCTGAGATAAACAAACCTTTGGGTGACGCCTTTCTTAGCAACGGCTTGATTGACATAGACTTACACCGTTTCCAGGCACCGCTATGCTGTCAAATAAAATTGCCGACTTTATTCCTCCTGGTGTAAAGAATTTTGTTTTTAGTAAAATGGCCCAGCTCACAACGAGTCTCTCGTAGCTAAGTTGGTTAGAGCGCCCAACCGGTATCTGGGAGGCCATGGGTTCGATTCCCGTCGGGGACTCAGAATTTTTCTCTGTCCCATGCTCGAGTCATGTTGAACACTTCATCTTCAATTCATTCAATTTTGTTTTTGTATAGTACAGTTAGGGTGCTTTCCATTAGTCAGAACTGGGCGGCCAGACCGGTAAATTCGAGAACAGAACTCCTTTGTTATTGGGATTTGTCCTGCCAAATGAGTCAGTGCATAAATACTAAACACTGTTGTGGCAAAGGGGCCATTTCACATTCAAAACCATGCACCGGACCGGCCGGCCAGTTCTGACAAATGGAAAGCGCCCTAAGTTATGGCTTTTGTATTCATTCTCTTAATTAAATGCTGAATGTTTCTCGCTCTTTTTCAGACTTCAAGGAAGTACAAGGTCTGGTAACACATATCTTTAAATTGGCCTACTTTTGCCACATAATGAAATTATGCCAGTAATGGATTTTCACGTTTTTTAATACTTTTCTGTTGTTTTTCTATGTTAGAATAGTATTATTTTGAGATTTCCTTCAATTTGAAAGTAACCAGAAAAATGACTTAAAATACCGCGACAAAGCTCCTTTAAATGCTCAAATTAAAGGGGCTACGTCACAGGGATTTCACAGACTTTTGGTCTAAACTGTTCTTAAATTAGTGTTAGGCAACTTAACCCATGAAAAACATTATCTTTGAACATCTAAAGGAAGATATAAGCTTAATTTGCGGATAGTTATCAAGCTACGGCTAAAAATATCAATTTTTTTGAAGACGACCGGCAACAACTTGAAAAGTTAAGCCTTCAAATTGCAATCCGTTTCCATCCGAGCCATCCGCAGCAAAAGACGCTCGTTGAAGGTTTCAGTGCTCTAATATAGCCATTTGTAATAAATATGGACTAATAATTTTAGGTTTCCTGCGACACAAATATAAATTTGTGGCCGTTCAAAAATCTGGCAAAATCCATGACAAATCCCCTTTTATTCTTAGGAGACTGCGCAGGGCGTAAGCTGGATATTGCCATTCTCGGCGATAGATCCAGGAGCTTGAAACCTGAAGAACTTGAAACCCTCGGACGAGTTGTGAGAAAGATCATAAAGAAAGTCGGAGTGTCACCAAGCGGAAATCATTTTGGTATCGTCACGTTTGATTCAGACGCCGATTCATACAATAACTTTAAAGATGCAAAGTACCAGAATAGGACCAACCTGCTCAAACTTGTGCGATATAAGTTCAAGAACATTGCAGAAGACAAAGGAACCCGCATCGACAAGGCTCTGAAACTAGCCCGGGACAAGCTGTTCGTTGATGGGAATGGAGACAGGTCGGACGCCGACAATCTGTTGTTCCTTTTTACGGATGGATCCCCCACTGGACGTGATATGCAGGACTTCACACCATTTAAAAACCTTACTAAAGATTTGGAGGTAAATTGACTTTCTGTGTGTCAATCTGACCATATAGTGGGGAGTTTCACATAAATTCAGAAATTGGAATGAAATTTAGAACTAATTTTAACTAACTTGTAAGTACGTAATTTGCGAGGGGATTTGACCTGGCATAAGCTCGCCATCCCTAGATTTAGGACCAAGAAATATGGCAAACACTCGCTTAGCTACCTGAGACCTCCTTTCTGCGCAGAGTTTTACGCGTAATTAGCGCGCACACACAAACAAAATGGCGGCTTCTTCTATGCGGCTTAGTCGCCTCTTTCTCGTAAACGAGTATGGTGACCTATCATTTTTTATCTCGTATTTTGGGTGAAGCGATTAAGTTCTTTCTGTAAAACGAAAGCAGATCAACTGAATTCCTATGTTTGAGAAATAAATTATCACTGGAAATGTGTACTTTGTCAGTACTCGTAAGGGAATTATTAAGGAATTATGTGGTATATACAAGGTCCTCGTGCTCCTTAACCAATATGGGGACCCCACTTTTTTATTTCGAAATTCAAGTTCCCTAAAAGTAATCAACAAGTAGGCAAAGTTTGGTTGAAAATCTACGTTCAGTTCTATTTCTGGGCAATGACCTTAAGTGTTTTGGCAGAAGACAGTTTCTCAAACTGCATGCTCTGTAACTCATAACATTACAAATTTTTAAAAGCTAGATAGATTAACATTAACTTAAATGTTTAGGTTCTACTTACGCTTTAGTTAGTCAATGGCCGTTTTCACAGTAGAAGACGGACAAATCGTCTGACGATTTGTTCGTATAGTGTGAATTTAAGACGGCTTTTAGACGACTTGTCCGTCCAGATGACCAAGTTAAGTAATCCTCAAAAAATCGTCTTCCCAGAGGGCCAAATCGACGAACAAATTCAGACGACTTGAACGTCCTAAAATGTGTCCGTCCCGTTTTCACACTAAGACGATTTGTCCGTCTCAGACGATTTGTCCGTCTAGACGATTTGTCCGTCTCTAGTTTAAAAAACGGCCAATAGTTTTAGTTTTAAGTACTTCTTAATTAGTAGAAGCAGCAGATAAAAGATAATAAATTATATCTCGACTTTGATTCTTTGACATAAAAGTTTTTGATTGATTGATTGATACTTATTATTGTTTTATTTCATAAGAAAAAAGGAGTCAAAATCATCGCCGTTGGAATCGGAAACAAGGTCAACATGAAGTTTATGGAGAAAGTCGTTGGAACAAAAGGAATTTTGATTAATATTACGAATTTCGATAGCCTGGTTGCTAGAATTGGAGAAATCCTGGACGCAGCTTGCGGTGAGTGGTATAACGGGGGTATAATCTAAGACAGGCTGCGGCTATCTCATGAAACAAATAGCTTCTCTATATTTGGTTTTTAGTTTGGAAGGAAAGGAATCCCGTTTTAACAGCGGAGTATGAAGATGCAGTTTGAGCAACAAACATCGACATTTTAGTACAAATTAAATAATAAGTATAAACATAGAATATTTTCTTTTGGATTGCTGATCTCGTTCACATTTTCCAAGAGGTAGAATGCAACAATGACTTTAAAATATTTTCTTACTTCAAAACAAAAGCGAGTTATCATTTGCTGGGAATCTTATTTGCTAATAATAACTCCTATTTAAAAATATATATATATTATTATCAAAGCTTGATTGCGCCTTAAAGGGACTGTGTCACGGCTGAGTTAAGTTTATTTTATGAAGTTTTGCCAAATACCAGCTATGAAACTTAATGTTTGCAAAGAAATTTCTTCTATGAATCAAAATGACAAAACCACAGCTTCATTGCAATCAAATGTGTCTCCCGGGCATATAGTTTAAAGTTACAAGCAAACGAGATGAATTTTGAAAACTTTTTAACCCAACTGTTCAATCTTCGTCCGGCTTTTGGCCATCCGTACCTTCTTTTGTATTTGGTGTGCTATTGAAATGTTTCTTAACTGCTTTAAGAGGTTAGTTTTATATTTTAACGAATTTAATGGTCATTTCCTATGCCTAAATTTAGCTAAAAATCCGCGACACAGTCCCTTTAATTTTCTTTTATTTCCAGATCACGTGTGGTACATCAGAACGCCTAGGCATTTTTTTCTTATTTCAGCTGACGATATTGACGACTACTTAAGATAAAACAATCACAAACCAATAAAGCAATAAATAAATAATAATGGATTGATGTGTGGAGAGAAAGAACTCAGAAAAAATTTCTGAGTTCACAGATGGGACACGAACCCACGACCTTCCGTACACTAGTCGGACGCTCTAACCACTGAGCTACTGAGAACTCTAATGGTGAGCAGTGGTCATTTGTGGGTGACACAACGACTGCATCGCGCAAGTCACATTATGTCAATGAACACACACATTTAACTGCATCACGCAGTCACGTAGTACTCTCAGAGTAAATAAATAAATAAATAATAATGGATTGATGTGTGGAGAGAAAGAACTCAGAAAAAAATTCTGAGTTCACAGATGGACACTATTGTAATTATAATTTTCTTTTTTATCCTAATTCAACTAGCAATTGACGGTGGCTACACTGATTGGTCAGAGTCTGAGTGCAGTGTGACGTGTGGAGGAGGAACAAAGACACTTACAAGAACCTGCACCAACCCCCTGCCATCTAACGGGGGACGAAACTGCACGAGGCTCGGTGCAGCCAAAAAGACGGAAGAATGCAACACTAATGAATGCCGTAACATATCGTTCTGTTTTTGTATTTCACAATTAATGAAGCTGATAATGATAATACAAAATGATAGAAAGAGCTACTTAATATTTGGAAATAAGCTAACTTCTGTTTAACATGAAGGATCATCATCATCATCATCATCATCATCATCATCATCAACATTAACATAAAAAATTATTGAATTCGATGAAGATAGTAACAAATGATGGGCAAAGCTACTTAATTTTTGAAAGTAACATTAGCTTAACTGAAGAAATTATTTTTTGGTAGCAACTGACGGTGGCTACACTGATTGGTCAGCTTCTGAGTGCAGTGTGACGTGTGGAGGAGGGACACAGACACTTACAAGAAACTGCACCAATCCCCCGCCATCTAACGGTGGAAAAGACTGCAGTGAACTGGGACCAGCTGCGAAGAAAGTGCCTTGCAATGAACAAAAGTGTCGTAAGTTTTCATTTAAAAAAAGAACAAAACCGTCGTCTTAACAGAGAACGATTCCGTCTGACACCAGTGCACATGAATCTTTTAAATTCAGCACCGACTTTGTACTGTGAAATGTTCAGAACTTAATGAAACTCTCCGACTGGAATATCATCAAGTGTGTTGGTTTCCTTGGTAAAAGTATTTTCAATTTGCTATTTTTTCTCTTCAGCAATTGACGGTGGCTACACTGATTGGTCAGCTTCTGGGTGTAGTGTGACGTGTGGAGGGGGAACAAAGACACTTACAAGAACCTGCACCAATCCCCCGCCATCTAACGGTGGAAAGGACTGCAGTGAACTGGGACCAGCTGAGAAGACAAAGGAATGCAATACACAGGAATGCCGTAAGTGTTTTATTAGAAAGTACACAGTTTTTAATATTGTTAATTTTCACTTGAATTTTTCTATCTTTTATTCATGCGTCCCCAAATTAGTAAGGGAATCTATGTGGTTTTGACACAAAAAGTTTTAAACGCCTATGCATTTTTTTCTTATTTCAGCTGACGGTATTGATGGGTCTTTGAGAAAAAAACACATAACAATAAAGCAATACTATTATAATTATAATTTTTTTTCTCCTAGCTCAACTAGCAATTGACGGTGGCTACACTGATTGGTCAGAGTCTGAGTGCAGTGTGACGTGTGGAGGAGGAACAAAGACACTTACAAGAACCTGCACCAATCCCCCGCCATCTAACGGTGGAAAGGACTGCAGTGAACTGGGACCAGCTAAGAAGACGGTTTCATGCAATGAAGAAGAATGCCCCAGTAAGCAAATTGAAATAAATAAATGGACAGTGTCCCGACTTAGTTATCGTATTTTATAATTATAGCTTGTAGTTCACAGTGGTCAACTGCAAAAAATGACGTCGCTTCCGGTCTTCGCCGCCTCGAACTTTTGACTCGAAAGTGGGCAAACTTTGGTAAGAAAAATTGTAAAAGAAATATAAAGTACGGTGAAAGAAAATTTCAAGCTGGGAAACTCAGTGTAGATTAATAATCAAATTTCCAATCCATAATAAGCGGCGTTTAGGAAAGTTAAAACTTTCCAGGGACGGCGTTAACTTTTGGCTTTAAAGCGAAAGCTTTCGGAAAATTTAGGACTTTTATGGAGAATTTTGGTGGGAATTGCACAGGAACTACGCACGCGCACGGCGTTCATTAGTAGAATGATACAAACTTTCTATATTATCTTGCTTTAGAAAGAAAAAACATCAAAAATGGTGAAAGCAAGCAAATATCACGATTGAAAGATTCAAAATTCGACCAGAATGGATCGTTTGATTTCTTGACATCCTGTCGCAAAGTCAAATTTGATGAACTGTTATCCACTTTCATCCTTGTAATCCTGTACTTCTGCCCCATGATACTTGTTCTATTATGATCTGAAGAATATCTTTTTCCACTTTTTGTATATTTGGCAATATATTTTGGATATTCTTAAAGAAAATTTTGCTTTGGCTGCCATTTCGCTTTACGAACTGTAGAAAGTATAATAGTTGACCGAGCTGTAGTTGTACAAAGAAAACTTTTTTTAATTTCTGGGGAGGGGACTTGATAACAGAACACTTATAATATCAAGCGTGGCCGAGTGGTTTGGGGTGCTGGGTGTTGTAATCCGAAGGTCCCCGGTTCAAGACCTGCCCTGGCCACTAGCTGGATTTTTTCTCGGTTGTCCCGAGTTCAAATCCTCGACCACGCTTTGTATATAGCCAACCGGTCTGCTTCCTGCCAGTTGGGATTTTTAACCTTGTTATGTTCATTTAAAAATATCTGTTTCCTCTGTTTCAGTGGCATGCCTGTAAAGTAGCTATCTCGTAGAGATGTGAAACTAAGTGCATGACCACTATAAACGCCATTTTTTTATTTTTTTTATTTTTAACATCCATAACTAAAGTAATATACGAGGTTTTATTTAACTTTTAATTTAGGCGAATGTAAAGAACAAAAGTTGGATATTGCAATTCTGGGTGACATATCAAAGAGCATGAACGATGACCAACGCTCTCAACTGATACAGATCATTTTAAAATTGGTGGACCAACTGGGGATCTCTAAAAAAGGCAATCACTTTGCTCTGGTAACGTTTGGACCAACTGCAGATGTCCACAACAACTTTGCAAATAAGAAATACTATAATCGCAAGAGCTTTAAAAATCTCGTGGATGAGGAAATTCGCGTTGTTCCAGAGAAGTGGGGAACTCGTACAGATCTTGCTGAGAATCTGGCTGTAACCGACTTGTTTACCAAGAGGGGAGGAGACAGGAAAAACGCCAAGAATGTCATGCTTGTGTTTACTGATGGAGAACCTTTTATTGGTGAATGGGATGAAAAACCCTTCATTCCATTTTCAGAGTCCACCAAAGCATTAGAGGTAATTTAGTCTCTTTAACAAATCTCGATAAAAATGGTAATTAACATGGCACGATGACCTTGGTGCAAATAGTTTTGAAAGAAAAAATGAAAACTATTAAAAATCTTCGAAGTGGAAACTGGACACATTTATAAAGAGTTCTTAAGACACTAAAGAAAAATAAAACTTTTTCAACTTACGAATCTCATGTTGTTTAATATACGACCGAATATATAACAAAAACAGGTACTCGAGAAGTACATGTGTCTAGTCTGGAGAGTCTTTACGACACCTAAAGCTGACTGTAAATATCTCACGTTTTCGACAACCACTTATTTACGTTTTCGACAAGTACATTTGCACAAGCACAACAGTTAACACAAAAATTTTTAACTTATATCTCATAAATCATTACTTTTCCTTAACCAGCGCAAAGACGTTAGTATCATAGTTATTGGAATTGGCGCAGGCGTGATAAAGCACAAAGACAAAATGGAAGAGGCGGCTGGAGAGAAGGGAAAAGTGCTTCTATACGATCATTTTGATGCGCTTTCCAGTCAATTTGAGGAAATATTGAACGCCGCTTGTGGTGAGTGGTTACTTTGTTTTGTTTTGTTCATCATCATCATCATCATCATCATCATCATCATCATCATTATCATCATCATCATCATCATCATTAACATCATCATCATCAACAACAACAACAACAACAAAAATTATTGAATTCAATGAAGAAGAAAGTAACGAATGATGGACAAAGCTACTTAATTTTGAAAGTAACATTAACTTAACTGAAGAAATTATTTTTTTGTAGCAACTGACGGTGGCTACACTGATTGGTCAGCTTCTGAGTGCAGTGTGACGTGTGGAGGAGGAACACAGACACTTACAAGAACCTGCACCAACCCCCCGCCATCTAACGGTGGGAAGAACTGCAGTGAACTGGGACCAGATAAAAAGACTCAGGAATGCGGTACACAACCATGCCGTAAGTTTGTTTTTAAAAATGTCAGCTGCTTTAAACGGTGTCCTTGTTGTTGTTTTTTTGCCAAGAGATTTATAACATGTTTTCATATTTTGAAAATTGATTTTTGATTTACCTTTAAACTTCAATTTGTATGCTTTTAGTGGTTTGACAATAGTCTTTAAATGCAGTTACTGTCCTATGTGTTACTTCTCCTCGCTACCGAGGTAAATGAAAATGCTTAATTCAGAGTAAAAAAAAAATAAAAAAAGTAAAATAGTGCATAGCTAGATGAATAATTATGCACCAGAAATATTTCAATATTTATTTTGATCCTCTTCAGCCCCTCCTTGCACAGCAGGGCTTGACATAGGAATCGTTCTGGACAAATCAAGCAGCGTTACGAAACCCAATCTGAAAAAGGTTATCACCTTCTTGAAGAAACTGGTTAAGAATTTCAACCCTGCACCAGAAGCGGATCACTTTGGCTTCATCACATTTCACAAAAAGGCCAACTTGGTTTTTACCTTTGCTGATTCACAATATCATGACATGGATGAACTCTTGAAGAAAATTGCCAGCGAACCAATTCAGATGGAGCTTCATACTCGCACCGATTTGGCGCTGACAATGGCGAGGGACAAGCTGTTTACTGCGGCAGGAGGAGACAGACCAGACAAACCAAATGTTATGATCGTGCTCACTGATGGAAAACCAACTCTTCCCAACAATAAGTTTGATTTTAAAACTTTTGCTGAAGAAATATCAAAGGAATTCAAGGTGATCATGCTTAAAGGCACACCGTTAACCGCCTTCACTGGAAAAACTGAACCCTTTACAGACTTGGCTAAATTTCTGTAAATTTAAATTCTACAGACTTTCTATAAAAAGAAATTTTAAGGTCTTCTTTCACCGTCATAATAGAATGTTTGTAAACTATGGTTTTACATACATTTTGCATACTTTTTGTATTTTGTAATAAGACAAAATATTTATAAAATGTCTGTGAATTCTTAGTGCTCAGAGTATGAAGCATTGACCATAATTTACAGACTTGACAAAATCTCTTTATTAAGTCTGTAAATCTACGTTTTACAGAGGATTTGAGTGTTTGCATAATAGCTTCAAATTTTATATAATGTCTGTAAAAGCACATAAGCAGGGCTTTGTAAAATGTATGTAAAAGCGCATAAGCAGGGCTATGTAAAATGTATGTAAAAGCGCATAAGCAGGGCTATGTAAAATGTATGTAAAAGCGTATAAGCAGGGCTATGTAAAATGTATGTAAAAGCGCATAAGCAGGGCTATGTAAAATGTATGTAAAAGCGCATAAGCAGGGCTATGTGAAATGTATGTAAACGCGCATAAGCAGGGCTCTGCAAAATGCATGTTAGGCCCGGTTCATACGTCGCATATCTGCCGTGTCGAATTCAATTAAACGAATTAGATTCGGAAGAAGTTCAACGTCTGAATCGGCTGTCGAATTTCTGCCGCACGTTCGACTAGTCTTGTCGCATTATCCGACAGAAATGCGACACCGACTCAAACGTCGAACTTGGCAAAAGTGTAGAAGACCAATGCAAGTCAACACAATTTGCGTACTTACCTTGCAAGCATAGCTTCAACAGAGCGAGAAATATAACCGGATTTTGGCTGAATTTGGTTACGGTAAATACCTAATCGTACCGCTCGTTTGGTCTCGACATGGGCATTTTGGTCGACTGTGTCTCGCCAAAATACGAACCATGGCTCTGCCAAACTCGCCTGATATGCTATCGAAGATTACCAAAAAGGTACGAGTAGGTATAATAAGCAGGGCTCTGTATAATATCTGAAAAACTAGCCTGCGAACAGGACTCTGTACTCTGTGAAAGTACACAAGTCGAAATCTGTGTTATTTATTCATTTATTTATTTGTCTGCTTATTTATTTTTCAATTAATTATATGTTCGATAAGCTTTAGTGACACATCGCTTTTAGAAGTACCAATATATCGAGAGTTCGCTATATCGAAAACCTCGATGTAACGAATATCGGGGTACATTTTACGTTTGGATCTTCGGATTGTGTTCGTTAAAACGAGGATTTTGTAATATCGCGGATTGTTATATCGTGGTTCTGTTCCATATATTTTATTGTTACTTTGGCCGGCCGGAAGAATATCATTATATATATATATATCATAATATTTATTTATTTATTTATTGTACGCGGAAAGAACATCGCGTCCTATTATCTTTCTGTCTGCTTCGGCCGAGAAGAACTGGTTCCGAAGACCGAACCGATCATGCGCAAGATGAATAAATCCCGGCGTCCTCTCTGGTTCTGACTTTTGGCGGTTGATTCGTAACGGGTCGAAGCGGTCGAAGCATGGAAAGTGTGTGTACAAATCCATGTTTAAGAAGCTTTTTACTCGCTAGAATGATAATTTCGTTCGCCTAAAGACAGCTTATCTTCTCGTGTAGCTCCATGGAGTCTTCTATAACCGGATCTCCGATCGTTGCGCCTGTTGTGGGCAAGGGTCTTTCCAAGGTAAGGTTTTGCACAATAGTTATACGAGTTTCCATCAGAGGGTTTCCATGAGGCTTTATTAAGCTTAATATTTTCTAGGTAAGCTTTACCCGGTTTATTTTATTTATTTTATTGTTTGTTTCTTTCTGCTCGTACACTTGTCGTACGAATTCGACGATTCATAAACATGTCAGACATGTGTACAGTGTATGTTTGGCATTTTGTTATTATTTTTTTTGCCAATATCTGTTTATCATTTATTGTGGAAATTAAAACACCGAACTCCTCAACATGTCTGTCTTATTGTATTATTTCCAGATACAGATGTTTAGGGTTGATTGCAACATATAGCATCTATGACCATGTAAGTACAAGACTTAGTTTTGTTCCTGACAATGAGTACTAATTTCAACATGTAAAGTACATTGTGAGCATTGGTACATTTATTTCAATCTCTCTGAAACTCTACATGTATGTAACCAGAGAGAAAAGTCATCTTATTTTCGTTCTTGACTGTTCTTTGTGATTTTGTTCCGCCCATATAGATATTCCCCTGCCCCCACTTACTGCCCCTGGGTCTCTGAGGATGGTGATCTCCAAATAAAAACCACTGTATTAATGATCAATTCTAATGCCTTGAGACCTTCCTTTGAACTTTTTTCGGCCCAAATACCATGGTAGTCAATTAGCAAAAGATCCATAACTTGGAGGAGTTTTATTTAAATGAAGAAAACTTCATTGATCAAAAGGGGCCATGTTTACTTGCCTGGATGTCATCCCCACCTTTTTTCAGGGTCTGGATTATGGGGGGGGCCCTTTCTTATATAAACAGGGCTCAAAATAACAGCCGTTCAATGGACAATGTCCGGCAAAGATGACAATTTGTCCGGACAAAGTTTCAGTTTGCCGGTCATTTTCACCGGTCACATACATGGCTTTGAGAATGATAACTGATGACCAGAAGGGCATTAGAAAGCGATCTATTCATAAAAGCTGCAGCTAAAACAGTGAAGAAATAGCAAACAAACTATCTAACGAACAGCAGAAATGAGTGGTAGTTTAAAAAGTGCTATTTTCAATATTTTGACTGTTCAGAAATGACACAGGACCGAGCTAGAATCTGTCTGGCTGGACAACATGATCGGCAACTGTCCGAAAATTATTTTGAGCCCTGTATGAAGGTCTGGGTCTGCCACTTTGTGGCAGACGAACTTATGCACTGTATTGTCTTGTATTGTCCACACTATGACTCACCATAATAGAGAAAAATATTAACAAGCCAAGTACACATCTGTAGCCCAGACATCCAGATCCTGGATGGCTACCCCCAGCATTATTCACTAGCCCTACCTAATGTACCAGTATGAGAGTGAAGCAACTTACCAAAGAACCCAACAGACTTATCCTTGTTAGTGCTGAAACAAGGACTGCATGGTACATGTGAGTGCACTAGCAGTCCAGTGCATTTACATGTACCATTAGGCCACCCCTTCTCCCAATAAATCATAATAATATCAGCATAAACATTAACACAAGAAGGAGCATGTTTTCCCCTAATTTGAGTACAGTAAAAGCCTGCGATTAAGAACCTATTATTTTTCCAGTTAGCCTAAACAGGTTCTTACATAAAGGGGTATTAACACAAATTCAGGTTAATAAGGTTCTTAATAGGTTCATAATTTCTGAAAAAAAGTTTCAATATTGTTATAATAGAGATTTAAGTTGTTTTCCGCCTATTCCTTGTATAAAATTTGCATACCACATACTGGTAAATGCTTACAATGTATGCTAAAATGAAGCACTAATTATTTAGAATATGACATGATTTTATGCATAGTAATGCTTTGTCCAAACTTATTTCCCAAAAGTAAACATTTTTAATCATTTTTAAAAAATAGAACCTGGTTCCAAATTTGAGGCTTAATATGTTCTTATAAAAATGGTCAGGTATCTACAGTGTTATTTTCAAATTTTAGCCTAACTGGTTCTTAAATGTTTAAGGTTCTTACTCGCAGGTTTTTACTGTACGCTTATAAATGCTAGAATCTCGTTGATTTTGTTGTGACTTTGAATATGTGCTTCTTCTTATTTTGCTTGTGTTTATCTTTATGCTATGATTCTTCTGTCACCATTATTGACTAAGCTGCACTGTACATGTGTGCCATTACTTATGCTTATTCTTGTCATACCATATTTGCCATTGGAAACCAGCTGTAAAGGCCAATTTACATAGTATGATTTTATTGCATGTGACATGGTTGTGAAATGCTAACAACAGGTTTATGACACAAATAATTATTGTGTTGTGAAAATCCAACCTACAGCGTACAACTAGCTTATGAGTGTCATAGGCGTGCCGTAAGCTTGTCACATGTGACAAAATCGTACCGTGCAAAGTACAGTGTACCTAAAAGATTTCAGTCATAATCAGTTTGGTGATGGTCCATCAAACCCTGTAACAGATTTAGATACATGTACATGTATATACTGATGATGATGGGTGACTGACTGACTGACTGACTGACTGACTGACTGACTCAGGGACCGCGCAGGAAGAATTTGAGTGGGGGGGGGGGCTGAAAGTCGAACCCTGAACTGAGTAAACTTTGGGGGGGGGGGGTCCGTGGGAGTACAGGGCATGCTCCCCCGTGAAATTTTGGATTTCAAATTCACTTAAATACCGGAAAATGCATTTGAAATGAGATGTTACCAGAAGAAATGAAAACAGAAAAGGCAATTTCACTTTATGTTACAAAATCAATTACATGTACCATTAGAGTGGGCTTGAAAACAAACCGTATCATCTTATAAACTTAACCCATTTGGTGGGATCGAAATGACCAACGATGAAACAGGCCTTAGCTTTTAAGTCCCCTTAAAAACCAAGTTTTTGGTAAAGGGCATAATCCTGTAGTAGCCTAACCTCGACTACCCGTAACCATTTTCAAATAATAACCGAAAACCTTAAAGACAACTGTCCGCATTTCCTTTTTTTATGTATCTACGTTGAAGGCGAGTTTATTTTGGCTATAGTAACTGCTGTTACTTTCGTCCTTTACAAACTAAATCAATAATATGGCTTCCAGAATCGAAATATTTTAAGTAATTTGTCGTTTGTTTTTTCATTCATTATTTTCTTTCCCTTGTTACTGTAAAAAAGTGGGGGGGGGGGGGGCTAAAGCCCCCCTAGCCCCTTCCTCTGAGCGGTCCCTGTAGACTGACAATAAGAGTATATCTTTATTGTGCCTTACACTCCAAAATGAAGGTATTGGTTGAGTTACAGTAAAGGTTGTATAGCAACTACCGGTATGGTAACAAATTACTGAACTATAACATGCAATGAAATTACAATGCAAACTACAGTCGAATCCCGATAACTCGAACCTTCAAGGGAAATCGAAAAAGGTTCGAGATATCGGGAGTTCGAGTTATCGAGGGTAAAATTAGCAAGAAAATGACCTGAAGGGGAATCGAAAAAGGTTCGAGTTAGCGGGAGTTCGAGTTACTGAGGGTTCGAGTTATCGAGATTCAACCGTATGCCTGACTGATTGACTCACATTTTGTTGTTATTGTAAAATGTTTGTGCTAGTCAATTTGTAACAAACTGCTCTCCCTTATTCAATTTCAGATCCCACATTCAATTGCTGAATTATCTTATGAACTGCAAGGGGAGTTGATGGCCTTTCAATCAATGTTAGTCTCCACCCAAGAGAAAAGAACCTTTTAAGGACATATGAGTCCTGTTCATGAAAATAAGCAGGGCTCATATGTCCTTATTAATAAAGCCTGGTTTACACTAGCAACGCAAGCGCAAGCACAAGCATGATCGCGCAAAAAGGACAAATTTTGATCCTTGTGTTTGTGCTTGCTGTCAAAATGAAATACGCTTGTGCTTTTGCTTGAGTCGAAGCCATTTTCACGGAGAAATACAGTGTAAGAGCTGTTATCCTTGCACTTGTGAAAACCAGGCTTAACAATTGGTCATTGGACATTGGCCGATCAAAATTTGTTCATGTCTGACGAAACGCCAAGTTTGGTCGGACATGATGTCCGGACAATTCATTGCAAATCATTGTCTGACCAAGATGGTGTCTTACTTGGACACATATGTCCTTTCCAGAGAGAACAAATTATTTGCAGCCCTACATGAGGGAAGTTGAAAGAATTAGATTAGTTCAAGCTTAAAACAAAATGCATTGTATGATACTGCTAAAAGTAGTTTGTATAGTGTGATCGTCCGGGTGAGAGTAGTTCTGAGAAGAACTGTTGTTGGTGACTGACGTTTCGACAACCTGAGTAGAAGTCATCTTCAGAGTCAAGTGAAAAGTTGTTGTCAGTCGATGATGTTATAAGTCTGGTTCGTTGATGTTGATTGGTCAGTTAAGCCGTGATGTTATTGGCTGTAAGACTCGTGTTAAGTTTGTCAACAGTAATTGGTCAGTTTCGATCCGTCTATTGTCAGTCAAATTAAGTTGTTCTGTTCCGTCTATTGTTAGTCAAATGAAGTAGTTCTGTCAGCGTTTCATTTGTCGGTAGTGTTTACGTTGTGAATAAGTCGTTTGTAAGGTGCCGGTAGTTGTTGACATCTGTTAATAGGCGTCTGTTCTAAGTTTGTGTACCAGCTTTCCAGAGTCAGTCATTGAAAATAGTTAGTACTGTAGGTTAGGCATTCAGCAGAGTCCCAGTCGATTTGGTGGTTAGTAAGCGACTATTCCCTACATCAAGGGCACTTCTGAAACTATTGCGCAGATCCTACAACCCTACAATATCCGTGTAGCTCACAAACCTATAACTACGCTACGACGTTTACTGACCAACATTAAAGACAGAGACCAACCCCTAACGACAGACAGGGAGCGATTTATAAGATCAAATGCTCTAACTGCCAGGCCTCCTACATCGGAGAGACCGGTAGAAACCTCAACACGAGACTGACTGAACACAAACGGGCGACAAGAAATGGTGATGTCAACAATCACATTTCTGAACACCATCGACCGACAGAACTACTTAATTTGACTAACAATAGACGGAACAGAACAACTTAGTTTGACTGACAATAGATGGATCGAAACTGTCCAATTACTGTTGACAAATTTAATACGAGTCTTACAGCCAAAACATCACGGCTAAACTGACCAATCAACATCAACGAACCTGACTTATAACATCATCGACTGACAACAACTTTTCACTTGACTCTGAAGATGACTTCCGCTCAGGTTGTTGAAACGTCAGTCACCAACAACAGTTCTTCTCAGAACTACTCTCACCCGGACGATCACACTATATGAACTACTGATAGTCCTGGGTTCAAAACCATTTACTGTACTGCTAAAAGTGTTTAGACTAGATCTATCAAGCAGCTTACGTTAAGGTATACATGTATATAAATACATCGATGCTCACATGGAAGTATGAATGTACCGGTACATGTAGCATCATACTCACATTCACATATTTTATCCGTTGAAGAAAGCTTATAGGTTTAAAACATGCTACATGTAATAGATATTTCAAATTGTTATAAAAGCATGTTTGCAACAAGTGGATTTTGATGATTATGTTTATGTATTATTATAAGCAGATTAAACTACATGTATTGACAGTACATCTATATTAGAATGTAGGTTGAGACTGATTTACAATTAAATAACATGATAGATTATTTAAATTGTTAATTATTAGAGGGGATATTAATTTGTGTGTTTATGTTATGTCTCTAATAAGACTATAATTAACTATGTTGGAAAACGAGAGGGGTGAAATACATGTTTTGTGAAATCATACTTTATTTTTTTTAAATAATATATTGTAATGATACATGCAGAGCAGGTTGTTTTGAAATAAAGGTTTTATGGCTTGCAGTTTTCAGACTACCTTTTTTTATCACGGTCGACTTCCGAATGAAATGCAATGCATGTTGTCATTTCATGTAAGGGTAAATCACATTTACAGTGTGCTACAGCCATTTAAATATATGTTCATTAATTTTACTAATTTGTAAAGAGATTTTATAAAACTGCAAAATCTCTTTAAAAAAAGACATTTTGCAGCCCTTTGAATTGATCTATGGAGTACAGATATTTTACATAGATTTTATTGTTCTGCTTGAAATCTATGTAAAATAAGTACAGAGATTTAACAGAGATTTTATTACATTCTTCTTAAATTTGAAAATTATTTGCACAATTTACAAAGAAAACACCAACATTTTATAGACATTATATAGACATTTTACAGATATTATGCAGAGAATCCGTTAAATTCACAGAGATTTTACAGATGTTACAAAATCTCTGTAAGAGTGCACATTTACAGACTTTGGAATTTACAGTATAAATATATACATTTTATAAACATTTTACATAATTCAGAAAATCTCTGTAAAACTTTTACAGAGATTTTACAGACATGTAATAAAATCTCTGTAAAATAGTTAACAAATTTACAAGAAAAATACCAAGTTTTTACAGATATTATGTCTACAAAATTAGACAAAATTTACATACTTTCTATGAGATTTACAAAATGTCTGTAAGTGTGCACGTTTACAGACATTGAAATTTACAAGTAAAGTACAAAGATTTTATAAAATTTACAAAGATTTTAATAACATTTTGTAAGTCTGTAAATGGTTCAGTTTTTCCAGTGCTTTGTTGTTGTTATTACACAAAAATTACCACTCAAACTATTACAAAAGTGAAATTTTTGTAATAATTATAAGGAACTATTTTCAAACTTAGGAGCTCTTGGGCGTTAAAAGAAGACGATGTAATCTGATAAAAGTTATCTCTTTAAAGATCCGTAATTTCTGTAAAACAGTTTATAGCAAACTTAAGTTAAACATTTGTCTTATATTTCCAGAAAAAAGATGGCTTCATCACGAATCGAAATGAAAAATGCATCAACCTTCTTTGCGAGCGTTTCAAAGCACACTCTTAGCAATACGTTTAAGCTGCTAAAATCTTTTTTCTTTGTGTATGACAAAACATCTTCTACTCACCCTCTTAACTGTCTTTTATCAGGCAAAGGGCGTTAATGTAGTAGCAGTTGGGATCGGTGCACGCATAAAGAAGGACACCCTCCAGTTAATCGCAGGCGACGGACCCGTTGTCCAGGTGAAGAAGTTCAGCCAACTGAAAAAGATGATGGACACAATCAAATCATCTGCCTGTTCTGGTACGTTCAGTACATTAAGAAAGACATCTCAAAAGTTAAGGAATTATACCTTCACTTTATAGTTTTAATGCATTAGGTATATACCCCACTGTAAAATGTAAAACTGTAAATGTAGATGTTGTTTATAGTGGTCATGCACTTAGCTTCGAGATAGCTAGTTTACAGGCATGCCAATGAAACAGAGGAAACAAATATTTTAAATGAACATAACAAGGTTAAAAATCCCAACTGGCAGGAGGCAGACCAGTTGGCTATATACAATTCGTGACCGAGGATTTGAACTCGGGACAACCGAGAAAAAAATCCAGCTAGTGGCAGGGGCAAGTCTTGAACCGGGGACCTCCGGATTACAACACCAGCGCCCTAAACCACTCGGCCACGCTTGCCTCTTACTCACTGTAACATGGGCAGTGAAACCCTGATTTTTTGCATGAATTTGATTATAGTACAGACTACAATATAATCCACCTGGGTTTTTCTTAAGCACCTGAAAAATGGAAAACTTGCAACCTTGCTTCTCTGATTACACCAGCAAAATAACTCTTTCGGAAAAAGAGCAAAGCGACAGGTGTTTAACATACACTTTCATTTTAATGGGTTTCGCATTTTTTCCGCGCCAGCGCACCCCACTGAGGGAAAGACCAACTAGGGGGTTATCTTAAAATATACCAAGGACTGAGAGGTGTACATTTTTTCTCATGAAGGGTAATAAACTAAACAGGCTGGGTTTCGCCAAGAAGAGAGATATGTTATAATCGACAAAGCGTTTGTTTTATTTCCAGACTAAAGACGCCAGAAACAGAAAACGCCTACCAGAGTGTTGCATCCTGGGAAGAAATATAAAGCATGTAGATTTAAGGGATAATTATAGATGTTTATTTATGGAGCCTGAACTAACGTTGCGTGCCATTCCATAGGATATGCACTAGAGCTTGGAAATACGCAATAAAACATATAAAGGGTAGCCTCCTACGCAGACGTTCTTTGGGCTCGTCACGCGTTTCTCCCCCACAAACGTCTGCTCAACCGAGCTGCCACTTCCGTTCGCCGGCGGTTTGCCTTTGTTTTGAAGAAACCAATCAGCATCCGTCTATGGAACTCGACAGACGCAGCTCACCCGCGGGGCAATTTCCGCAAAATGATTCGCGTCGAAAGCTTACACGACTATAAACATTCGCGACATTTGTACATTTACCGTTCTCTATAGTCGTCCGACTTATTTTACTTAATTATTACTTGTTTTTGAAAGGTACTATATGCTGTATTTCTAGCAGGCGCTTGAAGTTGAATAGAGACGCAAGTCTGTGGCCTCGGGTCTGCTTGTTTCCTGTTCGTAGATTTTGGCAATTTGTAATTTGCTTTGTGTTTTGCGTGAGCAGTTTGTTTTGGCTGATTTCTGTTTGAAAGACATGTTTGAAGCACTCAAAGTTTTCTTTCTGGAAGGGAAAGGTGTGAAACTTTGCGTGAGCTATTGATTACTTGCATTTAATATCTGTGAAGGCGTCAGATGCGTTACATCTTATTACGGATGAATATCTGTGACATATTTATTTTTCGTCCGGCTTCGCCTGACGCCCGCTTTACTTCGAGAAAGCTACATGTTTGTTTTAAAGAGATTTATGTGCTGTACAACGCGTAACGCGTAAAGCTTATGTTTCCTGCGCGATTTTGATCGAGCGTTTTGTCACTTGAGCGTGATGTTCAACTTTTGGAGCGTTAAAGGTCAAAGTCCCACTTTCCAGACATTGGAAGACGAGCCATGATTGGCTTACCGCCGGCGAACGGAAGTGGCAGCTCGGTTGAGCAGACGTTCGTGGGGGAGAAACGCGTGACGAGCCCAAAGAACGTCTGCGTAGGAGGCTATATAAAGGGGACATTTGAAGTTTATAAGACGCCTGAATGGAAACAGAAGACGCCTACAGGAGTGTTGCATCATGGGAAGAAATATATAGCATAAAATAAGGGGATAATTTAGATTTATATTATTGGAGCAACTGACGTTGGGTGCTTCTCGATGGAATATGTACTTAACATTGAAAAATACGCAATAAAACATATAAAGGGGAAATCTAAAGTTTATAACTCGTTTGGTTTTGAATTCGATCTTAGAGTTTAAGACGGATTCCGCTGAAAGTTCGAGAAATGTGTGTAAAAATTAATTACCAAAAACGTAATCATATCACGGTAACATTTAACATGCTATTTGACACATCTTACTGAAATGTATTTGTCTGGACCCCAACTCTAAAACATTCTCGAGAAAATTATAGTCAAACGTCTTTAAAATGTTTAAAACGCGTGCCATTTTGTTTCAAACCGGCGTGAAACGTCCGTTTTAACTGTTGAAATGTAGATACTTTTTAATCCATTTTCTCTCTTGCGGGGTCAGCTTGAGAGCTAAAGTTTTGGTACGTTTTTATTAGCTATACTCAAACTGTTACCATGCTATGAGATTTCTGTGGTAACTTTATTTTTGCCTGTATTGCTCGAATGTTCGGCGGAAACCATCTTAAAAGCGGAAGTTCAACGAGACAGGTCAAGTCAATGCCCAGGTCCCTTTGTGATACACGCCTGCATTGAATCATGATTGTTGTATTTCAGTGTTGCCAAAATAAGGAATGACATGTCCTGTACACGTCTTTAATAAGTCGAGGCGCAATTCTGAATATTTAACTTTTCGGTAATGACGTCAATTGAAGCCTCGACTTATTAGAATGGTGAAAACAACCACCATAATTCTCTACAGACGAGTCTCATAATACCACTTTGAGAAATGTGATCACTCTTTAAAGGTTGCTGCCTGCCTAATAATCCTCTTTACCTTCGCACGTATGCAAATTTAAATTACGTGATGTTCTTACAGAATTGATCCTTTTTTGATAGTTATTTATTCATCTCCACGTGGATATAAGATATGTTTTATTTCTAAAGAAGGTAATGTGACAAGAAATAAACCGAAGCTAAAGATGTCCTTTTAACTGTTATTGCGAGAAAATCAATGTTTTTCGAGTCATACTTGTGATTGACTTCATGTGGTCGGACGTTTCAAAGGGAGTTTTTTTTTTTTAACATGCTGTGACTATTTTGGAAAATAAAAATTATTTGCATTCATTTCTAAATTAAGGTTTTCAGTCTCTTCGAAAGTAATTTAAACTACATAGGAAACACCACTCTACCCATACACCTCTTAATAAACAATTTCTCGCCACGACAATAAAACATTATACAAACGACCAACAAAATACATAAAATACATAATATATAAATATCTCGACAACACAGGGGGACCGCCACCTACACAATCATCATGAGTTCAATTATTTATTTAAATTTGTACGTTTACTTTAGCTTTTAAATGAATTTAGAATTAATAGCAGATAGCCTGTCCACTGTGCTTAATTGTGCCACTGAATCGAGAATTACAGGATAAGGTAACGTTTATCTCTTACTTTTAATTCATCACATAAAAGACGTAGATGCCTGTCTTTAAGTTAATCGCTGGAAGACCTGAAACAGCTTTGTGGTTTTCTGGCAAAATAATCGCTTGTAACTCCATGAAATTAGTGGTAGTCGTATAACTGTAAAGAGATCTCTCTTTACTATGATCCCTGATTTTCACAGACATCCAATGCTCTGTTAGCTCAGTTCTTATACAGTAAGTGACAACTCTTCATCGTTGTTGTCACGCACCACCCACTCATGCTACGCACACTGTTCCACTCGCCATCCACGCCACGCCCCCCAAGGGACTATGTCACGGATTTTAACAGATTTTTGAAGAGCCCAAATTTATATTTGTGTCGTAGGAAACCTAAAAATAGTGGTTCATTTTTATTAATAATTGCCATTTGAGAGGACTAAAACTTTTTTTAAAAGCGCGTGTGGCTTCGGATGGCTCGGATGGAAATGGATTATATTGCAATTTGAGAGCGTTAGCCAACGTTTCAAGTTGTTTCCGCGCGCCTTCAAAAAATCGATATGTATAGCCGAAGTTTGATTTCTATCCCCAAATCAAAGTTATATTTTCCGTTAAATGTTCAAAGACAATGTTTTTCATGGGCAAATTTGCTACCACTTTTTTAAAAAGTTAGACCAAAATAGCCCCCTTTCTTTTTTTTTTTTTTTTTTTTTTTTTTTTTTCCCCCCCCCCCCCCCCCCAACGCCACCATGCAGTACTGGATCTGCACCACACAGTATATGTGCAGTCCAATTTTAACGCCGTTTCATAACAATTAGGAATATAAAACTCTTATTAACATTATTTGCACGCGTGCATTTACCATATGCAGTACTGCAGTTAGAGCGAGATTTCCATAGAACTTGATGTCAGAACTCTATATTGGTTATTATGGTGAAGGTTAAGTTTGTGTTCAGTCTGTGGCCCATAGGGCTGTCTTAACACGGTATCAGTAGCATGAAGCAACTAGGAGTATCCCCCCCCCCCCCCCCCCCCCCCCCCAGATGGGAACCCATCACAGGGTTCGGACGGCGGAGAATAGGTGCGACGCTTGAACGCCATTCATTTTCAGGGCTAGTTGCTTTGGCAGGTGATTTGTTACACACTTCTTAGCCAGTTCCGACTTCGAAAGGTATAAAACGTTCTCTAAGAATACCACAAAATTAAGTATATTGAAACCAGAAAACGCTCTTCAATACGAAGAAAGTTGTCTTATGGGGAAAGAAAAGGACAGACAAATTTTATATTAGTCAAATAAACAGATCCTCAATAGGCTCGTTACAGTATGTAAAAAGTATGAATAGCACCTTTTTATTTATCGACTGTTGTCAGATTTTTGTCATGAATGTTGCTGGCTACAATTCTAGAATTATGTTTATAATTTTAGCATTTACAAAATAAAATTCAGATATATAAAGCTCATATAATAAGTATGTATGGTAAAGTAAATTGCTCGCTGAACTTTGATGACACGCTTTCCACATAGAAAATATATCTCCTCTCTAAATAATTCACCTTGCGAGTGCCTTTTGAGAGAAACTTCTCATCTTACGAATATCGTAAATCGTTCGTTGGACTTTGTTGAGATGTTTCTCACATATTTTCTTTCTCCCCTCTCTGAATAATTCATCTTGAGAGGTTTTGGGAGGAAATTTGTCCCAGTCACGAATATAACTGTCACCTTAGAATATTAAAATTGCAGGTTGAAAGTTGGTGGTACGTACGTTTTTAGGCAGTATTTTTTTCCCTTACTCTGGCAAGTGGGTAGGGTACTTATCTTTTTTTTCTGGACCAATATTATTTTTTTTGTATAAATGTTCACGAATCAATAAATTATCGGCATTTAATCTCAGGTGGTAACATCACGTTAATTGGAAACTCATTGTGTAAAATTCAGTTCCAAAAATTCGTATTTTCCGTTTAGAAAAAGTGTGTTACACCAGTAGAAAACATTAAAACCTACCTAAAACATTTCTGTGAACGCTTTGCAAATAACTAATTTCATTTCCGTAGACGCCTATGGATATAAAAGAAGCTTGCCGGACTCAAAAAGAGAAAGAATAGACGGTTAAAATTGTATATAAGTAAGAAATTAAATTTCTTTGCTAGGGAAGAATTTTCCTTAGTAAATATTTTAAAAGGAGCTGTCAAATACAAGGTATTGATTACCAATGATTTGGAAGCTTTACTTGGGCCTACACGTTAAAGGAACAGTTTTGTCCTTCTGGGTAAGTGGGGGAGATGATGTGAGGCGAGGGCGGAATTTCACCACTCAATCATCCAAAGAGCTTACGTGTCACCCGTTTGCTGCAGAGTGACCGAACAAAGACACTCAACGAGAAACCTCCAGTACACTAAGTCGCGCTTGACGATTCATAACACTATAATGGTTATTAGGCGCTGTTATTATTACTTGCGCAAGCATTATGTTGTCCTTTTACATCAACATTGCTTCTTTATTTATAGTTGCATGACCGGGTATTCGAATACAGCTTTTGCTGGCCACCAAACTTATTTTGATCTACCTATAAAACGTTCGCTAAAAGAAAGAAAATCCGCAAAATATAGTATAGGAAACGGAAAGGCATTTTATGATTTAGCTGGCGAGAAGGCTGGCTAATGGGGAAAGTAAACACCGACAAAATATAAATTTCAGTCAAATTAACAGATTCACAATAAATAGACTCATTACAGTATGAAATAGCAGTAATGGTATCTTTTCTATACGTTTAGTTTTGTCATGAATGTTGCTGGCTACAATTTAAGAATTCTTTTCACAATTTTGGCAATTACAAGAAAATACAATTTATTTATATAAGCCTTATATAATAAGTATTTATGGTAAAGTGAATTGCTCGTTGGGCTTTGATGACACGTGTTCCACATATTATCTCTCCCATCTCTGAATAATTCATCTTGCGAGTGCGTTTAGGGAGCAGAATTCTTGTCTCAGGAATAAAAATGTCGCCTTTTTATATTAATATCGCTCTTTGGACTTTGGTGGACCGTTTTGCGAGCAATACCTTTCTTTATTATTCCACTATTGCGCCATTTACCATAAGGGAAAAGAACGCGCAAAATATGCCACGTTATTACACAGTAGAACAGGGCAAAAATACGGGCAGACAAATTACGGATACGGCCCAAACAAAGTGGAAATATGATCCCCGATGCCGACGGACT
Organism: Oculina patagonica; assembly: GCF_052425735.1. Classification (NCBI taxonomy): domain Eukaryota; kingdom Metazoa; phylum Cnidaria; class Anthozoa; order Scleractinia; family Oculinidae; genus Oculina; species Oculina patagonica. Next base: position 24,811,705 of record NC_135771.1, read on the forward strand.
TGCCCCGATTTTCCGAGCCCCGAGGGGGAGGAACCGCACCGAAATATCCGCGCGTATATGTTAACCTCGAATAAGGTGTATTTACTCTCTAAATATTTTTGTCTTGAAATAGGGGGCGTTTGGGGTGCAAATTCTCGTCTCGCGAGTATAAACACATCCTTCGAATATTAAAATAACTCCAACCAGTATCTTTCCCCTCTCCAAATAATTCATATTGCAAATGCGTTTCAGGAGAAACTTCTGGTCGCAGCAACAATTTCACAAATGTTTTATAACCAGTCGTTGGACTTCGCCAAAACAAGGTTTCCAAACAGTCTACACTCCTGGTGACTTTCATTTCGAGCCATTTTCGGTCGCTTGGCGCTAGTTATCCGTTATATATTTTTCTTTCAAACTTTGCCAGCCTGGTTTTGTATTGAAAGTGTTAAAATTGCAGTTAAATTAAAACTTTTCTTGACTGGTTTTTTTTTTTGCGATTCAATGTTTTTATTTTATTTTAACCTTGACTTCAGCTAAATGATCACCAGCCAAAATAAACGCCTACTAACTTTGTTTGTGCAGCACATTTTAAATTTAGATAAGAAAATTGTTTTTTGTTCGCCTTGGGGTTCGGCATCGATCAAAAAAGACGCCGTCGAATATATCATTGGCACGAAACTCGTTACAGTCAGGTCAAGGATGCAAAATTTTACCAACCACTTTACACGCAAACCTATTCTACTCTCTTAAAATTCTTCTTGTAAATGCGTTGGGGGCGAAAATTTTTTTACTTTTCTCGTCTTTGTCGCCTATGGATTAAACAGCCACTCGTTACAATTCAAGTGAAAAAGAGTTGTACGTTTACGGCAACGGACGTCAAAATAACTTACTGTCTCTCTTCAGTTGTGTATACAGTACAGTGAAATTATTTGTATTTGCAATGAATAGTAGGAGACATTATTCCATTTTTGTGTGCTTTTTTACGGATAGAAGAAAAGAACTCAAAATCAGAAGTTATCTTTGCCGTTTCCCGTCTGCCGTTAACGTCATGCTTAACCTCTCTACTGTTAAGATAGTTCTCGTCAGAAATAATTTTCTACTTTCTATTTGCGAGTCGAACTGTTTTCCTTTTAAATATTTCAAAGCTCGCTTCTACAGATTATTGCAACTAGGAAGACGTTGATTGGAAGCTTTAATACTCGGCCAGCAAATGTGAGCGGGTGGAGAGTGATTGGGACTGGACCGAGTGGGTGGAGAGGATGGAACGGGCGGAATATCATTGACCACATCCAGGCCTTTAAAAAAGAGAACCCACATAGCAAACGTTTAGTCTATCGTCGGTGTTGACTTCAAACCAAACGTTCAACGGTAAACGTCCAGTTCAGTAAGTCATGTATGTAACTAGGTTTGATTTAAAAAGGTAAAATAAAGTTCTTGTGTTCCAGTTTCAGAGGCCAATTTAACAATTTATCGTTCCAGACGTTTCGGGCTTAGCCCTTCTTCAGTGAAGTCAGGTTGCTGTTTCGAACAGCAACCTGACTTCACTGATAACGGGCTAATCCTGAAACGTCTGAGACGATATATTGTTAAATTGGTACGTTATACTCGAAAACGAGAACTTTACCTTTTTTGTTTTTTTTTGGTGTAAGCGCCGCGCAGCCAACGTAATTTTTCAGTTTACATTAAAGGTATAACTTATAATGTTTAATGAGCATCAACAGGCGCTGTTGGTTCTTTATTTCATGCATTTTAAATATCAATATTTTTTCAGATGCATGGCTATGCAATGCCGTTACTAGCCATCAATCTCTGTTTAATCTATACATTAAACTTTTGCTTTCAGAAATAATCATGAGAAAAATATTGAAACGGAGAACACTCTTCCTTAGTCAACAGGTTTGAATTTTGGTGACAAAGGAAAGCACATTGAATAATTAGTTGAAATTATACAAAATTAAAAATTGATTTAACGGTTCTAAATAGTTTAAATGCAGTAAGAATAAGTATGCACGGCTACTCAACAAGACAACAATCTCAGTTTTATCTATACATAAACTATTGCCAATGGAAATGATCATATAAAGAATATTGAAACGAACAAACACTCAAGCTCTTAAAGGATAAGCACACTAAATAATTAGCCAAAATTATACAAAATTAAAAATCCATTTAACGGTTCTCAAATGTACAAATGCAGTAAAAGTGTAAAAGTAACAAGTATGAATGACACATTTTTTCTTTATATGTGCATTTTTGTTACGCCTGAAGATCCCCAGATGAAATTGTAGCGTTTTTGTATCTAACGAGAAAGACAAATTCGTTTATTTTACCACGTAGAATTAATATGTATGGTTTATTTTTAGTCTTGGTCGCTGTTTTACGTGCTTTGGAAGGCATAGCTGTTACCAAAGAAATTTAATGTGCTGTTTCTTCAATTGGTAGCAATTTGTCTCGCGATTTCGTTTGGGGAGAGATTTCAGACTTATCTCGCCAATCAGACCTTTGCATCTGTTTTGGTTTAAATTTATCTTTGGTTTAAAATTTTACAAACCAGTTTGATTTTTTTTATCATTGTCTTACAGTTATTATAATAATCTGAAACAAAGGGAAATAAAAATTAAACTGGTTTTGAAAAAATTTTAAACCAAAAATGAAATTAAACCACAACACATATAACAACCGCGCGCAGGACTTTTAAATGGCCCTTTGCATGCAGGGTCTTTTCTCCTTTCTCAGAATAATTCATCTTACGATCATTGTGTTTTGAGAGCAAATTTTCATCTCATCAATCTCGCTTATTTATTCAACTATACTGCTCGTTGGACTTTCTGAAAACGAAAACTGTTAAAATTGATCTCACGAAAGTAAGCTTCAATTAAAAAGTGCACATTAAAATTGAAATAGGGTGTTGTATAAAGCATTTAAATTCGCTGTATAAGGTTTTGTTGTGAGCGCACTTTTAAGGGATACAAATAAAACCAAACGTTGTCAGCGCTTTGGGCGATGCTATTTTTATCCTGCGTGGCAGGCGTTGATCGCGCTTCTCTTTTTCCCTTCTCTCTCCCCTTTAAACGCCTCCACGCGCACGCAGGTTATGCTATTTCATTTTCAGTTGGAGGTTACTTTTCACTCGTAATTTCCCTCATTTTCACTTCAAAATTAAGCTGCGTTTCAGCGACAGAAATTGCAGTCTTGCTATGGTAGTTTAATCATTTTTAAATACAGCAAACTTAGAATTGTCGGAAAGCACAGTCTCCGGGTCTTAAAAGAATGAAATCTTCATAAAAACAAATTGGCCGGCCTTAAATCTCTTTTTGATTTTAGCCTTGAAACTTCGTTACCAAAACGAATCATTCGCGCAATTTTAAATAAAACAAAAACTCTTCCATTGGCAGGAGGCCATTATTATGTTTTTCATGTTTTTTTTATGCACGGAAATTTATTTACGCCGTGGTAATAAATTACACAGATCCAATAGGCCAATTCCGATATATTAATATTCTAACTTGGATCCGAGGCTTGGTGGAATAAAATAGAATAAATGATTTATTCATCCCCGAACCTCGACGTGATATCTGTTGTTTTATCCCCCCAAACCACGGAGCCAAGTTAGAATTTTAATATATCGGAAATAGCCTATTGAAAGCACCAAAAAAATAATAAAAAGGCTAGTAACGAGAAATTGCTGTAAACATGAATCATCCACTACTGACTGCTTGCATTTATTAACATCCTCACGCCTTCTTCAATTTTATTTTGCAGATTTCGATTTAATGCGAAATGGAAACTTTGTGGGTTTTCATCGTCATCCTGTTGGGCCTATCGTTAGGTAAGAAATACACGATATATTCTTAAATTTTATCCAAATCTCAAAATAATACACCAGTTACGTTTACCCACAAGATAAATTTCATTGCCAAAAGCTTTTCTTTAACCAACGTTAACTATTACTACCAAACAATTTAACAAACATTTTTAGTCAGTCACCATTATTTGCGAACCTTCGCTAACTGTCTCAGAACTGTGGGACTCAACTAACACGGCCGATGTTAGTCTAAGATCTACGTGCCCTAACATCTTTTTTTATAAGAATCTATTTTATAAGAATATGGGGGTGAATTTTGGGATTTTTTAAGAATTTTTGAAGAATAAACCCGGGGGTGAGATTTTTAAAAAAATATATTTTTTTTTTTAAAAAAAATTTTTTACCCGGGCCCCCAAAAACCGGGGCCCGGGGAATATTTTTTTTTTTTTGGGGTTTTTTGGAAAATTAAAAAAAAAATTTTTTAAAAACCAAAAACCCGGGGCAAAGGGGGGAATTTAAAAAAAAAAGGAGAAAAAAAAAAAAACAAACACAAAAAAAAAGAAAAAGAAAAAAAAGAAGAAAAAAAAAAAGGGGGAAAAAAAGATTTAGTTCATGTTGCCAGGAGAAACGAAGAGTTCTTGGTTATATGGGTCTTGCCTGATGCCACTTTACAAAGCATCTCCTGCTGACGTCATTGGGTTTTGAGGGTCTTTCTCGTGCAAGAAAAGAAAGATTTAAAAGAAAAAAGAAGTTTACGCGCTCTTCCTGTCAGACAATCATTAGGTGACATGTTCTCATTCTTTTTTTTTTTTTCAGACACTTCCCAAGTCAAAGGTAAGTTATTTCTTTTATTCGCTATATGTTCACGTTCTATTCAGCTTATTCACGTCAAATCATGAGCATACTTGACTTATGGCCATAACCCTAGGTGGGTATAGGGCCGGAAATCATCATGGGCATACGCTTTCATGAAAATCAGAAGACGTTGTTCCTATTTAGACAAATAAAAGGAGAGAGTATTGCCAACCCTGGGTTTGAAACTGACCTAAGGGTTAAGGAGGGCTGTGTCACTGAGATTGGGCAAGCTTACCTTAAGCTTGTTTAAGGCCCTACAGAAACAGTGGCATGAGTTTTTTTAGGGTTGTTAGCAGCTAGCTTTTTCCGGAACTGGCCATATGGGCCAATGCATGACAGCGTTATATGCTCAAAATAAACTAGCCAGGAACACTGCCACGGAGATTTTAATGCTTTTCGGTAAAAAGAACTACAATTGGCAAATAGTTCTTCTCGTACAGGCAATGCACCTAGTATATCAAGATGGAGATATAAAGTAAATTGTTGTTAAGGGAAGAAGAGAGCAATAATAATGTTTAGGTGTTTTTCCAGTCCATTAAGGACAAAACTTGAAAAAAATCAGCCTGATTTTTTACTACACAGTTGATGATCTTAAGTTCCTGATTAGCAGTTGCAGGACGCGTTCTTTCAACCTGTAAATGGCCCGCCACTGTCTCTGTCTTTTTAGAGCCCTACGTTGGGGGGCATGGTCCCCGGCACTCAGAATTTTTTAATATCACTTGTTTGTCGCTTTAGTACACTCGCATGGCGATTTTTAACAAAATTGGAGCACTATTCGTAGTTTCCATATGTCTCTAGGCTCTCGAAGTTTTGAAGTTAGAAACTGGTGACAGTATCCCTTTAATGCGAATTATTCTCAACCCTTTGCCACCTTCGTGCAGTTTTTACGTTTGTATTATTTTTATATTTGCTGGTTTTGGAATTTGTTCATGGCGCAATTTACAAGTTGCCACTTTGAAAGCGAGGCTTGGTGATGAAACAAGCCGGGTTGACGTAAACATGCATGTGTGCTATTAAATTAAAAGTGGCTATGTCACGAGGATTTCGCAGCATTTTAGCCCATCTAAACTGTTAAAGGAAGATATAACCTTAATTTGCGGATATAAATCCACCTAGGGCTACAAATATCATTTTTTTTTTTATGACTCGGATGCCCGGAAACAAATTGAAAAAGTTAGCCTAACGTTTTCAAGTTGCAATATAGCATTTTTAAATAAAAATGGACTGTTATTTTAAGGTTCCCTGCGGCGCAAATATAAATTTTGGCTTTTCAAAAATCTGGTAAAATCGATCTGTAAGATAATCCCTTTAGTCCATAAAGTTCGTAAGGTAAAGTTTGGAGACATCGTTGAGGGGCTAATGATCCAACAATTCCGCCCAGCTTGAACAAACAAGTCATTTCTTATGTTTCAAACTTTTCCCAACGGGAATTACATAAGATATGTATGCATGCGTGCGGACGTTCATTTTTAACCCTGATGATGGCAAACAGCCGAAAACGTTTGGTTTCAACATTTTAATTTTACAATTTTTAACTTTTTAGCCTTGTAAATACAGTGGAACCCCGATATAACGATATGCCAAAGGAGCAGTAAAATAATATCGTTATATTGAGGAATCGTTATATCGAAACTCCCGATATAACGATATAGCCGTAAAATAACCGAAAATATCGTTATATCGGGGTAAACCTAATATTATAAAGTACTTTTTAATGCATATTAGAGAAGGATGAAGAGAATAATTTTGATAAGAAGGCTAAAAACACAGTATTATTTTCGTATATCATCGTACAAAGCTGTTTTTTAGAAACGTTAGAGATGATTACCGTAATGTTATTGCATTAAATTCGATATTTTGCAAATAAAGTGTGACGGTGTACTGATAAAATCGTTATATCGGGAGGATTTTATCGTTCGGTCCGCTACATTATCATCGTTATATCGAAGATCGTTATATCGGGGTTTAGTCCCATACATTTTACTGTAACTTTTGTCGGGACATAGAATATTCATCGTTATATCGAGGATCGTTATATCGGGGTTCCACTGTAGCATACATAGTCCCTTTAATTACTAAATATCAGTGTTTTAATATTTCTATCAATTAAGGTGAATGCAAGGATCAGACTATGGACATCGCGATTTTTGGTGACAGATCAAGAAGCATGAACAAGGGGCAGCGAAACAAGCTCATATCATTGGTTAATAACCTGATTGACAACTTGGGCGTCTCCTCTGAAGGAAATCGCTTTGCTATTGGCAATTTTGGCCCGAGTACTGGCATTGCCAACAATTTTGGAGATTCGTTGTCCCACAACGCAAAGAATTTGAAGGACACCGTAAAAGAGAGATTTATCTATGAGCCAGAAGATTGGGGAACGCGTACAGATCTTGTCCTGAATAGGGCAAGAACCGAGCTGTTTACCCCAGAGGAAGGAGATAGAGAAGGGGCCAAAAACGTCTTACTCATCATAACTGATGGAAAACCTTACATCGCAAAAAAAGATAAAAAACCGTTCGTTCCATTTTCAAAATCCACGAAAGCATTGGAGGTACTTGAACTTTAATTTTTTTTATCGTTAATGTTTTTGCTTCATGGCACATGTGACGTTTTCATTTCATAAAGGTTTTATGTACATTAACCGATGTGTTTTCAAAGTTGATTTCAAGATTTCCCAAAGAAATGCATCCAAGACTTCCGAAATTTCCAAAGCCCATCAAGCTATGCCGATGCCAAGTTTAACCATTCAACTACTTGTCAAAGGGTCACATTTGTGCTGATAGATAAACTGTGATTGTTCGATTATTAACCATAGTTATTCGAACACAACAAAAGTACACCCAGCAAGTATCATACAGTTTCTTGTACACTGCGTGCTCCAAGCTAAGACTTATTTTCACTTAAAGCTTAGTTACAAAAGAGGCATGGAAAATGGAAGCATTTTCATGTAACAATGGAACAAAAAGCTTTATACTGGGCGTAGAAATAGTTTTGTCCCCCTGTAAGAAAGGCAGGCATTGAGACGAAACGTCGGGAATAGTTTTTTGACTACAACGTAGTATTTTTTTTTTTTCATTTATATATTAAAACAAACTGACTGATAAACTTTAATCTTCTTTGAACAGGAGAAGGATGTCAGCATCATTGCTGTTGGAGTTGGCGATCAAATTTGGAAAGAAAAAGAAGCTATGAGAGAAATAGCCGGTAGCAAAGGAAAAGTCCTTTTATATCCTAGTTTTGATAAGCTCTCTAAGATTTTTGAGGACATATTACAACACACTTGTGGTGAGTTGGTGGTGTTTTGTTTTTCTTCCTCTCTCTGATTTCAAACGAAGTTAGGTCAGAAACCCATAAGGGTTGAAACGTGTAACTCCCTATGATTCGCATTGTACAAAGCGTTTGCACATTCGTTTACCCTAAGTACCATATTTGGTAAAACCACGAGAAACATTTAACCAATCAAATTTACTATATTTGGATTAAATTCACAGCGCGCGCTGGCTCGCGCTCGATGGCGTAATCTTGTTTTTGAGACAAGCTTGGTTGAATAAAGTTAAATTTGGTCAAATTCTCCTGTTTCATCTTCTTGATGTAGTCTGGAGAACTTCGCTTCGATACACTTAATGTATTTCTTAAGTTTCTGTAAGAAATGTATGGCGTTTAGGTCCAAATTCAAGTAATTTACCGCAAAACCAAAAATTATGTTGCGTGTGTCATTACGTGTATAAAGCATTCGCGTACAAATTCTTCGTGTTTCCAAATATGGTACTTAGCAAAATGAATATTCAAACGCAGTCTGCGCGCGCGTTACACGTTTCAACCCTTACGGGTTTCTGGTTAGGTATAACAATGAGTCCTTTAAGTAAAAATATCACGAGGTATTAAGTATTACTTTTATCTGGCATAGAATTGCCTTTAAACAGGGCCGTAACTAGCAAGAGGCAAGAAGAGGCACTTATCCCGTCTAGATTGTAACCCAAAACTAAAACCAAAATATGTTTACTGAAGAACATTATCCCCAGTTGAAGAAGATTGATGGTTTTTATTGGAGAAAAAAAAATAAAAAAGTGTTTCAGAGCATCTAGATTTCCAAATTTTCTGAAGGCCGTGCCCCCAAAACCTCGCAGCAAGATCTCGGCCTCGTCTTTGCCAAAGGTCTGGTTACGGCCCTGCTTCAAAGCGATGAAAATCTCAAAACAATAGTTTACCAAGGTGGCAAAATACCACAGAGGTATCGAGGTGTTCAAAGATTTAGGGGTAAATTTTTCAAGATGTGCCATTCACTAAGTAGGTCCTAGGACGATAAATGAGATTTGGTGTTAAAACGACTTGATCGGAAAAGAAACTAAGAAAACCCGGATGGCGTATTAATAAATTTTAATAAATAAAGGGAAGATCCTCGCAGATTCTTCATCCGCAGTTCATATATGTGATTTCATAGATTCATTATTTCAATAAATTTTAAACAAGGAGATCTTTCATTTTGTACACTATGAAGCTTTTCAAATTTCTTCTGTTTGCCATTTATCATGTTTCATTATCACAATCTTCCAACAAATGCATCTGCTCTCTGAGCTGCCTAAAAGATCAGTAAATTTAGATCCCTGTTATGCTATGGAGGCCATTCTTCAAAAAATCATTCCACCTTTGCCCTGGTGTAACGAGACAGATGGTTAGGGATTTGTCAAAAGAGTTATTTTCTGTCTTCTAGCGGCAAATAAGATTGACGGTGGCTACACTGATTGGTCAGCTTCTGAGTGCAGTGTGACCTGTGGAGGAGGAACAAAGACACTTACAAGAACCTGCACCAATCCCCCGCCATCTAACGGTGGAAAGGACTGCAGTGAACTGGGACCAGCTGAGATGACAGAGGAATGCAATACAGAAGCATGTCGTAAGTGTTTTCTTATGTATTTTGGAACTGCGCATGCCCTGAACTGTGTTCTTGTGATTTTGAACCGACAGATATCCAAAATGTTTCGTCTTTTGAAGAATGGTCACTGCAGCGAAACGTAACGGTGCAATTTAATTTGGGAATTGACTTTATCACTTTTGTAAAGAGGACACGAATATTACAAGAAGATAAATACACGATGTACCAGTAAATAGGCCGATATAAGCTGAGCTAACGATATTAGTCAAGCTGTGAAGCAATCATATCTAATGATTTACTTTTCCAGCGATTGACGGTGGCTACACTGATTGGTCAGAGTCTGAGTGCAGCGTGACGTGTGGAGGAGGGACACAGACACTTACAAGAACCTGCACCAATCCCCCGCCATCTAACGGTGGAAAGGACTGCAGTGAACTGGGACCAGCTGAAAAGACTCAGGAATGCAATACACAACCATGCCGTGAGTTTTTTTCTTATGTCAGCCGTTTTAAACGGTGTCCCTTTCTTCACAAAAAGATATCTTTAATGTTCTCTCATTTTAAAGACTGATCACTGCAGAGAAACGAAAAGGGTTAAATTGTTATTTGAATTAACTTTAATACTAATACTATTGTAAAGAGGGCACAAAACAAGGCCAGACGGAAAAAGCAAGATATATTACGAAAGTTGCGGATTAGCAACTAAAGTGAGAGTCTAAGTATTTAATCTAAACCTGTTTGTATCAAACTCACTCCAGCAATTGACGGTGGCTACACTGATTGGTCAGCTTCTGAGTGCAGTGTGACGTGTGGAGAGGGAACAAAGACGTTTACAAGAACCTGCACCAATCCCCCGCCATCTAACGGTGGAAAGGACTGCAGTGAACTGGGACCGGATGTGAAGACAGAAGAATGCAATTTACAGGAATGCCGTAAGCTTAATCTGTTTCTACAACTTGTAAGATATCATGGTTGCCTTTCTAATGATACGAGGAAGCGCGCTGTTACAAATTTAAGTTCAACCAACGTAAAAAAGGGACTTTTAAAGGGGCAGTATCACGGGAATTCTTATATCTTTTGGTGTTAATACGATGGATCAATTTTGGTTCTTAACTCCCCCCCCCCCCCCCACATTTTTTTTTTTTTTTGTTTTTTTTGGGGGGGGGGGGGGGGGGAAGGGACCAAAACTATGATAGAATTATGAGGGTGCAGTTAGTGATCAACAAAGGCACTGTCGAATTTGAAAACGTCGGGCAGACGTTTTCAAAGTTTTAGACCACTACTGCCATATCCGTCCGTAGCCAAACCACCTTTGAACAATTTTCATGATAAGCACAGTACATTTTAGCTATATCTGAGGCCATTGTTAATGGCTTCTCATTAATACCAATTCCTTCATTGTACTTTCAATAGCACAAAATCATGGTGACACTGTCCCATTAAGAGATCGGAATACGCGTGAGTTACTCTCAAGACAAAAAAATACGTCACTCATTTTCTTGGTTGGTAAAGAAATATAATAATTTGCTGTTGTCATGCTCGGTCTTGCTAGCTACTACGGAATCAATTCCACATCTTTTTGTGGCCACGAAATATTAATATTCATTATTATGTAAGGAATTTCCCAGCTTCCTGAAATTATAGCGGAGCTCCTCGCTGCAGTGACCATTCTTCAAAAGACGCAGAGCAGAGCCCCATATCCATAGAAAATTAACAAACCCATGCTTTTGGTTTTTCATGGTCATCATGCTAGCGGCATGGTTCGCGGGCGCGTGCGCCTAGTGACGACGTTGCCCCAACATGGCGGCCATACTCCAGAAATAGGTTTAAGGTCATGGTTAATGTCAGCTTACATCTTTGATATTGGACATCTATGTCATGGTCAATTGACAGCTGTCAAAACAAGGTATCCGCTGACCAGTATCACATGACCATATCGCGGGCTTACATATAGAACTCATTGAGGTCGAATGTTTTTTGAAGTTTACCGCTGACCAAGTAATGGTTTATATTGGATCGCGGACTCAAGATCTATATTTTTTCTTTCAACGGTCAGTAAATTCGGATTTACAAAAAGGGCAAAGTAAATAACTGGGGAGCTCCGCTGTTAGACCTGGCCAAATCTATTTAATAACATTACTTAATTTTTTTATTTTTTTTTTATTCTCTACAGTACCTCCATGCGCAGCAGGACTTGACATTGGGATCGTTCTGGACAAATCAAAGAGCGTTAAGATTCCAAACCTAAAAATAGTTATGAACTTCTTGGGGAACCTGGTTAAGAAATTCAACCCTGCACCAGAGGCAGACCACTTTGGCTTCGTCACATTTAACAAAAAGGCCAACTTGGTGTTCAACTTCGCTGATTCACAGTACCACAACAAAGATGCGTTGTTGGAGAAAATAGCCAACGAACCGATAGAATTGCAACTTCAAACTCGCACCGATTTGGCGCTGTCATTGACGAGAGACAAGATGTTTACTCCGGCAGCAGGAGACAGAAAAGAGAACCCAAATGTAATGATTATGCTCACTGATGGAAAACCAACTCATCCCAAAAAGGATTTTGATTTCAAAGCTTTTGCTGATGACATATCTGAAGATTTCAAGGTGCGTTTACTTTATTTGTTACTATATTTAGTTTATTACATGTTTCTTTACTTCTACCTTTAGTTAGTGATAATTGTTTGGAATAACATTGTAGCTTAGCTTTTAAATTTTTAACTTACATTTCGATTTTTAATTAGGTTTTAACTAGATTTTAAATTAGATTATTGTTAATAGTAGATTTTTAACCGTTAGTACACTTAAGAGGGCCACAAATTTATTAGTTGATAAACTATAACGAGTCACCCTTGATAGATAGAGTTGATTGATTGATTGATTGATTGATTGATTGATTGATTGATTGATTGATTGATTGATTGATTGATTGATTGAAACGGTCCCAGTGGGATCTTATGAAAAAAATACCCACGACGCATCGAACGATGGGAGGGATACATGCAGTTTTTCCCATCATCCCGCGTGCCTTGCAAATTTCTCATAGGAGATGATTGGCGGAAAGACTGTCTTTTGACAGCTATTCATGTGCTACCTGCCAATTAATACACCTTCCCAAGTTGTTGTGTATTAAAGTCTGGGTTTTGTTTGTTTCCTTACTGAATTACGGTCAAACCTGTCGATTTTGGAATATCCATGTATAATTACTGACCATGCTTAAATCCAATTATTCTCCTTCCGCAATATATCGACAATTGCAGCCATGAACCAAAACATCAGTGTGGAAGCGACTGAAATTTTCGATGTAATGGAGAGAAAGAGTGAGAAATAGGGTTTAAGGAGGGTAAATAATTATAATAGATAATTACTTCGGCTCACAGCATTATTGGGTATATTGCTGGGGGCTTTGGCCTGCAATATACCCAATAATGCTGTGAGCCTCAGTAGTTATCTATTAACGAAAGTGATCATTACTTGTCGAAATGAGAAATACCGTAGCCCTTGTTCTAAAACGCTGCATTTTTTTGCAAGTGGTTATTTCAATTGGCTTGGGCCAAAAAATCAATTTCTTGCCTTCTGGCAAGAAATTGCAAGCTGGCCGAGTGGTTTAGGGCGCTGTGTGTATCTGGAGGTCCCCAGTTCAAGACCTGCCCTGCCACTAGCTGGATTTGTTTCTCGTTGTCCCGAGCTCAATCCTCGATCACGCGTACACCCCGCTGCCCCTGCAGTGATTTACCTTGTTTTTTCATTAAAATTTTGTTTCTCTTTCAGTGGCATGCGAGTATCTCGTGAGAATGAGTAGTTGACCCTACTTTATTTTTTTTATTTTTTTTTATTTTTTTTTTTATTGCCTTGCATTCCCACGATCGGACAAAATAGGTTCATAGAAAAAACAAATTCATAGCTACTAAATACATCTTACTAGCTTTATTAATTTCTTTTGTACGTATAAATTTTTACTTAAAACATTTTTAAGAAGAACCAAACTTATCTTAAGAAGCCTATGACATTAATTTTTATTCCTTATACACGTTTTTCACTAGTCTATATGATTTTTTATTTAAATTAACATTGTAGTTGAAGAGTAGCGAGAGAAGCAAAGCGCTTTATGATGATGATGATTATTTATTATTATTATTATTTATAAATGCATCCTGTACAACAATTTTTTTATCATTTTACAGGAAAAGGAAGTTTTTATTGTAGCAGTGGGGATTGGTGCCGGTGTAACCATGGACGTCCTGCATCAGATCGCAGGCGATGGCCGTGTGGTACAGGTGGACGACTTTAGCAAACTGGATAAAATGTTGACGACCATCAAATCAAATGTCTGCTCTGGTATGTCGAGTTTCATAGAGGGTTACCTAGGGTATTATTGGGGGCCGAAATATAAAGTCACTGTCACGAGCTTCACTTCAAACATTTACGAGCCTAAAAGAAGGCATTTTACATTAAAGTAGAAAATTCTACAAATAGTGATCCAGTTTTGTTCAGAAAGTTACTATGCTAGTGTTCTAAGTAGAACCACTTATATTTTAACCCTTTGATGTATTATTTAATCTTTTTATCCTTGTGCGTTTTTTCCGATCAGTTCGGAAGTTAACTTTTTATTTTTCTTATATTCTTTATCACTTGATCCTTTGATTTAAACTAGTTCAGTATACAGTATGGGGTAAGGGGAGGGGTGGTGTTAGTTTTGTCCATTTTTATCAATCTATTTTTAATGGGTGGGATAAATTTTATATACTTTTAATAGCATATACTAAAAAATTTAGGGAAATAAATAAACATTTAATTTTAAGTCCCACGTTTATACATGAGCTTCTCTGGCTCGGAAATTGAGGGAGACCTCAAGAGATTCCCACGTATGGACTATTAAAAGTGCTCCAGTTTTGTAATTGAATTGTATTGTAAGTGATATTTATGTGATGACATCAGGGACGGTTTGATCTCAACTTGAAAAAGTCAGGCTGATTTTTTCAAGTTCTGCCTTTGTGGTTTGGAAAACAGCTAAAAACTTACAACGGCTCGCATCTTCCTTCAACGCAACTTGTTTTATATCTTCACCTTGATGTTCTAGATGCATTTCGTGAACGAGCAGGACAACTTTTTAGCATTTTTTACTGAAAAGCAGAAAAAACCGTAACAGTGGATGATATTAACGCGAAATTAAAAAATTCGCGTTAATTTTAGTAGAGTTATTTAAACAGACCGGTTCTAGGACTTTGAACTTACTTAAATAATTTTCCGCTTTTCGCTTTAATCATAAAACACACTCAAGACACTCAAGACTAGACACTCAACCCTTACAGTGCCTCTTTCCACATAGTTTATGGGTACCTGCAAACTATTTAGTTTAGAGCAGTTTTCAATTAAGTGCCGTAAAACCAAAACCAAAACCAAAGTAATTACTCTGACCAATCACAAACGACACAAACAATCCAGTGAACCAATCAAAACTCGAAGCAAATACATGTAGCTGGCACGAAGCACGGGAAAACGTGCGCAAGCTAGCCACGATTGGTTTTGGTTTTACTCGCTCCTGATTGGCTGAGAAAGTGGCGCGAGATTTTTAAGCCAATCACTAAGCGTAGTAATGCAAAACCAAAGCAAACGCAAAGTACTTTCGACACTCAAGTGAAAACCGCTCTAAGGGCAACCTTGTTAAATACTGGGAGTATATCTGTGATGGACTAGCATCCAACTCATAAAAGTAAAATACTCCTTGTCACTTGAATGCTAGAAACTGAAGAATGCAACTGAAGTTTAAACATCGGAAATAATAAACGTTACCAAGTTTCGCGACACCTACGATCGAAAAAGATCGTAGGCGTCTTTTACGATCGGTTAAGACCGATCTCTCCGACACTTACGATCGGAAAAGATCGTAGGCGTTTTTTACGATCCGAAAATATAGATCTTCCCGACACCTACGATCGGATAAGATCGTAGGCGTCTTTTACGATCAGAAAAGACCGATCTCCCCGACACCTACGATCGTTTCTTTTGCTTTAAAAGGAAGCCCGCCTTTCTTCGTAAAAACTAACTCCGCAAAATTAACCTACAACCAATAAGTACTGAGAAGATTAACTAACTAACTAATTAATTTTGAGTGCAAAATAATTTTTATCGACAAAACCTCATTTGTCCTTATTTCAGAATAAAGACGTTTGATTATCAGAGCAGCCCCAAGAAATGGACGGGATCAATAGGGTTATTGCCGTGAGATATGTTACCTGAGGCTAGGCGCTGAAAACGGCTACTGAAGTTCTACATCATGGGAAGATATATAATTCATCAACAACATCCTTAATCGTGATTTATGGGAAGAATATATATTTACCATATATATCGAGGTTTTAAGGGTTAATTATAGAGTTATACGTATGGTATAAATTGTGCTTCTTGCGTTAGCATGGAATATGTACTTGAATTCGAACTGGATAAATACACAATAAAGGTTATTAAAAGGGACAATGATACGTCTACAGCAGTTGATTTAGCGCAGATTTTTAAGCTAGAGTGGAAAAGCAAAAGAATTAAATGTTCACAGCTTAAGGTGACAAAAATCCATATGCCCCCTTTTTCGCTTCTTCATCATCATCATCACTTTGTTTACCCTCGGATTTGAAGAGTAGCTATACAGCTAATATCTCCGAGCATCACGAAGAGAAACAACGGGCAAAGAGCAGACCACAACACCGGGAACTCCATGCCCACTCTACGATAAGCGTGTGGGTCTTACGCCCCGCGACCATAACACTGAAGATGCAAGAGACGGGGCCGACGGTTTAATTCGGCAGTTTTGCTTTATGCGAGAATTGTAAAGAACATATCAGCTTAGCTCTGAATGAGACAATGAGTACGTGAAGAAAGACCTTTTAAAAATCCAGGGCAAATTTGAATGTATCAATTGGAAGGTCCGAGAGAGAGTTTCCACTAATAAACACTTTTCCATTCAAAAAGTTGCAAATACATCATTCTTTTATTTTAAGTCATGTTCTTGCGCTATTTCAGTTGATTGCACCCATATATCCTTTAAAAGGATCAATCCTTCTCTATACATACAACTGAAGCTTCACGTTTACTAATATTCTAATTACCGCATAATCTCACCATAGGCCTCTCTGGGACCCCAAATCGCCCAAAATCGCCCAAAGTCGCCCAAATCGCCCAAAAGTCGCCCAAGTCGCCAAAGTCACCCTAAGTCACCAAGTTGAAGAAGTAAGTATCAACTGCATCCCATGCACATGAACCACACTGACGGCGCACCAAAGCCAAGTCGCCAATCCCCCAGTGCCAGCCCAAATGCCGGGAAAAGCAAACGCCAGCGCCAGCGCCCAAACTAGGCGACGGGTCCCAGAGTAGGCCTCACCATTAATAATATCAAAGTTTGACATTTTGGATATTTCCCTCGCACCAATATAATCGGGTTTCTGCGACTGCTCTAGTAACATGCTACATTCCAAGCGCATGGTCATGCAAAGATTTGGTCACGAAATTGTATTTTCCCTTTAAATGACTCTTGCATTGATAATCTACCCCTGATCTCAATTTACTGATATTTATTGACGCTTTAAGGTGCCTCCTACAATTGTCATTGATGTCTTGTATATAGCGCCGGCCGACACTTTATTCTGTTTAGAGACCCCAAGCAATTTTAACCGCGGTACAAAGTGTTAATCACTAGGGTTCATTGTAGCCCTCTGGCTGGCGTGATGCTCATTTAACTCTGCTTAAGGAAAAGCAGAAATTAAAAAACAAGTTAAGCAAGCTTACCTTGACGTGTATCCTGTTCACACTTCAAATCTGTTCCTTGCTATAAACAGTGGTTACCAGTGTTTATTGACTGTTAATGAAAAAAAATTGTTAAAAGGACGTGTTAAGTTATAGTTTTACTTTATAGAAAGATGTTGACATTGATCGTATGAAGTACATAAACTCCTCCAAGCAAAAATTCTTTGTTGTCTTACTTAAAAAAAAGTGTTACAAATTTTTGTTGAAAATTCGTCTTCAGGTAGACAAACCACTAAATCTCGAAATAATTGAAAAACGGATACACTGTTTTAGACTAGAATTTGAGAAACTGAGGTGGCCCTGTTATAAAAAAAAAGTTGGTTACAGCTATAGTATGTATGGTAGCCTCTGTTATTTTGAAATCACTTGCAAATAAAACTGTGGTCATTTGTTATCATATTAGTGTTGTTTGGTACAAAATTAAAGGCTGTCTTCTGAAGAAATTTTTGTTAACGAAAGCCACACCCTACAGCGATAATAGAAAAGTTCCTTGAACCCCCGTCTACCTTTTGTGCCCAGCTGATAACGCTCCAAAAAGGCTTTACTTACCCCAGCATTTGGGTCAATGGATTGTTGTTGTTCTCAGCTTAATTTGTGGTATTTTCTATCAATTATATTCATAATTTCTTGCAGAAGGTCTACTTCTGATTTCATGATCACACAGTTACTCTTGAAGACGATAACCACATTATCGGATTAAAATATAAGAAATAATATAGTAAACCAAAAATACCGGGTAAAGGCATTTAAGAGGCTCTGTATAAACGAATTTTCAAGTTTAAAAGTGATCCCAACTGAACCGTCATGCTTTTTCAGTCAACCTTTGTTATTCTTTCACTAAAGTAAGCATAAATTACCAATTAACTACACGTGCTTATTTTCTTTGAATTCTGTTACTTTTGAATAACAATTAACTTTGCGGTTGTTTTATGGTGAAGGAAATGTAACACCGACTTTCTTGGCTTTATTGTCCCTTTCTGCCATTCTTTCATAAGGCCCGGGCCAAATGTCGAACTTCACATGAGACCAACTAAACTGAGCGAATTTAAAAGTTCATGATAAGTTAAGTTCGACGTTTTTGACTCAGTTGAGTTCGTCCGACTGAATTAGGATCGACCAACAATTTTTTTGCCTCGATATTCTTTAGTTGCTGCTCTTAATTTGGTTCGACGGTCGGCTCCACGAATTTTGTTCGACGTTTGACCAAACTGTCGAGCTTTACCTGTTTGGGTCGACCAAGATTGCAATTAAGTTCGTCTCATGTGAAGTTCGACGTTTCAGCTGACGTTTAGCCCGGGTCAAAAGTCTGTGAAAATTTTTGTAGGAAACTAGAGATTTATGAAATTGTACGTGGAGTGAACTCCGTAGGACTTTTATGTATAAAATTTAGAAAGTAGTGCTCTTCAGAAACAAGTGAGAAGCAAAAAGGTCGAAAGACCGAATTTCATAATACGGCAAATGCAGAAATGTCACAAACGTTGTAAACAAAGTCTTGTAACAATATACAATGGACGCACGCCAGGAGTCGCGTAGCTCTGTCATTCATTTGCGTAATTTAGAAAAAAGTCCGATCTGTTTACAAGTAAACAAATATTTCCTTAAAGTTTCGAGAATAAAAGAAAGACTACTTTTTAATAATAAATTAATAGTGCTGCCGTAATTACTAGCATCCGAAGCGAACACGTTTTTATGTTTACACGAGTCAAAATGTGCCAGGCGTTCTTTCGGTCGATGTCGGCGATGTTTGGTTCACCTTGGCCATAAAGGTCAGCTTCTTATTAAAAAGACTACATAAAACCTTACCTTAATTAATGTTTTCCTTTAACGTTTCTTTAATGTTCCATTTGACGAGGTGGTTCAGTCAAACTCGGCTTCATCGTTTCAGACCGGTTTTTGGATTTCTCACGGAAACGAAGCCGCGAGTGAAGTAGACTGGAAACGAGTTTTTGACAGTGGTGCGCATGCAGCGGCGTTTTTTCTTTTTGGCGGGAAACTGAGCGATACAACAGATCAAAATTTATAAACAACATCATTTCTCTTGCATAATAACATAAAAAAAAACTCGGATGTTTTAGAGTTTAGAAATAAACGGCCCAAATTTTAACTTTTCAGTGTTTATTGCAACCAATTTATGGTGAAACCAATATTCGAAAATTACAGAACTTAGCCGGTCAATCAGTAGTAAATTGAGGTCCCCATATTCATAGGCGTCGGGCGGGGGGGGGGGGGGGGGCGGCCCCCTTGGCCCCCGCCATATTTCTGTAACAAAGTAGTACACCAACGTGGCAGCCAGAAAGATCTGTAAGGAGACTAAAAAACAGATTTCCCTATCACTGACGCAAGTTTAACTAAAGAATTCCTTAGTTATCATTTTAGACTCTGAATAGTATACAGTCAACTCTCTCTTAACGGACACCTCTATAAGACGGACACCACCATAAGACGGACACTTGGTGATGGTCCCTGCCGTTTTTCAGTCATTTTACTGTAACAAAACTCTCTGTAAGACGGACACCTCTCTAAGACGGACAACGGACACTTTGAAACCGCTAACGGACACGAACAAAAAGTTATTTTTTTTAGTAAATAATACTTCGAAACTTGGTATCAACATAAAGCCAGCACCTTTAAAATACCAAACTTACCAAAACAATCCGCTATAACGTATTACTTCTCTGCTTAAGTAAATGTCACCAAAGAGGTAGTTTCCTACTTACAGTATGATCGTTTGTAATGAACAAACAAGTCGAATTTCTAATATTATTCTTGTTCCACTTTATGAGTTTTGCTAAAGTAAGCGACTCAAAACAGACGTGTATTCGTTATGCATAGCCGTTTAGCTTTATCTTCTCAAAATTTTTGATGTTACGTTACCTCGACGGACAGTTCGGGCCGGTCCCGACGGTGTCCGTCTTAGAGAGAGTTGACTGTATCTGAATATATTTAAAGTCGCGTTGCAGGCTGTCTCACATTTCAAAAGGCTCGATCTCTCAAAAGAAGTAGACTAGTGAGACAAACCTTTTTCCAGTAACTAGTAACAGTGTAGTAACACTGATGTCAAGAACATGCTAAAAACGCCTGGCGGGATCAGTTATTTTCTCTCACGCTTTGAGTAAGTAAGTAAGCAAAAACTTTATTTTTTCCTAAACCTTTATATTTGTAATTAAATCAAGGGCATCGAATTAGCTTTCTATATTTTGCCTTTTGCCATTTCTATTTTTCTGTTTGTTTTTTGCTTTGTATTTTACTCATTGTAATTTTGAAATGGAATAAATAAATAATTAATAAATAAATAAATAATTGTATGAATGTTCGCTAATCCATAAAATATCGACATTTAATGGCAGCTGGTTACAACTCCATCGCCTCCATTATTTCCATGGTAACATCTCGTTAATTGAAAAGTCCGGCCTTGTTTACAATACAATACATACTAGTTATGCAACGCTTTCGAGTGGTATACTACACACGAGCCAGGCGAGTGGATGCCAAGAAAATACAAGTGACAAGTGGGATATTCCAAGTATACCACGAGAAAGTGTTGTGTAACTATTTTATACCATGCCAAGAAAATACGCTTACTAAATTCGCGAGAATACAGTCGCAGCGCACTATGGGAAGGTGGGTAAAATACCGTCGATATACAACGGCTCCTGTATTCTAATTGGCTGCATTTTTTATGGCATGGTATAAAATACAGTAGTCGTTTAATGTGTCGTACACTAAGCAATAAGGTGTGACATTGCACAAATGTCACACCAGCTAGTTTACAGGTATTCCACCTAAATTAGTTAGTTGTTTGATCACCAAAATATCTTGTTAGCCCAACTGACAAACAAACAAAAAAATAATCAATACACAAGAATGTCGTTGTTTTCACTTGTTTTGGGTGATTCAATTGAAATGAAAACCCATTATTAAGAACCCACGAATGGGATACCTGCCGTTTATTTATTTTCCGGCCCAATACGTGTGCGTGCGCAGGCTACATTTCACACTGTTTTACCGTAAAGGGGATCCCCTAGAAAAGTTTGAGAGAACTTGCTGGGATCTCCTGGCAATTATATCACTGCTATGTAAATAATGAGAATTGTAAGAAGCTATGGGACAAATAAATCAATTCAATTCAATTCATGATTATTTTGATTAGCAAAATACCTAATTAGCTCAACCAGGGCGATCATAGAAAGCTGAAAAGCGGCAACATCAAAGGTAGCTGCCAGCCCCCACTAGGGCTTTCCACAAGTTGCTCGAGATTTCTAAAAAAGTTGCCCGTAATTTCTCAAAAAGTTGCTCAAAAGTTGCTCCAAAAATCAAAAGTTCTCTATATAAAGTCGACTCCCCAGATACCCCTTACAGAAAGGACAAAATAGGGTGGAACGGATTCACGAGTTTGTATGTTTTAATGCAGAAGAGGACAGAAAGAGAGAAAGTTGAAACACTTAGATGTTCCTCGAAGTCTTCGGCAAACTTCGTAAATCTGGAAACGTTCGTATTGCCTTTGAACAACGCTCGGATAACCTTCGGAGATCTCGGTCTGTAAATGCCCAAAATGCAACAAGTTGCTCGAGAGGAAAAAAGTTGCCGAAGGGGAAAAAGTTGCCGAATCCTGAAAAGTTGCCAAAAAGTTGCCGAGCAACTTGTGGAAAGCCCTAGCCCCCACTGAGCCCAACAGACAAACGAACAACAGAGATATACGATATATAAAAAAACACTACACAAAATTTCGGTGTTTTCACTTTTTTCGGTTCAAGAAATAACAACCGTTTACAAAAGCCCACAAATGAAGATATGAGATACCTACCTTAATTTTGACTCAGCAAAACAAAAACCTCGTTAGCCCAATTGAGCTCCGAACAAAAGTGATGTCAATGCACAAACTTGTCTTTGTTGTCAATTGTTTTCGTTTATTGAATAACCGACATTAAATCAATATGAATATTAAAAATTACCCTTCATAAAGCACCCGCAAATGCGAGTTTTTTTCACTAACCATATTTTGTCTGAAGACTGGTCATCGAGTTCTGAAGTCAAAAGGTATGTTAAGGATTACGAGAAAGTTAACTGGATTCTTTTTTTAAAAAAAAATTCAATGTTGTGAACAACGTTTTTTCTGTTTGTTTTCTTACTTATATTTCGCTAGAAAGTTAAAGGAACTTGAATTTTTAAGGAAAAAGCTTCTCCAAACTATATTCTTTCGATAAAATGTTGGACCCCGAATAAGGTCATTAGTTTTAAATAAACACCCTAGGTGTTTATTCCAGGTATCGGCGTTTATTTGACTGATTCGCGTTTTTTTTTTTTAATCCAACTGTATGAAATTGATTCTCATCAATCATAAGGCGTTTATATTCACAAAAAACAGAAGCCCTGTGAAATTTATTTCACCCCTTAAGCCTGGTTTTCACTAGCGACGCAAGCACTTATAAGCGCGATCACGCAAAAAAGACAAATTTTGATCCTTGGCATTGTGCTTGCCGCAAGCACAAGCACAAGCATCCAAATGCAATGCGCTTGTGCTTTTGCTCGAGTCGAAGCCGTTTTCACGTGAAAAAAGAGCTGTTATCCTTGCGCTTGTGCTTGCGTCGCTAGTGAAAACCAGACTTTAAGAGGGGCAGCAAAAAGATTGGTGCACAGCAGTCTACTGTCAACTAAGAACCCAATTTTCAGTACTTGTTCTAGTTCATTGATTATCGAAATTGGTGACATTCTATCCTTGTTTTGCTGGAGTTTCGGTTAATGTTTGCTATTACTTTAGGGAATATTTTAAGTTTTCAGTAATACTTTTGTGTCAGGCTTTAGTTACGCTGAACCCCAAATAAATGTCGACTTTGCCATAAACGCCGGGTTAATACGGTTTGTGTTTCAAATAAACGCCATGGAGTTAAATCGAGAAATTGTGGTTAAGTAACTCTTGCCAGTTTTTCTTCAATTTTGTGCAATGAAAATTTATTTTTATAAATCGCTTCTAGTATATATCTTACCGACTAAGCGTTTTAGCATTTTTCTCATACTGAGATCATTTTTCTCCAGGAATGAATTTTCTTTCCAACATATGTTTATTAGGTTTTTGTCCAACGCGTTTGAAATACTTACGGGGTTTTAGATATAACTTTTTTTAAAAAAAAATTAATAGATTATTTAAAAACGATTCATTTAACTTTTAGCTAAAATAACGTAATTACGTGCAGTTCTGGCAGAGCTAAGTACAACACCCAAATAGAATATCAATGCTTTAGAATAATACATTACCTTGGGACAGCTGCGAACCATTGAAGTGAAATTTAATCAATTTGCATTGATTTTATGCATGCCTGCCCCAGAGGAATAAGTATTTTTTCATGCTATCTCATATCTTTACTCTATTTAATTCCGAAAGATGCAGCGTGGACAACAGTATTTACAACATGTAGAATCGGAGGCCACAACTTTTTCCTTAAAATTGACTATGAAGCATTTGCAACCCGTAAGCTGAAGATACCTGGCCAAGTTTGTGGTCCAAGTGAACAATCGCTGGACATAAAGATTCCAGTATTTCCTGAATTTTTTTGTCAAAATTAACGAATATGTAGAATATTATATATATATATATTTATACCATGCCATAGAAAATACAGCCAATCAGAATACAGGAAAGCCGTTGTATATTCGACGGTATTCAACCCAACCTTCCCATCGTGCGCTGCGATTGTATTCTCGGCGAAATTTAGTAAGCGTATGTTCTATGGCATGGTATAAAATAGTTATACAACACTTTCTCGTGGTATACTATGGAATATCCCACTTGTCACTTGTATTTTCTTGGTATACACACTCGCCTGAAGGCTCGTGTGTACACCGGGAAAATACAAGTGACTCGTGGGATATTCCATAGTATACCACTCGAAAGCGTTGCATAACTAGTATATATTTTTTTTTTATGCAGTTCGATTCTCAGATCGTCGTGCAGTATACTTGCTGTGACCTTTTGCCCCTCGAGCTTTCTCTTTTTTCTGGCAACATTTTAGTCGATTGCATTAATCGGCATCCTCTCACTTTTTTAATGTCTTTCAGATTTCAAGCAAGTTACTTGTGATGGAATCTTTGTGGGTCAGTTTCATCGTCATCCTGTTGGGCCTTTCTTTAGGTAAGGTGATGAGCTTCTGGCCAGAGACGAAGCACTTGCCTCGTCTAGACTTTTACCCAAAATGAGAAACTTTTTTTTTGTTGGGAAAATAATCCGCAGTTGAGCAAGATTGATTTTTCTCAAGAACTACCTCATGAAAAATGTCACTGAAAGCGTTTCAGAGCTTCTAGATTTCAAAATTTTCTGGGGGTCATGCTCCAAAACCCTCTACTCAAGATTTCGCCGCGTCCATGCAAAGGTCTGTTTACTACCCTGCTTGTAAGGAATACGGATACAGCATTAATTCTATTCAAATCTAAATTATAATCCACCAGTTACGTTTATTCACTGGATAAATTTCATTGCCTAAAGCTATTCTGTAACCCAATTCCGGTAACAATTTAACTAACATTTTAAATCAGTCATCATTTATCGGCGAACTTTTGCTGACTGTCTCACAACTGTGGGACTGAATTTACAAGGTCGATATTGGATTTAAAGGCACACTATTAAAGACTAAACAAATGTTGCTAGGAGAAACAAGGAGCTTTTGGTTGAATGTCTTTAATTGGCCTGGCCAAGAAAGACAAGAAAAGTCAATAATTATGTAAAACCATGCCAATAGATCAAATTGTTACTGGGGAGACATGATTGAAGTAAATTCAGAGGAAATAAAAAAAGACAGACTTGGTTTAATTCCCTTTAAGTATTATCGACGCTAATAAGGCAAACAATTTGAGTTTGAAAGCAAGCCGAGTGCCAGACAACTTATAGTCCAAATTTTTTATCATACCTTAAGGAACAGGTTTACATGTCTTAAATTATGAACAAAATCTATTATGTTTCTAAATAATGTAGTTATAACTTTCGAGGGTGTTTTTATTCGGACCGCGTCCTACACCTGAGTGAGCTGGTATAATAACAACTTCAAGAACAACAACCACAACGATGATTTCGACGACCTTTCTTTGCATTCAAGTTAAATAGTAAGAATTGAAAGAAATAAAGTTTGCACGTTTTTCTTCTGTCAGATTAATCATTACTTGACATGTTCGAATTCTTCTTTTTTCAGACGCATCCCAAGTCAAAGGTTTGTTTTTTTCTTTTATCAGCTCTTCCCTTTATGTTTACGTTCCCACGACAGGGCCGTAACTAGCAAGAGGCAAGACGAGGCACTTACCTCGTCTAAATTTTTGCCCAAAATTAAAAACAAAACATGTTTTTTTAAGGAAAATAATCCGCAGTCGAACAAGGCTGAATTTGTTCAAGAAATACCTAATGAAAAATGTCTCTAAAAGAGATTCATACCTTCTAGATTTCAAAATGTTTTGGAGGGCATGCCCCTGAGCCAATTTGCAAGATCTTACCTCGTCTATGGCAAAGGTCTGGTTACGGCCCTGGCTCAGATAATTACGGCAAATCAATTATATGGGCGCCCTTTATGGAATGGACAAGATGATTGCTGAGGTTCAAGTTCTTCTTACAGTTACTTCTAAATATCAGTGATTTTTTTTTATTTCTTGACAATAAAGGTGACTGCAATGATCAGATTATGGACATCGCGATATTTGGTGACAGATCGAAAAGTATGGTTAACTGGCAGAGAAACAAGCTCATAGACCTGGTTAACAACCTGATTGATAAACTTGGCGTCTCTTCTGCTGGAAATCACTTTGCTATTGGGACGTTCGGGCCGAATTCCGTCATACTCAATAATTTTAAAGATCCGTTGTACCACAAAGCAGACAAATTAAAGAAGGTCGTGCAGAAGTTTAACTATGTGCCAGATGATTGGGGAACGCGCATAGACATTGCCATGAATAGGGCAGGAACCGAGCTGTTTACCCAAAAAGGAGGGGATAGACCCAATGCTAAAAACGTCTTGCTCATCATAAGTGATGGGAAACCTGTCATTGCACCGAAGGATAAAAAACCGTCTATTCCATTTGAGAAATCCACGAAAGCATTGGAGGTATTTGAATTTTGATTTTTAATTAGGAGCTTATTGCTCTGCACAAAGTAATGCTGCATTCTGCATCATAATACTTGTTACTTTTTCATGTCATCAAGGTTTAATACAGATTTACCGGTATATTTTTGAGCTCTTCTAAAAATTTCCGATATGTATTCGACGACTTGTGCAATTTGCAAAGTAGGCAAAGGTCTTGGGACACATTTGAACATATACATAAGCAGTGATTGTGCGATTATCAACCATAAAGTTACCCGAACATTGCAAACGACAGCCCTAAAAATGTCAAACGGTTTCTAACCGTTCTAAGACTTATTTACACTTACAAGCTCGGCAACAAAAGACATGTAAAAAACGGAAGCGTTTTCATCTACCAGTGACATTGGGTGCAGACTATCGTTAAGTTCGAGACAGCACAAAATATCAATATGTGCCATAAGCTTAAATCTTCTCTCGACAGGACAAGGATGTCACAATCATTGCTGTTGGAGTTGGCAAAAACGTTTGGAAAGAAAAAGAAGCTATGAGAAAAATAGCCGGTAGCAAAGGAAAAGTCCTTTTGTATCCTAATTCTGATAAGCTCTCTACGATTTTTGAGGACATATTGCAGGAAACTTGTGGTGAGTTGCTCTTTATTCGTAATGCCTTCGTGTTCCTTCATCTCTGTTCCGGATTAAATTTGTCGCTTAAGGCCGTTAATATAACGTTCATCGTTTTTAGATCGATGTTTGACGATTTTTTAAAAACAAAGATGCGAGTAAAGCAGACTGGAAACAAGCTTGTGATTGTAGCTGCGTTTTTTAGCGCGAAACTCAAAGCGATAAACTAATTTTTAATTCGCCACTTTCACATTTTCCATAATACACTTTGTTTGTCCCTCAAATTTTGCCCAAGTATTGTTTACAATTTCTCTAGGGACATAAAGTCGTCCCAAGAGAAATTTAAAACAATACTTACGCAAAATTTTGGGGACCAAACAAAGTATTATGGAAGATGTAGCAGAAATGGTAAATTGTTCAGCTAACGATACATGTTATTTCTGACGTTTGAATTGACAGGATCGCGGGTTGTTATGGGATGTGTAGGTATATATAGATTTTTGGCGGGAGATTTAGGTCATTGTAGGTCGTCAGTCCTCGTCTTCGCTTGCTTTTCTTTCTTTTTCTTTAAAGTGTTGTTTGTACAGCTTTTGTAAATAATCTATCGTTAAGTGTTCTAGCTTATTTAGTTGTGCCCTTTCCTCGGGGTCTCGTGTTAGTGTACAGTCAACTCTCTCTTAACGGACACCTCTATAAGACGGACACCTCCATAAGACGGACGCCTGGTGATGGTCCCTGCCGTTTTTCAGTCATTTTACTGTAACTAAACTCCCTATAAAACGGACGCCTTTCTATGACGGACAACGGACACTTTGAAACCGTCAACGGACACTTGAGAAGTGATTTGTAGTGAATAATACTAAATCTTCAAAACTTCTTATCGACATAAAGCATATTAATTAGTCAGCGCCTAAAGGATACCAAACGTACATGTACTCACCAGAAACATTCTGTTATAACAGATTACTTTTCTGCTTAAGTGTTTGGGCAAACGGAAGAGGACGTTTTCCACTTACAGTATTACAGTTTGTAGCTCTTGCCTTTTGCTTCAACAAGCGAACACAGTTTTTGTCCCAGTTTGTAGTTTTCGCTAAAGTAGGCGACTTTAAACAGACTTAAAACCGACGTGTATGTATTCAGAATGACGGGTGTCACATTACCTCAACTCTCTCTAAGGCGGTCACCTCTCTATGACGGAGAGTTGGGGCCGCTCCCGAAGGTGTCCGTGTTAGAGAAATTTGACTGTAGTCAGAATAGTATTGATCTGGGATAAATTGTTCTACTGTCAGCCAATTAGATGCGCGTCTTAAGGAAGTGTAGTGAGGAACACAGTAACATGTTATTATTCCCTCTTCCAGCAATTGACGGTGGCTACACTGAGTGGTCAGAGTCTGAGTGCAGTGTGACGTGTGGAGGAGGAACACAGACACTTACAAGAACCTGCACCAATCCCCCGCCATCAAACGGTGGAAAGGACTGCAGTGAACTGGGTCCAGCTGAGAAGACGCAGGAATGCAACACACAGGAATGCCGTAAGCCTTAATTATTTACTACTCGTAATATCTTATTGTTGCCTTCCTAAAGTTACGAGATACAGGCAAGCTTTTACAAACTTGGATAAAAATAATTAGAATGATTTATTGCATGGAGAAAGGGACGCTTTGAATGAACTAAATAAATGGACTTTTATACAGTGGTTTACCCGCGCGCATAACTGTCAACTCACTTTGCTATTGGCAACAGCAATATCTAATTGTTCGCTTTTGACATGTTTGTTCCTGCCACAATACAATAAATTCAATATCTCTCTGTGGCCAGTTACCACTGTTTATTATTTTATATAAGCCCCAATGTGTTCCCCATTTATTCGAAACAAAAAAAAATGAATTTGTATCTTTTGATTCTCTTCAGCGCCTCCTTGCACAGCAGGTCTTGACATTGGAATCGTTCTGGACAAATCACAGAGCGTTAAGATTCCCAACCTGAAAAAGGTTATCACCTTCTTGCATGGCCTGGTTAAACAATTCAACCCTGCACCAGATGCAGATCACTTTGGCCTCATCACATTTAACAAAAAGGCCAACTTGGTGTTCAACTTCGCTGATTCACAGTATCACGACAAAGATGCGTTGTTGGAGAAAATAGCCAGCGAACCGATAGACTTGCAACTAAAAACCCGCACCGATCTGGCGCTGACAATGGCGAGGGACGAGCTGTTTACTGTGGCAGGAGGAGACAGACCAGACAAACCAAATGTCATGATTGTGCTCACTGATGGAAAACCATCTCATCCCAGTAAAAAGTTTGATTTTAAAGCTTTTGCAGAAGGAATAGCAAAGGATTTTAAGGTAAATATACTGAAATTTTAATACATGTCATACATACATTTGTATAGGAAAATGGTTTGTTTGAGAAACAATTATGGATTAATTGTACTATTGAACGGATCGGACTTTTTAGAAAAGGTCTGATCTGTTCGCAAGTAAAAATAATCCTTATTGTTTCGAGAAAAAGCCCTCAGCTCAGTATAAAGACAACTATGCATTAAAAAATTTTAAAAAACTAAGACGCTTTAAAAAAATAAAAAATTAAAAAAAATTAAAAAATTAAAAATTAAAAAAAAAATAAAAATTAAACTAAAAAAACCTCTCAGATATGCACATGGTGACCTTGAGTCTGCCGGACCATATTTGACCATGGGCCTTAGCACAGACCTCAATATTTTCCAAAAACAATACAGAAATAAAATACAAACTGAATTATTCTAGAACTATAATGGTTTCTTTTTTGTTTTCAACGCATAAAAGCTCGGATTATGCTAGCAGTGCTAAACTGAAATAAAGGCTTAAAATAATGTTCGTTTTGCTAAATTATGCTTAAAATTATGCTAGCACAATCTACCAAAGCCTACTATCATCCCTCGCGCCTTACAGTTTTTTTTTTTTCACAAGAAACGGCTTGACAAGGCAGACACTTTTCTTTTGCCTTCTCCCAATTTACACCTCATTACATTTTTTAATATATTCCATTTTTTGTTAGTTCCTTAATTCGTTGTTCGCTCACTCCTTTTGTGTATAGATTTAGATTTTGAATATTCAACTCGAGTGTGTTAATGTTAGGGAATCGAAATGTCAATACCGAATTGGATCTCAAGCTCAGCACTTTCCTAAGACATCTGAGTCCTCCGTGGTAAATCAGGACTACAATTAGAGTGAACGCTATAGTAGAGTATTTTCTGCAAAACAAATTTCGATTTTTTGTCTTACATTCGAGAAAAATATAAACAGTTTGGATGCAAGGGACCACGCAACGAAGAACAAAACTGCTTGGCTTGTCTGCTGCCGGATCTCTTGTTCAAGAAATGCTCGTACCAGACGTCACTCTAAGTGCTTATAAAACCAGATTGATTGCAAGGTTGTTACAACTATGGATAGTTTACTATCCATAGTACAACGGTACTACTGGCCCTGAAGAAGACTAGCTCTGCTAGTTGAAATATTGGCCAATAAATCTTGCCCTGCTGCCGTTGTACCAGCCTTGCAATCGATCTGGTTTTAAGAGAAAAATAAATTCGTGACACACCGAATGGTCAATACATCTCTATGCATGATTTCCAAGCAATTTTACAGCTTCTAACACAGCTAACGGTAGTTACCTAGGTTATTTTTAATTGTACATAAGAATGCATATTTTTACCGACACTATTTTTTGTTGTTGTTGTTGTTTTTTTAACAGGCAAAGAATGTAAATACAGTAGCAGTGGGGATTGGTGCGGGCGTAGACCAGGACACCCTCCATTTGATCGCAGGCGACGGACCTGTTGTTCAGGTGGAAGACTTCAGCCAACTGGGACAAATGATGGACACAATCAAATCATCTGCCTGTTCCGGTACGTAGAGTGTCAAAGAGGGTTTAGTAACCTTCCATGTCGTCGGTTAAAGAAATTCTTTTTCGTTGTCCTTAAAATGTATTTGCGTGTTTGATATGTTGTTAGTTAGACCCCTCAGCTCAAATATTTTGGCTGCATTGACTGAATACGTACAATATACGGATTAATAAATGTTGTAATTGTATACTTTCAATAATGCCCCCCACCCCACTGTTGGTTGCATAAAACAGTCTTTGTAAATATGGCCTACAATAACCTCAAGAGTGTTCCTTTGTTGCAAGACTAAAACTGCTAATATTTCATGGCCAGGGTAATTTTAACAGAGCACAAAACGGTTCCTGTTGTTAAGAATTTACTTCAATAATAATTGGCCTCCCTTTGGTTCATAAAGAAAATTGTCGTTTAAAATAAAATTGCAGTTGCAAATGAACACCTCAGCTAATAAGCAATCTACGTGAGATAAAGGCCGAGTCCCTCCACCCATGGGGGGTAGAAATGCTCCTAGACTTTTCATGCTTGCCAAAACTGATCAAAAATGATAACCCAAGCCCCGCGACATGAATCGGACGAGAATTTACCCTTTCGCGTTTTCTTTCTTCTTATACAATCAGTCTTAAAAATAATAATTCCACAAAATAACCCACACCCAATAGGCACTAAAAAAATTACTAGTAATTTTGAATGCCAGTAATTTTTAATCCACTAAACGTCATTTGTCTTCCTTTTTCAGATTGAAGATATTTCATGTTCAAACCCTTAGCTTCAAAGAATGGATCATTAAAGGGATTTTTCAGGGTCATTGCCATGGAATATGTACTTAAGCTGCATATAAGTAAACAATAAAGATAACTGAAGGGGTAATGTCATGTCGTACAACCAATTTAATTGATTTGGTGTCTCATTATCATAAGCGCTTCACTTTCTGGTCGAGCTACAAAAAAAAAACAATTTTGAATATTGAAAGTACATGGTACGATTAACTTACGCTATAAATTTGAGCCCGATGTATTAAGTACTTTTTCTGTGACGCAAGTTTGAAAACTTGATATTTTACAAAGAATGTATCGGCTCATTGGCGTTTGTCCCAATTTTACGCAATCCAGACCACTTTAGAGGAAGTTATATGAAGAATATGTCGAATGAAAATTCTGTCTGTCTGGCTTTTCCTCGCGTTAAAATCAACTCACAGTGTTCACCGCGCATCAAATTTTGTCTTGGGACCCCCCTCCCCCTACTCCAGAAGTGGTGCGAACGGGCGCTGACGTCAGAACCAAACGTTTTCAGCTCGATGGGTTAACCAACGTTTTTAAGGTGCGAGGCTCCGGTCATGCGTGCCTTCTGTGCGCGTGAGAGCTCCGCTATCAATTTGAAGGTCTTAAAGGAGTTTTCTCCAAGCAATTTTCCATTTGTAGAAGTACATCTTCCTCTTTAGCTCATGTTTTTGTGCTCTTATATTCTTTGAAAAGAACAATGATTCATTTTCATGCATAAAAATGAACCAGTTATTAATTTCAAACTATTTTAATAATGCACAGATTTGGCCTTCCTCGATGGTAAGGCAGCTCTACTCAAAAAAAAAATAAAGCCAAATGCATGTTTTAAATTCACTAATACTTTATTGACGCCTTAAGCTGCTTCGTACACTGGCATGTGTCAGTGATGACTTTCAGACAGCGCCGGTCAACATCTCACTCTGTTTAAAGACACCAAGCTTTTTTAACCATTGTAATGAAGTACTCATCACTTGGGTACATGGTAGCTCTCTGGCTGGTGTAATGCTCAATAAACTCATCTTTAGTCACCTCGACCGGCTAAAAAAAAACAGAAAAAACAACAACAATAAACAAGTTAAAGAGACTATGTCACGGAGATTTCGCAGATTTTTGGTCTTAACTGTTCTGAAATTAGTGGAAGGCAACTAAACCTATAAAAACAATATCTTTAAACATCTAAAGGAATATGTAATCTTAATTTGCGGATAGAAATCAAGCTACGGCTATAAATATCGATTTTTTGAAGACGCGCGTAAACAATTTGAAAACGTTTGCCTAACGTTTTCAAATTGCAATCCGTTTCCATCCGAGCCATCCGCAGCCAATAATGCTAGTGAAATGCATTAAATCCTCCGCGGCAGAAACTCGCCAATGTTTTGCTCAAAAAGCGTCTCACAGATTTTGGTAAAACTTCCTCTACACTCAAACCACTATATACATCGAAATATCGAAAATCGAATTCAACTTTTTTTGATAACATTTTTTGAAGCTCAACCCTGGCCTCGATGGTCGCCGCTTTAGTCGGTATGGTGTAGCACTGTTGCTAAGAAACCATTTGAGAATAAAACTCTGGTCATATACTGTTCATATTCATATGACTTGTGGTAGTATTAGTTTAGTTGATATAAATACTGAAGGGTGTCTTCTGAATTACTTTTTGTTTTCAAAAGCCGCACTCCTAATGTCGAAAATAAAAGCTACCTCGAGCTATCTTAAAGGTCCACTTTTGAGCCCTGAGTACGCTCCGAAATGGCTTCACTTACCCCAGCATTTGGGTCACTCTTATCGAAGGTGGCCAGGTAGGCATCAAAACTTGTACCCTCATCTGCTTTATATACCCTACAAAATGTACTTGAAGTTAGTCCTTGCAGAGTAGATTCATACAGTGATACTAGAGTTGCTGTTTCTCACCAAACTAACGCCCGTTTTGTCGGAGTTATGCAGCATCTCTCATTCGCTGGAGATAACTGTTTTTTAATCAAGAAGAACTAACTGGAAAACTCATTCAATTTGGCTTTTCACTTTTTTCAGATCCCACACCTTTCCATTATTTATCACCATATTTTCTGTTCTTGACCACTTGTGATTCTTTTCCGATTTAGTAGTACAGTCAACTCCCTTTTGACAGACACCTCTATAAGATGGACAACTCCATAAGACGGACACCTGGTGTTGGTCTCGTCCCTGCCGTTTTTCAATCATTTCACTGTAACTAAACTCCCTATAAGACGGACACCTCAGTTTAAGACGGACAGTTGGAGCCAGTCCTGACGGTGTCCGTTATAGAGAGAGTTGACTGTATTTACATGTTATTCCTGGTCTTCCTGTACAATTAAAACTTACTTCCTTAAATCTTCAGATTTAAGAACACCATCTCCTGTTTTGTCAAGCTTGTTGAAAGCTTTCTCGACAAGTGCTAAGCATTCAGCTGACAAAGGCGCCTGACAATTAAAACAAATTTGTTTTCAATAATAAAATAGCCATAAGTGAGTTAAATAAAAAGTAATAATGACTTATAGAACCTCACGAGTTCTAAGGAAACGAAATGGTCACGGGAAGGTTTCTGTTTCAATCCTGGCTGAACTCGCCTTGTTGTCTCAATAAAAACTGGAACAAATATATTTCTTACCCTCAATAAAATAAGGAATTCATCTATATTGATGGTTCCAGTCTTGTCTTTATCAAGATGATCAAAAAGCTGCATTGCTTCCTAAAATGTTAAGAAAAACAGAGAAAATAAGTGTATCATCAACCGTTAGGTATGTAAGTGAAGGACACAGGACACATGAAATATGTTAATGAGATAAAATATGTCATATATACCTCTGACCGAGTAGTTAATAAGAGGTAAACTTTCTGTATACGTATTTCGTCCAGGCTTATCAAAACAGTTTACGATTCTCGTAAAATAATTCAGCGCTTTATAGCTTTTACTATGATACCTTTGTTATTGTCATTTCCTATAGCTTTAAGTACATGTAGAACGTACCATAATTCGGCTATAAATATCGATTTTTTGAAGACGCGTGAAAAAAAACAGCTTGATAAGTTTAGCCTCAATGTTTTAAGTTGTAATTCATTTCCATCCTGGCCGTCCGTAGCCAAAGACGCTCAGTTAACAGTTTCAGTGCTCTAATATAGCAATTGTTAACAACAATGGACCATTTTAATATGTTTCCTACGACACAAATATAAATTTATTTTGGCTGCTCAAAAATCTGTTAAAATCCCATAGATTGGCTATGTCTAGTTTGGAAGTATTCTGATCATCTTATAATGCAGCTTCTAATTCTAGGTAATTCATTTAGGAAACCAGTTGGTTTTATATTTTCTTTTTTTGTGACGGTCATTAACACATCAATCGACAATTAGTGTAATACTGACCTCCTGAGTCAAACCAGTCTTGTAAGTATCCATGCCTTTCACGAATTCTTCTTTATTCAGTGATTTGCTACCATCATCATCAAACACTTTGAAAGTCCTATAAGCAAATGATTAAATATGTTTAATAAATCTGGCATTCGAAACACGTGTAGCTAATTGGTGGTACTTGTTAAATTAAAACATTTCAGAACCAAAAAAAATGATAAAACAGGAAATTTATTTAAAAATTGGACGAGTAACCAGGGAAAGACAAAATAAGACTTTTAAAACACGTTGTCAGGTTAAAAAAAATTGAAAATTTATAAGCATTATATTGATGCTAGCCTTCAATCTTTGACAAATGATTGCAGACTTGCTATCAAAAGCTTGCAAATTTTAATTTTTAACCAGAGAACGTTTTTTAAAAATCTTAATAGGAAATTTATTAATGAGAACAGGAATAAGTGCTTGTATACTTGACTAGTCATACGTCCCCACAATGAAACGTCATGGTTACCTAGCAACTTCTGGCAAAAACCGTGGGCTCCGTTATTTCCGAATTAGGACTGTTTTTCTCGTTTGGATGAGATGATCTGAGATGTCTAAAAATGTTAAGCTTATAAAGGACCATGCAATTTCTCCGTTTATGTCGTTTCCAAGACCTTTCTCGTTTTCGATATCCTTGATACCTTTTTCGTATTAAAAGTCTAAAATTAAAATATTTACCAAAGGCATATTATCTTAGAGCAGTTTTCAATTGAGTGTCGTAGAACTAAAAGGAAAGTAATCAGCTGTAATTACTCTGGCCAATCACAAAGGACACAGACAATCCAGTGAACCAATTAAAACTCGAAGCAAATACACGACGCCGGCACAAAGCGCGGGAAAACGTGCGCAAACAAACACAAGTGGTTTTGGTTTTAGTTCTGATTGGCTGAGAAAGTGGCGCGTGAATTTAAAACCAAACACTAAGCGTAGTAATGCAAAACCAAAGAAAACGCAAATTACTTTAATTCGACACTCAAGTGAAAACCGCTCTAATACCGTTCAACTTACTTTGCCAGTTTTGCTGGTCCAGTGGTTCCTCTCTTTTCGCAAGCTTCCTTGACCTTTTTAATGACTGCTTCCATTTTCGTGGTTGAATTATCCCCCTCAAAGCCTGTATATACCTGTAAACACAAGAAAGTCAATTTCAACCTTAACTCAGCTATACTAGTTTAATAAATTCACATTCGTCAATAGATTTGCATCGGTTCGCGGAATTGTTGCACTCGTTTGGGTTTTTAATGACATTTTGTTAGCAAGCCCTTTCCACGAACAGAGAAGCCGAATAGTTCCTTTCAGAGTGTTTTTAGGCATGCCTATTTCCCTTCTAACAATTACTTTTGGCAAACACGACGTTCTCGTTTTGGGAGGCGACCAAATTCTACCATAAATGGGATGGTACTCGCCACATTACACACCTTTGAAATTTGGTCTGGCACGTTGTGGAGTAAGCGTCCTGCAAACTTAACATGCCTCAAAATCTCATGAAAACAAAGTATACCATGGATAGTGAAGTGGATATAACTTTTATTTAACAGAATTTTTTGGAAAAATGGTTTTTTTTATTTTTTTTTTTTCCTTATTTTTTTTTTCTTTTTTTATATTAAAAAACCCTTTTTTTTAAATTTTTTTTTTTTTTAATTTTTTTTTTTTTTTAATTTAAATACAAAAAAAAATTTTCTTTTTTTTTTTTTAAATATAATTTTATTAATTATTAAAATATTAAATGCAAATTTGAAATTTGCAATAACGATAGAATCTTCTTTACTCAGGAACTGTACAATTCTAGCTATGGCCGCCACATTTGTGGGTAGGCCCCTTTTATATCTGTAAGCTCCTTTCTTAAACCGGATAGAAGCAACAACTACGTTTGTCAACAAGAGATTTTCTCGTCATATCAAATAAGTCACACTATCCCATTGTAGAAGCGTGGTATTTTCAATGGACTTACTAGGTGTGGCTAGTTTAAAATATACCTCACATCTTGCAGGAATTGGCAAAGTCGCAATGCAAATTAAAGCGGCTAAATAAAATTTCATCCTGTGAACCTCAAGCGTTCACAACTGGAATCACGGCGGTTTAAAAAAAAACAGCGACGACAAGAAGAAATTTGTCTTCGTTCCGAGTAAAACTCACGGAAAAACTTAGTTGCAGCATTCGTAAGGGGCTAGTTCATTGAAATATGAACATTTTTTTTTGTTAAAATAAGGACTCGGATAAGTTTGGTTCGACAGACACTCTCAACGGTTTTAACTTAACGGTTTTAACTCAATAGAATGTCAATATAAACTAAGAAGACCAGATAAAAATCGTAAAAAAAAATACCGCAGCGATAAAAAATTTTGTCAAAAGCGTTCAAATTGAGTACTGTACTAAATAAAAAAAATTTCCTCCGACGCACATAGGCAAGGCTATTTTAATTGCAACACACGTTCAAATAACA
Organism: Oculina patagonica; assembly: GCF_052425735.1. Lineage (NCBI taxonomy): Eukaryota > Metazoa > Cnidaria > Anthozoa > Scleractinia > Oculinidae > Oculina > Oculina patagonica. The sequence continues at coordinate 24,849,208 of NC_135771.1, forward strand.
CGAACGCAGAAAAGTAAAACATTTTTGGAGTCGAAGAGAGAAAACAACTTAGGACACACTCACCGCAGTATTTAAATGTCTGATAAAACTTCAGCCAGTCAGACCTTAACGTAAAGCTAAGTTTGTTTTTAAACAAGATTAAACTAAACGACTTACCTCTTGGAAGAAACAACGTCCAAACACGACAACAATGAGAATGACCAGTTAATATGAAAGCATGCAAAACTGTTAATATAGGGAAGCGGTTGAGAGGAGCCACGCTATTGGCTAACAAAAAATTATACATAATTAACAGGACACAAATATGCATCTTTGTACTATCGGCATTTTTGTGTAATTAGCAACTCGTACTGTTCATTTTTGTGTCTTGTGACAATCTAAAAATATGAAGACAAATGGTAGCTTTTTAAAGCGCCGCCAGTTTCAGGAAGCAATCAACTCCATGTTGGGAAGGGCGTGCGTGTATTTATCGACCGATGTCGAAACAAGCAGTTTCGTCGCTTTCCTAGTAAACGTTAAGTAAATAATTGATGCGCTACCAACAGCAGGGGACGTGATGTGCATTTATAATTTAGCAATGTCCAGGTCGTGGAAATAGTTTTCATAGCAGCCATATCTTTATTTGGGACTTTTCGCAGCAAAAACTTTCAATAGATAGCCCAAGCCAACCAAAGAAGTTTAACGGTTCTTTTGCTGCTCAAATTTGCTTTATCGTCTTCTAAAAACAAAACAAAATAAAACCAAAACGAAAGTGAGCAAAAAAATCCGTGTTAAGCTGGATTAGATTTGGCAATTTTGCATACAACTTAACATTTTACGGCAATCTGCCAGAAAGAATTAAAACCCCATCATTTATTTTTGGGGTAAATCTGAAGTAAAAATAAAAATAAACACTCGATGGCTACAGCAAAGAAAGATGAACCAAGATCGTATAAAAACCGTTAGATATACAGTAACCACAGGGCACCCACACAAACTGAGTGACTGTTGGTCAGTTTTAAATTAAAATATAAAATGTCTAGGAATATCGAAAGGTTCGTTTAAACATAAACTATTGCGAGTAATATTTTTTTTACATTCAATTTCACGTTTAATTACCACAATCGTTGTGCTTTGTCGTCCTTGTGACTGTAAACAGCGAATTTTAGCGATTTAGTGGGGTTTATAATGCCGTCTACTGTGAATACATTATTTCTATGTACTTATGCAACTTGTATACCAATTATATGGCAGTAAATAAAGAGATCATACACAATGTTTGGCAGGTTGTTGGGTGCACCCTGGGGTGAAATGAGGGTGGCAGCAACACACCCCCAATAAGTGCATGCAATAAGGGTGGCAGAGACACACCCTGCAAGGTAATGGATGAGCCAACGAGTGTGACGCGTGCCCCACCCGGGAGTGAGTAGAAGCTAAGGTGGGGTAAGGGCCCCACCCAGCCTGCTACGTGCTGGTAAACGTAGCAGGCGTGCACCAAAATTAAATCCCAAATACTGCCTGCGTAACTTAACAATTACGGAAAACTTGGGGTGCAGCGTCCTTGAAGTGGGTTCCATATCCCTTGTCCTTTGGTGCTTTAGGCAGCCAGCAAACTGGGAACCTTCTGAAGGAGAGAAGATGGAGTTCTAATGTATAGTGTGAAGCAGTTGCTTGACCACCTTCCGAGTGCTTGGATAAGCCAGGGGGCAGACCCGCTTTGGCTGCTGAGGTAACGGTACCGATCCTAAAACTATGGGAGGCGTACATTATTTCTATGTACTTATACAACTTGTATCCCAATTATTTGGCAGTTGTGTACCTCGAATGTTGTTATTTGCTCCATGCCGAACAACGAGCAATCCCTTAATCTACTGACATGACTGGTTTGTTTATTCATGTATACGGTTTTTTAAAGTGAAAAACGTTAAAAGACGCTCAATAAACCACAACAACAAATGGGATAGTGAAGGTTCTTACAGTTTAATAATTAAAATTGGCTTGTCTTACTCCTGAGTTTGCATTATGTAAAAAAAAAAACAACTTTTACAGTACTGTAGCATATGTAAAAACATCATAATAATAACAGCAATAAATGGCAGTAATTAAAAATGACCTGCGTCAAGTCTAAAATAGTCAACTTAAAATGCATTTTCTCTATTAGTTACTCAAAAAGAAGTTACATTTTATTATTGAGTGGATTGTTGTATTTTTCAGGAGTGATTAAGTAAGAACCGCAAATTTTGTTTTATAAGCATAAAGTAAAAACATAAATGAAAATAAAAAGTATTGAAAAATTTGAACTATATTATAATTCTGGGATGAGTTGGGTATCCCTTTATAAAATTGGTTTCTAGGGGTGAGAGCTGATACATGTAGGAGGAAGTATTTTAAAATCTGTTTGTTGTTCAAAGTGCAAAAAACCTCCTCCTTTTAGTCTTGTGATCTACATGAAAATTCTCCTGAATACGGTACTTATAATACATTGTGCATACATGTAATACTCCTTTGGAGAACTGATTTGGTGCTTGATAAAGGCTATACCCTGTGGTGACCAAGTCCTACATTCTCATAAACCCACCTGCTTACAAAATTAATGTGTTACAATGAAGTACGTGCAATGAGAAAGTACAAATTGGTCACAGATTTACATGAAAGTGTCATTTTAGTAAATAAAATGTTCCTGAAGGCATTAAATGCTGTCATTGATTGTATGTACAAGTTCTGTCGCATCCTGCAGGCTTTTGCTGTGTAGCTACTCCATGAGCTCCCGACAGTCACCTTTCCCAGACCACATTTCTTGGCCATGAGCACGACCATTATACCACAAAGCTCTGCAGTCCTAAATTATATCTCTAATATGAAGATACAATAATCTTAGTGCGTATTCAGAGTTTGTAGGCATTCTTCATCATAAGAAGGAAGTAAGCATCGTTGTCTATTGAGGCACTGACACCAGCGTAGTAGTTCATGAATTCATCTCGAGTAATCTGAAAAAAGGTAATAAAAAAAAATGTTTGCATACTTTAAAAGCACTTCTTTTGGTTTAGTTGTGTATATTAAAGGGCCCTAGTCAGCCACGCCTTTGTTTTTGTTTACATACAAGAATTTTGGTATTTTTTCTTTTTCACAGAGTGTGTCTAAACGAAAAAGATCACTGTGAAACTGCTACAGGTAATTTTAAGACAGTCTTCCTGTAACACAACTTATGGCAATGCAATAAGATTTCCCTTTGCCATACAATTTTCATAATTTTGATGCCATCGAAAATGGCAGAGGCTGGCTAGGGTCCTTCAAGTTCAACTGATACATTGTGTAAATTTCTCTCCATACAAACAAAAGAACAATATTCAACTAGTATTTTACCGAAAACAAGGAAGGGACCTGGCCCTAGCCCCCTCCCTTAGATCTGCCACTGTTATTATAAATGATCGACCATTGTTGGAAGCACCACTTTACCTTTAACCTCCCCCTGCCCCTGACCTTTCACCTCTAAAAACCACCACACCTCTCAAGATATATTAACATTAGGGTGACGTGGGGGTTTTTTTTGTTTTTTTCAAATTTTTGAAATTTTTTTTTTTTTTTTTTATATTTTTTTTTTACTAATTTACATTATTTTATTATTTCATAGAAGCCGTGAGTAAAATCTTTACAGTCAAGTAAGAATACATGTTAGCTTAGCATCAGCTGAAATCTTACCGTTCCATCCATTTCAGCACTGCCCACTTCAAAGGTGTTTAAAAATTTAATAAAAATCTGTTCTTCTGTCATCTCTCCATTCTGGAATTTTGGATGCATCTTAACATTGTAAACTCTGTGAGAAAAATACCATTCAATTAGAAAGCATGCTAGAACACCTCATAAGATTTTTGGGAAATCATAGTGTTGTGCACAATGGAAATGATCTATTAAAAGGACATGTCATCTGGGCATACAGTATGTTAATGGAGTCAATATAGCTGGGCAAAGTGACTTGTACAGCATCCCAGTGACGAGGCCTTCCAAGGGGGGTGGTTTTTTTTTTTTTTTTTTTTTTTTTTTTTTTTTTTTTTTTTGGGGGGGGGGGGGGGTAGCCATGTTGCAATGTCCCATGTTTCTGAGAACTGGGTTGCCTAGCCAATGACTGTAAATGTTGCTGTCGTTTTTTTCCAGTGTACCAAATTGTCTCAGCTATTTTTGCGGAACTTAATTTTCACGATTATTAAGAATTAAGAATACCGGTAATAATAATCCCCTGTCAGGGGGAGTCGGGGAGCATACACTGTAGGCCGGGGGGAAAATCCAAGCTCTCGAAAATGCCATTTTCAGTCACTTTCATGCGATACATACAGAATTACTAGCCACTTTTTACCTATTGACCAGTAAATATACAACTTGCTGATATTGCTGAACATTATTTATTAGTGCCCATCATGTCACTGTTTCATTTCAGTGCTGTAATGATGTCACTGTTAAGTAATCCCAGTGTCACTACACTTTCGGGTCATGTCGCTTGTTGCTTTATTACCCCTTGGAAGGCCTCAGTGAAAATACACTGTATAGTGAAAATTGACTTGATAACTTTACATCTTCCTCCACCTGAATAAAGAGCTATTAAATTACAAAATAATGTACTTACCCCTTGAGATCCTCAATAGTAATGACTTGGTCTCCCGTTTTGTCCAACTTATTAAATGCTTCATCTATTATACCTCTTCGAGCTTTACTCATTGGTGGCTGAAAAATAAGAAGCCAAGATTGAATGTACAGTAACCGTAGTATCAAAGATGTTGGTATATTTGTTCAAACAAGTACAAGTATTTTACAACTTGAACTGCAAGAATCACTGGAATATTCCTGCTGCAACCTTGTTGCCGTTTTTGAGTTCAGATAATTGCCATTATTTCCGAGCAACATGTCGTGTTTCTCCTCAACTAACAAACTTGCGAAGTTCATTCAGGCCAAAGTTGGAACTTTTGTATCGAAGTTTTCAATTTGATTCGTTAACTCGCAACATAATTGGCAACTTCAAAACAAAGTTTCAAATTTCCCAACGAACTTCACAAAGTGGGCAGCCAAAGTTAACTGAAGAAATCAACTGTAATAAAAATACTGTTTAATTATTGTGTTCATAAACAAGTCCTTATAAACTCTTCTACATTACCCACTCGACTTTACCAGCAATCACTATCTCTGAGAAACACGTCTAGTTATTTAATAATAAAGGTTAGAATGTAGCCACCATGCAGGGTTTATTGAATGTTTCTCATGTGTAAAAAGCCAGTGTGTGCAGTTTAACTGAACATACTTAAAAGACTATGTTAATAGGTCTGATCAGTTTACCCATAAGGGTTGAAACGTGTAACGCGCGCACACAGCGTTTGAATATTCATTTTGCTAAGTACCATATTTGGAAACACGAAGAATTTGTACGCGAATGCTTTATACACGAAATGACACACGCAACATAATTTTTGGTTTTGTGGTAAGTTGCTTGAAACTCAAACTAAACGCCATAAATTTCTTAAAGAAACTAAAAAAATAGATTAAGTGTATCGAAGCGAAGTTCTCCAGACTACTTCAAGAAGAGGAAACAGGAGTCAGAATATTAACCAAATTTAACTTTATTCAACCAAGCTTGTTCAAAAACAAGATTACGCCATCGAGCGCGAGCTAGCACGCGCTGTGAATTTAATCCAAATATAGTAATTTTGATTGGTTAAATGGTTCTCGTAATTTTCCAAATATGGTACTTAGTGTAAACGAATGTGCAAACGCTTTGTACAATGTGAATCACGTTTAAAAGTTACACGTTTCAACCCTTACGGGTTTCTGGTCTGATAAATTAAAAAAATGATACTGACTCATAATGTAACTGTACAAAAATGTAAGTTAACTTAGTGGATAACTGTAATTTAATACTAATGTACTGAACTGAACTGAACATATTGATTTCAAATTTAAACTTACTCTGAGTGCCAGGAGAAACTCATCAAAGTCTATAACCCCACTTCCATCTTTGTCAAAGGCACCAAACATCTCTTGTAATTCCTAAAAAAGGAGAGTCATTAGACAATGTATCTGCTATTGACAACGAAAATGACTTTGGTAGTCTTTTATAATCTGAAGTCGATGACAGAAAATTACCTTAGGTTCCAGGTAAAGGCCATAATCACGGATACCCTTTTTGAACTCTGCAAAGTCTAATGATCTATTGTGGTCATCATCCATAATTTTGAAAACTCTGAAAAAGAGAAGAAAGTATTAATATAACATTTTATAGATTGTCAATGATGTACATGTATACCTGCCAACTCCCGCGCCTTGGGTGTGAGTCACACGCCTGCATGTTGAAACCTTCAATCTCAAGGCAACTCACGCTAACAAACCAATTTCTCATGTCTAGTTGAAAAATGTGAGCTACTTCACAACCATAACTGACACACATTCCAAAATGTAAACTCAAACTAATGCAAGAAACGAAAAATCCATGTAACATGAGTAGGTAAGTGAATTAAGAAACTTTCCCCGAAATCTCAGTTTTTTTGACAAGAAAAGCATTGGAAATGAGGTCGTGTTTAGCAAAACACATCCACGCACTGGAATCGGGATATGTTTGGAACGTCTTCGGAATATCATTGTATTGTCTTTGGAAATCATGGCACTCTCAGGAAAAAAAACCTCACGCCTTTGACTCAGCAAAAGTTGGCAGGTATAAATTATGTTGAATGCAGATATCTTATTACAGTTCCTAGTGCTCATGTTGAAGTGCTGAAAGACCAGTTTCTTTATGGAAATAACAGCCACAATAGGGCAGAAAAAGGCAACTGCTGAGGGGGTCCCTCCTTTGATGTCTTATTGATACACGCAGATACCACCCCTCCTGGTCATACAGTTTGATGTCACCCCCCCTCCCACCCCGAGATTCTGCACTTCTTTTAATTGACTTTAAATTATGCCTTTTCACATCATTACTTAACAGCATAAACTACAAAACCAACTTATCTAAAACTCACTTAACCCTTTCACCATTCTATTTCCAGTACACAAAACCCCCCAAACAGCGAATTTCTAGCAATGTCAAACTTTCCATCTACATGTAGAAAAGCATGAAAAGATTTTTTAAACAGAGTTTATGCACTTCAAATAGGCTTTTGCATTCCAAAAATTACAACACAAGCAAGAAAATCCAAGTCAAAAACATCGTTATAAATTAGAACATTAATTTTATTTCATTCAAAAAAGAGCAGAAAATTAATGGAAAGTTTGTATAACTCTTACTGCATTGTTCAACCGCACGGAAAACGTGACTGTAGAAAATGGTACAATAGTTTGAGTCCGTACGGCTTTGATCTTGGCATCAGAGGTTCCAAAAGGTATTCAATAACTCGAGCAATTCACCATTGACAAATTGTGAAAATAATTCCTTCCAAGTTTTAAAACTGGCCTCAAAATTCAAACTCTTAGAAAGAGCGTCAGTTCTTAGTCAATCAAAATATGGCGGAAAATATTGATTTGCGCATCTAGTTCACTTCATGTTTTTAATGAGTTCTTTTTCTTCCCTTCTCGATTCAAGGACGCCTTTTTGAAGTCTGACCATGTGGTTTCAATTTACAATACATTGGACCCCCCCCCCCCCCCTGTTGGAGACTAGTTACTAGGTCTCTGATCTCAAATCTTTAGCGGTCAAATTCCCGGAAAAGCGGTTTACTACGTTCCAGTGGGAAAATGGAATCCTGGTTTTCCGGTTTAGTGCGGTGAAAGGGTTAATCACTTGGTTTAATCTAGTAAATTTATTTTTAGATTCCAATCAACTGGAATATATTGATGATCCACTTTCTGTGGTGAACGAAAGTGCAAGAAGATCACAAATCATGACATTGCAGTTTAGTTTAGCTGGATGATCCCTTACACCTCCGTTATTTCCGAGTCAATACCTTGAGCCAACAATTGACCATTTTGTAATTGTATTAGTGTAAGTGCAATTTTGGAGCTAAAACTAAGAATAGTATTTCTTTAAAACTCTCTTAAATCTGCACAATGCTTCAGGTGAGTGCAAATTTTAAGAATTTTCAATTATGTACCAAGTTTAGTGTGAATCCTTAATTGCCTGAGCATTCAAATGACTACTACACATACCCATTTATTTACAAGCCTAAGAAAATTACATGTACAGACAGACAAATTAATTAGCATGGCAGTGCAAATTAAAAATTAATCATTGATAGGTTTGCCTTCTCTCGGCCAATAACAATAGAGTAATTTTCTCTATCGCATTATAAATATTTTGATAATGTGGCTTTAATCGGGACATCTGAAACTAGCTGAAACTAGCTTGCATGTGTGACCATTTAATACAAACTGTTGTAACAGTGCTTTTATCATCACGTGTTGTTCACTGTCCTCACTAAACAAAATGAAATCACTTGTGTTTTGAAATACACTCCACTCAGTCTGTCGATCATCATTACAGTGTAACAATACAAGAGTTGATAGACTGTTGTAGTTACTCTTGTAAAAAATGACTTATTGAAAGTGACATGTACAACTGTATTTATAAGTACGCCTGTGTACGTATAAAGCACACTCAACATTTGAGGGCTTTCAAAAAGAAATCTTTTAATGACCGACTGAGTATGTGTTCGACTCACTGTACAAAAACAAAACTGTTGAGATCTCGTACCTTATCAGGAGAACTGAACTAAAAATATTATACACAGTCCAGCTAACTGAACGCCAAGTTGTTATATGTATGTTTTTGCTGTGCTTTAATCTCATAATTCCGCAAAAGCCTATTAAAATAGCGTTTACGATCAACGAAAATACACCTATTCCTTCAATAAAGTAAACATTAAAACGTTTCTTAGCGCCATAAAGTTTCATAGAAACCAAGTAACTATCCAAAATAGAATAATAGAAAGTTGAAAATGTAGTTTGAAACGAATTGAAACTAAAACGTTACAAAAAATGTAAAAATGCATCAGACCTTTTCTCCTTACCTTCCTATACCTTTTATCCCAGCCGAACCTCGACTAAGACACTGTAGTCTTAAACGTTCGACTGGATCTTTGGCTTGCTTGGTATTCAGCATCTTTTTACACTTTTGTCTCATTTCTGTATCGGATCTAGATGTCGCAGCCATGTTGTTGTCTATTGTGTGGAATAAATATGGCGCCCTCTGCTAAGTCACGAAGATTCTATTTTTCTGTTACCATAACAACGACCGTGTAGTACCCAGTCCGTTCATTAAAATGGAACCGCGGGCTCAGAAATAATAAACAATTTTTCCGGAGTTTTTTTTCCGCTTCTCTTTCCCGGGTTTTAATGGCAACACAAATAAAAAAAAATTGATAAAAAGAATATTAAATACTTCAGGGTTTTTCTTTATAATTTCAATGACAAAAATAGGAATGAAGAAATTAAAAGAAAAATAGTTTAATTGCGCCTACAAACGACGGGGCTTAAAAAAAACAAAAATAAAACTCGAATAAAATATTTTTTGTTACTGTTTTCAGCAAAAATTATGTACAGTTGTGTTGACATAGTATTTTTAAAGCTGACAGCATAGAATTAAATAACTCGCGTTAACATTGAATTGTGATGTCATTTGCAGACAGGAAGATTTATGCAGAAGGCGGTGATGTCATATCCGGCATTCAGTGAGGTTTTAAATCTTGGCCTTTTGAAATCTCAGCGATCATGCTTATCCAGTGACATCTGCAGATAGCTTGTCTGTGCATTCTAAGCTACTAGAAGAAACAAGCCTCTAGCCATGCGGCCCATACTGCCGAAATTTATCCCGATTTCTGTACCATTACAATGTAAGTGGCTAGGAATATTTCTACCCCCCCCCCCCCCCTGAATGGGATGCCAGTCCATCGCAGGGTACCCCCAAGAATTATGTCGCCGGTGCCCATTTATACACCTTGGTGGAGAGAGGCATTATGAGAGTAAGAACACAACACAGTGACCCCGGCCAGGGCTCGAACCCCAGGGGGGGACCGGGAAAAGTGACGGGGATGATCGAATGGAGGCAAAACTCAGGACCCAAAAAATCCCTAAAAGTCTCCCGACATTACCCAAAAAATCCCGGACCAAAAACGCCCAAAAAATCCCAGTCAAATACCCCTAAATTGCCAAGGCCGCGCCAAGGCCTTTAGTTTGATTAATACCCAAAAAATCCCCTATTTAAATCAAGTCACCCAAAAAAACCGCCATCTCCCACCCAAAAACCCGGACGACGACCCCAAAAATCTCGCACATCCCCGTCACTTGGATCCGGAGTACCCCCCTGGGGCTCGAACCCGCACAGCTCGAGCCGGAGTCCAGCGCGCTACTGGCACTAACCATTACATACAGTATAATTTAAAAATAAAAATGTTACGTTATTGTGACGAAAAAGGAAGTGAATGCTTTTAACGATTTTTATTCGCAAATTTTACTAGATGTTGGGTCCAATTAACTAGCCTAAAATATCTATTTGTTTTTAATACTGTATAGCTCGGTAACCGGCGCAGTTAACAGTTATATCAATCATATATGCCAATTGAATATTTTATGGTCTTGGTCTCGGCCTTTATATTAAAAAGCAAATGACGAAGTTAAGAGACCACAACCCTTTTAGGATGACCTTACCTTCCCAATCCAAGAATCCCGTTAGCGCCTCGTGCTAAACATTTCATCCGCAGCGATTCTCTCGGACATTGGATTTTCGACATGTTTTGTTTTGATGCTTTACGCTTCAATTCCTGATTCCCTCTGTCTGTAATCATTATTGAGGATTTTGAAAACTACGGACGCTCACAATGTGTATTGATACAAAGTTATCTGAGTGTGGATTTCCTTTAAATTGAGAAAAAACTTGAAATGTTCTTGATTCTTGTGATGACTGCTGTTGAATCACCGTGGAGATGAACGCGGAATTATTTACGCAAGCAAAAGTTATGGAACTATAGGAACATAAGAATGCAACTCCAGGTGTGAAAAAACAATGGGGATAAGTATAAATGAGTTTGCATACAAAATGAGTATTTTGTCTTTCAGAAGGTACGGTGTTTAATAACGTCTTTCGAAAACGTTTCCGGTCACCTTTTTAGTACTTCATTTTTAACCTAAACCATATCAACACTAACTGGATAGCAGAATACTTGTGTTTCATAAATTTTCGAGCGAAAAGCACCAAAATTAGGCCAGGATAGTCCGTTTTCGCTCAGGCGTTTTTGAGTAATCATGGTGCAGATACAACATTGCTTTATCCAACTTAATGAGCTTTAGCATTTAAAAGTTACAACAAACTTACATACATACAGACAAATTTTATTAACCCATCCCTGATGAGGCTTTTCAGAGTTAAATAAGGTAAACTTAAGGAAATGGAAAAGATACTTTTATTGGATCAAATGTGAAACACTAAAAAGCAATCTTATATGTACAATTTTACAACAATAAAAAAAAATGAAATGTAAATTCCAACATCTTTTGTTTTAACAAAAAAAATTAAGAGAAAAGTTACAAAAATATTTGTTCAAAGACAACAAAAAATACATGTGAAAATTCGAGATAACGAAAATAAAAACAAATCTATAGCATTTAATAGAATTATAAATATATTTTCTATATAAACTTTACTATAGCACTTAATAATTTCCCAAATATATTTCAACATTATCCAAAATAACATAGTATAGAAAGATTCGAGATTATAATTGGATGAAACCTCAACACGTGACCTATTAGGCCTTGGTCACGTGCGATTCTTTTGAAGAGCATACAGTACGTCATCTTGATTGACATTCAAACGAATTCTTTGCTCCAAGTCACGACGGCCAGACTCGACCAAAAGTAGCCTCCAGGCTCCTAGTCGACAACAAACAGCTGCGGCTTGTGAAGGTGTTGGAGAAGGGAGACCTAGTTCAAAACGATACAAATGTGACCGTTAAACTTTTTTTAGAAGTGTTTGGACAAGAAACGTTTAGAGCCCGTTTCTATAATATATGCCGTAGAGCCAAAACAAAGTAATTGCTTTGATCAGCGCAACAAATGCAGTGGACCAATCAGATCACGGGAAAAAAGTGCACCCGGCGCCAAGCGCGGGAAACTCGCCTAAGACAAGTGGCATTTTTGTTTCTGATTGGTTAAAAAAGAAAGCTTGCTTGTTCTGATTGGTAGAAGAAAGTAAGGCCGACTCGAAGAAGTGGTTAAAAAGGAAAGAAAGAAAGAAGTAATGAAAAAATCCGAGGTAAGCACTGAAATTGGCATAGCCCTCTTTTTTGGTTAAACGTCAAGCGAAGTGTAAGTTAAAAAGACATAACAAGAAAGAATTTGTAAGAAGAAAAACTTACCTTCAATACGACAAAAATCAATGAGTTGCTGAAACACCTGAAACGAAAAAGAGATATGACCCATTAGCAAACAGCAACGGAACGCTCAGTTTACACAAAGGCTTGAGTTTTCCAAACTCATTGGAGTTATGCATCAAGTTGTGAAAGATTAGCCGCGTGTTTTCTTTGGAACAAGATTGAACACTTAAGAAGACTTGCCAGTAATTTTGGAGAATTGACCGACAGAAAGGGAATTCAAATTCCAATTTATTTTACCTAAAAGACCCCTTTGTGAACTATTTTGAAAAATGATATTTAAAAGTTCTATCACTTTTTCGTTTTTGTGAAAAATTGAATGTTCAAAATACGATGACCGGCCTCATGACCCCCCGGAAAAAAACAATGAAAAATCGAGCAACTTTTGGAAGTTCGTACACAAAAATCGGAAGAATTCCGGGTTTCTATTTTGGGAATTGATAAAAGTCTTTATATCTTTCCCGAAATACAAAATTCATGTCATGTTACAAAGATTGACTCTATAAATTAACCTGTCGAAAATAACGAACTTATCGTGTAACAAGTCAGTTCAAAATAACGGTAAACTTAAAAGGCCCACAAAAATCTTAGTATATGTATTTATATATAATTCTGTATGTGAATTTGAGCTTTATCCTTCAACTTCATTGCCTCAAATCTCGTTTTTGGCCCGACAAAAGCGACGCGTCTAGAAAAAAAAAAGTACGGGCTATTTTCAGCAATTCATTGCAGCTCCTGAACGCTGTCACGCAAGAAAAGAATGCAAGACTTTTTTTCTTATTGCGTCGTTTCTGCACCAAAAGACTTAAATACAGCAGTCGCTTTTGAATAATATTTTCTCACTATAAAACCCAGCTCGATACGACTATTTGACAAATCTGACCTTACGAAAGTTTAAATTATAAATCGACAATTTTAATAGCCGGCGGGACGGCAATAAAATTATTCAATCCAAACAAGCAAACACGCAAACAAACTTACGAAATGTAACTACAATACCAAGTCCTGCTGTCGCTTTTCGTGCTTTTCATTGTTATGTTAACAACAAAAACGAATATTTCTTAACAGATGCTCATCACCGTTGTCCATTTGTATTTAAAAACAGTGAGCAATTAACCTTGATTTAAAGCGACGATGTACATTGTATAGCGAACCTTCGCAGTTCAAGCTTGAACATAATTTACATGTAATAGTCTACAGATATAACGCACTTATAAAGAAGCATTCTCTCCAGCGTTTGTTCCCTTAATTTAGGTAGCCATTTGACCTTTTAACACTGCCAATATGCATGATTATTATATAAAACTTTATCCATAAAGATCAAAACAATGCTGTTCGTCGTGTATAAAACCACAAAAAGTATCAAGTATCACTCCTATCTTACCTCGGCTCAAAAATGAGCACCACAGCATCAGAGAATTATTTAGCAACTTGCTTGTTACGAAGTCCAGCCAAAGTTACGGTAAAACACGACTGTAAAAATGTTACATAAACAAAACACCGTCACAGAAATATGAGCAGCCCAATATAAAAGATAGCGTGACGGAAGTGAAATGTAAAGTTGCGCGACAGAATATAATGTATAAGAATAAATCCAAAACCAAAAAAAAAGCTAAAAAAATAAAGAAATATTCTGTACAGATATCGTTAGGGACGTACATTTCTGGAGGAGGGTGTGGGCGGGGTGAAAAAACGGGGAAAAAACTGTTTCACTAAGAGAGCTACGGTCCATAAGGGACATTTTTTTTTTTTTTTTTTTATCAAGTTTTTTTAGTTCCGGTTTTTTTTATAAGGCTGTCCACGTTTTTTTAGAAACCTCTAGATTTTGAATTAGACTTTTTTTTAGAAACTCAAGTTTTTTGAAAGGAAATAATTTTTAGAACAAGCTTTTTTTGCCACCAAGTTTTCAAACTCAACTTTCAAAACTCAGGTTTTTAAAAAAGCTCATTAAACTCAATTTTTTAGAAACTCAGGTTTTTTTTAAAACTCAACTTTTTAAAAAAAACTCAGGTTTAGGGGCATTCCACGTAAAAGAAAACGTTGTAATTTCAAGAAGTCCAATTCAAGAATGCAACAGCATCCGATCAAAGAATTAGATCAGAAATTGTGTCAACGAAGTACGCTGACGTTGTGCTGTACTCCTCGACAGGCAAAGAGAAAAAGAAAAATAAAGTGATCTTACTTTCTTCAAATAGCGAAGGTTCAATAGAAGGTTTAGGCTCATTTTTTTCGGGGGAGGGGGGAGGGGAGGGGAATCGGAAGTTTCACCCAAGTGAAAGAAGGTGTAGATGGCATCAAAAACATTTCCATGAAAAATCGCTACGGTTACTTTAATCATATTTAGTAGAAGGATCTAGTTAGCTGGAGCTTATAAATTGCAGTCGATGTCAATGATAATAAACTCACACTGATGCTTTCTCACAACATTTATTTATAAAAAATTCCGTGTTTCTCCCTTCTCCGTTTAGATCTCTTGCGTCACTTAGAGGCGGGGATGGGGAAATAGAAGAGGGAGACCGTGCCTTTCACTCTTCTCGCCTTTCCCCGCACGCTTTTAATTGTTTAATTGTTATTTAAAATTTTATTAATGGGATACCAGCGGGAGCGTCTACAGAGGAGGGAGTCCAAATTCTCAGTTAAGTTAATATACCAATTGTGGTAAGGCTAGACGGCCTCAACGGAAAGCAGAAAGCAGTGGCACTCCGTCCAGTTCTGGTACTGCACCTTCTTCAGCTGGTGATGATGAAAGTTCAGTGTCACTACTAACACTCTCATTACAAATGTCTTGTTTTAGTCATCACGGGTTTTTGGGTGGTAGTGGTTGAGGATGGGGGTACGGTATTTTGCTCACGGTTGTAGGTTATGAAATAAGGGGGGGGGCAGGGAAAAACACATCAAGGGTTGGGGGGGGGCTTCCAAAATAATGCAATTCAAAAAACTCTGAAATCACCATAGCCCCCCTCCCCCACCTCTACATAGATTATGAACCCTCCCTTAACGCCATCTTGTCTCGATGTGAGCGTGCATTCAACGGGTTTGCGGTGTTAGTTTTATTACCATAATCCTCTTTTTGCGTTTTCTAAAATAAACCTGAGTTTTTAAAAAAGTTGAGTTTTCTAAAATAAACCTGAGTTTTTAAAAAAGTTGAGTTTTCTAAAATAAACCTGAGTTTTTAAAAAATTGAGTTTTCTAAAAAAATGATTTTAAAAAGTGAATTTCTAAAATAAACCTATTTTTAAAAATTGAGTTTTCGAAAAAAAAAATTGATTTTTCGGGAAAAAAATTGTATTTCTTTAAACAAAAACTTGGGTTTTCCATAAAAAATCCTAATTATCCAAAAACCTCTGGAGGTTTCTTAAAAAAATTGGGCAGCCTTATAAAATAAAGCCGGAACCTGAACTAAAACGTTGATTTCAAAATAAAATACAACAAAACAACCAAATCTCGATGTCCCTTAGGGCCACCGTAGAATGCAAACACGATATGTATATATAAAGAAATAGTTTGCATTTCGTAAAAAATGTTTGCAAAAGTGCAGAAATTAAAGAAATTACAGAGGAAAATTTTTCATCCCCAAGTTTTTCATGTTGAAATTTCTCATGTCGCAATCTGCGCATCTTGGGCGTACTTCAAGCCTCCCCCTCGCTGGCTGTTCAGACTCAGGAAGTCCATGCTCTTATAATGTATCACTGTGGAAAGCTATTATGCAGTACCGAAATTAAAGGAGTAGGGGAGAAGGATACGTGTATCAAAACAAAATATCAACAAGTCGGAATAGAAAAATCTACATTGCTTCAGTTGCTTTTCTATTCTCCGGCGAAGATTCAGGCAAACGAACTAGAGTGGTTTTATTTAATATTTCAAGCTCGTTGAATACAACTTTTCCCCATGCAACAAGTAATCTTTTTTCAAGTGTTTAGTAATAACACAATTGCACATATTTCGAGTTTGAGTTCCCTGTGGTTCCGAAGCTTTCTACGCAGGCTACCGCAGAATGACCTTTTAGCTCCGTTTGATTGTTGTTTGTCGTTTGTCCAATTCAAAACAATCCAGCGGAAAGGATGAAAATTTCAGGAGAACGTCACCAGATCTGATAACGGCAATTTGCTCAGATTAACCGCTGCAAGAGCAATTTGAGACCATTTGCTCTAGTAGACTGAGGTAGGGCGCCTTGTTTCTAACTTTCTTAGCTGGAGATTCTAATCGAATCCTTCACAAAATAATGAAGTAAGCCAAGTTTCATGTTCTTCAGCGTGCCCCTACCAGTCACAGATGTTGTACTGATCGTACACAATAGGATGCTCCAGTTGAAGGGGAGAGGATATGGCGAGGGATGAAATTCATCTCCCCAGAAGCACGGATGTCCTCCTCAAGCACGACATTGTTACGAGATTTTGTGAGAGGCGCGAAAAGAAAAGAAATTGTGTGCCGTCAGAATTCCGAGACCAAAGAGACGATTTCCATCTGGTCCAATGGCTCTTCTCATTTCCCGTGCTACTGTCCGCCATCCAGTTTTCGGCCTGTTGTTTGCCCAATGTTAAATTAGCCCAAGATAATTTTTTGGGCTTCATAAAACGGTAGGGCTCTTGTTTCCTTAAGAGCCCATCCCTCCTCAACATAGAAACAATTTCTTCGGCTTCCAGTGGCTCTCGGGATTTTAGGGTCGGCATTTTCCCCACACCCCCTCTAAAAGTGACGATATGTGTTAGCAAGGTCTACAGGATGCCGTTCGACATAGTACACCTTCAAAGAAAGATGACGTCAAGAGACGAAAATCGTGAAAGACGCGAACACAACCTTCTTGGGGAGAGAAGACGTACGGTATGTCACAGGTTTGTGAAACGGGTTTTCGCGACCAAGCGGCTTGACAGTCAAAGGCTTGAACGAACCAGTGGAGAGGGAATTGAGCCACGTGTAAGAAGTGCAAAAAAGATAAATGAAAACTTTTTTGAGATGCTGTTCCATATCGGCCAAGCATCCAGAAATGCATGCGCAGTTAGTTCAGTTATCGTCATTTCTCCAAAACGAGTAGGGGATCTACGATATTTTTTTTGTTTTGAATCGAGTAATAATTTTTTTGTAAAAAAATACCGAAAAAGAAAAAGTCGGAAAATACAAAACGGATAAACAGGTGAAAAAGGATTTTTTGGTGATAGCAAGGTACGTTGTTGTTGTTCTTAATTAGCACGGTTACCCGAATTTTTTTTTTTTCAAAATTTAATTCCTATAAGATAACAAAATCAATAGCAAATTGACAAAAATCTCAGGCGTATTTTAGTGGAAGCGAGATAAGGCGCCCTACCAGTGTTTTAGTTCCCTTATGAAAAATGCCTGTCGATATTTTCCAGTACGGTAGTAAATAATTATAGTACGAAACCATTAGCCTGGCCCATGTAGAAAGGAGAGAAACGAGTAAAGAACGAGGAACGACGAAAAGAAACACGAGACACACACAAAGAAGGATACTGTGCATCCCATACCTGTCATGTGCTGATTTACAGGAATTTCCTTCCACTACCAATGTCATACGCTCTTCTGCTAAAAGGTTTCCTTTAAGAAATTTTTTCGATCCGGAATTTTTGTTGGGTACCACTGATGCTGTGTTCTTCGAGGCATCACTACAGCAACCCTAACACCTTCGAGCCCACCATACGACAGAAAAGCATCTTTCATTTGTTCAGCGTTAGTGACATCATGCCCCTCGTTGATACTTGGATATGGGACTTCGCTGCTGCGGCCATTCTGTCAGCGGCTCCTTTACCTCCTTGTGGATACTGAAATCCACGCCGTCACGTTTTACCAGTAGACGCTTGAATTGAAGGACAGGAAGAAGTGTTGGTGCGGATGATAACAGCCGGCGTTATCTTGGCGGAAGAAGGTTTGTGATGTTGGGGTGCTCAGTCGCCAAGGTACAAAGGACAGCTGATGATGTGACAACTGCAGCGCTGTCTTGGCTGCACGACTGAACGATGTGGATAAATCCCTGGGATGTAGCTCACCAAGGACTCGGCGGTAAACAACAGAAATGTGCCAAAAATTCCTCTCTTCCGAACCAATTGATTGCGATTCACGGTATTTGGGGAAGGAATTTCAGGCCCAGTCGATGACGATAAACACATGTTGTCATCCAGGTTATCGATAGCATCTAGCCTTGCCTTGTCCTGCTGAACACTCTTAATGGTGGCACTCATTTAGTAGGCATGCTGTGCTGTGCGAAATAGATAGAGCGCCTCGTCATGGTCGTCATCACTAGAGTAAGATGCCCTTGACAATAGTTCCTCTTATCTTTCAATGGACTACGCCTCACATTCTGCACACCTCTCGTCATGTCAGGTCAACGCTGCTAATCACTTGCCGGTCACACGCGAACACACTACAGTGTTCCTTCACATGGGAATTTGTTCAAAATAAAGAGAAAAATAGAAAACCAATTTATTTAATATTTTGAAAATTAATTTTATATAAAAGTAGTAGTTATAACGGTCTTTCGTCGTTTTCCAAAGTGTAGGAATTATGTCCAATAGCGATGCGCTCTGTCGCTGTTTTTTATAAAGATTTTCTTATTTTTAACCCTCACAGGCTACAAGTACAAAACAAAATAACGGAAATTGAAAGTCGTCACGGACAATGACTCGACGCCTAAGTAGAGAATAAATTGTTTTAGAGGAGAAGGACCAGAGGAGGGAGCAAAAATAAAACCCTATTATTTGTACTAAAAGGTTGAAGTCACAATTCACGTAAAGGGTTTATAATTAAGGTTTTTAACTCACTACATCACCTGCATTATTTCTATTACCTTGTAGTCACCTTTGAGGTACAGCTTCGCGGCTTTCAGGTTCTCTTGTAAACTTGCACCTAAGTCCCCCGTTGTAGCTACCTTGTTTATTAGCTCAGAAAGATCATCAAAGGCTTTTGCACCTTCAGCGGCAATATAATCCAAACCTTGCAGGGACTTGCGCACTGAGCGCGACGGATAAGATGCGCAACATTGTTCGCTCACTAAAGGTGAATCATTTTAAGCAATACTCAATGTACGCTTGCAATGTGCGGTACACGCGAAAATTTGGGACACAAACTTTACCGGAGGAAACTAATATCTCAAGGTAAGTCCTGTACTAGAGTGGACTTGTTAGATGAAGAAAGTGATCTAGCTGCTTCCTGTCAATTTATCGTGGAACTGGGGAGCACGTTCCGGGACAGGGGCCGCTCGGCCATACGCAGACGAGAAGATTAAATAGTGTACCTGTAGAGTGAGTCCAGGTAAGCCAAGAGATTTTACTTGCACCCAGCAAAATAAACTACGGCGGGTGTCCCAGCTTGCTGCATTTATATGCTTCGGCCAATGCTTGTAGATAGCTGTTGTCGGACAAGAACAAAACGGAACTAAGCCCATAATCTACCACTGCAGAGGAATTTTAACTCTTCCACAAATAGGCAGAGTTATCGGGATAAACCACTGACAAAACCGACTTGACTATTTCAGACGAGCGCTTAACATATCGTTCTTGAGTGCGTTCACTTGCTTGGTCCCATTCCATCCAGCGTCTTCCAAGCGGCTCAATGTTGCACCCTCCAAGAAAGCATTCAGTCTGGCTCTTTGGAGCTGATACTTTCCATCCCCTCCACTGGATGATGCTGTGCGCAGTCTCTGACGATATTGATAACTTTCGTCTGTTATTTCAAGTTTCTTCATATCTGCTTCTAGCTCCACTGAGCTGGTACTTTCTTCACTTTCCTCAATATTAAAAGTTAATAGGTGTGGGTGTTCAGGAGAATTAAAAGACTAGTAATAGGACCGCGTGGCACCCGTTTAAATAGGATATTAAATAAAAGTTTGAGGCCGGTAGTAGAAACCCGATACACCAAATCCCCTTGGATATACACCCTGTTAAAGGAAAGGGAGGGCCCGCGGGGCAAAGAAAAATCCGACCCCGGCGGGATGAACCCACGACCTCCGGATAGATCTACGGACGCCTACCGAGAGCACGAGGCCAGAGGAGAAGACTACGTAGAAAGTCAACGACCACGACCGCCTAACCGGTCGAGCGCGAATTTTGATACTGATAATGATTATACTAATGCCTAATCGAGGAGAGGGCTGATAGGCTACACGGGTAGTAAATAAGTAAAGAAAAAGAAAAGGAACACTTTTCAGTTGCCTGCTAGTAAGCAGAAAAAATGCCTTACGAAGTACCGGAAAAGTCCGCGAAGAAAAAAAGAAAAAAAAAAAAAAAAACCAAAATATCGAGGCCTACCTTTCCCACATCACTTCCAGAACCGGCCGCAGGGAATACTCGGGAAACGAAGCAGACGGAGCCCCGAGGAGCGGATTGTTTTAAGACCGACCACCGAAAAATCAGTCATGAGCTCAGCTATGTCACGAAACGGGAAAAAAGGAAAAAGAAACAATGTGAAAAAATTAAAAATGAGAGAGAGAAAAAAAAGAACTCACACAATGATAAAGAAAAAGCAAAACAATGCAAGTTAAACACGCACCACTAAAGAACTGTAAAAAGGGCCCGTATAGTCAACACCAGTTTAGTTCGATAAAAAGCAGAAACGCCACAGACTCCAAACGAAAACAACAGAGGAACACCAACCAAAAGAGAAGGTAAGAGAGGAAAACCTAACGTACTACCACACTGACGAGTCGCAGATGGCTACACGGTCCGAAAAGCGACCAGGCACGAGCCAGGACGGCCCCCGCCATACAAAGTGAGGAACGAGAGCAAGCTTTTGTGCGTACCACGCGAAAAGTGCGCGCGCTCCGAGAGCGATATTAAAAGTTCATTTGCAACCCCAAGTCGCGTAAGACAGCGGGGAGCAATATATGACGTTTTTAATAAAAATTTCCACTCAGTTTTGGATATGAGATAGTTATAGCCAGAGGGGTAGCGCCTCTTGGCTATCACCACAACAAATTTAAGAGGCACTGTTAGCAAATTCACAAAGACGGTGTGGGTAATAATGATGGGACGGTCTGGAGCGCGCGCTTAGTTTTCTTATTTTAAAAATTATACAATCTTAAAAATGGTATGGTTATACAAAAGACGGAGCCGAGGATCGGGAGAGAGGAGGTGCCAGGATTCATACTTTTCCCTCGCACCAGCTCAACTCTCCTTCCCACCTTCCCCCCCACCCCCAACTGATGGAAATGTTTACGTCAAAAACACTTTTCCTTATACAGAAGCTGACTCCTTGCTGGTATTCCGATCTCCTTTGGTTGACGCGGCCTTGTGTCCTGCAATCCGTTGTTAGGACTCGACCTTTCCGCTCCTCCAGCCAACCCCAAAGTTGAGGGCACGTAAAAACCGACAATAAACACCCCTAGGCAAGGGAAAAAAAGTTAAAGAAAAAAAATGCTAGTCGCATTTCAAAATGATTGATAAATAAGGCATGATTATAAAAAAAGAACCATACCTGCCCTGCGAGAATAATTGAATCACTTTATCGTGTTCTACGCTAATGATTTAAGAAGAAAACCTGCAGGCGACACATAAAATCCTCAGGGTAAGTTTATCGAGAGTGATCTCAGTAGAGAGGATAGCTACTCCATACAGCAAATAAAAACAAGACGAAAGTGATTCGCTCCAAAATCGAACCACCAGAAAGCGGGGAAGATTTTTTTTCTCTTTTTTTAATTTTTTTTTATTAACGAGTTGAAAACATATTTGTTAAGAAGAACGACGACACCGGTACTCAAAAACTGAAGAAAAAAAACTGCGCGAAGAACAAAAGAATAATATTTCAGGTGAGACTTGAGTCTTTTAATAGTACGTGATCGGCGCTTGGATCGGCGGCTACACGAGTGAATAAATTAGATAAGTCATCGCTATCGCTTTTTTTTTAGTTGTGTGTGGTATTTATGTTTTTTAAATGCAGTGTATCCAAATGTTATAGAAGCAAATTACGTAAATTATGAATAAATTTGTAATGTATAAAATCAAACTTTTTATGTCGAATGTTTGTAGCGTGACAGCCGGTTTGAGATGTAAACAAAATAGTCAAAAATAGCCTCAATTTTTTTGCTCGGCACGTCCTTTTCGCGGGCCAAAAATGAAACTTTAGTATAGCGAACTTGAATGATAAAGCTCGGATTGTACGTATAAATCTCTTTCCAGGTACATATACTAGGATTATTAGACCTCTGAAGTTGACCCAAATTTCATCTTACGTCAAAGTTTAAGGTGGCTATTTTCAACACGTCAATAAATAGACTCAAAGTTGACAATATAACGTGATTTCTATACCCCTGTGTAGAGTAAAGGATATTGTTTTACCCAGCAATACACCAAATCCTGGACGCTTTTCCTTGTTGCGTACGAACTTCCACAAGTTGCTCGATTTTTCATTGTTTTTCCGGGGGTCAAGCGGCCGTCCAGTCTTATTTTGAACTTTTCGATTTTTAACAAAAACGAAAAAGCGATAGAACTTTTAAATATCATTTTTCAAAATAGTTCACCAAAGGGGTCTTTTAGGTAAAATAAATTCGAATTTGAAATTCCCTTTCTGTCGATCAATTCTCCAAAATTACTGGCAAGTCTTCTTAAATAACGAATTCGAGAATAAATAAGTTAAAGCATATCTAATGGAGTTGGCATTGCGCAGATAAGACTAAACTAAAGTTAATAAAACTAATATTAAACTTACATCACCAAACGTTGCTTCCTCAAGTCCGGAGCTACGAAATTCTGCGATAACTGACTTGAGAAAAAGACCTTCTACTTGTGTTAAGCACTTCATGGCTCGTATCTTAGGTGACGAGAACATGTCTTGTAAAGCTAAGTCCACGTGGCTCATTCCAACCAATGCGGTTCCTTTCTTTTTGGAGCGTGAATCTGCAATCTCTACTGCTCTGCGGCATATGTCAAGACAACGGCGGGCATCACCAGTAACAGCGGCCACCTGACAGATAAAGGATGCAAACACAGATGACAATGTACTGTTAGAGATGAGTGTCAAAAATAATTCGCGTTTGCTTTGGATTTGGGAGGCGTGGTGGCCTAATGGTTAGTGCGCCGGACTCCGGATGGAGTGGTCCGGGTTCGAGCCCTGGCCGGGGCCACTGCGTTGTGTTCTTGGGCAAGATACTTTACTCTTACAGTGCCTCTCTTCACCCAGGTGTATAAATGGATACCGGCGACATAATGCTGGGGGGGGGGGGGGGGGGGGGGGTACCCTGCGATGGACTAGCATCCCATTCAGGGGAGAATATAAATATTCCTAGCCGCTTAATGCTACCGAAACCGGGATACGCTCTGGCAGTATGGGCCGCATCGCTCGAGGCTTCCCTTTGGTTTTGTATAACTACGCTTAATGATTGGTTTAAAAAAACCCCCACCACTTTCTCAAACAATCAGAATAAAAACCAAACTCAATCATGACTTACTCGCGCGCGTTTTCCCGCCGGCTATAGGTACTTGCTTCGAGTTTTGATTGGTTCACAGGATTGTCTGTGTTTATTGTGATTGGCCAGAGTGGTTACTTTGGTTTTTGTTTGACGACACTCCAAATCGCCCTGCTATTCATTTATAAATACAGGTTGACTAACAGATTTTGATGGGACCTAAGCCGGCTTGTATCAAGTGAGAATTGCCAACGGTCGAAAGCAAATCAGTGAAAAAACGCTTTTAACGGCGCAAAAAGGCGGATAAACGCCACACACGAGTCGACCAACATTTCATTTAACTTAACTGTGATATTTTGATCGAGATAAGCCTAAATTCTGTATGTATTGTTCCGTGCTTTTTTCATAGCCGCTATAGATTTCTTTAAATTTGTATAGTTCGTAGAACTCATATTATTCAGATGTCAACAGAGATTTAAATGCGAACACATAGGGTGGTCTGCCTGTGATGTGAAACCTTGCAAGGGCTGCTGCCTTACCCGTTGCCAGGGGCTCTGAAAAGTCTAACAAAAATTGTTTGAAAAATGTTTTCTATTTTTTTTCCTACCTTTCTGGAGACCAGCTGTATGGCATCAGGTTCAAAGGCGTTTAACCCTGTGATACGGGACATGACAATCTGCTGTAGCTGTGAAAAGGTGTACGGCTGAAAAGTCAACCGAGTCAGTCCCTAAAAGGAGATAAAAAAAAAAACACATTATTTCCGGTCAAATAAACAAATGTCGTGATTGCCAAACCTTCGGAAACACTCTCGAAGTGTTTCCGAATCGTATTATCTAATAACTTCCCAGCGCGAGCGTTCGTGAATACTCCGAATGTTTTCACGTCCTCATGACGTCATTAGCTTACGTCACGTTCCTTAGCAACGTCTTAAAAATGTTCAGAGAAAATCGTGGGCACAGCCAAATTTTAGAGACGAAATTTCCCAAGCCAGAATGGATTTAGCAAATGAATCGATACTACGATTTCCAGTTGAGTACGACGCGAACAAAGTTTGGTGACGAAGTTTCAACATAACAACGGCATTGTTGTCAAGGGCAAACTTCTTTGTTACCATTGGTAACAAATTTGTTTTTGTAACTGCCTTGCTCGACAATCTCGATGCTTAAATAAATACAAACACTACAAATATCGTCAGCAACACTTTATTACGCTTTCAAATAAAAAATATATTCACAGAGACAACGATAAAAGAAACAAATAACGAAATATATTATGCCTTAGCTGTTTTATATCGACGGTAACAGATCTGTGTTGAGAGTTGACGTTATGTTTAACGTGCGTCACTTTACCTTCCTCGTTAGAGTTACTGTTCAACTGAAATTTTATCGTTTTCCAACTCCAGGGATTTTCTAGCAGCTTTAAGAATTCCTTCAGCTTTAAATAATATATCTTTCTCAAGTGCAAAATGAATAATTCGCGAACTGAAATGAAGAACATTTAGCGTTTCGTAAAGCTGACAAAAGCTAACACTATTTCGGATCGAAATTTCAAAATATTGGCCAATCAAAAAATTGCTCAATTAAAACTGACGCCATCTTGGATCGAAATTAGCCAATCAAAAAACTGCCCTGTTTCCCGAGAGGTCCTCCTTGTATAAAAGAACTTTGGCGGTCAGTACCTGTAACGACAAGTTACCAATGGAAACAGAGAAGTTTGCCCTTGACAACAATGCCGTTGTTATGTTGAAACTTCGTCACCAAACTTTGTTCGCGTCGTACTCAACTGGAAATCGTAGTAAATAGCTATCTACTAAATAGCGTTGTGTTTTCCTTTCAATTCCAGCAAAGTGAATCAAAAAGCGCCTACTTTTATTTTCTTTTTCAAGTTCCTTTTCAATGTATCAGGGAATGCAAGGGAGCTTAGAGTGATTCTTACCAGGCGGCTAGAGACGCGCTTCATCATAATCCTCTCTGGTAAATCCATGGTATTAGCAATGGCCAGCACAATGAGCCGAGCGTGTCGCCGCGTGGGCCACTCGAACAAGTTGTACAATAAGTGCTGTTTACGAGTCCACAACAGATCCAGCTGAGAAGAGAGGGTAAGGTACGTCATCACACATTATCACAATTAAGGGGGTATCAGGTACTAATTGCAAATACTGGTGTGAACCACACTGACGCGCACGAGAATCTCGCAGTTGTACACGCAAAACGCGCCCTCACGAAGGTAAGTAAAAACTCGCAATCGCGCACGTGAATCTCGCAGTTGCGCACGTGAATATTGCAATCACGCACGTGAAACTCACAATCGCGCACGTGAGCCTCGCAATCGCACACGTAAAACTCGAAGGAGTGCACGTTGAACTCACAGTCGCGCACGTGAAACTCGTGCCACGTACCTCGTCCACCAATAGAATGACAGGATCCCTGTCACGTGATGGGGTGTCAAAGAGCTTGTCCAACAAATTGGAGGCATGTTCGGGTGTGGCCTTCTGACCTGTTAGCAGCTGCGGGAAATAAATGCATACACTCCTTAAACTAAAGGAATCTTAAAGTGAAATACAAAGTTCATGAAGTACACGCCATCTCTTTTTTTCCTCTTTTTTTTTCTATGGCGCAAGAATAGGCTCGATTTTAAGCTGCTTTTTGGGAAAATTGAGCGTGAGATCTGATGAAAGAAGAGCGACTGGTAACAAGAATCTGCAACCAAGGCTCATATTAATTTTTACCCAAAATTAAAAACATAATACGTTTGGTTGGGAAAATAATCCCAACATTGATTTTTGTCAAGAAATATCCCATGAAAAATGTCACTGAAACAGATCCATACCCATTTTATTTTCTGGAGGGCATGCCCCCAGATCCCCACTATCAAGATCTTGCCTCATGCATGTTCGCAGGCTACCTGTTCTGCTGAACTGAAAATTTCTGTCTAAATAAAACAAAATGTTATGTATTTATTGTACTGACCTTAAGGAAGGTTGAGTAAGCTTGAGCTGGTTCTGTTAACTTCATTCCATTAATTTCTACAAAAGTAAACTCTGGCACATCATCTTGAGATTCTTGTGCTTCTCGTATGCTGCGTATAACTTCATGTACTGTGGCTGTTTTTCCAGTGCCTGGCACTCCAGAGATGTACATGCAGCTATAAACACACATAAAAAGCAAGGGTTAGGGTTTAAAGAAGCTATATCATGGACAACACACTCTTAAAAAAATTGGCAAGCTTTTTCAAGTTTGTCTATCATAACCTGTTTTAGTTTTCATCAGTTGAAACCATCCTTGTTTATCTTTGAGTTTTTATTACTTCTTTGTTAGAAAACTATTATTTTAAGGTTTCCTTCAAGAATTTGAAAGGTATCAGAAAAATGACTTAAAATATTGTGACACTACTCCTTTAAGGATTAGACAAACACAAACTAGGTAAGTCAATTCTCAGGAAAGGAATTCATAATAAAACAGGGCCAAACCTGACCCTCTCCTGGAAAACAGGTAAAGTCAACGTCGAGCCAAGTCGCTCATACTGCTAAAGCTTATCCTGGTTTCCCTAGCTTAAAGTGACTAAAAGTATTCCTACTCCCCCCTGGATGGGATGCTAGTCCATCACCAGGTTACTCTCCAGCATTATTTCTCATATACCCATTTATACACCTGGGTGGAAAGAGGCAATATGAGAATGAAGTGTCTTTCCCAAGAACACAACACAGTGACCTCGGCCAGGGCTCGAACCCAGACCATTTGATCCAGAGTCCAATGCACTAACCATTTGGCCACCGTGCCTGCCCTCATGGACAACAATTTGACTTTATCTACAAAATTCTTGCAAAGTAAATCATTAAAAAATGTTGTACATGTAGATATTAAGAAGAATTTTCAAGTTTATGCGGACAGAAAACCGTAAACTGACTGATTAGCTGGCAGTGTTATACCTACCCTCCAGTGCCATCAAGAAGCTTTCCCTCAACAAAGTTATAAATGTCTGTAAACTCCTTGTCACGGCATGGAAGAGATGATGGAACTGCTGACACATGTAGTCTAACAAACAAAGTAGAAAACAAAATAAGAATAATAAAATTTGTGAGGAGTAGGGACAAAGGCCAAAGGTTTTTTTTGAAAAGTCTGAGGCAAAAATTGGGTAGGGTGGGGGATTCAGACCAGCAAACTTTCCATGGGAGAGTATGGATAATGTCTGGAACAACACAGTATGTTCTGGTCAAAGCTGTGTATCTGATTCTCAAGTTAGATTTTCTAATGGGGTAAAAGGGGGTAAAGTCTGCATAGGAGCCTAATTACCCATAAAGCCGGAGCTTATCCTTGTTTCCATACCCCTACCATACCGTACTGCTCCCCCCTGGATGGGATGTTAGTCCAACGCAGGGTTATCTCCCTGCATTAAATTCGTCGGTACCCATTTACATGTATACACCTGGGTGAAGAGAGAGACTATGAGGGTAATGTTTCCTGCCCAAGAAAACAGTGGAACATGGACTACTTGATCCAGAGTTCAGCACACTAACCATTAAGCCACTGCGCCTTCCCTAGTCTTTGTAATAGTAACCTACTTTTCTCTTGCCATTTCCAGTGGTGTCCCAGGTGTCTTGCACGGCTGTTGTCTCGCAGGAATGCTTGGTGTCATTAAGCTTTTCCTGGATGGACGTTTAGCACTGCTTGCCGCTGGAGTCTTTGGAGTCTTACGAGCAGTCCTTGGAGTTTTTGCTCTTTGCTGTGCTGGGGTCTTTTGAGGTGTTTTCTGTGACGTGTTTGTTCTGGATGGAGTCTTAGCAGCAGGCTTCCCTAATGCAAACACAATTCAAACACAAGCTGTTAGCCAGAAGGACTTCCAGGTGTCCTGTATTGATGGAAGTTTGACCAATCTCGTCCCCATCCTTCTGGTCTGCACCAGGGATTGGGACCTCTGGGCTATTCTAAAAAACCGCCACAAAGGCGTCTGAATCTGATTGGCTGTTGAAAAACTTGTTCGTTTCACCACAATCTCCGGTGCACGCGCACAATGAAACCGGAACCAGGAATTCCTGGTTCTGGTTTGGATTCGTCCAGAGCCGTTGAGTTTCCTGATTGCTGGTCAAGGGGAATGTAGGCTCTGGGAACGAGATTGAGGTTTGAGTCATTTTTGTCCAAGGGATTGCACAATCATGCCTGATGACAAATCTGCACTGGTTTGTAAGGGAAGTCAGAGCTTGTAAGAGAGAGTCTGCATTTGGGCCTAGTGGCCCATCAGGCTGGAGCTTACAGGGATGTAGCTAAGAAAACACTTAGCTGGCTCATCAACAAGCCCAGGCTGGCTTTTCTCGCCTTGGCAGCTCTAAAATTTTACCCAAGTCTTTGTTTTTATGTGAAACTTTAGCCTTATTAAAGTCGTCTTTTAACCGGTAAAATTAGCCGGCAGCCAGCCCTTAACGACATCCCTGAGCTTACAGTGACGGTTCTAGGGGAGGGGCCCAGGTCCCTGCGCCCCGTCCGTCCCTATTTTTGGTAAAAGACATTTTTCTTAATAACTCGCCCCACTAAAAAAAATTTAGATGACAAAAGGGCCCCCCCCCCCTTATTAGTTCAAGGTCTGAATCTGCCAATGGCTTATCCCAGGTTTTCATAGCTTTAGTCCCTAGAAATACCAGTATTTCTACTCCTCTCTGAATTGGATGCTTGTCCATCACAGGGTTACCCCCAGCATACATCAGGGTTTGTACTTTGATTTCACAGTCAGTAATTTCTTTAGCATGTTGTTACCTCTAGGTGTGTCCTGTATTGAAGTGAATGCTGTTTGTTTCTTTGAAGATCTCAGGTCATTCCTTCCTGGTGTCTGCCTTCTTTGAACTGTTTTGAAAACAATCACCACTAACAGTACATTAATATTAACGGAAGTAAAAATAATGAAAAACTTGTTAATAAAAGTTTCTTTATAGCACAAATTTTTTTTCGTCTTTTTAATTTGTCTTAGCCTGTTTACCAACTGCTTGGAATATAATAATTAGAGGGGTTGCTGCCTTTGTAAGTTATAGTTGTCTATAATAAGGGGGCTGAGGGGGTAAAATGGGAACTGGGATTTGCCTATTTTATTTACTGGGAAAATGGGATTTGGATCACTGGGACTGGGAATTACAAACAAAAAATGGGAATGGGACTGGGATTTAGGCAAACCATAGGCTTGGAAATGGGATTATAACCTCATCCCCATCCCCCCCCCCCCCCTCCAGCTCCATCTAGGACTGTCTGTAATGCCTTGTAGCTACTACCGGTAAGGTCTATACTAAGGGTTTGTTTAATAAAACACATGTTGTTATCGTAATAAAATAATAGTCTTACTTGCTGCATCTTTTTTAGCTTTAGCCTCCCAAAGAACATCATTGTCATCATCATCGTCACTGATGTCACTTGGATCAAACACACTATCATCATCATCATCATTGTCATCATCACTGCATCTTGATTCACTGTCAAGTACTTGCTCCAGAACTTCTGCCGTTCCTTGTAATGAGAGTGGATATTAAATCAGGGTCATTATAAACCTATGTTAAGTCCAGCAGATCAAAGGGCTGGCACTACTTGGGATTGCATGGCACAAAGTCATTAGCACTGAGTAAAGTGGGTTTAATGCATAAAATGTCAGCTTTCAAATTATCAAGTTTCAGATGATAATCAACTTAGTGACCCTAATAGCAGCTGTGAAGGAAACTACCGTAAATCTAAATACATACCATATCTTTGCCTTGGAGAAGTTATTGGTTCTTTGGCCTTTTTTGCACTTTGGTTGCATTTACTTTTCTTAGGAGTTACACTTGATTCATCAGGAATGCTGCGACTTGCTCTTCGTTTTACTGATGTTCTGAGGTTACCATTGAAAACTAATGGCTCCAAAGGTATCACACATTTGTTAGCTACTTTGGTTTTGTTATGAGCAGGAGTCTTGGTTTTTCTCTTTACTGACGAGTTATCAACATCTGAACAAGTAAAAAAATGTATATAAATAAACTGATGTGCAGTAGAATCCTGTTTTCTTAAACCTCTTGGGGAAACAAAAATTGCTTTGAGAACTTGGGAGGTTCAAAAAAACGGAGGTCAGTAAAATTACAGAGAAGTACTATCCAGGGGAAACGAAAATAGTCTCTGGTAGCTAAGTTGGTTAGGGCACCTGGGACGCCATGGTTTGATTCCTATCAGGGACTCAGATTTTTTCTTTATCACATGCTCACGTAACATTTGAAGGGAGATTGAATACACTTTAACATGTCTAAAAGAAAGTAACAACCTCACTAACGGTCTGGAAGAATAAATCATAAAAAGTCAACTTATAGCCTTCTTACCCTTTCCTTTTGCTGGAGTTTTCCTTGGCTGTGGTGTTTTTGCATTTTTACTCACAACATTTTCTTTAACAAGGTCTTGTTTGCTTACAGAAGCCCTCCTTGGAGTCTTTGGAGTCTTTGGAGTTTGAACATGATCTGAACTAGTAACCATGTTACTTTGCCTTTTTGATATGGACTCCTTGGAAACCCTTTTGTTAACAGGATGAAGGTTATAATACCGGTCAAACCTGTAACGCACGTAATACAAGTCTTCCTGGTCAGCAGTATGTAAGCTGTCTGGTATTAAATCATGTTGGTTAAGTCTTAAAACAGTGCACTTCCTTGAAATAGTTTCGGCATCAAGATCTTCAACACTGCGATTTTTGACATCTTCAATGGAAGGTAAAAATAATTCTCTCCAAGGTTCAGCAATATCAACAGATATCCTCCCTTTTGACAAATTTTGCAGTTCATCGTAAGTGAAATACCACTGTATTACGGCTCTATTAGGATCAACCGTTCCTTCGAGTTCATACAACTTCTCTACATGTCCAACAAAGCACTCATCCTCGTTGCCGTTGATAATGACATCATCTCCACAACTGATCAAGTTTCCACTAATCTTGCATTCACTTTTAAAAGAAAAAGGAGAGAATACATTTATTTATTATTTAATCTTGATAGATACATATATGCAGAATTGTCCCCAGATGCCATTGTTCTTTGTCAGTTGAGAGCAGGCAAACAAGAGGTTTGAGACCTGATAGAAAGGATGTGTGCACATACTGAGCACTAACAAGAAGCAAAACTTGGGGATAAGCCAGTGATAAGCCAGTCTGCACAGTATGGCAGAACTAGACAAGATCTTGCATGTGCAGAGCCATTTTCAGCATGTGTAATACAACCAGAAGTCAGGAACTCATGCGTGCATGAGTGCAGTGCTGCAATTCTGGTGTGTGCAATTAACATTAATAAACAGGCTCACATGTGCAATTGCCATACTCCGCAGATTGGGTGATAAGCACTTATTTGTATCCATAAATCACAATTTCTATGTGCTCTGTGATTGGCTAGCTATTTGTTTTGCAGTCTGCGAGCAGGCTCTTTTCTAAGAAAATAGATAAGGAAGGCTGCAAACCACATGCATAGAAGCTTGCACACAATTGTATACATTGCAAAACTGAAAAGCAATGGATTCATTATATTTTTTTTCAACAGTTCGTGCAACAGTTTCAGAGCTGGGCCATTGGTTTGTAATTTGCAGTGTGCACGTCCAGGCACACAGCCAACTTGACACTGCAAATATGGCCTAGATTTGCAACCAAAATAATACGAGGTCAAATGCAAGCTTAATTTATTTTCACTCGCTGAAATGAAAGATATTACATGTATAAAGCTTAAACTTTGAACAAAACGAGAGATTTCTTAGCAGCACTTCCTTACATGGCCGGGCCGCCATGCTATCTTCTGCACACAAAAACAAAATCACCAATTACACCCTAGTAGGAATTTCTCAATGGTTTGTGTTTTAAAAACACAACCTTGAAACTCTCTGAGTCATGAAGACCGCTTAGCGTGACAGTATCGTGCAAGATTACTTTATAATATTACCTATAAAAAACTTTTCCATCGTCTATAGTTCCATTTCCAATCCATTCCAAAATGCCAGTGGCAGTTCTCGCACTGGTTCTAGTAGGCATCGTACTAAAATATTGTGGAAAGAATTAAAATTTGCTCAGCAAATCTCAAATCTGGCCGCCATTGCACGTGCACGAGATTGAGTGGGAAACTGGGGAGAGTAAATGCTAGTCTTTTGTCGCCCATAGAAAAATAAAGGCTCTGGGTACTAGTGTGCAAAAATGCGGAGAACGCGGAGGAACGGTGTTTCTCGTGGTTTCCTTCGTGATAAATTTATGCGACATTATATTTAAGCATTAGAAGATGGCGCACGTCTTCAAATACAGCTAGTCCAGTCAGGAGTTCCTAGCTTGAAGCCCATCGTTCTAGCGTACAAAGCGCGAAGCTCAACACAAGAGCGCGAAACCGGAGCGGAGTCCCCCGGGCCGGAATCGACCTTTTGCCGGCGGGTTCCGGAAGGCCCTCTATATGACGAGTCCAGGAATGGACTAGTGCATAGCCTAATGCAAGCACGAAATGAAAACAGTTAGGTACTAGTAATACCTGACTCGCACGGCCTTGCGAAGCTCTGGGTTATTGTTGCCCAGTAGCGGAACTGCACGATTACAGAGACTTCGACAAAATACAGCAGACAGAATACAAACAGAAACTGAACAACAACGAACTGCACGATAACAGAGACTTCGACAAAATACCGCGGACAGAATACAAACAGAAACTGAACAACAACGAACTGCACGATTACAGTAGCCTGCGAATACAGCCGCCTCTCATTCGCGTCCCGCAACGAAGAGCGAAACAGATTACAATTACTGAGACAAAATTATACAGACAGACTTTTAGTAGAATCAACTGAACAGCTACAGAATAGATTACAATTAAGAAGGGAAAGTGATGCAGCGCGCATACAATTAGAATCGGAGGAGGAGAGAAATATTCGATTACAGTCTGCTCGAGAAAATAGTGACACGCGTAGACAACAACAACAATTACAGCAACAGGAACTAAACAGAGATGATTATCTTTCAAATGGATGGAGAAATCCCGATCAGCCTTTACATCAGCAACAATGGGTTCAGAACGAAATGGCAAATTTCCATACAACCATGAACAGTTTTCAACACCAGCAGTTTATACCTTGAATAGGCGTTGAGGGAGTATTATGGTGGAAATCAGTGTTATTTTAATCCGAAAAGAAAAACGATAAAAATGAAAGGCTCAGGTTTCGAACCCACAAAAAAAGGAAAAAAAAACCTAGCCGGATTCGAACCCCCGCGCTCAGTCCCGAAGATCTGATTTCAAGTTCGACGCCTTACCATTAGGCCACCAGCGCGCGGCCGTGAGACGTCATTTCCGCCACACACCAAGCTCACAAATAAACATATATAATTTGCATATGGTCAGGTAGTGCGTCTAATATGGAAATTTCTACGGTGCATTAAAATAAAGCACTGTAGCCTGTTTCGCAAATAAAAAGCATTCCGAGCACTGAAAATAAACTCCGTGAATGACATTGTGGCCACAAATACAGGGACCTTTCAAACGGCACACTACAAGCAACGAAAACGTCGCCAACCCAAAAAGTTTAATGAGCGATAATGAGCGTAGCCTGCACGCGCGTTATAAATATTTGTACATTTCTTTGCTGCCGCCTGCAAAACAACAACGAAAAGCAACCGAGTTCACCTGAATTTTTTATGCTTTTTACAAAATTTCCGGAAAAGAAGTCAACCTCGAAAGGTAGACCCGAATTTCTGAAAACAATTTCCGAGAACTTTTAGTTCCATTTGATTTTGCTTCTGAAATTTCCGGGGTTTTCGGTAGTAGGCAAAATTGTACGCCAAAATAGTACGCCAAATAGTACGCCAAATAGTAAGCCAAAATAGTACGCCAAAAAGTACGCCAAATAGTACGCCAAAATAGTACGCCAAATGGTACGCCAAAATAGTACGCCAAATAGTACGCAAAATGGTACGCCAAAATAGTACGCCAAAATAGTACGCCAAATAGTACGCCAAATAGTACGCAAAATGGTACGCCAAAATAGTACGCCAAATAGTACGCCAAAATAGTATGCCAAATAGTACGCCAAATAGTACGCAAAATGGTACGCCAAAATAGTACGCCAAAATAGTACGCCAATATATTACGCCAAACAGTACGCCAAAATAGTACGCCAAATAGTACGCCAAAATAGTACGCCAAAATAGTACGCCAAATAGTACGCCAAAATAGTACGCCAAATAGTACGCCAAAATAGTACGCCAAATAGTACGCCAAATAGTACGCCAAAATAGTACGCCAAAATAGTACGCCAAATAGTACGCCAAAATAATACGCCAAATAGTACGCCAAATAGTACGCCAAAATAGTACGCCAAAATAGTACGCCAAATAGTACGCCAAATAGTACGCCAAAATAGTACGCCAAATAGTACGCCAAATAGTACGCCAAATGGTACGCCAAAATAGTACGCCAAAATAGTACGCCGGGGGGGGGGAAATAGTACGCCAAATAGTACGCCAAATTGTACGCCATATTGTACGAAAAATATCTTTAAAATGTAGAACACTTATAAAATTTTCTCTTTGTATGCTCTCTGCAGTTTTTAGATTTATCAGGGGCGCTTTCCATTCGACCAAAATTTCTGGTTTGAGTTTCCTGAAAATTCCAGTGCAAATGGAAACGAATTTTCCAATATTTCCGGTTGACTGCACGGAAGGCAAAACAAAATTTGCATATGGTCAGGTAGTGCGTCTATATGGAAATTTATACGGTGCATTAAAATAATGCATTGTGGTCTGTTTCGCAAATAAAAAGCATTCCGAGCCCCGGGGGGGTACTCCCTATAATGGCCTATACGGGGAGGCTCCGCCCGAAAGGGGTACCTTTTTCAGGCTTCAGGTATATAAAAGGGCAGGGATTTCACGAGTTTAAGTATATGAAAGGGTATGGAAATCTGTCATTTGGCTATTTAAAAGGGCCTTTAATTAAAAGATTTTGAACAGACGCAATTTATGGCTGTATTATTCTAATTTATTAAGCGCTACATAAAAATGACAAGAAAACGTCCTATTTTAAGTCCACGCCATGTCTCTTAGGTATATGAAAGGGGTACCTTTTTTCAGTTAAAGGTATACGAAAGGGGTACAATTTCTCTCAAAAATGGTATATAAAAGGGTAAGGGGTTAGAACTTGGGGCGGAGCCTCCCCGTATAAAACTTTTTTGAGTACCCCCCCCCCCCCCCCGGGTTCCGAGCACTGAAAATAAACTCCGTGAATGACATCGTGGCCACAAATACAGGGATCTTTCAAACGGCACACTACAATTAGCAACGAAAACGTCGCCAACCCGCACGCGCGTTATAAATATTTGTACATTTCTTTGCTTCCGCCTGCAAAACAACAATAGTCCGGCGGCTTAGCTCGAAATTTAAGTTGAATTGCGCACTTTTTGATACAAGCATGACTCTTGGCATGCACAATGAAAGTGGTCACAAAAACAGTTAAACACATCAAGTATTAACTGAAAGAGACTGCAATTACAAACCAAAGAACCCTGATTTAAAGCAAAACACTTGCTCTAGCTATAGCTTGTTTAACTGAAGAAAAACAACCAAATGTGAAAGGATCTAGTGGAAACATGGGAGAAACATATTACCGCAGACAATTTTCTCACCGATTACCGCGACCTAAAATTTGTAATAACCGCACACCGCGTAGTCTTGTAAAACCGCAATACCGCAGATTAAAATTAAGATTACCGCAAAACCGCATCACCGCAAACCCTTACGTCCCCCTCCATAGAAAATACGCTTACTAAATATCATCGAGAATAAGATCGCAGCGCTTGATGGGAAGGTTGGGTTGAATACCGTCGAATACACAATGACTTTCCTGTATTCTGATTGGCTGTATTTTCTATGGCATGGTATAAATATTATATATGACCGTAAACTCCACACGAGATGAGCCCTTTGAGGAACAAAATTATACACCCCGCTACGCTCGGCCTTCGGCCTCGCTTCGCGAGGAATAATAATTATTCCAAAGTTAATATAAACCTGAGCCGAACACAAAGAAAACTGAAAATAAAAATAACTGTGTGATTTATGAGCAACTGTAGGCGCAAAATCACGTAGAAGATGCTGAAACAACTAGCTTGCTCGTTTGAAATCATCTAATTTATTAATATGCCAATATTGCCTTTCTTTTCTTTTTTTTTTCTCACTTTTTTAAAGACCAATCCGTAGATAAACGAAATATTTTACGTGATGACCCAAGGTTAGTTAACAAGGTCATACATGTACGTAGCGGCCGAAAGGATCAGGAAAAGAGATAGATAACTTAGTTGACGGCTTTCCGTTTGGTATTTTCGCCCCCGCTAGTCCGGCTTGCATTTTATCCAAAAAGGCACGCTTAACAAATTGGGTGGTCTGTAAAGGAAGTAATGACACGGTAATTAGTGAAACGATATTCTCTGGAAGCACTCTGCTCACGTATACCACGCACGGAACTAAAAAGAACATATCGATCGTTTGCAATGGCTTATGATGATATCAAATAAAATATAATTAAATGCTTAAAATAAGAGTAAAATAAATGACATGTGCATAAAAAAAAAAACGAGTTAAAAAAATTAGCCATATGGAGATTCTACTTTGACTGAAAGTCATGTTAATCATATTATGTTTTTATTATGTTTACGATGTCATACAAGCTCCGTAGCCTTGTTGACGTATAAATGATGGTAGTTAATACTTCCTGTCATGTTTACGACAGTTTTACCCAGTGGGGCAATAAACTGGAGTAATGCCAGCTACCTCTCTTATATCCTCATCAGATTTAATGTGATGTCCTTTAGGACCGACCGGACTTACGTAATGTAGATTAGATAAACACAAATTCCTTTCACTTGTTTTGACACGGAGATGTGGGTTTTTATTACAAATGTGATTCGTATCTAAGGGGGTGCTTCTAGACGAGAAAATAGTCGAAATACTTTGTACCAGTATTCTGTTCCGTTTCTCTAACCATGTTTGCCCGAGATTATAGGAAAGAAAATGTTATAAAGTTATTGCAAACTAACATAACCGCGTTAAAAAATCTCAATAGTTCCTGTTTATCAGACTTAATGCCACTGGCTGACCTGATTTCATTCATCTTCCGTTTTCGCTTATAGTCTCAAGCGAACGAGAGGGCATTCAGTGAAGAAAGTATTCTACATAACACGAGCGAGGGACAAAGAGAAAAATCTGAGTCCCCGACGGGAATCGAACCCATGGCCTCCCAGGCTGGTTGGGCGCTCTAACCAACTGAGCTACGTGAGACTCGCTGTGAGCTAAGCCATGTACTAGGTTGATAAGTGACACGCGTCCTGCATACTGCTAGGATCAGCAATGTCGAAATCATCAAATTTGTAGTAAATAATAAAGATGGTAGATTTTAAGCTCGGTGATAAATAGTTAAGAAATTATTCTACATGACACGAGCGTGGGACAAAGAAAAAAATCTGAGTCCCCGACGGGAATCGAATCAGTTTTGACTCAGTGTTTTGATAAACATGCATACTTCAAAACTGCTTTTGTTTTTAAGTATACAGCTAATTTCTTTCCTTTACCGTAACTCCACCACTTGTAAACAAGCACATAGCGTCAGTTAAGTTAATTGGCTGCAAAAGTCTACACTTTGAGTCCTGAGTGTATAATCGGAAACACTCTATTACTATACTAGGCTTTCTAATAGCCACATACTTTTTTGTCAGCTAAGAATATGGTCATACGTCAAGAGAATACATCCCTGATAGCTGAGGCCCTGTAGCGGAGCGGGACGGCTGTACACAGGCTAAGGCCTAGCCTGCGTTGCAGACGAACAAAAGACTATACCGGGGTTTTGTTCGTCTGCAACGCAGGCTAGCTAAGGCCCTGTAGAAGAAATAAAATGGCGAGGAATGACAAGACTTTTGTTGAAATAGCGACCGCGAAGGAAAGAATCTCTCAGTTCAGTCTTAAATGTTCAGTCGACAACGAAATGATGTAGTCACACTGAAATCCTCTGCGACATCAGCATACAAGGCAGAGCCTCCCCGTATAAAACTTTTTTAAGTCACCCCTCCCCCCCGAGGGGGCCCTAACAGGGCCTCATAGCTATATTAACACAATTATTCTGTATTATCATATACTGAACTTTACTTTTGGTTGTATCGGCTTCCGAAATTTCTCTTTATTAAATCCTGGGCATGATTTTCAGCGCCACCGACAACTTTTTGCGTGTTTGTATATATCATATAATGTTTTACAGCTTCCTGTAGGAAGTATTGTACGGACCCGTAGTTAACAATGTTAGTTACTTCCTTGAGCATGTACCAGAACAATGTTATTATATAAATAGCTGCAGAACGTGAAATCATTTGTTCCTGTGATGCTGAAAAGGTCACTCAGTCGTTATGTTATATGTTATGGTCAACAATCAGTGCATTGTTTTATACTTCTTCGTCGTGCAAGGGTGGTAATTCTGAGCTTGATCGACATATCTGCTTAGCGGGAATGGCATCACCACTGATGAAGAAATGGGGAAATGGAAAGCAATTCTGGGGCTTGAATTGGGATTATGACCCGCAGTGGATACTGAACGAGGAGCAGAGAGAAATACAAGGAAAACTGATGGAATGCTGTAGGACCGTGATCAGACCCAATGCAGTAAGTCTCTAAACAGTTCTAAACTAAAGCCAGGTCTTGCTTTCTCACGTACTCTTTGAAGCTAAATTCAGAGAGCTAGAAAAAAAGGATTTCTTCAAAACCCTTCTTTCTTTTGCGTGTGAGCTCCTACTTGAGCGAGTTTTTCGTCCTTAGGCAAGTTTTTTTTACATTTCAGTGTATGGTCAATAACAACAACAACCGAGCTTTATTTGCGTGACCACTGATAAGTACAAGCAGGGCAGAGCCTATTAAGGGATTTCATCGTATCTGCCAGTTTCAGTTTGCTTCCCTGTTTGTGACCCATATGTATGGCTTTGCAGGTTTCTTGTTATGGGGCGTTTTTTCATGCTGTATCAGTCTATGTTTGTAACAAGAAAAAAAGTTATTGGGCATGAATTTCTTTATATAAGCCACCTAATTTAGCACTCTGCCTTGCATGACAAAGTAACAAACGTTTTCTGAGGGTGGTAAAGAGATTTCGTAATCCATGGAAGACCTTTCTTTTTTTCTCTTAGATTATGAAACGGCTATTATTTTTTCTCGTAAAACGTGATTGGTTACATAGCCGTGAACTATGCATAAATCGACGTTCCTTTTTGAGAATTGCGAAATGACTGGGTTAAAAAAAAAAATGAAATGTGACTGGAAACTGTAATTCTATTTTTCGTCTAACAAATTATCCAGTTAGCGTTTGAAAACGCGTGCTAAATTGCGTGACGTGCACTGATTGGGCAATTGATTTGCGTTGGCTCTCCGAGCTGGCGTCATTTAGATTCGCTACACCGCACTGAAGAGTCGCAAAAAGGACGAAACAGCTGTCTGCGGTTTAATCCTGCTGTATCGGTTCTAGTCGTGGTGTTGTCTCGCAAAGTCTATTTTTCACGTAGTATGATCAGCCTTGCTTTCAGTTGTCTGTTATTTCATTTTATTGCTGATCAGATCTCTCAGTGTATAGCAGCATTATCGTTTGCGGTCCCTTGCAGTTTTAGTCTTACTGATCGTCACTCTGGGCCCCAGGTCACTCTACTTCGATATGTAAATCTTGGTTTCGTGAAATGGCTATTTTTTTGCGTGAATCGTGACATGGCTATTTCATTTTCGTGAAATGTGATCTAGACCTCCTTTACTAGCGGAACGAGCGGAATGAACACGTCATTCCGGCTCAACTTTATGGTTCCGTGTTACGATTTTACCACTGATTACCTCGATTTTTTCCGCTTAAATTTCGATTTAATCACATTCTCGTAAAAACGCTTTATGTAATCATAACACTACGCAAATTAAATGATTCATTATAAGAATGATGTGATTTCATAAGAAGAGTTACATGAAATGTGTATGAAAAACGTTAAAATGCCAATTTGACAAAAATGCTCTTTTGTTGCATGTTATCCTGTTCTAGCCTGGTTCTCTCAAGCGTAGGGTATTCGAACGCTAACTCTTTAAAGGAGCAATGTCTTATTTCTGATTAATTCCAAATTGAAGGAAACCTCAAATAAATAGTTGTGTAATGTAGAAAAATAACAAAGGAGTAATCAAAACCCGCAAATAACCAAGGATGATTTTGACTGACGAAGATTTTAAAAGACGATTTACGAACGACAAAGTTGAAAAAACTTGCCGGTTCTGTCAAGATGGATTGTCCGCGACGTAGCTCCTCATGTTTAAGCAGACAAATTTCACAAATTCATTTGCCCGTGTACCCTGTATTCTTCTAAAATAACAACGTCGCTTATTGCTTGACTAACATCGATAAATGAAAAAACAAATGCCCGCAAAATCTGATATGTAGCAGGCTGTTGACCGAGACCTTGTTTACTCGCTGGGGAGCTGTTTTTTGGAAAGGAAATAAAGATCTGCTAATGACCCCATGAATTAAAGATGCGTTCTTTTCGAATTTGAAGTCATGCCTACGTACTATAAGAAAATTTAAAGTCCATATCCGGTTTTCTAGATATGCAAACAACGCAACTATTTATGTAACAAAAAACTTTTTTCATGCTTTTAAAATTTTCCATTAAACTGGAACTGATGTGTACGTGAGAATTTTACACACTACTCATTCAAAGGTCAATTACAGGGTCAAATCAATGAATATAAAACCAACATATCACTCATCAGATGATTAGACATGACCTCTCTCTTTATAAGCGAGGGTGCCATCACAAACGTTATTATGCAAGGCTGGTCTTGCTAAACGTGGGTCACGGAAAAATCTGCTCAGTGGTGAGATGGCTGCGCATAGTGCAAAAACATGGGGAAGCGGGAAGGAATTTTGGGGGGTGAGTTGGGATTACGATCCACAATGGATCCTGAACGAAGATCAGAAAGAAATACAAGGAAAACTGATGGAGTGCTGTCGGACGGTCATCCGGCCTAACGCAGTAAGTCTTGAGACCCGTGCTTTATCTTGCTTCAACACTTTTTCTTTACTTTTTTAATTCCTTTTTCGATTACATCCCAGGCACAAAGACATACTCGCGGGTTTTCTTTTTCCTTATTTGTTTTGTTCTTCCTACTTTTTAAGAGTTTGTTTGACCGGAAAAAAGTTCATATTATCAGGAACTGATTTGTGAGCAAGCTTCACAAAGTTTTTCGATTGCGAAAAACTAAAAAGACTCTAAAAGATAGTCATCTTTTCTGTAATGTTTTAATGCCACGTTAAACGGTTATCTTGGGTTCTTAAATGTTCTAGATCTTGTTTTTGTTGACGTAGTTCAGTAATCGTTGTTTTCTTAATTTTTTGGTAAATAATACTATAGCAATAGACATCCTGGCACAATAAATTCATGCAAGCAGAAAGGACAGCCACAAATTTCAATTTAGTTCTGATTGGCAGAGCAATAAAAATTGCAAAATTTCGTCTAAAGATTATTGAGATTCTTTGTCAAAGAATTTAAGATGCGTGACCTCCACGAGGCCCATGCATGAGGGCGCTCCGTTAAATCAGTAGTATAGATGTACAGTATCACGTACGATTCATCAGGCTGATTAAATTGTTTTCATGGCTCATATTGTTTTGTCCTGTATTATCAGCTCATCTTCAGTGATAGAATATCTACATTTAACCTTTGTTACATTTGAAAAATTGTAAACATATCATTACTTGCATGTTCGCACGTCTCACTCCGTAAATTCTAGAAATCTCATAGCCTTGGCCGAAAATCGTGAATTTTGTTGTCTTAAACTGTACCGCAAAGTCTGATATTCGTCAAAAACTTCCGATTTTGATAAATAAAGACAACATGGCGCTTTCATTAGTTATGGTCATAAGGAATGTGTGGACCTCCATGGGTGGAAGCGCCGCAGGGCATCCTGGGAAAACCGGAGCTAAAATCACCATAACTAATACATACCGTAATTTTTTCACACCCAAGAATTTTCGTTGTTGATGATTTTAATCTATTCCCTCTTACTTTTTAATCACCGCATTTAAAGTAAGAAATATATTTTTCGGCGGGGTAAAATGTATGAATCACATATAGGCTTAGTCATGGTGGCCAAGTCACGAGAGATTTCAATTAATCAACTATCAAGAGCTTCTCTCAGACTAGACATGCTTGAAATGGCTCACTTTTGTCAAGAACCAAATATTTGAAGTGTTGTCTTCTAATGTTTCGTGACAACGTTACAATGAAGTTATACTTCACGCTGCCTCTTGAGGTATCAAACGAAATGTCGTTTCCAACATGTACAAAGGAACTATCATTGCGTCCGGGAGTGAGATTGATCATACAGTACATAGGAAAATTGTATTTAGACGATATAACAAGACAGTAGCTTTTTTATTCTTAAACCCTTTATACGAGTGCTTGTTATGAAAATAAGCACCTTTAGAACGTTGCGTTGGTAAAAGATTTTTTATCTGTTATAAAGAAACAAGGTTGATATCAGCTATCTAGAGTGATTTTTTTCTTAATTAAATAAAATCCATGGCCTTATGTGCCCAAGGACGATAAGGATTGAGTGGGTTTATAAAATCAATTCTATGTTGCTTTATCTTATCTTATCCACAAGATCTTCAGTTGAAACAAAACGTTACGTGCTGGCATTCTGCTAACGTCATTTTATCGACAAATCATGAGCTACTGGAAGTCATCTTGATCACTGATGTTGTACTAAATTCTTAGAACAAAGATATAAAGGAACATGTGATGATCTGTTAGGAGAATAAGCCAACTGATCATTAGCAAAATGCATGATTATCAAAGAAGACTGAGAATAATTTTTGCACAAAACTTGTTTTCACTTTAATTTCATGGATGAAACCCTAGTGTGTGTGTTACTAAAACCAAGCTAGTGCGTGTTCTACTTTATTAGTCGACTGAACAACTGGTTCTAACTTGAATTCTGTCATCTGTGTAACCATTCAAATGAAGACTATTGACCAGTACATTTTTTTACGTGAAGAGTTTTTTTTATTTTTTTGAATGATAGGTTGACGTAGGGAGACAACAACCCCAAAATATGTACATGCATCCAAGCATAATATGTACATGCATCGGAGAACAAGGGAACATGGTCATTAACTTTTTGAGAACAACAGCATATTTTAGGGAACAGGGAACACCAAAGTCGAAGAAATATTTTTAGGGAACAAAGGAACACAAGGAAAATTTTGTTGGGAACTTAACACGGGAACATGGACCCCCCTGGTAGGCCCTCGATGAATTCCTGCTTAAAATATTTCGGGAACTTTTATGATGGACATTCTTGAGTTATAGGCTCGGTTAAAATACTAAGAACTTGAAAATGTTTAAAGCTAAAGAATGGCAAGTGTCTGTAAAAAGAAGATTAAAAGTTCAGTTATAAGACTAAACATACAAACACTACACCACACGTTCCAGAAATACAGGGAATATTGCTCAATTCTGTGCCACTTGACTTAAGAACACACT
The DNA here is from genome assembly GCF_052425735.1 of Oculina patagonica. Taxonomy (NCBI): domain Eukaryota; kingdom Metazoa; phylum Cnidaria; class Anthozoa; order Scleractinia; family Oculinidae; genus Oculina; species Oculina patagonica. The sequence continues at coordinate 24,893,403 of NC_135771.1, forward strand.
TAGCTGAGCCGTCTTAAATGTCAAAATGTTGTAGCTTTAAAACAAAGCGGTGTCTAGACATCAAAGATATGAAATTTTGCACGAAGATTAAAATGACTGATATGAAAAGTTCAAAAGAACAGCTTCGCGGCTCACTGTAGATAATGTTGGCCACCGCCCCAAACTCGAGTGACCGCATGTCCTGAACAACTGTATTTAATACCGAAGGCGGTATATGTTGTTCAATACTAGGGAATAATGGACTGAATTAATGCACAAGATTACCTTCAAGGATGATATGGAGACTTTAAATAGCTATCAAAAACAAATTGTCCATTTTAAGGAATAAGTTAAACCGCGAAGTTGAATTTAAAATAGAAAAGAAGAGGAAAGGGCTTAAAGGGCCCGTGTCACGGACTTTAGCCAAACATAGGCATAGGAAATGACCATCAAATTCGTTTAGATATATAAAATAACCTCTTAAAACATTAAAGGAAAATTTAAATAACACACCAAATGCAAAAGAAGGTACGGATGGCCAAAAGTGTCAAAGATTGAAACGCGCGGATTGCGCTATGGGTTTTTGAAATATGGTCTGGCGGAACAGTTTTCAAAGTTAATCTTGTTTGCTTGTAACTTTTAATTATAACGCCTGGGAGACACATTTGGCTGCAATAAAGCTACGGTCTTCCATTTAGGATCATAGAATTAAATTCGTTGCGAACATTTAGTTTCTTAGAGACTGACTTGGCAAAATTTGATAACATAAAGTTAACTTCGCCGTGACACAGTCCCTTTAAGATGACAGCTTTTAAATAAAGCCGGAAGGATTCAATGACTGTAGACTTTGTCTTGAACAATACAGTTATTAATTTCCCAGTTATTTGCATGCTACAGATCACAAACGTCTGCAAGCACGTTTTGGTAGGATATTAATTACAAAAAAGCGTATTAAATTGTAATAGCATGCCACTGCACACGATCGAGGGGAAATTTTTGAAATCCCTTCCCTGGCTCCAAAAGTTTTCTCTGTTCTATTTCTTATCAAAACATTTTGTTTTTCGCTTCAGGATTTTTCTCGATATCGATTTTGATTTCTTTTGTTTTATTTCCCTGTGAGTCTCGAGGCCAAAAAATATATCGAAACAGTCTTTTATTTAGGTTTCGTGATATAGATGATTGCAAAAGCTTTTTTAATATATAGTTGTTGATGCTTAACTGCCTAACCACGTATCTGTATGCAATTGTCACAATTATTACTATAAAAAGATATTCGCTGCTATAGCTAAAGACGATTTTGCACTGCTATACCACGAACGTGCTCACTTCAATGACAAAAATAATTGTTTAATACAGTTACCATGGAAGCAGTTGTTTATCAACATGGTAACTCTTTGATTAAGACGGTAATTAAATTAATCCTCTATCCTCCAGATAAGAAAGAAGTATTGGCCTTTCTAAATCGCAATTAATCCGTATCGGTTCATTTCGGCTAATCTAGAACGTTTAATCTTCAAACAATACTTCAGTTGATTAAGTGATATTGCAAACAATCTGACTTACATCAACTGACATGTGTGATCTCACGCAATCTACCGAAAAGCAAAGAATAAATTATTGTTTTAATCAAATGAAGGATCATCGCAGTAATGTACTCAACTTAAGCAGTTGAGAAAAGCAAGCCTGAAAAAAATTCAGGCTTGAACGGGAATCGAACCCATGACCTCTGCGATACTAGTGCAGCGCTCTAACCAACTGAGCTATCAAGCCAACTGGGAGCTGGTCAATTGTGAGTTCGTAATATACCCGTGGATGGAGAAGATATGAAATGAATATATGAAATTCATATATTTGTACTGCGGATATACATTTTAAGCAAAAGAAGGATTATTGTGTTGTTCAGACTTTCAATAAACTTTCTTCTGTTTTAACCCAAACATCTTGAAATCGAAGGCAGAGCGGCGCAGGCACGATACAATAGTTAAAAAAACACAATCCACGAATTGTGAATAAATCGATTATTTTAAGTGTATGATTAAAAAGCCAAATGACTTGCTTATCTCCCAGTCAGCCTTTTCTGCCCTTTTCGCCCATTGGCAGCTTACTCAAGTACATTAAGGCCTGGTTCTCAGACCTTTTCATATTTTCTGACAACTTTTAGAAATCACATTTCGGAGCGCGGTATGTAAATAAAAAATGCTCAAATGATTAAAGATAAAAAACAAGGATATTTTTAGTAAATTTTGGTCACGTGATTGACCACGCCCTACAGTTCGAGAAACCATTTAACGATTCCCACTACTTGTCGCACTAAAAGATAAGGTTTTATGCATGAAAACAATTACCCTAAGAGGGTTTAGGAAATCTGCCGGAATGAAACAAAACATTTAACCGACATTTTTCATTGACTAGTGCCAGTCCCTCTCAAATTTTAATAAATCTACTAACAAGACATTAAACAGTTTCTCTCATTCCGACCGGCGTTTGAAAGTAAGTACTAGTAGCCATACCTGTTGCGTGCTCTTCCTATCTCTAAATAGTGGAAATTTCTGTTTGAAATTTCACCATCAGCTTATCACGTGAGAAAATGATATGCATTACACAAAAAAATTGATGGTTTTTGTCTATAACTTTAAATTTTAATTTTACAGATAGCTCTTATTGCTTTAGTATAGACCACCCCCTCTCAAATATGACGAGAACCAGGCCTTAATCTACTTGAGTAGTCTAGAAAGCTGTGGCATACCTTTACAAACGTTCTTTCGTTCGTTATTATTGGTTCATTTGGATTGTTTACTTTCTTGTGAATGGCCATTGTAAATTTGTAATACCTTAGTCTCATGCAAAAAACACTTAATCATCCAATCAAATTGCACGTTATATAACGCCAATCATAATTTCAAAATAAAATTTGCAATAAAAGGCATATTCTAGATCAGGATTTTTGTTTTCAAGTGCAAGAGTTATCCTGACCTAAACACGATGAATAAACACACAATAAACACACAACTTAAAGTGTTCGTTAATCTATTTAGATTATATGCGATGACACATATGCATTTCCAAGGAAAAGTATGGACGCTTTGGCCTCACTTGGGCTGCTGGGACTTATCGTGCCTAAAGAACTTGGTGGCCTGGGACAGAATCACGTGTGTGCTGCAATGGTCGTGGAGACAATAGCACGATACGGCTGCCCGAGTACTGCCATGGTGTATGGTGAGTGCAGTACATGAGTACAGTACATGTATGCTATAGGAGAGGGTATGAACAGGTCAAAAATTTGTACTGACACTGTCAGTTGAAAAGGTTGCTTTAAAACTAGAGATAAGGGTTGCCCTGGAAACCAACCAGGCCTTGGAGACAGACTTAAAGGGGCTGTGTCACGGCTGAGTTAAGTTTATTTTACTAAGTTTTGCCAAATACTCGCTATGAGACTAAATGTTTGCAAAGAAATTTCTTCTATGGATCTAAATGACAGAGCCATAGCTTTATTAGTACCATCAAAGTGTGTCTCCAGGGCGTTACAGTTAATTGAAAGTTACAAGCTAACGAGAGTAACTTTCAAAACTGTTCAGCCCGACAGTATTTCAAAAACCCATATCGCAACCCGGTTCAAACTTCTTCACTTTTGGCAATCCGCCCCAGTTCTTTTGTGTTTGCTGTTTTACTGAAATGTTTTTTTTTTTCACTTTTTTTAGCTATTGTTTTTAGGTTTCAGCGAATTTTATGGCCATTTGCCAGGCCTAAATTTGGCCAAAATCCATGCCACAGCTCCTTTAAAATTGCAAACTTTCAGTGGATGAACATGTTAAACTTGTGATAAGTAAGGAATTGGCTGAATTATAATTTACTATAAGTGAGAATGGAGCACCCTTCTTGCATTTGGCAGTTGACTAACAGTAGCTGATGCAAAGAGGTCAATCGAGACTCATCGAAACACCTGAGTGTAGTTGATATGTCAAGAACACTAAAAGAATTTTGTAGCAGATTCAGCTACCGAAAATCGATCGCACGTTCCAACAAAGTGATTCTTAAATAATCTTTTAGGCGGTTTGTAAAACTCAATCCAACAAACGGTCAGTTATTGAAAATCTGCAATTACAACGTATACTTCGCACTACGTAAAATTTACAACTTGGAAATAAAGTAAATATGAGCCTTAGAGCTAATTTTTTACTATTTATTTTGATTCATGTTATCCTGTTTGCAGTGATGCATTTAGGTGCAATCGCAGCGATGCTTTTCCGCCACCACAACAACAAAACTGTTCAAGATGTACTGGAACGGCTCGACAGAGATAAACTGATTGGTACACTGGTGTTTAGTGACCCTTCTACAGGTATGGAGGTCTGGAATCTAGGTAGTAGCCAATAATCTTTACTGTACTTTCATGACTGACATTGTTTATTTGAAAGCTAGAGTTTAGCACAAGTACGTAACAACAAATCTAGACTTCACTTTTGTGTCTAAATTTGCTTTCATTTCTTTAACGGAAGCTAAAACTGAACTTCCGCAGTTTGACTTATATGCATATAATTTCTGTAGCACGCAGTAAACACTCACTATTGCGCTGCTTATGAAAGAGTCCTAATCATATATTTAACAGCACTAGACGCATGTACACTTTAAGTACCTATTGTTTTTCACTCGCCAGGTGGACACAACTGGTTCCCATTCTCCTCAAAAGCAAAGCAGTTTGATGATGGCAGTATTCAGGTTTTGCGATACGGGGCCTGGGTCACTAGTGCGGGGTTTGCAGATTTCTACGTTGTTGAAAGCACAAGTCCGTCGTTTGAAGGGGACTTTATGAACCTTAGTTTGTTTCTTATGTTTAAGGTAAGAGTTGTTTGTGTCCCTCTAACAACAATGTGAGATTCCAGTAAATGCTTACAGAGCCGCTTTAGAGATGACAAGTTGACATGGAAATTATAACTTTTCCTCACACACTTTGAACCCGATATATTGCCTAACGGATCTGTTAAAAGTGTAACGCCTTTCATTTCTCACCAAATGTTGCAGGACGAAGTTCGCTCCAGCAGTGATGAGTGGTCAGCGTTGGGCATGCGCGGTAACCAATCTAGCCCTGTCGTGTGTGAAGGGGTGTTGTCAGCAGACAGACTGATTGGTTCATTTGGTGAGTCAAAAGTTACTAAAACACGACTAAGTGCCAAAGTATTCTGTTCAAAAGGCAAAGTTATTATAATACACTAATGTATTGAAATTATCGTGGGTTCCTGAACGAGTACTCTTTAATTCAATCAATTTTTCCCTTCAAAAATATCTTGCGTTATAAGCTCTCCTAACGATGGTTCTCGTTGGTTGTTCCCAACTTACTTTGAGTACTGATTTTTTTGACAATTTGAATGCACTTGCAAGTAAACAAAATGTGTTCCGTTTGGCCACTCAAAGTGGGTCTATGTGAAGTTAATATTTCAAACCTTGAAATAGTTGAGCCTTAAAACTAAAGTTAAAATCCAGAAATCGTAGTATCAACGGAATAGCTATATAATATAAATTTTATTGGCAATTTTGAAACGTATCTTTTCATATCGTAAAATAGCAAGAAGATTTATTCTTGATCGCTTTATTCAAGTTTTACTCAAATTCTCCATTATAAACAGGTGAATTTCCTTTGGCTGCCCATGAAGTCATCGATCCATACTTCCTTTTGTTCAGCTCGGCCTGTTGGAATGGAATTGCCCTGGGTTCCATTGATATTGCTAAGAAGCATGTTATTAGAACGGAGCATGCTGATCTGGGCCTGCGCGTAGCGGACTATCCCATTATTCAGGTAAAACGCGTTATTTGTATTAAGACTTGGACTGGCACATCGGGCGATTTTTATTAGAACCTCATTCGTGTAATCAGTACAAAAGGTCTGCCCCTGCTTCCTTAACAGCTCTCTAAGCGGATGATATAGAAATTAAGGAACATCCGCAGGGGCGGATACAGGGGGGGGGTAGGGGGGGATCCCCCCCCCCTTTTTTTTAAAAAAAAAAAAAAAAATATAATTTTATTTAAAAAAAAAAAAAAAAAAAAAAAAAAAAAAATTTTTTTTTTTTTTTTTTTTTTTTTCTCCCCCCCCCCCCCCTGTTGGGTTTGGTTGGGCCATCCTACCCCCCCCCCCCCCCCCCCCCTCCCCCCCCCCCCATCTGAGTCATTTTTGTTAGGCTCTTCTATTTCTTTTTTGTTCTTTGTTTTTCGCCTTTCTTCTTTCCTTCTTTCTTTCTTTATTAAGTGAATGACAGTTAGCCTAATATTCAAGCATTTTGTTTGCTACAAATCTTAATCATTGATTGTCGATGCTGTTTTTAGGATTACTTTGGTAAATCTGTCACGGAAACAAACTGCACCAGAATGATGCTTTTCAGTTTGGCACAGGGGATGGATCACGTGACCAACAACAACGACTGGTCTATATACGAAGAGCCCTTGATGGCACCAATGTAAGAAATGCTATACCATACCACTCTGCATCACACCCTACCATACCGCACCATACCATTCCATACTATACCTTAGTAGAAACTGAGTCACGTTCTTTTGGAAATCCGCGAATCTGATTGGTTCTCCCCTACGAGCGATAGTTAACGAAGCTGCGCCTCTTTGACTATTCGCTCATAGAAAACTCGGACTCGTAGTCTAACTGTGAAATAGCACATCACTCAAAGCCATACCATGCTTTTGCACACCACACTACAACGCACCACACCACAGCACATGCCAAACCACACCACACCACACCACATACACACACCACACCACACCACATAACACCATGCCATGCCAAGAAATATCTATCTGTTGATAGTCTACGTACACTTGTTCATGCTTTATTACCCTCGACTGGATATTGTAATAGCAATGTTTGGACTGCCAAATCCAAATTTCCAAACTGCAGCGTGTCAAATGCCGCGCAGACATAGGACATACCAAGTACTCACTATAACTCCAGCCCCTACGAGCCATGGCTCCCGTGCCATCAAATAAGTAAGATAATCTTACCTAATAATTATGGTCTGCGCCATCATCAGTGATTGGTGAGTTAGCCGACTCTACCCTAGTAGCTAGAAGTTCCACGGGAGACATGCGCCAACACTTGGCGGCAGGTCCTTCACTTCTCTGGTTTATGGAATTTGCGGCGACCTCGTTTTTCGATGTAATTAGACATTTTTTTTAGATCAGCATTTTTGTTTTTTTATTTTTACTTTTTTACTTTAGTTTTTTTTTTTTATGTATACTTTTTATTTTTTTATGATTTTGTAGCGTTTGACAGCAATTAAGCGCTATATAATTATTAAATTATTATTATTATTATTATTATTATTATTATTATTATTATTATTATTATTATTATGTCATGCCATATCATAACATGATACCATACCTTACCACATCATACATGCCATGCCATGCTATAACGTGCCTCCGCTGCCATGCGGAAAATGCATGCCATGTGTTATAGCTTTCTATACCGTGTGAAATAGAAAACGTTTCTTTGAATTTATTATTTTTTGTTTTGTTTTGTTCTCCTCTATCTACTGTAGTCGAGGTCAATTCCATCATTGGTGTTTTCAAGTCAAGATCAAAGCTGCCGCCAACGTCAATTACGTCACAGACGAGATGATGCATGCATGCGGTGGAGTCGGGTACAAGAAAGAACTGGGTAGGTCTATGCAAATATCGAATCAAGCTATAAAGGTTGGAATATTGTAGGGCGGTGTATAGAAAAGAATTGGGTAGATCTGTAGGCAAGGGTGAATTAGGAGTGTCTTTATACAAGAAAGAACTGGGTAGGTCTGTTCAAAGATCGAATCAAGCCATAAAGGTTGGAATATTGTAGGGCGGTGTATAGAAAAGAATTGGGTAGATCTGTAGGCAAGGGTGAATTAGGAGTGTTTTATACAAGAAAGAACTGGGTAGGTCTGTTCAAAGATCGAATTGGACAAGAAATAGATGGAATTTTATAGGTCTGTGTATAAAAAAAGAACTGGGTACAACTGTGTCTTTGTAAAAGAAAGAGCTGGATAGCTCTGTGTGCAGAAAGGATTGGGTGGGTCTGTGTGCAAAACAAGAAAGCAGTTTTACTTCAGAAAAAACACGAAAGAGTTTACCAGTTCGGCTTAACAACAAAGTTAAGGTTTATAACAGCCCGAGATTTTAGCTTTTATTTTCTAAATTATTTCACACTTTCACTGCTTTTTACTATTTTCTTTGCATTTTGTCACTTTTTTCCTTTCTGTGCTTTAAATCATCAACTGAAGATAGACTGACGTCTGTCAACATGTTTTACAAACTTAAAAAATTTGTCGTTTTCCTTAAAGTTAAGGTCATTGGAAAGAGCCGAGAACAGGCGGTTTTGGGGGTATTGCGAGGTCGGCGCGCGACCCCACGGGCGAAGCGGAGGCCGAGCGCGGGGCGACCCGCCAAATAAAAACTCGCACTTTGCGCCGACCCGCCAAATAAACCGCCGCTGCAGGTATTGGAAAGCATCAGTCTTTTAGGCCATTTAGCTTATGAAGGTTTCCTTGTCTCAACATTGCAGGTCTGGAGCGTCTTTTACGTGATGGCAAAGCAGGATGGATGATGGGTGCTAGCAATGAAGTGCTGAGGCAGATAGTGGGAAAGACGAGCCTTTTTGGTCTTGGCGCAGTGGACTTCTGGTAAATGAACATGGATCTGAACTTAGTCTCAAACGGCTTTCTATAGGTCCTTTCCCTAATGGAAGGCCCCATTAACCGGATCTTGTAACCTCTTCCTCCTCCTCCTCCTCGTCCTCGTCCTCGTCTTCCTTCCATCTTTATTTGTGTGCTATACAGCCATTTCGAGAAAGGTTGTCGGAACAAAAAAAATCAAAGTGCACGCGACAAGACCGAAAGGTGGTCTGGGTATTCACTGGAACTTTGCATATTGGCCTAGAGGAAATGTACAAGTTTGTATTTTTGCACGTGGAGAATTTGTTCTTTCTTCCTCCTCCTCTTCTCTCTCTCTCTCTCTCTCCCCTCAGGAGGCCTATATCTGTAGCTTTACTTTTACTGTCGCATGTCTTTGAGTGAGGAAAAATTCTTCTGAACTTCAGAAGGTCTAAACGTACCTTGTTTCTACATGTCTGAAAAGAAAGAAAACCTGAGGAAATTGCGCTTATTTTGTTGTTATATCTTATTAGTCCAATTCAACCACGTGCAGTAGCTCAATACGTCTACCCAGGGTACTACCTTTAGGGATTGGCTTGTGCAGTTTTGTGCTTTTTTCTGACAACGTTTACGTCGAAATAGCCTGTATACAAAGGATTTATACATTTTATTTTTTATTTCCTTACTTTCTTTTAGGTTGAAAATACCAGACAGACGCGTTCTTAATTCCGAAATTAGGAAACTTAGCGGGGAGGCAAAGAGAGACCTGGCACATAAACTTCTCGTTGAAGCTGACAATGACGACAACGTTTTTAACCACAACCCACTTCAAGACTCCTACCAGGACTCAGAGTTTGAAAACCCGTTCAACACAAAGCCTCCTGCGATACTGAAACCGCTGGACACTCCTGACGGGGTTGCACATAATCCTTGCCTCAAACCCGACAGGTTTACAGCTTTGAAACTACAGTCTGTTAAACCACTTGGGGAAATGACTGCCGAGTATACCTTTTCCTTGCCCCAGCCTACTGACTGTACAGGGTGCTTCCCTGGCCAGTACGTCCGTGTGAGGATTGGAAAGAATCAGAGGTTTCTCTCACCTGTGTCACGCGTAAAAGAGTTTGGCAGAGTATCGCTGTTGCTGAAGTATGAGACTCATGGAGTGTTCTCGAACTCAATCCGCTCTCTTCAAGTTGGTAAGGAGGGTGCAAGAAGACTTTTCCTTGATTTGATTTGATTTTGTTTTGTCGTAGGCAAAACAGCGCCTATAATATTTTTTCCTTCTCAACAAGAGTGGACCAAGTACCGTTTTAGTAAACCCTAAATTAATCCCCAGCTCAAAGAAGCACCCTAAAGTTTTCCCGTTCTTATCTTTTGAACAAAAACAGCACGAGCGCTTTAGACTACTTCCCAAGTTGCCGATGTCGTCATATGATGTTTAGCAACATGCAAGAACACTACGAACACATTCAATTTTCGGGCCCAGTTCTCTATATGAGACATGACTGCAGGAAATCATGGTAGTTGTATAAAACGTCGCCAAATCTTGGACTCCCTGCAAATGTGTCTTAAAGAGGTAAATGGACATTATATCTGAACTGAAATATTGGATTTTCATTTATTTATTGCAGGTGATACTGTAGATTTCTCCGGACCTTGTGGGGGATACGAATATCAATCCAACTCTATCAGATACCTGACTCTGTTAGCCGGTGGTATGTCGTGTCAGCCCGCAGTCCAGATTATACGTGAAATAATGACCAATCCCAAGGACCGCACCTCAGTATCTCTCCTCCTGTGTGCTGCCAAGCCTGCTGATATTCCTTACCGCCAGGAATTACAGAAGTATGCCATGCACGACAAGCGTTTGAAAACTTCCTTCACTGTGTGCGAGGTCGACTGTGATGATTGGGAGGGAGGAGAGGGTTATATCGATGCCAATCTTTTATCCAATACGCTGCCACCCCCCGAAGAGTCTAGCCATCGAGTGCTTGTGTGCGGGGGCCCCCGTCTGGTCCTGGGAGTGCTCCAGGGGCTCAGAGTGCTGGGGTACACTAGTGAAAAGGTCTTCGTGTACGGTCAATTTGGTGTCCAACAGATCCGTGCTGTTTATGGAAAGTATGCAAAGCTGGCACAGCACAGGGAGAATCATATCATCAATGGATATCATTAAAAACTCTTGGTTCCATCTGAGATCGATTGTGAATTCTTCTTACTGATTTTGACTTTCTCTTCATTGGCATTGTTCTATATTCTCATCAGTCATGTACTTAAAATATGTATTTATATAGTAAGGAGAAATTTGATTTTGATTTATCGTCGGAATGAACGGCCGTGAAGAGACTGTAAAGGAAAAATTAATGTGAAGTGATCTGGAAAAACTGTAGATGATCTGCTACTTTCCAGGTGAGCCACTCATTCAGCAGTACCAAAATATAACTTGTTATGAATCAGGAGACAAACAAAATTGCTGTTTTAAAATCTCAGTCGGGAAGCCAAAGAACTCATGACAACCTGAGAACGAGTCCAGCCCATTGGCAAGCTGGAGGGATTGAATCCGGGACCTACGGATTTCAAGGCCAACGCCCTTATCACTTGGCCATGCTACTGTCAAAAAGTCGGCTTGCTTTCATTTGTGAAACTGTACTGGTTTATTAAGGGGGAAAGTTCAGCGTAACTCCCAGCGATATATAAGACACGCAAATAAAAATGATCTTGGCAATTGTGCAGTAGTTCACATTTTTTTTGTTTCGTTCTTGCATAACATTTTATACATTAAGGTTATTCTTTTGAACAATGTATAAATGTTGCTATATTGTATTTCATGTATTATGAGTATTCGTATGCAAGATATGCCAACGTCGACAAGATAGTGTAAAGTAGTTGATCTTCTTTTGTCTGTCGTAAAACACAAGACAAATTTAGAAAAAAAGAGCTGTATTTTATAACCTATTAAACATAACTTTTTAGCCAATGGAGCACGAGAGCATTATAAAAATTATAAAGCTGTGTTACGAACTCCTATTTTTCATGTTTTTTTTTTCCGTTTTTTACCATAAAACAATAAGGGAAATGGTCAAAACTATTATACTCAGACAGGACCCACCACTCTGCAAAAAGGCAGGTAGTTTCTTCATGTACCCCCCTTTCCCCACCTTAAAGGATGGTGTCTTGTTTGTATAGCCCCCACTCTATCAGGAGTAGAAACTAAGAAAGAGATTCAAACCTCCTTGTGCCATTTCTCCAGCAAGGCAAACTTCATGCACACCAAATATGAAAGTCTCAACTCAGACCAATAAAATTGGGTCCATTTGGCTTACCAGACAGGTGGTATCTTGCATAGCCCCCTACCCCTACACAAGGTGGGTCCACGTCGAGTACACTTGTTATGACCACTTCCCTACATGCTTATTAAATTCGCAAGAGAGAACTGGTTTTGTTTTTTGGTCTCAAATACGGATTTTACACTTCTTTGTTAAAGTGGATCTTTACATCTCCGTTACAGTAAACGACATTTGCCTTTTGTAGGATTGCTGGTTGTGGGCGAACTTGATTATGTGAAATTCCAAATATCTTTTTGGTTGCAATTCGGAATTTCCTGTACCAGAAGAAGCACACTATTGGGTTTATCAGTGCAGAGGTCTTCGCGAAAACAGCTGAGATGGCAAAAGCCAAAGGAGGGGGAGTGCTTCCAAAGGCTGACATAACTGACACTACCGCATAGGGCAACCACACGAAGAACGCAGCCAAAAACATGATCACGCCTGTCCGTATTGACTTCTTCATTGCAGCCACACGTTCGATCGTCCTTTGTGCATTTTGTCCCCATTTTTTCGCGATCTTTTTGGCCATCACTTTCAGATCTTTGGAAATTGCTACATAACAAGCCACAGTTACGATTACTGGAACAATTAGGAACAGCATAAAGGTGCAAATTACGTAGGAGATGCCCGCTGGATCGGTGGATTTCCAGTTGATTGAGCAAACCGCTCCACTGCCTTCTCCTACATAAGACGACCAGCCGACGAACGGCATACATCCCCATATGGCAACGATTCCCCAGACAACAAGAATGACCACGATCATTTCTTTTTTGCCAGTGGGGGTATTCATTACTTGTACAATCCTTCTATGCGCCTCTACAGCAATAACAGTGTGGTGTAGGACGGAGGAAAGGCCCACCACAGTGTGGGCGAAGGCGTACCAGTTACAGCCTACTTCACCTAGGAACCATCTTTGGGAGGTGTTAGCTGCAACTCCGAGTGGCATCGCTGCTATAGCAAGCAGGAGGCCAGCCAGGGCCAAACTAAGGGTTGGCAAGCTGCCTGGAGTGAGAAGAGAGCGCACCTTATAGAATGTCAGGATTGCTATGCCATTAAGGACGATCGTTGCCAGCATTATGATAATGTAGAAAGCAGCAATTGTGTTGTAGATATGGTGGTCGAAGACTTCGTGGATTTTACCATCCATGGCTGTATTCAGTCAAATTTCAGTTCAATTTCAGTTCTCGTCATTTCTTTTCTTTTTTCTATCAAACTTGTCTTGTCGCACTTTATTTCATATCTGTCTGCAAATTTGCGTCACACGTCACCATCACATGAAGACGACGAAGAAACCAACAAAAGCCTGGGGACAGATCAACATTATTGTTAATGAAAGAGAAAATGCTCTTCGCAGAAAATGGCGTAAGACCTTATGATTCGATTATTATGGAACACATTAGCGAAAATAGAAACAGAGAAAAATCAGCATTAACATTAATATACACGGTCTTAAATGAAAATAAATCGTCGAACTTTGTTGTTCCCTTTTACTTGATACTAACTAGACAGGTAATAGATAATCTTTCGAAATGAAACTTTCCCAAACCAGATAATTGTAAAAATATATAAGCTTAGTTAAAGGCCACTCTGCACGATGTAAATTTGGCAAAAACAAAAATACATTGCAAAAGTATAAGGCTCATATTTGCAACAAGGCGGAAAATACCACAAGTTCTTGGCTTTAAATTGCACAAAGCGTCATCACAGCAGAAGTCGACAGTCAGATACTCTGTCCTACTCTGTTCTATGTTTTTGGTTTCTTTGTTTGTTTTTTGGTCGGACCGCCTTAAAAGGACAACAACCAATCACAAACGCGCTTGCGAACTGTCCAATCACAGGGCTAGCGTGAAACACATGACTAAAACGGTGTTTTCAAAGAGTAATCTCGTTTTACTTTGACACAGTGACCTTGGCGATATATCACGAACCCTGCCATGTGCAATGGAAAGAACGTATTTTACCGACGATTTAATGGTTTTATTTTTTTATAGTTCGACCATCATGCCTCCATCTTGAGGCTGGGGGACTATTTACAATATAAACGAAGACAAACAAGAAGGCAGGCAAACTAAACTAATTACAATATAATTTAACTACAATCCGACGCGATTAAAATCTGTTTTAGAGAAACATGTTTGTCACTGAAACAAATTCCCCCTGCATTGCCCGGTTAAATTTTGTAATAGGTCTAAAACTTTTGTGAAAATGTCGTTAATGTTGTTCAAGCAGTTATTTATTTATTTTTTATTGGGGCTGTGCGTAATTTTGTTAATATTGTAACATTTTATTATTACATTATGATCGATAAGTGGTAATTTCCACTGCCATTTTTCGTAGCGAACGCTTAATTGTTGATCGTTTTCAATCTTAATATTTCAACAAAACAAGCACACCCGTTTTTAATAACTAATAAGTTAAGCGGTTTTCTAACCGTCAAACAAACATTTAGTAAAATCAAACTGACTACAAAATTCGGTATTTTTTCGGAGAGAATCGTGAATAAGAACTGAGCGATCGTCGACGTCGTGGTCTCAGATAGAGTGAGGACTCTAACTTAACAGAAGTCTCGTTCGAAAATTAATACGTAAAGATACGGACTATAAATGACCTCTGACTTGGCACCACTTCCACTATGTACTTTGCTACTTGAATAAAATGTTTTTCCCTAGTGTAAGGCCTGTCCAAACGGGAAATGTTTGGCGATCAAACATGATCAAACATTTTTTGGTGAACAAACATGATGACGTTATACCGAGTGTCCAAACGGTATCAAACTTTTTTAATAAACAATAAAAATAAGCCCCAAGGAACTGGATCGAAAACCATTTTTTTTTTTTTTTCTTAATTAAATCGTTTTTTTTTTTTTTTTTCCCTTTTTGATTTTTCTTTTTTTTCTTCTTTTTTTCTTTCCCCCTTTTCTCTTTTTTCTTTAATTTTTTTTTTTTAAAAAAAAAACCCCCCCCCGCCCCGGTTCCTCACACAAATATATATTTTTTTTTTCCCCCCCCCCCCCCTCTTTTTTTTTCTTTTTTTTTTCCTTTTTTTTCCCCCCCCCCCTATAAAACTTTTAAAAAAAACCCGGCGGTAAAAAAAAAAAAAAAAAAAAAAAAACCCCCCAACCCCCGCCCCCACAAAAAAATATAAAAAAAACCCCCAAAAAAAAAAAATATTTAAATAAAAAAATAATAAAAAAAAAACAAAAAAAAACAAAAAAAAAAAAAAATGGACACTGATTAGTTTAAATCAGTTATAGCACGTGCACAACCACTGATTGGCTGCTTTAAACTGGTTAATTGCGCAAATGCTCGTGCGATTACGCACTTAGCACGTGCAGTTACGCACTTCAGTAAATCTAAAGCGCGCGTCCGAAGTGAAATTTAAATCCACTTTTAGACGAACACCAATCACAATCGCTTTTACGATTTGACAAAAACAAAAATAGATTGTAAAAGTATTAGGCTCATATTTGCAACGAGGAAAATAACACAAGTTCTTGGTTTATATGTACACAAAAGAACGTCGTCACAGCAGAAGTCGACAATCAGATACTCTGTACAACTCTGCTCTATGTTTTTGGTTTCTATGTTTTTTGTTTTTTTGTTTTTTTATCTATCGGGCCGCCTTAAAAGGACAACAACCAATCACAAATGCGCTTGCGAACTGTCCAATCACAGGGCTAGCGTGAAACACGTGACTAAAACGGTGTTTTCAGAGAGTAACCTCGTTTTACACACTGACCATGGCGCTATATTACGAACATTGCCATGTGCAATAGAAAGAACGTGTTTTACCGACGATTTTATGGTTGAATATTTCAATAGTTCGACCATCATGCCTCCATCTTGAGGCTGAACAGGACAGGTTTTAGATTAGATTTAGATTTAGATTTACAATGTAGCATTTTTATCTACTTGAAAGGACATTTTTTGTTCGCAAATTCCGCATACATTCAAGATGTATGCCAAACATAAAACTATTACAAACTATGAATAATATTTTATTTTCTAGTTTACTATTTTTATTTATTTAGGGAATAAACGCCATGTACCCAACTAACTTAATTATCTATAGTCAACTTAGTTAAATGGGGAGGCCGAACACGCATAAGCTTTCTAGTTTCTTTTCGGTCTCCCCGCCACTTTTTCTTTGTAACTTTTTGAAATTATTTTATTTTATCCTGTTTTTGTATTTTTTGTGTGGTAAATAAAGTAAATAAAATATTCTCCTGGCTGGGGGATTTAACGGGGAAAAACTATTCACAATGTAAACGAAGACAAACAAGCAGGCAGGCAAACTAAACTAATTACAATAATTTATCTACAATCCATGTTTGTCACTGAAACAAATTATGATATCATATTATTGCATTGGCCGGTTCAATTTTGTAATAAGACTACAAATATTTGTGGAAATGTCTTTATGTTGTTCAAGCAGTTATTTATTTATTTGTGGTGTGCGTAATTTTGTTAATACTGTAACATTTTATTATTTTATTATCATTCGATTAGTAGTAATTTCCACTGCCATTTTTCGTAGCGAACGCTTAATTGATCGTTCTCAATCTTGATATTTCAAAAAACAAGTACACCAGTTTCTAAGCACTAATACGTAAAGTGTTTTTTTTAACCGTCAAACAAACATTTAGTAAAAACAAACTGACTACAAAATTCGGTATTTCCCGGAGAGAATCGTGAAAAAGAACTGAGCGATCGTCGACGTCGTTGTCCCCGATAGAGTAAGGACTCTAGCTTAACATAAGTCCCGTTCAAAAATAAATAATAAGTAAATTAGAATTTCTTACCTTTTGTTAATACAGCCAAAAAACTTGACTATAACGATGACTTTTAGCACCACGTAGTATTTTTTTTATTATATATATATATATATATATGCACGCTTTTTGCCAGACTTTACTATTTGAATAAAATGTTTTTCCCTAGTGTAATGGACACTGATTGGTTTAAATCAATTGTAGCATTTGCGCAATTAAAATTGCGCAAATGCTCATGCGATCACGTACTTAGATCGTGCAGTTACGCACTTAAGTATATCTATAGCGCGCTTCCGAAGTGAAATTTATATCCACTTTTAGACGAACACCAATCACAATCGCTTTTACGAGCTACTGAACCAATCATAAAGCTACAATAGGCTACTTTCGATATATGAAAATTTATCTTGACAGCGAGGCCTTGGAGAAAACATGCGCATTAGGACCTCCGATTACGCACTTAGGTCTTGTAATTACGTACGTACTTAGTACATCTAAAGCGCGCGTCCGAACAGAAGTTTATATCCACTTTTAGACGTACACCAATCACAATCGCTTTTACTAGCTACTGAGCCAATCATAGAACTAAGCTACCATTGGTTACTTTCGATATATTAAAATTTATCTTGACAACGAGGCCAAACAAAAGAAATGAATAAACATGTTTGATTGTGTCCTCGATCGCTACCAAGTTGAATTTTAATACATCGAAAGTGGCCTATTGCCGAGTTGACATATTAAACGTGGCAGGCTGGAAAAACGACGTTTTAAGGGATTACGTGGGTTCCTCTTCCAGTTTGCTTTTCACACTACGCGCTTAGCGAGAGTTACAAACATTTAAATTTCAGAGGAAGCATAAAGCTCGCCATTGGAAACTTCTAATTCCTTAAAAAAAATGGATCGACGCAATCTGTTTAGTTTGAAATTTGAACTGCCATGAAAGAAATATTTTACCTGGTATTCTATTGAACCACTTTGGCTTTTCGGGCAGCGATAACCAAAACACTCTACGACTCAAGTAATTAGAGCGGTTTTCACTTGAGTGTCGAAAGTAATTCGTAATTGCTTTGGTTTTGCATTACTTCGCTTACTGATTGGTTTAAAAATCTCGCGCCACTTTCTGAACCAATCAGAAGTAAAACCAAAACCAATCGTGACTCGCTCACATACGTTTTCCCGCGCTTCGCGTCGGCTACAAGTATTTACTTTGCGTTTTGATTGGTTTACTGGATTGTTTGTGTCTGTTTTGATTGGCCAGAATGATTGCTTTGGTTTTGGTTTTACGACACTCATTTGAAAACCGCTCTAAACAGCCTACAAGGATTACCGAATCATCCGAGACTTTAATCGACGATCCCCCCCCCCCCCCCCCCCCCCGCCGATGTCTTTGCACCCATATTCAGTTACCAGTTATGGAACCCTGGCAAAAATATCTTCTGCCAAACCAACACTCCACGGAATTGAAGTTTTTTAAAAGGATTGCCAACAGATTTACGAGTCTGCATTTCGTCGCAAGTAATCTGGGTTCGGGAACTAGCTGCTTGAACAATAGTAAATGCGATTGGCGCTAAACTTGATAAGGTAGAGGAGCTGTCAAACAAAGAGAACAATTTTCTAAAGAGTGAGAAATTTAATAAGTTCATTTTAGGCATAATAAAGAGTTGCATTCGAGGGCGATGAGATCGCCTATTTAGAAAAACACAAATACGAATCACTGCGCTGCACACGGAACCTCAGTCCGCTCCTACAGGTTTACAAAAGCGCGGATCGACCCCCAGGAGAGGCGACAAATGCTTCATGTTAAACAAACATGCTATTTCACAATGTTTCAGTTACCAGGAGTTATGATTCACAATTTAGAATTCACCTGTCATGTTCATCTCACTGGGGCTAAAGAAAAAGCGTTCCAAGCCAGTTTACGTGACTTCTAGAAGTTATAAAGACTTCGACCCTGACTCCTTTCTAAATGATTTGAGTTGCGCTCCATGGTCGGTTATCGATTGTTTTGAGGACGTAGATGATAAACTAAATGCTTTCAATTTACTATTCAACCCTCTTCTAAACTACCATGCGCCTATCAAGAAAGTTAAGTTGCGAAGCCGACCAAACCCATGTGTCACTGATGAGATTTGTTCCTTAATGAGTACTAGAGATTACTGGAGAAAGATCGCAAGGAAAACTAAAGATTCCTTGGTCTGGGCTGCCTACAGGAATTTTAAGCGGGAAGTTAAGCGTGATTTAAGATTAGCTGAACGGGAACATGTTGAAAACCAGATAAGAAACAACCCCAATAATACGAGATGTGTCTGGAAAACTACCGATTCCGGAGCCCCCCGCAAGCCCCCCCACAAGGCCCACACCGAACAACTCCGAAGCCCCCGGAAGCCCCCCACAGATGAAGACTGAGGGCGTGGCGCGCACGCACCCCCGAGCGCGAACGCCGAGCGGAAGCCCCGCAGCCCCCCCACGAGGGGGGGGGGTATACGATCATGTATTCCCAAAACATCTGTGAACAGAAAGTCTTTTAGCGACAATGATGATGCAGTGGTCAAAGAGTTTAATGAATTCTTCACTTCTGTCGGTCAAAACACAGTTGGAAAAATTTCCTCGTTGGCAAATGAATGCAGTTATGACCTCACACAGTCATCATTTGTGCCAAGGTGCTATCACTCTTTACAACAGTTTTCATTTAGACCTGTCAACTGCGGCGAAGTTGAAAAGGTAATTACATCAATGCCAAGTGATAAGGCCCCTGGGATTGATAAAATCAGCATACGTGTGATCAACCCGGGGGGGGGGTTCTCCTTTTTTGGTGGGGGGGGGCCCGCCGGGGGGGGGTTTTTTTTTAGGGTTTAAGGTAAAAAAAAAGGGGGGGTTTTTTATTTTTTTATTTGTATAAAAGGTGAAGTATTTTTTTTTTTTTTTTTTTTAAAAGTTTTTTTTATTTTTTTTTTCGTGGGTGTTTTTTTTTTTTTTTTTTTTTTTTTTTTTAAAAGATAAAAAAAAAAAAGAAGAGTTTTTTTTTTTTTTTTTTTTTTTTATATGTGAGAGGGGTATTTTTTTTAAAAAAAAAAAAAAAAAAAAGAAAAAAAATAAAAAAAAAAAAAAAAAAAAAGAAGGGGGGGGGGGGGGGGGGGGGGCCCCCCCCTCTTATTTTTTTTTTTCCCCCCCCCCCCCCCCCCGTGATCAAGCAAAGTCTTCCTGCTATTTTGCCATCTGTAACGTCCATAATAAATGAGTCCCTCGTAAGTAACACCTTTCCAACGCAATGGAAAACAGCTGAAGTGGTCCCTGTGTTGAAAGAAGGCGATCATGAAAAGCCAAATAACTACCGCCCGATTTCGCTATTGCCTGTTCTTTCAAAAGTATGTAAGCGTATCACTCTAAATCAACTCATGCCTTATCTGGAGGAGTACCGACTCTCTGTCCATCAAAGTGGTAATAAAAAATGGCATTCCACCGAGACGTCACTTATCTAGAGGGAGGAGGAGGAGAAGGCCAACAGGGAGGAGGGAGAAGGCAAAAAAAGGGAGGAGGGAGAAAGGCACAAAAAGAGGGAGGAGGGAGAAAGCGCAAAAGAGGGAGGAGGGAGATACTCTCCGCCCCTCCCCCCTCTATCTACACTTCTGATCGTATCTTAACCGCAATCGACCAAAAGAAAACATCAGCCGTAGTTCTTCTTGATATGAGTAAGGCATTCGATAGTGTCAACCATGATATACTGGTAAACGAACTACAAGATATTGGCTTGTCATCCTCTACCATCCAGTGGTTCAGGAGTTACTTGTCCAACAGGTACCAAGCTGTGCGTATAAATACTGCTCTTTCCGAGCCCCTGTCGATGAGGTTCGGTGTTCCCCAAGGAAGCATACTTGGGCCGCTGCTTTTTACAGTTTACACCAATGACTTACCATCAATCTCGCAACACTGTTCTACGGACTGTTATGTTGATGACACTTAGCCGGCTGATCGCAGACGACGGGATCGCAGACGACGAGAGGGCGCGACGCGAAGGAACACCGCGACGGGACCGGCGAGCAGACGACGCGAGACCAGCACCCGCGATCGCTGCGATCGGCGAAAAGGAACACATGCGATCGACGCGAATGCGACGCCCAATGATCGATCCCTCACACACTCACGATCGCGCGAGCGAATGGAACAGCGCCTCGATCTGCGATACACGGAGTGTGATGCGATCGTCGCGACCACTGCGACGTCAGATAGGAAACCAGGCTTAAACTTCTCATGTCATTCCGGGTCCAGGACTGTGAATCGACTATGGCTGCGATGAACGACGATCTTATTAAGCTACGAAACTGGTGTTTTGATAATAGGCTACTCCTGAATCCGGACAAGACTAAACTGATTGTATATGGAAGCCGGCAAATGATATCGAAACTTCAGGATTTTCGTCTTACCCTTCTGGGTAAGGAACTCCTACCCGTGGACTCTGTTAAGGACCTGGGTGTAGTGTTTGATAGTAAACTTTCATTTGATGACCACACAATTAATAATAATAACTAGTGGTACCCAGGTTAGAAAGGCGGGCAAATCCTCACTCACCTTCACCTTATTAAAAAAAAAAAAAAAACCCCTTACCTTTATTTTATATATAATAAAAATTAAAACAGTATCATCTTGTATGTCTGCTTTAGGGCAAATAAGTCGAGTTAAACATGTATTTAAGAAAGACATACTTGTTACAATAATTAATTCTCTAGTGTTTAGTAAGTTGTATTATTGCTCGTCCGTTTGGTCGAATACTTCTGTTAGCAATATACGCAAACTACAAGGGGTTCAGAACTTCGCTGCTCGCATAGTTTCCGGGACAAGGAAGTATGATCATGCAACTCCAGCCCTGAAAAACCTGAGATGGATTCCAGTTGAGTCCCACGTGTTTCTAAGAGACGCTATCTTAGCCTTTAAATCTATGACAGGTCAAGTACCAAACTATCTTCGATCTAATCTTATCTCCAGAGGGAACATCAGTGGTCGGGAGACCAGATCTTCTTCGCAGCTTAACATACCGAATTTTAAGACCAAGTCGGGACAACGATCTTTTTATTACAGAACTGTTGCTTTATGGAATGTGCTGCAACCTCATTTTAAATTAAGTGAATCCCTTATTATTTTTAAACGTAAAATGAAATCTGATCTTTTAAATCAGTTTTTAATGTCATAAACTCTACACGTGATTTTTATAGTTTTAGCAATTATTTTTTTTTTAGATAATTTTTAGCATTTTAAAGTATTTTTATTATATCATTGTAAATAGTTTTAATGTAAATAATTTTTATAGCCAATTTATTACATTTATTCTCTTTTTTTTTTCATTGTCCCTGAAAAGCCTCCATGGGGAGAGGACAATAAAATTTGTATTTGTATTTGTATTTGTATAATGGTGTAAAGAACGGGACGCAGTGTTCAATGGGAATGCAGTATGCACTTTAACCGCAAAACTCCGGCAAAATGTGACCGTAAGCTGCAAAGGGCCCATTGACGGCAGCGAAGAACGCAATCGCTTGTTAGGTTTTGAACTTAAGAGAAATCGTGTTCCTGAAAGGAGCAGTAACAAGGGTAGCTTTCTTACAGTTTATGACTCTTAAAGTCGTTTCCCCCCTCCCCTCCCCCCCCCCCCCGGTATAGCTCTCTTGTTGTCCCATCCTTACGGAGTTTTATACCATGCCATAGAAAATACAGCCAATCAGAATACAGGAAAGCCGTTGTATATTCGACGGTGTTCAACCCAACCTTCCCATCGTGCGCTGCAATCTTATTCTCGACGAAATTTAGTAAGCGAAAAAATACAAGGGACTCGTGGGATATTCCATAGTACACTACTCGAAAGCGCTACATAACTTGTATTTATGAGCTAAGGGCTTATAACCGAGAGTTGTACTTTACACACTTTTCGTGTGGAAAACAACAACGACGACGATAACAACAACTCCAGCTACGGCTGATGTGGTTTCCTCCTCGTAAACAGTAAATTCAACAACAACATCAACAACGACAACAACAAAACTTTATTTATATCACAGGAAATTCTTTCATATACTAAATACTCAAGGACACAGTAATTTACAATAATTTAAGGCTACTCATATATACATGTAGAACACTGTCGACTAATGTCTTAAGATACACCATATACCTTATTGTTACTTATTCTCGTGGGCACTTAATTTCGCGAAAATGAAACGGGCATATTTTGCGGGACTTAAATTTCGCGATTTGGCCAAAACGATACATTTAAAGAAACTAAATTTCGCGAAAATTGTCAAAAAACGGTCTGCATTAACAAACAGTAAGTCTCAAAATTGGCACAACTGATTTTAATTTTCCACAGCAATATATAGTTAAACTATATAACAAAACGAAATTTAAAACAGTTTAACATGTTCCTTTGTAACAAAGAAGAGTTAGTTTGACGACTGTACCAAGATATTTATGTAGAAAACTGACCGTAAAGTTGATTAATTTAAACGAATTTTATAGAATGGGTATTAAAGTTCACGTCGTTATTTTTCGCGAGAACCTTTTTCGCGGGTCTTTAATTTCGCGATTTTCAAAAAAAATCGCGAAATTTTTTGAAAATAGCAGAAAAAGTCAAAATGCAGTACAAAGATTGACGTGCTTTTGGAATTTGCAAACTTTGGAAGACCGAGCTTATTTACATCGAAAATACTTTTACAAAGCAACCCTTGTAATACATGTTTAAAACAATAGTTGCAAGTTATTTTAAGTAATTTATAATAATATTTGATATACAGTCATAATAATATTTAATATTAATACAGTAAAAACCCGCGAGTAAGAACCTAGTTTTTCCAGGTTAGCCTAAACAGGTTCTTACATAAATGGTAGTTAACACAAATTTAGGCTATTTAGGTCCTTAATAGGTTCTTATTTTCTGAGAAAAAATTTACATTGTTGCTAATAGAATTTTTAGTGCTATTCGGCTTATTATTTGTAAAAAAAATTGCATACCACACAAGTGTTTAGCATGTAAAAATGAAGCACTTATCATTCAGAACATGAAATTGTATACATGTACAGTAAAGCGTTGTCCACTATTTATACATCTGGGTAGGGAGAGGCATTCTAAGAGCATAGCTTTTTGCCCATGAACACAATGACCTTGCAAGGGCTAGAACCCGAACCACTCGATCCGGAGTACAGCGCACTAACCATTAGGCCACCGCGCCTTCATTTGAGGAAATTGTGTCATCTGAAAACTTTATCTCCTTGAAAAGGTTCTTCACCCCTACACTAAACCATAAGGCCACCTCGCCTACATTTGAGGAAATTGAGTTAAATTGAGTTATTTGAAAACGTTATCTCCTTAAAAAGCTTCTTTACCCCTTTTCTAAATCTCTTGTACCGAATAACGTAGATAATCGGGTTGAGAAACACAGATGTTTTGGCAAATATGGCAGGAATAGTAGAAGCCAGTGGAGATATGTGCTCAGGTTTACCGAATGCTAAGTAAAACGACACGACACCATAGGGCGTCCAAACCACGAAGAAACCAGCTACTATTATGAAAGCAGTCAAGGCCACTTTCTTTTGACCAAGTACAACCTCTAATGTTTGGTGTGCTTCGTTACCCCATTTGCGTTTTCCCCTTTTTGCCATTTGTTGTAAATCGTAGTAGATAATCGCATACGATAGAACCATGGAAACAGCAGGACCTGTAAAGAAAATCACAAAAACGCAAATGATGAACGAAGAATGAACATACCCATCTGACCGCCATTTTACTGAGCATGTGGCTCCAGTGCCTTCTTCGCCATAAGACGACCAGCCAAACAGTGGAAGGATGCCCAACAGTGCTGCAAATACCCAGAGGAAAGCAATGATTTTTAGCATCTGTTTGCGAGTGAGTTCTGCTGTCATTGGGCGATGGGTTTTCCAGCACTTTTCAACTGCAAGGACTGTGTGATGTAACATGGTACCGAAGCCAACGGTGGCATTAGCGCATGCGTACCAACTGCATCCATTTGCGCCAAATGGCCACGAGCCGCGGAAGTTTGCAACTGCTCCAAAAGGCATCACAAATAAAGCCAACACGCCGTCTGCTATGGCGATGCTTAGGATTGGCAGATCTGACACAGTTAGCAGATGTCGGTTCTTGTTGAAAGTCAAAATTGTGATAGTGTTGAGTATGATTCCCAGCGCAATCTGACCACTGAAGATCCAAGCTACGTACATGTTATATCTCTTCTTGCCTTTCAGGGTAGTTGTTGCTGTGGTTTTCCTTTTTCCTGTCTTTTTCACCCTGAAGAAGAGTACTGAAGGAAAAATAAAGTTAAAGTTTGTCTTCATTTCATTATGAAAGACTGCAAAAGTGGATGCCTTTTAAAACAACTGATGAAGTTCATTTTGAGATGCTTATCTTTACGAGATAATCTTCTATCGAATGAAAATGATGTAACACATACGTTAATTATTTTTCTTTTTTTCCTATTACTTGATTATGATCGTTATAAGTTTCGCTTTAGTTAACTTTTACACTTTTGCAATACTGTATGTATTTATAGTCATGCCGAAATAAGGCTTGTTGTTGTTGTTGTTGTCAAATATGACCCAGTGGTATTCTGGGTAGACAGCCTTGGTAAGCTTAGTGATATCACTTTTATTGATATTAAGATATTTTTCTTTTCTTTTCATCATTTATGCAACCTGTCTTACTTATGTCCATTCTGTCACAGACGACGATCTAGACGTGTGTTGGTCGGAGCTAGCAGGGCGAGAAACACTCAGAATCGTCTCGGCACTCAGTCAATTCAGGACGTCGAAAAGACGCCCAGTCCGACCGGTACCCATTTATACTACTGGGTAGAGCGAGTCACTGCGAGCGTTAGAAAGTGCACTGTCGAAAAAACAACAGAGTGACTCCGGCCAGGGCTAAAAACGTGATCTGTCAATCTGGCGTTCAACGCATTAAACATTAGGTCTAGCAAGCACATTTGGTCTTCCCGATTTTTTAATGAAAAATAAAATGCTTTAAAACAATAGGATTCATAACCTGTCTTTGGTTTTTGAACATCCATGATTTCTCGATCCGAAAATTGGTTCAGAAAAACGTGACTCGTTGCTAAACACGTGTCTCAAAAACAAACAAACACCGCTCGCCCCCTTTGCATGATAATTAGATTAACGCACTGCTAAAATTTTAGAATTAGAGTTAAGGAATGTGTTTTCTATTCCTTTTATTTCTCCTTTATCGTTTTGTTGGCAAAAAAGATTACGTCGAAAAAAAGGAAGTACACAAAAAACAATATTACTCACCCTAGCGTAATAATATTTAAATGCCTTAAATTGTCTTTATACAAGCCGCTTAAAAATTGAACGAACTGATGTCAATACGCGTTTAAATCTCGTTTAGAGAAATTCAATGATTTATCCGTCAAAGACAGGCCTTTGAAAGTATTTAGTACTATTAAGTACCAAAACAAAGTGCTATTGCTATTCAGATTGCTGGTTATGTAACAGAGGCGTTCTTTTAGGTCAAGCCTACAGCATATCCTTAATTAAGCACCCTACGATAATCAACCAGCACAAAATTTGTGCTCAAAAGTTGCTCAAAATTTTTGACATATCAAAAATAATTTCACAGCTTCACGGCCGTAATATTATTTAGATAACTACCTCTTTTCGTTAAAGACCTTTGCTCCCAGGTTTGCTCGTACCTTTAACGTTCCACGTACTTAGATACCAAGGTTCAAGAAGCTTCCAATGTTTTTGCTTCTCGTTTCGGGCCGGTGAAAAACACCGCCTGTGCAATTCGTCTCGAACCGTTTGTTCAGCTTCTGTGACGTCAATGATTTTAAACCAATCACAGCACGGCTTATTTTCCTGTAGACATGAACGGAAAAGGCTGAAAATCTGTCCATGCTTGAAGAATTTTCTGATGGGCTTTCGAATATTTCCGATGAAGACGGCTTCTGTAAGACAAAAAATGAGCCAAGATACTTAGGACTTATCCACGCAGTTATGGTTGTCTAATGGGCTCCTGTAATCAAGGCCAGTCGAGCAGGAGATGGGCAAGAAAATCACTTCACCTGAAGATACGCGACGCGCGAAGGTTTTTCTCCTCCTCGCGTGTCGCGTCTCCTCGTGCGAAAGCATCATGAACCAAGAGAAAACGAACTATTCTGTAGAGTTAGGGGATCCAGTACATCTATTTCGCCTCAGTGGTCCTTGCAAATTTACGTTTGAACTGATTATATCAACAAGAAATCTTCACTAGTTAGCCATTAACTACCATCATATATTTTGAATTTATATTTTTTGAGCCGTTATTTTTCTTTCACCGATTATATAAAGCCGAAGAATGTACATTTACATAGCAACCCTTGTAATATACGTTTAAAACAATAGTTGCAAAGTTATTTTAGGCAAGATCTGATTTACCTTCAGTAATTTATTATATAATCTAGAAGAATTACCAGGATTTTTTTTTTTGAGAAAAAATCATATTTTTACGCTGTAAAAGATATGATATCTTTCACTTGTGAAGATATCGATTTGGTCACGTTTGCTGACGAGTTTGCCATGTTTTAATGGTGAATGAGCCAAAGTTTATCGATATTAAATCGACACATCTTCGTATCTTCCTCGGCAATCTTCGCAAATCTTAATTAATTTTCGGAAATTTTCGTAAAAAGTTCGGAAACATTCGTATGAACTTCGAACAGCATTTTGAAAACCTTCGGCGATCTTCGAAAATAGGTCGGAAATCTTCGAAGAATCGTCAAAAACCCCGTTATAAGTGGTGTATAAAATAAACAAAGTAATACATGGTTGCTTTAAGATATGAAATTTATATATCGAGTTGAACACTCGAAGATAAAATGCATATCTCCACGCAACCATGTATTATCCTCTATATATCAACTGCGCGTTCTATTCTTACTTGTTGAAATAATGCTTTGTCCTTCAAAGGCCGGCCAGGCCAAAAAAAGATCAAATACTATTAAGTTCTGATAAATAAGTGTACCAAAGCATACCGTTAATTATGCACCGAGCAAAAATTTCAGTCAAAATTTTGACACATCAAAGATAATTCTCACAGATTTACGATGTTACCTCTTTCCGTTAAAACCTTTGCTCACTAGTAATCTTGTACATTTAATTTCCTGTCCACAAACTAAGATAGCAAATCTACCTAAATTTTCTTGTTAATTTACCAAATGTTGCAATTTTTTGCTTCTCGTTTCGGGCCGGTGCAAAATATCATCTGCGGAGCCGATTGATTCGTGTCTGCGACGTCAATGGTTTTAAACCGATCACAATAAAACTTATTTTTTTATGGAGACATGAACCAAAAAAGCTGAAAATCTGTTCATGTTTGGAGACTTTAAAATGTAAATGTAAAATGTAAATACAATTTTAAAGTCCATACGTGGGACGAGGTTTCCCTCCGTGTCCGGGCCAGGGGCTCATTTTTAAGGGGTGGGATTTTTAAATTTTATTTTGATTTTTTTTTTTTTTTTTTTTTGGGGGGGAAAAAAAAGGAGAAAACCCGAAAAAAAACCCCGGGGGAGAGAAAAAAAAAAAAAAAAAAAATAAACCCAATTTGCCCCGGGGGGCGGGAAAACCCCCCCCCCCCCTTTGGGGGGGGGGGGCCCCCCCCCCCCCCCCCCCCCCCCCCCCCCCCCTGATATGGGCTTTCGAATAAATTGTCTTTCCGCAAAAATAAGCAAAAGTAATGAGCTAAGGTGGGACTTATATACTGCGTTATGGTACTACTTAGATCACTGATAACGTAACATAAGCGTTCGTACCTAAAGCATACCCTTAATTATGCACCGCACTGCTAGGCTGGAAATCTGTCCATGCTTGGAAACTTTCTGACATCGTCTTTCGAATAAATTGTCTTTCTGATGAAGACGGCTTCTGTAAAGCAAAAAATGAGCTAAGGTAATGAGCTAAGGTAGGACGCATCCACTAAGTTATGGTACTATTCAGATTGCAGATTACGTAACAGAGGCGTTCGGAGATCCAAAAAGGCTGAAAATCTGTCCATTCTTGGAGAGTTTTCTGACGACGGCTTCTGTAAGGCAAAAAAAAAGCTAAGGTAGAACTTATCTACTAAGTTATGGTACAATTTAAATTGCTGATTACGTAACAGAGGCGTTCGTACTGTTGTGCAATAATAATATTATTGAGATAAGTACCTCTCTTTGGTAGAACTTTTGCCCACTGGTTTGTAATTTTGAAGTCATCTTGTATATTTAACTGTCCACGAACTTAGACATCAAATGTTCTGGGATATTCCAATTGAGAATGGAACTGTTTCTGATATTTAAGCAGTCGTGTTCCGCCTGTTGTTTCAAGATTAATACCCTTCGCGGAACCGATTGATCAATTTTCGTGACGTCAACAATTCAGTTTTTTACCAATCACAGCAGTTTTTTCGTTACGGTAAACGACCTTTGCCTTTTGGAGGATGGCTGTTTATTTGCGGGCTAACTTTGATTCTGTGAGATTCCAAATATTGTTTTGGTTGCATTTCTGGAGAAGGAGATTATTGGGTTGATGAGTGCAGAGGTCTTTGCAAAAACAGCTGAGATGGAATGAAAAAGAAGTTAGCCATCTTCGACGTCGTTGTCTCAGGTAGAGTGAGGACTCTAGCTTAACATACCGTATTTACTCGAATAAGCGCCGCGGCGCTTATTAAATTTTTTGCGCCTCAAGTGCGGTGCTTATTTAAAATTTGGACGCCACAAAAAATCTTATCTTTTACTGCTGTTGAAAATAAGCGTCTTTTGATTGTCAGTATTTGTCTCTTGCTGAGACAGAAGTGGCGCTAGCTGTCGTGGCAAAGTTTGCGGTCTTCATAACATTTACAGAACTACGTATTGTAAGAGTGTTGAATAGAAAAACTAATGGGAGAGCGATAAAACAATCACTCATAACTGCAAAACATCGCTTTTGATGCAAAGAAATGTTCAAGCTTGTTTTAGAGTTGCTTTGAAGTGTCGTTTTAAGTTAAACGAAATTCTTCAAATAAGCACCGCATCGGGACTGCGGCGCTTATTCAGGGCGGCGCTTATTAAGTTTTTGTCCCAAATGTGGCGCTTATTCGAGGGCGGCGGTAATTCGGGGGCGGCGCTTATTCGAGTAAATACGGTAAGTCTTGTTTGAAAATGGAAATAAGTTATTATAATTGCTTACCCTCTGAGCTTTTAAAAAGTAATTCTCGTTCAAAAGTAAATAACAAGTAAATTTGAATTTCTCTCCTTTTGTTAATACAGCCAAAAAACTTGACTGACTATAACGATGACCATTGACTTAACAACACTTACACTATGCACTATTATGTTCTTTCCTAGTGTAGGATACGAGGGGGGGGAGGGGGGGGGGGGGGGGGGGGGGGGGGGGGGGGGGGGGGGGGGGAGGGGGTTTTTTTTTTTTTTTTTTTTTTTTTTCCCCCCCCCCCCCCCCCCCCCCCCCCCCCCCCCCCCCCCCCCCCCCCCCCCCCCCCCCCCCCCCCCCCCCCCCCCCCCCCCCCATGGATACTGATTGGTTTAAATCAGTTGTAGCACGTGCACAACCACTGATTGGCCGCTTTAAACAGATTAATTGTGCAAATGCTCATGCAATTACGCCCGGGGATTACGCACTTAGATCCTGCAGTTACGCACTTAAGTACATCTAAACCGGGGGGGGGGGGTTCTCTCTTTTTTCTGCTTTTTGTGGGGGCCCCCGCCGGGGGGGTGTTTTGCGGTGGATTTGTAAGGGGGGGGGGTTGTTAGGTTTTTTTTTTTTTTGGGGGGGGTGTTATTTTTTTTTTTTTTTTTTTTTTTTTTTTTTTTTTTTTTTTTTTTTTTTTTTTTTTTTTTTTTTTTTTTTTTTTTTTTTTTTTTTTTTTTTTTTTTTTTTTTTTTTTTTTTTTTTTTTTTTTTTTTTGTTTGTTTTTTTTTTTTTTTTTTTTTTTTGGGTTGGGGGTTTTTTTTTTTTTTTTTTTTTTTTTTGTTGGGGTGTGGGTGGGGGGGGGGGGCCCCCCCCCCCATATTTTTTGTCCCCCCCCCCCCCCCATCTAAAGCGCGCGCCCGAACTGAATTTTTTATCCCTTTAAGACGTACACCAATCACAACCTCTTTTACTAGCTACTGAACTAATCATAGAGCTACAATAGGCTACTTTCAATATATTAAAATTTATCTTGACAACGAGGCCAAGAAAAAAGAAAGGAATGAACATGATTGATTATGTCTTCTAGGCCTCGCTCCCAACTGAATTTTAAAATATTGAAAGTAACCTATTGCAGGTTGACATGTTTAACTTGGCATGCTGGAAAAACGGCGTTTTTAATTCATTTAAAGGCTGACGTGGGTTCCCCTTACAGTTTGCTTCTCACACTTCGCGCTTAGTGAGAGAGGAAAAGTTACAAAGGTTTGAATTTCAGAGGAGGCATATAGCTCGCCATTGGAAACTTCTAATTCCATCCGTCTGCCTACAAAGCCCACTACTCCTCCCCCACTGATATAAGTCCTCCAATGCAAACTCCAATACGACAGGTACGGAGGTCATCGCTGCGTGAAGGTAGGCTGGTCGCCAATGCTTCAGTTCTCAAGAAATTCACTTAAAGACAGAATACACGTCAACTGCATGGGAAGCTATATATAGTATATGTATGTACATGGTCAGTGGGATGACTTGCCGTTGCCAAAGTGACTGGGCCCGTGGAATGGGAAATAAGGGTGTTTGTTCGCCCGGGCCCCGGTGAGAATAGTGTGGAAAGCAACAACAACAAAGACAGCGACTATAACAACAAAACCAGCTACGGCTGAGGTGGTTTCCTCCTCGTAAACGTAAACAGTAAATTTAACAACAACAACAACAACAACAACAACAACAAAAATTTATTTACATCACAGGAAATTCTTCCATATACTAAAAACTCAACGACACAGTAATTTACAATAATTTAAGGTTACTCATAAAATACTGTCGACTACTAGGGATGTCTTAAGATACACTATGTATATCATGCGTTTATAATGCATTTATTATATGGCTACAATAGTACGCGCGCTCTGATTGGCTGCTGAGCGGGCATTATTTTCTTGTAATGACCGGGCATTGTGAAAATTTTTCTCGCCTCGACGGTTTTTTTGAGTTGTGAGTAAAAGCTACTAGCGAGGGGGCAAAAACAACAAAAAATGCCGACAAAATGTAACTATCTTTTCAATAACTGAAAGAAAAACATAACCATACCGATACTTCTTTAGTATGAGCGACGAAGAGAGCCATAGAAAGCGAGAGCGAGTTTTACCTCCAGTGTTTTTTCCCTTGATTATACTCTTTTTTTTGAATAGTGCTTAAAGGCCATATAATAAATAACTTATTAACCTCGTCCGTTCGGACATTACAGGGGAATCTCAGACCTCGACCTTGATGTTTTGACCTCGCTGTCGCTCGGTCAATACATCAGGGCGGGGGCCCCGTTCCCCTTGTACTCACTCTCGGTTAATAAGTAGTATTTATTTGAAAATAAAGCTGAACTTGATATTGTATTAACGATTTTGTCTTTGGAAACTGACTTCCACAAAAATGTTTTACATGTAAACGGCTTTCGGACTGTTTGGAGATTGTTTCGTCTGCCCTGCGGACTCCTCATTAGGTTTGTCATTTATTGCCCTAGATATGGAAGAAGCTGGTTTAAGACTGATAGGACAATGATCTGAATATTGGGTTATCGATTGCACTTCAAATCCGAGTAGTGAATTTAGGAGTTCTTCGCTCGCTATTCCGTAGTCAAAAGTGCTAGTTCCCGTTCCTGATATGAAGAGATAACCCGTTAACCTACCATTCAAAATTCGTAACCTGTTTCCTATGCAAAGGCGTAAACGTTTTCCTCCGACTTTGTTCACGGTAAAATCTGCATTATTTCGCTTCGGAGAATGTTTGTCCAGGCAATGACGGCTATTTGGTGTTACCAGATCATGCCTTTCGTTTTCTATGAAGTCATTTAAACCCTATTCAGACCGGGCTTTTTGGATCTTTTCAGACCAGGAGGGGCCTCCCTCCGTTACTTCCAGAATATTAATTTAAGCAATCACAATGAAATTTGAAGATATATAGCAAGTCCGAAAATCTATCTTTTGATCTACGTCACGTGAGATGGTGACGTTATATTACGTGGCAATTACATCATGATGTTAAAACAGCCGCCATCTTTGATCCGCCATCTTGGATGTCAAAATTTTTCCAAAACGTCAGAAAACAGCTCAAAATTACTGAAAAATAATTTAAATCAATAAACTGTACGGTGAAAAAAATGAAATGGTGAAAATAATTGCACTAAAGTCAATTTTCATTAAAAGGAACACAAAAATCACAAATTTGGGGAAAAATGTCTCTCAAAATGCCGTTGTCGTGGTAACGTCAAGTTACCGACACAAAAAACTATCCTACCTAGTTATTTCCAGATACATCTTAGAGAAACACGCAAAGTTTGGCAGCGTCTAGATGTTATAAGTTAGTTGTTATAAGTTATAAGCGTCAAAGTCAACGTGGGCACCCCCTCGCCCCCGGATTGGAAAGGAATCATGTTCCCATTCCAGCATTAAAAATCTCCAAACGAAATAATGTGACCTTGAGCAGAATATTAACAACCATTAGGCCACCTCGCCTTCATTTGGGTAAATTGAGTTATTTGAAAACTTTAACTCCTTGAAAAGCTTCTTAACCCCTTCTCTGAATCTCTTGTACCGAATGACGTAGACAATCGGGTTGAGAAACACAGAGATTTTGGCAAATATGGCAGGTATAGTAGAAGCCAGTGGAGATATGTGCTCAGGTTTACCAAAAACAAAGTAAAACGACACGACGCCATAGGGCGTCCAAACCACGATAAAACTAGCTATCATAATGAAAGCAGTCAGAGCCACTTTCTTTTGACCAAGCACAACCTCTAATGTTTGCTGCGCCTCGTTACCCCATTCACGTTTTCCCCTTTTTACCATTTGGTGTAAATCGTAGAAGATAATGGCGTACGAAACAACTATGGAAACAATAGGAGCTAAAAAGAAAATGACAAAAATGCAAATGATGTACGAAAAATCAACGATTTCGACTGACCGCCATTTTATTGAGCATATGGCGCCTTCTTCGCCGTAAGATGACCAGCCAAACAGTGGAAGGATGCCCAACAGTGCGGCAAATCCCCAGAGGAAAGCGATGATTTTAAGCATCTGTTTGCGAGTGAGATCTGCTGTCATTGGGTGATGGGTTTTCCAGCATTTCTCAACTGCAAGGACCGTGTGATGTAACATGGTACCGAAGCCAACGATGGCATTTACGCATGCGTACAAACTGCATCCACTTATACCAAATGGCCACGTACCGCGGAAGTTTGCAACTGCACTAAAAGGCATCACAAATACAGCCAACAAGCCGTCTGCTATGGCGATGCTTAGGATTGGGAGATCTGATACTGTGAGAAGATGTCGGTTCTTGTTGAAAGTCAAAATTGTGATAGTGTTGAGTATGAATCCAGGCGCAATCAGGCAAATGTAGATCCACGTTACAAATATCATTGTTATTTCTCAAGTTCTTTGACGTGAAGTGATATGTTCCTACATTTCTGGGTTATTATAATTATTGCCTTTCTTCTCCTTTCTTATTTTCCTTTTAACTTGTAATATGAATGTTCTTCTTACCCTTGTACCGAAAACTGATACCCAATAGTGGACAAATCTGAAAGAAAAGAAATGGACTCATTTTTACATTGCTAAATAAATAAAGCCTAAAGATCGTATTATTACATAAACTGCAGCGAA
The DNA here is from genome assembly GCF_052425735.1 of Oculina patagonica. Taxonomy (NCBI): domain Eukaryota; kingdom Metazoa; phylum Cnidaria; class Anthozoa; order Scleractinia; family Oculinidae; genus Oculina; species Oculina patagonica. The sequence continues at coordinate 24,927,910 of NC_135771.1, forward strand.
TTATACAAATTTATGATATAGACGCGAGTGCTTTACTGGAAAATAGACAACTGATAAAATTCATACGAAATAACATCCGGGACCGTAGCGGCGTATTTTTCCATATCCTCTCTTGTGATCATATTGATGACGTCATTTCGCGCAATTCCACGGCTACCAAACTTTGCCAAACGCCGGTTGAAAGATAAAGAGTGGTAGATAAGTTATAGCCAACTCGGCGTTACGCGCCTCGTTGGCTATCTACCATGCATCTCATATTCAACGCGTGCTCATGGAATAATTCCTTCACTTCATAAGAGCCATGAGCGACGTTGCGATGTAACCACGCCTTCTTCACCTAAGAGCCCACGGAAGTAATGTACCGGAAGTAAAGGTTGGCAGGAAACTTACTTACAAGAGGCTGGGAATGACTTACGTAACAGGCTACATAAACCAATTCGTTTTTGCAAAATAAATATCCCTTTTTAACTGAAAAATAAAATGCTTCGAAATTTTAAAGGATTCGTAACCTGTCTACGATTTTGAACATCCACGAATTCTCGATCCCAATAGCTAAACAATCTGTTTATGAGTTCAGTATTGGTTCAGTATTGGTTCAGAAATACGTGACTCGCCGCTTTCTGTACCTTGCAAATAAACATACATTGGTTTAAAAAAAGTAGGCAAACAACCAAGAAAACAAAACAAAATAAACAGCTACAAATAAACAGCCAAATCTATTAACAAACCAGGTGGAGTTGAATCCGAGCCTGCTCTGAAATTCCCTTTACCTCGCCGGTTGGAAATTATACAATTTATCAGTGTGCGTTCTATTCACACTTAAATGAAATTTAATTTAAATGTTTTTCCCCTGGCCAAAATTCCAAATTAAGTACTATCGGTACCGAAAAAAAATTCCTATTTAGATTGCTGTTAATGTAACGGAGGCGTTCGTTTAGGACGAAATAAAAAAAAATACCCTTAATTATGCACCCTGCAAAAAATCAACCAGGACAATACTGTCTGCCAAAATTTTCGACACATCCCTGAAAACTATTTTTGAAAAATAGTTTTCACAACCTCATGATCCAAAAACCATTAAGATTATTACCTCCTTTCGTTTAAACCTTTTCTCACTGGTAATCTTGTACCTTTTTACCGTCCACGAGCAAAGATACCAAATTTTCTCGCAAAATTTACCAAACGTAACAATTTTTTTGCTTTTCGCGTCGAGCCGACGAAAAATGCGAAACAGTTTTATCGGTGTCTGTGACGTAAATGATTTTAAACCAATCACAGCATGACTTATTTTTCGTGAGACATATATGAACGGAGTAGGCTGAAAATCTGTCCTTGCTTAGAGACTTTTCTGTTGAGCTTTCGAATAGGTAGATCCCCTGATGAAGGAAACGGTTCTGTAAGGCAAAAAAATGACTTCCCTGTACTGACGCGAAGTCTCTCGATTTTCACTGTGTCAGTTGAGCACGTCATTGCGCAGGAAAATCTCTTCACACGAAGAAGACGTTTAGCGCGAGGTTTTTCCCTTCCCCGCCCCTTTTTACCATAACGGTTGTTAATTTTGAATTCAAATCTAGACGTTTTTTTTTCCTTTCAATATAGTACGGGCCCTGAAAAAAACTAGTTGAAACGATTTCTTTGAAATCATTTTGGCTTCTTTTTATATAATTATTCAAACATTTTTCTTTTTTTCTTTTTTTTGTCATATGAAAGGGGTGTTAAAGGGGGGGATCTGGATCACCTTTCACAGAAAATATTTCGTTCCTTATTTGTTCTATGAGAGGGTGTTAATTATAAAGGGGGATCTGGAAATTTCATACAATCATGTTGTAACTTGTGAGATTTTGAAACATTACTTCCAAAGTACTGCCTTGCATAACATTTTCATCATCTGGCCGCTTCTTTTACAGAAAATCTCTGGCCCCCCCCCCCCCCCCAATTCGTATTAAGTCCTCCCCAAAAAATAGCCCAGGCAATTATGAGCCCAGGGTTTATTTTCGGAATTTTTACCGTTAATAAAAATCACAGTTCACAGCGAATTAGCATTTAATTTTTTTTTCCCCCTTTTTTTTTTTGAAAAGTCAGGTTTTACGGCAAGCAAGAAAATCACAATACGGGGGAAAGAATAAACCATTTTTTTTTTTAGGGGGTGTTAATTATTAAACCGGATTGTTTAGGTGGGGGGGGGGGGCCACTAATATCATTGAGGGGAGGGGCACTACTTTTGGTGCGTCCAGTTATGGGGGGCCATTACTTTGAGTTTCAAGGACAGTTTTTAACATATTTTAGTGTGATTAAAGGGACAAGTGAATAAATAAACAAGTAGGTTCATAAATAAATAAATAAAGCAGTTAATTCCTACCATTACTGGAATGGGCCAAGCATTTAATCAATAGTGTATATGACCGTCCCAAACCAAATATGTTGCTAGAGTTTAATTTAGTTCCAGCAGTTCAAATATTTTTTATCATTAAGCGATAATAAGGGTGATCATAATCTATTCTGGAAGGGCCATTTTGTTGTTCGAATCGAGAAGGCAGAATCTAGGAGGAAATGTTCTTACCCGCCATAAAATTATTGGGAGTAACAAGGCCACCTTAGACGGCACACAGCTTTTTTCAATCCAAAGCTCCTCTGGGTTTGCGAACACCAACAACAAAAAAAATAAAAAAAAAAAAAAAAAAAAGGAAAAAATGCCGGTAATATAAACCGCTGAGAACTTTTTACGGGAACAAAAGCTGTGTTTCTGGATATTTTAAGGGAACAGGGATCACAAAAGTTGTTAAAATATTTTTAGGGAACAATGGGAACACATTTTGAATTTAGATCGTGGGGGGGGGGGGGGGGGGGGGGGGGGGGGGGGGGGGGGAATTTTGGGGGGAACAAGGGAACATGGACCCCCCGTATGGGGCTCATGTTTTTTATATATTTGGGGGGGGAGGGCATAGAAGTTTTAAGGTATCTCTCGTGGGTCTTTACTTAGGTTTCTTTGTCCGAGGGGGTTGGAAAATTAAAAGTCATAAAAATTGCCGGCCCCGCCCCAAACCGTCCTTCAAACCATAAATAATGGAAAAAGCCATCGCGAATCACCAAAATACCCTTTACCACCCTCATATGAATGGTTCATCATCGTTTTTTGGACCACCATTTTTCCTTTTTTTCCTTTTTACTCATTTCTCCTTGCCCTTGGCCTTCCTTCGGCTGTTTATAGGCCTTTACAACCATTCTTGATCCCCACGATGGCTCCCCCTTGTAGCCTGCGGGCGGGCTCTCTATTCGGGGGCACCGTGTTTCTCTCTCCGCGCGCCGAGGGGTCCGGGGGCCCCGCCGCCGGGGCGGGGCCCCCCCCCCGGGGGGGCGCGCGGGGGGGGCGGGGGGGGGGGGGGGGGGGGAGACTTTCACCCCCCCCCGAGAGAGCGCGCCCGGCGGTTTTCTTCCATCTTTGGAGATCGGAAATACTGGGTCCCAGTCCTACGCTTCCTCAATCATCCGAGTAACCCTCCCCCCAGTATTTCAGCATCACGCGACTTCTCGATGGTGATGTGACTCGGCGTTCGTCGCTGAATTTATATTTTGTTTCTAATCGTTTATGTGTATTTATCGAACCGGTGCTCGTCTAAGACGTTTACAAAGAAGAAATCTGTCATTTTGTGTTAAAATCGCAATGGAAACTATCGCGTTAAACAATGGTAGATCGATTCCAACGGTGGGCCTAGGAACTTGGAAAAGTAAACCGGGCGAGGTCGCCAATGCTGTGAAATTTGCGATACAGGCTGGATACAGGCATATTGATTGCGCAGCAGTGTATGGCAATGAAAAGGAAGTAGGAGAAGCTCTTAAGTCTTGCATTGGATCCACGGTAGGAAATAAAAGCGTACGTCTGTGTGGAGAAAAGGAAGAAGGACCCGAAAACCGGGGGTAGGGAAAAAGTTTGAGGGGGGAGAGGGTACCCAATGCAATAGTGTTTTAAGGGCTAGTCAAAGTGGCAGTGTTGCCAATGTATAGCCTCAAAGTGAAATTTTATTGATGACTTTTTATAGTATACTAATTGCTTAGTTATAGGTGCTGAATCACAGTCCATGTAGTACAGATGAGAGTAGTTGGTGTGCGGCCATAGTGTGCAGTCAAGCCTCTCAAAAATTTCTTTGCACCCTGATGGGAGAATTCTAATGTCTTGAGCCCCTGGTTTCTCAAAACTCCTGTTTTCTCGACCCAATTTTCAGGGTGCATTCCGTGTACACGCCACGCTGAAGATATGCCAATTTTTTTTTTCGGTCTACCTCAAGGTCCTTTATTATTCATACCTAAAATAAGTCATCTGTATGCCAGTTAAAAGGTGCCGGTTGCGATCATACACTAGTACCCCACGCAATTTTGAAATCCACCCCAAAGTTCTTCAGCGTAACCTACGTAGAATGCAACCTGGCCCAATTTTCATTTCCCAAGGATAGTACTTTTCTGTAACTTTACCCGTGATTGCTCAAACCTCTCGATTTCTCAAACCAAGTTTCGTTTTCCCTGGAGGTTCAAAAAATTGGGATTCTACTGTAATTACTATTGTTGGTTTTCACTGTCACGCAATCAAAAAATAAATTTAAAACCATTCAACTACAGAAGCTATGAATTTCAAATATTATAGATGATAAATAGATAAACAATTTCTCCAAGTTTCAGGTCTGTCAGGGCTCGAGACTAACGGTAGCCAACTAGCCAAAGGCTAGTAAAAATGCAGTTTTGGCTAGCAGCTTTTGGCCTTTCACTAGCCAAAATAGCTAGTGAAAAAATCAGGCATTAGTGGCAAGAAACTGCATTTATTAAAATCGTATCTCAGAGAATAATTATAACTAACAAGTAAACTGTTGACATTATAGAATGTAAAGCTTTAAACAAAATTCTAGTTGACAAAAACACATGTACATGTACAATTTTTTATAGTGAAGAACAAAGCCCAATTTTTAAGGGAAAAAAACGTGAAGATTTAAGGAACATTTTACGGCTCAAGGTTTAAACATTATCGGACATTGTTTTCACCCCCACCACCCTAAAAAAAAAGAACTATGCTTAAAATTGTGGCTAGTAGAAAATACGTTTTGGCTAGTGAAATCAAAAGCTGTCACTAGCCACTTGGCTAGTTAGCCAAAAAGTTAGTCTCAAGCCCTGTCTGTGTGGTGTACCGTTCGCAAGTTATTTGCCAAACCTTTCCACGCAAATTTACAAAGCTTAGTATGGAGCCGCCATAACTGTGTCCTGCCGAGGGACACAGTAATGGCCGCCGTGATGTCAGAGAAACCATCTGGAACTCAATTCTGTTTGCAACAGCGGCTATCTTTGGCTCATGAGCTAGTACAGTTTTACATAAACACAACTTATTATATCTGAAATGTTCAATCTGCTGAAAATGGAAAGGAAAGGCCTTTTTTCAAACAAAACAGCTTTGTCAGGGCACTCAGCTTGATGTCACATACAATGGAGAACTCAAATATTCAAAATGCTCTGTTTAAAAAACGAATGACACTATCGATCTGGAAATTTGCAAAAAGATATATTTTTAGTTTATCTTACGTCTATTGACAACGAAAATTTAGTAGGCCTTGTGAATTTTGATTTCAGAATTTTATGACGTAACATGAATTTATATTTCAAGTGTGTCAAAACAGGCTAAGCTTTTGCATGTTAATCCGTTTACAGGTAAAAAGGGAAGATCTGTTCATCACATCTAAACTGTGGAACACAAAACACAATCCCAATGATGTGCGCTCTGCTTTGATGGGCACTCTTGGTGACCTTGGGCTAGATTATCTTGACCTTTACCTCATTCACTGGCCCACAGCCTTGCAAGATGGTGATGTGCCGTTTCCTAAGGATGATAAAGGGAATCTGATCTATGCCTATCATGATCTGTGTGATACTTGGAAAGCTATGGAAGCACTTGTGGATGATGGGCTTGTCAGAGCAATTGGTAATGATTTCTTTTTCCTGTTAACTTTGTGTAATCGTAGGTCATTAAATCTGTGTAATCGGCAGGTTAAATGGTCTAGTGGTTAGCATGCTGGACTCCTGAGTCCTGGCCAGGGTCACTCCAAAACACTGTGTCCTTGGGCATGACACTTTTACTCTCAAAATGCCTCTCAATCTTCCCCCAGGTGTATTAATGGGTACTGTTGAATTTAATGCTGGGGAGAACCCTGCAATAGACTAGCATCCCATCAAAGAAGTAGTAGAAATACTAATGCTATGAAAACTGGGATAAGCTTCAGTCTGATGGGCCACTAGGCTCCAATGCAGACTTTAGCGAGCGAGCGAGCGAGCCGTCTTATTGTTAAATAGACAACCCTGGGTGCTTACAGTGCAAGTGAAATTGATAAAATCACAGACCAATACTATTAAGAAACCACTTTCACTGAACATTTTGTTGAGTAGATAGGTCACTGGGTTGTGCTAAAACAATTAGACGACTTTCTCTCTGTTTCTATCAACTTTTACTAGCTATCAGCTGATAGAAACTTCAAGATTGCCATCTAATTGTTAATTAGTCAACTTGACCATGGGTTGTAGTTTTTCGCTCATAAAAAGCACAAGCCTCCTGTATTTATTTAATATCCTATAGCCAAGTCATCCCAAGTTTCTGATTGTTTACTTTTTTTAGGTTTGTCAAATTTTAACAGCAAACAAGTTGATGACATCATAGCCAGCGGCAAAATAAAGCCAGCTGTTTTACAAGTAGAGTGTCATCCTTACCTGAATCAAGCTGACCTAATTAAACACTGCAAAGAGCGAGGTGTTGTAGGTTAGTGCATTTCTTGTATTCAAATTCATAGATAATAGGAACATGTAATTTAGTAATTTCCTTAGTAATTACCATATTTATTTTAAACCTTGAGAGTGGGTGCTTATTCAAGGCTGGGGGTTATTAAAAGTTCACCATTTCCAGCAAGTAGTAAGTTTATTTTGCAACAAAACAATAAATACCGGTAATAACAAAACGTGAAGATTCACCAAAGCAGAATGTTAACTCTTCTTTGAAAGTTTCTGTAAATTCTAAGAAATCTCGGTCTTCTGGGAAGTCTCCAGGGTTCAAAATAAAATTTCGTTTTTAGCCTGAATTTGTCGGCTTTTTTTGTCAAGGCTCATTTTTTCCCGGCTGTTAGAGAGCTATGCATTTCAAGGGACACAATCCATCTGCATACATGACGTACCCAGATGCATTCTGAGGCGATTTCAAACACAGTCGGCCATTTGTAAGTTTTCCGAAGTGATACAATATTTTACGGCAAAGCAAAAGAATGGATTGGAGCAATGTGACTTCTTTTCTTATTTTGAATGTTTGAGAAGCAAATAAGATCTTCAATATAATTTTCTGGAGGGACACAATACCTGAGAAGGTGGGGCAGCCCGTTATTCATCTTAACACAGAAATGAAGTCACCACATTGGCGACTAAACCGTAACTGAACCAGAAGTTTTCGTCGACAAAGATGAAATTTTGGTCGCATTAGCAACTATTGAGTCGCTCTTTCTAGCCCTGTAGCTGCTTTATTTTCTGATATGGAATGTTTACTTCAACATTACCGCAACTTTTATTTCAGTTGGCCGATCAAGGCATGATATTTTCTAATTCTTCGGTGAAAAGTAGCCGGCAAGTGTCGTCAGAATGCCGGCTACCGCCAACACCCGGCTGCTATTTTGAACCCTGGTCTCTTAGTAGTACTTAGTCGATTTCAATCTCATTGTGCACTAATCAATACTCCTCTTGTGCACTTACAGGGGGAGGGTGGGCACTTATTTTCGAGGCTGGGTGCTATTAACTTTTCCTACCTTCAGGGTGGGCGCTTATTCGAGGTGGGCACTAAATTGAGATTGGTCGCTTTATCAAATAAATATGGTATTTTAATTTATTATTATTTTGTTTGATAGGTTTTAGTTAGTTTTAGTTAACAGGTGAAGAGCAATGCTTCGACGGGGCTAAAACTTAAAACTTCTGTGTTTAGGGGATCAAAGGCCATGTGGCCCCTTAGTGCATGCACACAGCCCATTGCTGTTACATTACTGGTAAAAAGAATTTGTTTGTTTGTTTGTTTTATACAGTTACAGCATACAGTCCCCTGGGATCACCTGATCGTCCTTGGGCGAAACCAGGAGAACCTTTGCTAATGGATGATCCCAAGATGTTGGAGATTGCCAAGAAATACAACAAATCCCCAGCCCAGGTGTGCATCCGCTTTCAAGCACAGAGGGGTGTGTCTGTTATACCCAAGAGCGTAACACCTGCTCGCATTCAGAGCAACTTTGAAGTAAGTTACATGTAATTGTCAATTAAATATAATTGACCTGTTTGTACAGTGTATGTTGGTTTTAAAAGCTTAGTTCCTTGCCCTTGGGTTGGGGATTAGGCCACGGACAGTAGGAGCGCCGGCGCGGCGGGGCGGGGGGGCGCGCGAGGACACAAACGCGAACGCGAACCATTATAATTGTTAAAAGGTCTTGGAGAGTGTAGTAAAGTCGTATGAAAGAATTCATATTTGAACTGTGGATAGTGTTACACCAAGAAGGGAAATAATCTTTCTGCTAAATGCAAGCTGTGATCTCCATCACAATAAATTTTATTTTACTGTGCAATACAGTGTATTGTACTGCTGGGACACTTTCTCATTTCCTTTTTCTCCAGTGACAAAAAAAGAAACCTTTTCTACAGCATTTTAGGGGAGAAGAGGGGTTTAAGTGTTGGCCATTTACTGTAGTCCAAGAGATTTGGCTGAACTTGAAGTAAATGTTTAAAACAAAATAATATAACCTGGCTCATCATGTAGTCTTCTAAGCTCCTTTGTAGACGCTTTGTTTCCTTGTCACCCAATATTTGTGTGATGAGCCCAAAGAGGACCTATGATTTGACTTATCGCACAACATCTATTACCATTAAGAGAAGAGAGTGACAACCCAAATTATGATGTACCAGGCACTTATACACATGTAGGCAACCAGCCTGAATTTCTGACAATTTTATGTATTTTATTGCAGGTATTTGATTTTGAACTCTCTGTTGATGACATGAAGGTCATTGAATCCTTTAACAGACCTTGGAGAGCTTGTATTCCAATGGCAGAGGTAAATAACAGTGGCTGAATATGTCTGTGTTGTAGATCTACAATGTTTACGTTGTCTTGGTGTATTTACAAATTCTCAGAACTGATATTTAAGGAAACATATGGCAGTTTGTTAGGAGAATTCATACTTTGATATGTTTATTTTTTAGGTTGATGGCAAGAAAGTTCCAAGAGATGGTGCCCATCCTCATTTCCCATTCCATATTCCATTTTAATAGGAGACTTGTGTCGTTTTAAATGCTATTTTTTTTATTTATATACTAATCTTAGGTAGATAGTGTTTTTTTCTTCATTTTTTTCTTTCACAAATGTACAGTGCAAAATTAAATGTGGTACCATTTGGAGCGAGGTTTCCCGGCCAATGTGTTTATCGCCCTTCTTTCGCCTCCAAGAACGCTGAACGTCGCAGGGAAACTAAACTTACAATGTTATCTTAGGGCTAAGCTAACACCCAATAAAGCAAGAGAAATACTTCCGTTAAATAACGTAATGAATTGAATTATTTTTTGAGTGCTTATTGAAAAAAAGAACTAACAATAAAATTGTCAAGGACGTTTTCCTGGACGTGAGTGTCTATTCTTTTTAGTAGTAAGTGTTACAGTATTTACTAAAACTATTTGGTCTGCTTTTTGTCGACAACCCCACCACCCCCCCCCCCCCTCCCTGTTAATCCATACGACTTTTTATCTCTTAAGACGTCATAATGAATGCGTGAGTAGTAACTCATATTCAGTGGAACTCTATTTAAAGCGATGTAACGAGCAGCTCAAAATTAGTACAACTGCAAATTTGTAACATACGGTATTTTCTCAATTAAACGCCCCAGGTTTTTATTTTAATCTTGACTTGCTGGACCCTGTGTTTATTCGAGCCCGGTAGTTATTAAGCAAGGGGTTTTATACATTATTTTTGCGATATATCTTGCCATTACAACTGCAGCTTTTTATGCCTCAAATATATGTTTGAGGGGGCTATTTAAAACTCCACCTTGAAAGCCCGGCGTTAATTCGAGAAAATTTCGGTACACTGAATATTGCATAAAGAAAGATAATTTTTAAAACACTTCTTAGTTGAAAATTATCAACTTAGTGTTGATAAAAGTAATTTGACGGCGGTGTCAAATTTGGAAAAGCTGACGTTTCGAGCGTTCGTCCTTCGTCACAGCAAAATGCGCCGAAGAGGGTAAACGCTCGAAACGTCAGCTTTTCCAATTTTGTCACGGCGGTTTACTTACCTTAATTAACTTTTTGCTGATAATCTACCCAGCTAGCGTTAATCGAACCCAGCTTAGACTACCAAACTATTCTGTATATGGTCATAAGTTCTTTATGCGAAACGCCCCGGCGTTTCGAAAAGGATCTAGAATGAATTTCAAAATATATATCTACTGTGTTTTTTTTGGGGGGGGGGGGGGGGGGGGCCGGTATTGGGTGTGGTCCTTGTTGCGCATCGATATCCCGAGAAAAAAAGGCTTTTTTTTTGCAATCTAGAAAGCTGCAAGCGCGTGACACGCCCACCACGCCTTTATCTAAGGACACGCTTTTCTTTACATATGTTGTAGGATTTTCCAAATGGAAAAAAAGATTTAGATACAAGGCGTGTGAAGAAATTTTTTTAAGGTTTGCGGCAGTGAAGGAATTTATATGAGCAGGTACTCTTGAGGTATTTGCATAAGCTTATCAAAACAATTTATTAAGAAGTTCACACCTACTGTTGCACTGAAATAATCTAAGAACTTCTTACTTTAGTCATTACTTAATAAAACAAGAATTTTGGGAAAAGCAGTTGATTAAAAACGAGATTATAAGTTGAACTCTACATGTCGACAATGAATCGTGAGCAATGGAAGAAGTGAATAAAACTTTTAAGTACGTGCATGTTACAATTGCATGTATCTTAAGTGAATCTCGTGTTATATACAAGGCGATTTTTATACAATGTCTCTATGTTTTGAACTTAGTGTCTCTAAAAAGCGGGTGTGTTCGTAAGGAACCATCTACGTTCGTTCTTCGAAACGTTCTACTGTTCAAAATTTTTTACATGGTTAAATTACGGTTTTGCAACATTAACATTAGTATCGAATTTGAACTTACACTTCAACATATTTTGCAATAAATTTGTACATATTTCTTTAGCTTTACTTCACGCCAATACCTATTAATGTAAATGGTGTTGAGATATCCAAGGAAATCTGAATAAGTTGCATTATGTGTGCAGTCATTAGAGCTGAACTAAGCATATTTTGATGTAACAATGAGGGACCACTAAACCACCCTGAACTGGAACACTCTGGTAGTGTAAGTGAACTTTTGCTGACTTGTTTACTGTACATGACTGATAAAATGTAATTAGGCTCGTAAGCTTCTTTCTTCTTTGAGTGGAAACGCTCCAGGTCTTCAATGAATAAGTCACCAAAGCTGGACTGAGAACAAACTTGGATGGTTGCAATGAGAATCGTTGAAATACCGATGGCAGAAATGGATATGCTTGTGAGTGAATGAGTTTAGTGATTTAACTTGACTTGTGTCTTTTTTTGATTCCGCGTCCTTGGAGTGAAGTGTCAGTTAGTCCGTCGCTTCTTTCTGAGATTTGCCGGTCTTCTCTTTTTCCTTGCTAACTTCAGATGACGTTTTCACCATTTTCTTGAGAAAAGACACGTAAACGAAGGACAAAACGAAGACTGATCCAACGAAAACTCCAATATCCACTGCAAAAAGCATATTTCTTGTGGTAGTGTAACTTACTGACGAGTTACTTCAAAATCCAACAGCACCTTTATCTTCTTACGTGCGTCTTTAACGCAGCCTTTAGCCAAATGTGTTTTCCCTTCTAAATCATGAACGTGCTTTATCACAGCGACGCTGTTTACTTTCTGCTGGGCTGTTTTGCAAAGCAAGTTATTTTGTATGACGCAAGGATTTGAAAAAACCGCGTTATAAAAACTTGATGACTTTTAACCACCGCTTCGCGTAAACTTCAAAATAAAAATGTGCGGCGTTTCAGATACAGTCACGTTTTCTGTTATCTTTATGTTTACACTGTTTAACTTGTTTTTTAAGTTTTGCTTTCTACCTGGATAACACTCCATTAAGATGAGGGAATATTTTAACAGCCTGTTACGGGCTCTGCAATATGCTCACTTAACTTAATTTTCATGATCACGACTAGTCTAGAAGGTGTAAGCCCATCGGAATAGCTAAAGATGCCATGTTTACCAGAGTTGTTTTGAACTCTTTGTGAGCACAAAATCACGGGAGAAATTCATAAATAATAAAAAGAACTCCACAAGAGCTTTTTACGGCTAATATGTGACGACGGGACTATAATACTAAATGGGTAATTGACTAAAAGCGCGGCCCTTATTTTCGCTCGTGCAAAACGTTTTACGACGGCGTGGGCGTTTGCACGTGCGTTATACATTTTGATACATTTCTTCATCGTCCTCTGGAAAACAGCAATGCAAAATAACAAAAAATAACAAAATTCTGCATGTTTTGTAGACTGTTTACAGCCCTCTATTTTTTAGTATTTTTCTCGGTGAAACCGCGGTAACAGTGTGTTGTGCTATGAACAGTCTACGATTTTTGAAGAAAAGTGCATGTCTTCGAACTTTTAACGTTTCTTCTTAAATTGAACGCTGTCTTTACAACCAATTCAAGTTCTGATTGACTCCAAGTGCAAAAAAGAATGGATGTAAATAATCGCGAAATCATTGAACAACTGAAAAACAATGTTAATATATTGTATATTAACTTTGTTTATGTAAACAGTCGCCTGTGGCTCAAGCTCGCTCTCTTGTTTACATCAGTCTTTGTAAACAAACGCTTGTTTTTCTATTTGTATGAGACTTGATGCGTTAATAAGCTATCAAGCTGTAGATACACTACGAAGCCTGGCGGACAAATATATTACTCACTCTTATCAGGGCTTTAATTTTATGGGGGTTTATGTACTTAAGGGAAGTTTCATCCCATTTCTAGAAGTCAGATCTCTTGCATTTTAGAACTGAACTCCACTTTTTTTTGTTCTGTAACTACTATTTTATATTCAGCTAAAAAACACGTAATACCCGTTATAGGCGAAACAGCTGCTCTAACGAATGTTTGACAAGAACGAGAAAAACTCGTATTTTGCTATTAATAGTGCTGATAACATGTTCCAATTAAAAACTGGATATTTCTTGACTATGCACAGATTTCGTAAGCGAAATTTAGACTACGTGCACGCGCAAAGTATGCATTTTAAACTTTGGAATCACGCCTTTAATCATTTCTTTGGTTTTTCCTTTGCAGTAGATTCTTAACTTTGGACAGAATATTTATAAATGGCTCCGACAAGAAACTATTTAGTCTTTTTACAGTAAGTCATCGGACTATTCAAATAAACTAAAGATGGGAAGACTCCAAGGCCAGCAAAACGCCTGCAATCGACTTACTTTCAGAGTCGGCGTACACCGGCGACAACCAAATTGCGGTCATATCCAGCATTTTTTTTTTCTTACAAAAATTTAGGATCTCGTTTCCAAAGTGCGCTTTGTTTTTGGCGAACACCAAGAAGCGGACTCTGGCCTATTCCGATTTTTGAACATACGCTGAATGTCAGCTAATCAGATTTGAGCGGGAACTGGAACTGGCCCGAGACGTCACAGTTCTTGTTGATAACCAACGGAAATGCGGTCACTGAGATGAGACTGAAAAGGATCGATTTTATATACGAAACTTCGGTGTTGTTTCATAAATCCGCCACATTAATTGTCAAAATTATCTCTCAGTTGTTTGACGAAGCAAATAAGTTAAAAGTTATAACACTGAATAAATACGTCCTGAACTGATTTGCATTTACTGTAAGACTGAATGGTTGATTTAGAATAATAAGGTTCTTTTTATTTACCAAGCTTGAAGCCCTTCAATATTCTGAATGAACCGAACGCTTTTTCCTCATCTTTCTATTTATTTTTGCAATCTCTAATCCAGGAATTTCATCCAGTGTAATTTGCTCCAAGCTTAAAAAAAATAAAAAATATGTATATCTTAGGTGTAATATCTGATACACTATATTCAAAACATATACGACTTGGAAAACCCATTATGGAACAAAGATAGCTTTAATAACCGTGCATATACCATGGCATGGAACTTATTGCAATCATAACACTTTCATCTATGTGTCAGTGTGAAAAAAATACCATGACTTCTTGACAAGATGTGAACTCAGATGAGAACCATACAGAACTGTCAATATTGAAAGCAATCATTCTTGCTCCGAATCGTCTCCTGGCCAACAATATGAACGGTGAGGAATGATGCAAAAAGTAGAGCAAACACAACATCTTGTCCTTATCCAGCGGGTTGTTGCAGAAATAAAGCAATTATTTTTCTTGAAAGAGATGATTTTTCGATGCGAGTAGTTGAATACGAAGATGCCGTCAGGTCCTATTTAGATGTCAGATCCCCGTCTTGCTATACAGACTGTTGAAGTCTCCTTTGATTAATTTCAAGTCTTGGTCATGACATTTTAATATTCCTCAGTCAGTTGTCGATTATCGCTAATTAAAAGAAATAACAAACCACATATCCCTCTAATAGAGCAATGCTGAACACCCAAAATCCGCTTATCCCCAGATCTGAAGTCTCATGAACTTGAACCGCACCTCAGTAATACAAGTGTCCCATATTATCTTGTTCGACGGGCTGGTAAACTACTGGCTCTGATTTCTTGCGGAATTTTCTGCCACGAATATAATGCTGTATCACAATAACATTTGCAACGGAAAATATCACCACTGCAGTGACAATGAGGCAGATTTCTACCACTGGCATATCCTTGATGGAATTTATACAGCGGGGCTTGCCGAACTGGACAACTGTACGAGACCCGACACTGTCACACAGTTGCTTCTAGCCACCCACCGGTAGCCGGACGTTTTTTACCCCGGGTATTTTTTTCGGGTGTTTTTGCTCTTCCTTTTTTTTCCCCCCCCCTTTTTTTTTTTTTTTTTTTTTTTCCCCTTTTTCACCCTGACGTTGAATACATGTCGACTAGCCCTGACGAAAAAAAATACCACTTTCTGAGACCACTCCCCTCAGGATAGTTTGTCATAAATCAAAATTTAAGTCAAACTGTTCACAAGAGTTGATTGGCTATTCACTTTTCTCTGGTGATTTTCAAAATATGGCACTTACTGGAAACAAATGTGCAAACGCTTTTTACAATACGAATCATAAGGATTTACTCTTTTCACCCTTTTTGGTTTTTTTTTTTTTTTTTGGTACGAATCTTCTAAGTTGGGTACGACCCGAGACGAGACGTACTGGGTCACACAGTCTGCTTAGCTACCCACCCACCCTCGTTGAGTGCATGTAACTAGCTCCCTTTCACCACTCCCCTCAGGATAGTTTGTCATAAATCAAAATAGGCCATTTCCGATATATTAAAATTCTAACTTGGCTCCGGGGCGGGGGAAAAAAAAAAAAAAATTTCCCGTGGGGTTTTTTTTTTAATTATTTTTTTTTTTTTTTTTTTTCCCCCCCCCCCCCCGGCGCAATTTTATAATAAAATATTTTTTTTTTTTTTTTTATCCTTTTTTTTTTTTTTTTTTTTTTTTTTTTTTTTTTTTTTTTTTTTTTTTTTTTTTTTTTTTTTTTTTTTTCTTTTTCCCCCAACTTTTTTTTTTTTTTTGTTGGGTTAAATAAAAACACTCTATAGAAAATGGATTAATCAAACTGTCAAATTGATTTATTACTTCTGGTGGTAAAAAGCAGTAAGTCAGTCGGGCATGAAGTAATTCACGATTCAAGATAACCTGCGTTTAATATCAAAAAAGCCCCCAGGCCATGTGCGAATATGTTAGATATTTGTTACGTAAAACATAGTTTACAGAGCTTTGCTTGTGCTTCGTAGAAACATGGACACGAGAATGTCGAGTAAAGCTTAATAAAAGACGCAAAATTGTATACACTCCAGACCCTTTTGAATGAAAAGACAATGGTTTTCGCACAAACGCTTTTATTATTATTCATTAATTCAGAAACTAAATGAACACTCAATCAAGACGTTTTTCTTGACTGCTGTGAAATGCTCTAGAATTTTCTTTTTGAAATTTCAATGAAACTTACCGTTGCTGTATACTGACGCTCTAACCACATGCTAAAACTGAAACCGTTTGTCGACTCAGTTGCAAGAAAATGGATCAAATTCAAGGCAAGTTTCTTGGGGTTCCGGTGTGATGCGCTTATACACTACAACTGATCAAGAAGCGTGCTTAAATGCAAATGCTGGGATGGATAGTTATTGTTTTAACTGTGCTCGGATCTGGAGTTCTTGCTTACTTCTACTACAAACTGTTAAACTACTTTATAAAAATCAAGTTTGAAAGCGATGATACTTTTGAACCAGAGCCTCAACCGCCGCAAAGATCAAGAAAGTTTCGTGAAAGCGACTCGGATGAGGAGGAAATTTACTTCTTCAAAGAAATAAACGACATTGACATGAAAATTCATCGAAGTTGAGATTTAACGCCGATGCTAAAAGATGTTGTAAAGAAACTTCTAGCTTTAATATGGACTGTTATTATATAAAATCAGTTATCGGGTTAACTAGTGTTATTGAATTGCGATCGATTATCTTACAAGGACCGTAGACTTCAAATATATGCAGTCTTCTTTAATCATAACATTACATTCCAGTGCATGAAAAAATATTAGAGCTACAATATCATTCTAGAAAGTCACATGTTGTACATAGTGCAAGTTCGTATATTGATCGCTTTTCCTATTGTAAATCTAACGGATGGATGAGAGTTCCGGAAGAGTTTTCAATGTTTCTTCAAGTAACAGCTGCATGATCCAGACGCAAATTCATAGTTCCGTTCTAAGAGATAGTCTATAGCAAAACAAATGTGACATCAAGTTTCTGACCAATTTCGTCCAAGATTATAAGAAGAGCAGGCTACATGAATGTAGACTACAAATGTCTGTGGAAGACTTTTTTGCAAATGGTCTTCATGACGTCAGTGACGTGCATCTTTTTTAACACCTCTTAGTATTAAAACAAACACTACAGCTTAGCTCAATACAAAGCAGAACTTTCTGTTCTTGTCTCAGAGGATGAAAGGCACAAAGGTATGGTGATGCGGGTACATGTATATTTTATCCTGCGGTATTTTTCCTTTTACAATGATGTAGACTTGAGCGCCAAAGGCGGCGACGCAAAGAGCAACAGCACCGACGAAAACTCCGATCACAACTGCAGCTCCTACCACCATATTTGCGACCACTGCATTATCATGCAAAACTGGGCGAAAAAAGAAGAGGAGGAGGGGTGGGGAGAGAAAAAAATCCCTTGTCGGCCCCATGCCCAGTGCCTTCCCTTCCCTTTCACTAGCATAAGTCAAAAGACCTTATGTACTTTTGTTCAATTGTTGTAATATTTTACAGTAAGTAAACTTGTTTTTAACTGTTCTTTTCTTGATTTTTCTCTTGATTACTTAACCTAGCTAGATCTATAGTCTGTGTACAGCCGAGATAAGGCGGCTGTACACCATTCACAAGATTTTTTCTTACACAAGATTTTTAAATCTGCTATACTTTTTTTACAATTTACCGAACTTTTCCAAAGATACCCAAAAGGAGGTTAATCAATATCGGAGAATTATTTCCGAAAGTCAGAATACAGTACTTATTAGTTTGGATTTGTGAATGGAGACAAATGTGGGAGGGGGGGGGCCGGGTTTTCCCCCGCACTATTTATGATATCCTGGGAGACTATCTGGTATCCTTACATGAAGTATTCCCTTGCGTGAACGGACCTTTCGATCTAAACCGATTGCTGGCGAAAGTTTACGACCAAAACATCGGGCAACCATCGGAGAACAGTCAGAGGGATTGTGGGATACCAGTATTTCCAATCTAGCGTGTGTTTATCAATGAAAAATGAATTTGCTACAATAGAAAGATTCATGCTGGAATTTCTTATAGTTCGTTTATGAGCTGTTTCCTTTAAGTGACTGTAAAACCCTAAAGATCAGGGCTGAGGAAATCAATGAGGGATGAACGGGGCAGTTAAGTTAGAAAGCAACTCCGAGATAGGAAGTGATCCGCCGGGAAAGGTAGAATTTGAGAAACGTCGATGGATTTTGATTACAAATATACCAGATGGTGTAGATTTAGAGGTAAGCTACTGCAATAATATTCGAGCAACTTAGATCGATTATTAAGTTGGGAGCTATAAAATAGACATCCATCCCAGAGATACTAAGGCCCGGGCCGAACTTGAGCTTTTAAGCAGCCATCAAAACATGTGAAGTTCGCCGTTTGCTCTTGTTGAATTTTTTCGACTGATTGTCGATGTTCAAATTTGGATTGACCGGGAATATTAATGGCTGAAGATTGACTCTGGCCGATTCTTATATTAAAAAATTAGTTATCATGTAAGAGTCATATACATGTATTATTGGGCTATTACATTTAATATTTGCACATTCCCCCCCACCCCCCCCCCCCCCCCCCCGGATTAAGATGAGGATCAGTGTAATTCTTCGGGTAAGGGGCGAAAAATCTGATTGATAATCAAAACTGACAATCAAAACTGGCCAAAGGTTGTAATTTTTGGTGCTAGCAGCCTCTGGGGTCAAAAATGTACCTAAATCAACACCTGGCCTATCCAATCGGATGTTCCGTAATCGAACCCAGTTGAACATCAATCGTTCAATTGGGTTCGGTAATCGAATATAATCAAACTTACAATAAAATTGGTCAATCAAACAAAATCGAACGTTCGATTACCAAACAGTCGACAATCATACTCAATCAAACGTTGGATTACCGAACCCCTGTTTGTTTATATTGCAGACATTTTGTACAGTGCACCGTCCCCCTGATTCATCCTGCATGATATACTTATCAAGAGACGGATTTCAATTGTGTTTGATTGCTTCGAAAATTGAGCTGACAGCAAAATAGGTGTTCGATTTTGTTCATGAATATTGTAGTACGCAGGATGTTAACTTGAAGATTCTTTTAACAGGATTTGAAAGACAATTTCCTTCATGGCTTTGATGTCGTGGATGTCAGAGTAGAAAAGAATACAGGTACATGCTGAAAATTATTACATGCTAAAATAATAAAATGTAATAATGATTATGAATAAGTTGCAATCATGGCTCTATTTTGATTGAGATTGATCTTTTAGAGTGTTAAAGCTCACTTGTTTTATCTGTTCATTTTCAGTGCACATTCTGCTTGGAACCCCAGAGCAGGCTATAAATGCTATCAACTCTCTTAATGGTCAGAATTTTCATGGTTATGTTGTTGGAGTGTCCCTTGCTCCACCTGACAGCTTCTTGTTTGTTGGCAATTTGCCATTTGAATTCACTGAGGAGCAGTTTAGGAGCTTAATGAGCCCTTTTGGACCAATAGAGAGAATATTTCTAGTGCGAAGTTTGTTCACTGGGGAAAGTAAAGGCTATGGTTTTGTGGATTATATAAATCGTGAGTCTGCTTCTCTAGCCAAACAGCAATTGATGAGCACAGGCTCAAAATATGTTGGAGGAAGAATATTAAGAGTGAACTTTGCTGAGGCTAATCTGTTGACTTATGAAGATTTGCATTCAAAGACACTGTTTGTGGACAGACTGCCTCGGGATTTCACCAATGGGGACGTGTTGAGAGATTTATTCAGTCAGAGTGGGACAGTTACATTTGCACAGGTACAGTATGTACTGTTAGTAGTAAAGTATCATGAATGATTTTATAAGATAAAGGTCAGAAGGTGAGAAGAGGTTTTACATGTACATGTACTAAGGCCTACCAAAGTTGAAGAAACAGGTTGTTGAGGGTAGCAAGGCTAAGCTCTAAGAGAATTGGTCTTAGCATCTGGACATCTTACAATGTATTCAATTTGTTCTCTTTGATCAGTGACCTGGCCATAATTGGGGGAAGATCCAAAACACGAATACCTCTTCTAGTAATAGTCGCTGGATGAGTGACAATGTGGTTTTTCCCAGACAGAATGTTGTCATTTCCTCCTAGCAATGTCTGTCATTTTGACTTGCAATGCAATCAATCAACCCTGACAATGAACGCAACAACTAAGACTGTTCAACGCTCATACCTGAATCCACTGTTAGTCAAAGGGACAAGTTGTGTCTTCTGTGCCGACCTTTACTAATTAATTTATTGTTGTATTTAAGGTGGCTGTGAACCAAGCTGGTATCTCACGGGGATTTGCCTTTGTTGATTATGTAACGGCAGAAGAGGCAGAAAGAGGTCAAAAGGCACATAACGGGGCATTGTTGGAAGGGACCAATGTCCGTGTGGCTTATGGGACTCCAGGAAGGACTGGTGCAAGCATACTTGGTGGCCATCATAACACAAATGTGGTATGTCTTGAGCAATTTGGGGCATTTTTTATCAACATTTACACTGTACCAAAAATTAAAAAAATAATTTTATTAGCTTGTGCCTATTTGATGCACCCTTACATGTAGTTTCAGTTTGCAGTAAACTGTTAATAAAAAATAAGGTTGAGAATGACTTGAACTGCAGGTCACAGCATGTTATTGCTGGGGATAATAATTATTGTACCGTCAGGCTTAGTTATCATTACAAAAATTTAAGTCTTCTAATAAGATTGAAAAGCTAAAACATCCTAATTTTGCATGTGTTCTTTTTTATTTAGGGAGGTCAATCACAATTTGGAGCTCGTCCCAGGGGTCCTACTCCTCAAGGTGCAGATGTGATGGGTGCCCGAGGGCCACGCCCTCTTATGGGACCACGTCCACTTATGGGATCTGAACCTTGGCAGCAAATGTCAATGTCGCGAGGCCATCCTGGAAGACCACCAAGACCTCTAATGAGACCTGGTCACCCAGTGAGTGCAATGATATAAATTTGAAGTTTAATTATTTGTTTAACTTGCTTTCTGTCACCAAGGGGTCTGTTGATTGCTACCGCTACATAAGAGCTCAGTCTGACAAGCACCTCACTTGCTTTTATGCCGCCTCCAAAATTTATACATTCGTGTACACCTGTAAAGGTAAAAGAAATTTGCAAGGGCTACTTTATTGCAATGAATTTGTCACTCATGGAATTCTTGGCTGTTTAATAATCTGCTCCTTTTTTGCATACTTCTAGGGTGCAAGGTTCATGGGGGCTAGGCCCCGAGGACCCTCTCCAGGGGGTGCAAGAGGTGCTATGTTTGGTCATGGACCCAGGCCCCTTCTGGGCAGGCCCCCAGGAGCAAGAGCCATGATGAGACATGCAGGTAAGTCCCTTGTGATGATTGTTTAGCTTACATGTACCTTATCAGTTTCTAAGTGAAACTGATTTTCCAGTACTGGGCAATTGTTTTAATTACAAAATATACAATTTAAAACTGATAATTATGTTTGTTCTGATTAGGACCCAGGGGCTTTGCTGGTATGGGTGTAGGAGGCCCACCAGGTGTGAGGCCCATGGCACCAAGGGGAGGAGCCATGCAGCCACGACCTTTAATGGACTTTGGAGAGCAGCTTGATGGGACAGCTTTCTATCCTGAGCAAGTGCAGGTATGGCCAGGACCCAGATGCTTTAATTGTAAGATTGCATGTAGTTCTGTTGCAGTTGCAAAAAGCACTAACACTGTAAAAATGGTAAAAATAAGCCTTTGTTGTAGGCTGGGGTATAATTACATGTATTGCTAGGAACCCTTCGTGGCTAGCTGCCATGTTTTATTTTTTAGTAAGACGTATTTTAGCTACCAGACCTTGATTCTTACATGTATATACCCAGAGATTGGACTTTGTCAGTGATGTTGGAGGTTTTCACTTGTGGGAGAGAAAGCTCTTACTTACTTTTTTTATTTTTATTTTTTATCAGACTGGTCCAGTTGGTATTGACCTCTCTCAGCAGCCCATGAATGACACCATACCCACCCTTATGGGTGAACCAATGATGGGAGGTGGCTTCGTGCCTGCTGCAGACCCAGGATTGTATGGTCAAACTACCGCTCAACCCATGGCACAACAGCAGCAGGAGGTGTTGGCACCTGCTCTTACTCAGCAGCAAGGAATGATCGTACAGTCTCAACAACAGGGACCCAGAACTGCAGTACCTCAATTGGTAGGTTGATGGTGACCCCTTCTCTCGATTGTCGCTCTTTTTATGGTCTTCTCGCTTGGTCTCCCCTCTTGATCAAAAGTACCTGAATCAGGGCTGCAAATTTTTTTTTTCTCTTGAAAGGACATATGTCCTACTAAGACACCATCTTGGTCGGACAGATTTTTAATCATTGTTGCCGTAAAATGATTTACGATCAAAAAAATGACCGGACATCATGTCTGACCACACTTGGGATTTCATCGGACATGAGCAAATTTTGGTCGGCCAATGTCCGATGACCGACTGTTATTTGCAGCCCTGTGAAGATACCTTGATTTGTACAGGTTCAAAGTAGGTCTTTTATTCAAGACCCTTTCTCTGCACCTCTTTTTGTTTACTCTCCCCCCCCCACCTCCCCCCTCTTACTGTCTTAAATTTAAAACCCATTTACTGCTAACCCCTCTTTTTTTCATTGTTCTTTCCTTCTTGATCTGGGATCCAGCATGGTTTAACCATTAGGCCTCCATGCCTTCCACTCTATTATCATTTATACTAAAGTATACAGAGATGTCACTTAGGGCCGGCTGCTGGCTAATTTCACCGGCTGAAAATTTATAGAACTTAAATCCAGTTGGAATTTCACATGAAAACAAAGACTTAGGTGAACTTTTAGAGCTGCCAAGGCCAGAAAAGCTAGTTGGGCTTGTTATTGAGTCTACGGATACCATTATTTATCAAACACTGCAGTAGTTAACATCTACCTGTAACAAAGGTGAAGGCCCTATTCTTCCAGAGGAGACTTAAGGATTCAGATGATGATATGTAACAAAGGTGTCTGTTTGTTTTGTCTAACAACAGATGCAAGTTCAGACTGCCCCTGGTGCACCCATTATGTCATATCCTGGGACCCAGGCACAAGTGGCTGTAATTCCACAGGCACCCCAACAACAAGTCATGATACCAACACAGCAGATCCCTAACAGTCAGGTGATGTATGCCACACCCACTGCCATGCCGACACAAGCCGTAGTCCCCCAGGTGGTACAACCTGATCCAGCACCACTCATGGCGATGCCGGCTCCTGGTGTGACCCCTGGTGTTGCTGTAGCTGGGCAAACAGATTTTAATACAGCACAGTATGGAATGCCTGGAATACAACAGATTGTAAGTAGTAGATAAAATATGAGCGGGAGATCTGAATGGGCGTTTACATTGGCGAGCCATTGTAAACACCCATAAAGATCGAATGCAAATTTTTTATTCTGCTTGTGAAATGAAAACAATAAACTGAATGCAAAGTATTGTTATGCGATTTGGTAGAGATCTGTATCAAAAGTTAATCAATACTTATTAGCTGAGCAGGAGTTTGTATCAAAAGTTATTTTTTTATTGTGTGATTTGTACGTGTGATCTAAAAAATATATAATGTGCTGGGATTGGTTTGCACCGTCATGAATAGTTAATGAATTTTACAAGAAAATATATTGATCCAGTTAATTTAATTAATGATATTTTTCAATGTTTAATGTTGAAAAAACACTGCCATACTTTGCCATGTGAAAGGTAAATAAAAAGAAAAGAAAAAAATGAAGAAAAAACCTGTGTGATGGGAGAAATCAGGGAAAAACTTATAATAATTCCCTTTCTGTGATTACTCACCATTCAATTCAAATAATATGTAAACACACACAATCAGCCAGTGTGTGTACCATTTATGAACAATGAAGAATCATCTGTGTATTATTATGTGCACATTTAAAAATGAATGACCTTTAAAATGTATATGTGTCTACATGTATTACATGAATGTTGTGTGATCTGTGGCATTTTTTACCGTAGGCTGACCCAGCTGGTAATACAGTAGTGAGCTCTGGGTACGTTGTACTCCCAGCAGACCCAACCCAACAAACTACATATTATGCACCACAGGATATGCAGTCTCAATCTCTGGTAAAGTACCGTAGAATTCCGGTTATAAGCCCTGGGCTTATACAACTTCGTAAGGGTCTTTGTGTGGGCTTATAAGCGGAGGGGCTTATATTCGGGAGGGCTTATAAGCGGAAGGAAAAAAACGTTTCGAAACGAACCTCGGGAGTGTTGATCGAAATACGTTTTTAAGTTAAAAACGCACAAAAAAGCAACATTTAGCCCTGTTCAGTACTGTCATCCGGTAGAGGGGGGCTTATATTCGGGGGGGCTTATAACCGGATGCATTTTTTTGTTTCCAGGTTGATGGGCCTATAACCGGGGGAGGGGCTTATAAGCGGGGGGGGCTTATAACCGGAATTTTACGGTATATTATTACTTCATGTAAAATATGCAAATAATGTCTGTTTAAAGTTATCACTCACTAATCTTGTTTGTTATATTCCAGCCCCAATATACAACAGCAGGTCAGGTGCCAGGACAGCAACCTGTTGTCCAGTTACCTGTTGGTGCAGTTCAACAAGGAGCTGTTATTCAAACCCAGGTGCCGTCCCAACCTGCTCCTGTACCCATGGTAACCCCTCAGACACCACAGTATCAGTGGTATCAGCAGTTACCGTCAGCTGTTGGAAATGTGGCAGTCTCCACTCCGATCACTCAAAACACACATATGCAAGGTATTTCAGATTCCAGCTTTTGGCTTGTCTCATTGTAAAAAATGCATGCATGAACAGTATACTAGATAATTTCTTTTCTCTATATGTATTGTGGGTGGGAGGCGCGGTGGCTTAATGGTTAGCGCGCTCGACTCTGAGTCGAACGGCCCGGGTTCGAGGCCTGGCCGGGGGGCTGCGTTGTGTTCTTTGGCAAGACACTTTACTCTCACAGTGCCTCTCTCCACCCAGGTGTACAAATGGGTACCGGCGAATTTTCTGGGGGGTAACCCTGTGATGGACTAGCATCCCATCCAGGGGGGAGTAGCAATACTCCTAGTCGCTTAATGCTACGGAAACCGGGATAAGCTCCGGCTGTATGAGCCTCATGGCTCAGACACAGACTTTACTTTACTTTTTATATGTATTGTGGATCTACAATACTAGATTTTAATATTATAATACTTGAGTATGGCTATGACATGCATGTGGGTGGTGCAGTGGCCTAATGGTTAGTATGCTGAACTCCAGTTGGAGTGGTCCGAGTTCCAGTCCTTAACAGGGCACTGTGTTGTGTTCCTGAGCAAGACACTTAACTCTCATAGTGCCTTTCTCCACCCAGGTGTATAGAGACACTGTAGTTACCCGCAAATTTTATGCTGGGAGGGGGTAACCCTGCAATGGATTAGCATCCCATCCAGGGAGGAGTAGAAATACTTTTAGTCCCTTAATACTACAGAAACTAGGATTAAGGCTCTTGCCTGATGGGCCGCTAGGCTCATATATGTAGACTTTACCTATACCATGGCTATGACATGCCCCGAATCAGGCCACTTAAAAGTGGCATTAAGCTGTACCTCATTGAATAAATTTGTTATGATATATAAATTTGTCCAGTTGTTGAAAATATTGTCTTGTCGCTCAGTGACATCTTTAGGAGGAACCCAATGGCCTCAGACTGAACAGCAACTGCCTGCTCAACCTTTAATGACTGTACCAACCAGTGGGGTGTATGGACAAATCCAGCAAACTCAACAATATCAGCCACAACAAGCAGTGGCACCTGGCGCAGAAACTGTAGTCTATTACCAACAGCCGCAGGTCTGATAATTATGATATGCACTCATTTACAAGTAGTTACAAGGAGGATAAGTTTAATTCTGTTGTGTATTCAATTATTGTGGTGTATCAATTTATTAAAAAAAGAAAAGTTAAAAAAAGGAAAGTTGTGACAAGATCCTTGCTGTGTGACCTCGCAATACTGGTGTGATGCTTTACCAACTGAGCTATGAAGCCACACATTGGGAGCCAGGTCTTTTATGGGTTCTACAATGTACCTTTTTCCATGAAGGAATAGCTGAAAGAATAAATTCAAAAACATTTTGCACCGCAAAGCGAAACAAGCAATGTAGCAAAATGCAAAATGTCTGCTTACAAAAATTAATTTGTTTACAGTTTGTATAACTATAAATTTAGTTTTGAAACCTACCAATATTCTAAAGCAGACATTGAGAAAGATGTTGACGTCCATTTAAAAGAGTTTTTGTATTTGGGTGGTTCCATATTCTGAACTTTATTATGCCCAGTCATTGTTAATAAAATGTTTGACTGTAATTTATTGTTTGTTTTGTTTTTATCTGCTGCAACAGCAGCAGCCCCAGCAGCTTCAGCAACAGCCGCAGATGCAGATGCAGATGCAGATGCAGCAGCCAGGCATGTACCCTGGTATGATGGACTTGACAGTCGGCAGTCAGCAAGGTTACCCTGCAGTGGCTGTTCCCAGTAATGACCAGGCCACAGGGTACCCAAATGCCAGTGTCGCTCCACAGCATTCTGCTCCTCCAGTTGTGTACAACAGTCAACAACCACAACAACTAGTAAGCTGCTTATAACTACAATTAATCAGAATTGTTTTACTTTTACTAAACAGTCATAAAATCAAGCTCAACAAAGATTATCTACATTGGGGTCATTTTTAATACCACCAAGTGGTAAATATTGGCAGAGGATATTAATTTTTTGAAACAGCATCTTATTTTGACCAATAGTGTCACAAAAAGAATCATTGGTGGATTCTGAAATAGTTAATATATTTTTATAGGCATGCAATTCGTGCAGAGGGCTAGTAACTGTAGCCCTTTGCTCACATTGTGGGCCTATGATGGTACCATAGTAATGGGTTTTGTTGTTGTGTGTCATTAAAGGTTGCACCAGGCGCTCATCAACAGCTTAGTCAAAAGAGGGCTGCAGAAGGAGATGCGGGACTCTATAGTCAGCAGGGACATCCCAGTTACTATGACAACAGCAAACGACTGCGTTATTGATGCTTGAGAAGAAGGTGGTGTAGTGTGGTGATGTGCTTTAATTTTAGCGATTGATATGACATGTCAAAATACTGTTAAATATTTCATCTACATGTATTTACTGATAGGTCATGTAACTTAACCAAAGATCATGAGAATATTTTATCACTGTTTTAACACAGTAATTCAAGGCTAAGATAGTATCATTTCGCCTGACTTATGAAATTTGTAACATTATT
This sequence comes from Oculina patagonica, assembly GCF_052425735.1. Classification (NCBI taxonomy): domain Eukaryota; kingdom Metazoa; phylum Cnidaria; class Anthozoa; order Scleractinia; family Oculinidae; genus Oculina; species Oculina patagonica. Next base: position 24,955,204 of record NC_135771.1, read on the forward strand.
CTTCATCATCTGCAAGGCTTTTAAACCTTTTCCTCTAATTAAGTATTTAAGAGTTACATGCTATTTTTTATTATAAATGTATTAGTCATGTGTTGTGAGGGTTGACATGTAGTTAATATAGAAGAGTTACGAGTTTGAAATCTAAGTAGAAACATATGTTATAACACAAACCTCTGTTCAAAATTCATTACACATAGCAAAGCAAATCTTGAGGTTAAACATAACATGAGAAGTCATACATGTAGAAAAAAAGTAGAATTCATGTTTAGCATTGTGTAACCTTCTGTTGTACTATTATACACACTGTAGTATGATGCATAAAAATTCCCATACAATTCAACATTGTTATAAAATTAATCATTATTATCAGTTGCACATCATAATCCATGAGATGCTTACATGAACAAAAATCTTCTCAATTCAGTTTTTGTGAATGTGATTGTCAGAACCTCTCTACTGAATGAGAACCCTGTCAGTGGCAGAAAGTTAGCCATGGTAGAAAGGTTTCAATTAGGGAAATGGTCAAAACTATTGCACTCAGACTGGACCCACCACTCTGCAAAAAGACTGGTGGTCTCTTCATGTACCCCCCTCCCCACCTTAAAAGATGGTGTCTTGTTTGTATAGCCCCCACTCTAACAGGAGTGGAAACTAAGAAAAAGATTCAAACATCCTTGTGCCATTTCTCCAGCAATGCAAGCTTCGTGCACACGTAATATGAAAGTCTCAACTCAAATTTTAAGGCCAATACATTTTGTCCATTTGGCTTACCAGACAGGTGGTATCTTGCATAGGCCCCCAACCATTACACAAGGTGGGTCCTCATTGAGTACGCTTGTTATGACCAATTCCCTTAGAGTAAAGTGCATGTCCTGGTCATTGTAGAGAAAAGGCTTTTACTGGAAGGTTGGTTCATGCTTTTCACTGTTGAGTTATAGTGCACTTGGGAAGTTTGGATGACACTCAAATTTACTGATGTGATGCTTCACTGTTAAAATTAATTATAGGAACATGTAAATGTTGTGATTCAATTTTATTCTTGGTTCGAATTTTATTTCCCTTAGTTTTTGGGTGCGGTAATTTATGACAACGAGTTGAAAAACAAAAGAAAATAGAATTTGCAAAGGATAAAATTGAACCGCAACATACACATAACTTTTAAAAGTTAATTTAGAATAAAATGTGCTGTTTGTAACTGAAGTGTTGCATGTTTCATTGCATTAAAGAAGACAACTTTATATTGGTAGTTTTAAACATGTACAAATAAAAAAGTACTTTTGCATGTACAGTAAGCTGAAGCTGATTTTAGTTTTAGAGCTTTTTATAGTAGTTCTATTTAAAAAAGTACAAGCATGCAGATACTATTTGTGTGTTAGAACAGTACTTTGTATATTTTAGATCTAAGTAAAATACAGTCTGACAAATTATGAATGGCAATTGTACGTTTTAAAGTTCAACTCTTTGTTGCATAAACCAACTTGGTTCTCCACTATAATTTGGGAAGATACATGATTGTAATGATAGGTATCACTCTCCCCCCCCCCCCCCCCATCCCCTCCCACCCTCCCTACTAAAGTGTCTTTTAATCTGTTTTAGCAACTTTGTCTAAACATGTTTTTGTTGTCTTAACTCACAAACACAATAAATTCTCACACTTAAATTTCATCAACCTCAAAATTGGCAGTGATACTACTAGTTTTGCCATGATCTTTCCAATTCTGACACCCATTTCATGTTACCAACATTCTATGGTTGACAGTGTCTGGGTTCCCAAAAATGTGCTCAACTACTTACACATTGCATTTCATGTACCAGTACTTGATTACACCAGGATATAACATAGCTTATTACTAAAACCCTTTAACAATCATTATAATTTTATTTCCAAAAACGCTGTTGGGCATTGATGGCAGCCAAGGATTGGGGTAACTAGAGTGGCTTTAAAAACAATTTAATTACACTCAAAATAGATGAGATGGGTTTATCTGGTTCTATTGTGAAACTGCTTAGTAGTAGATAAAATATGAGCGGGAGATCTGTATGGGCATTTACAATAATTTAATGGCAAGCCGATAGGCGAGTCATTGTAAACGGCCATACAGATCGGACGCGAATATTTTATTCCACTTGTGAAATGAAAACAATAAATTGAATGCAAAGTATTGTTATGTGATTCGGTAGAGATCTGTATCAAAAGTTAGTGAATACAAATTAGCTGAGCAGGAGTTTGTATCAAAAGTTAATTCTATTGTTTGATTTGTATTAGGGTTTACAGTTGTGTACATGTGATCTGAATACTGTGCTGGGATTGGTTTGCACCCTCATGAATAGTTAATGAATTTTACCATGATGTTTACAGTATCACATTACAGTAGAATGGCCTGTGCTTAAAGAGAGCATTTGAAAAGAAGAATGTTGCAGTTATACTAGGTTATGTCACCAAGTCTCTCTTGAGTCCAATGCTTTTCCAAGGATTGTGTGACCAACCATATAAGGACTTATAGTAGTTCTACCATCATTGCATGATGAGTCAAATGATAGTTGCGAGGAAGACTGGAATTTTCGCATGGTGTTATTACATATATTTTGCCTCATGTGTAGTTCCATAAAATATCCATACCTCCCCCACGGAAGGGATTTTTTTAAAAGAACCCCCTGCCGCTCTGGAAATTCCAGTTAAATTTCATAAAGAAATTTCCAATCCCTTCTGTGGGGGGAGTATGGATATTTTCTGGAACTAGACAATTACCCAAACTTCTGGTAAACAAGTAAATACCAGATCTAGAAGTGAAAAGGGCATGTAAAATTTAGTCAATCTATTTTCTGACAGACAGGTCCACCTTTAGGAATTATTGAGAGAACTGTGACCACTGAAACACTACAGAGTCATTGCTAATTTTGTGCCCCAAAGTGGAAACATTAAATTGTATCTTAGGTCTAAAATACTACTCAAGCATATTTTGGTTATAAGAATCGAACAACCCAATGGTACATGAATGAAATGATCATCATGATCGAAAGAAAAGCTGTTGCTTTGTGTACATGACTGGTATAAACACAAGGAGGACAATTGGGTCTTCTTAATTTGCTTTTTCCTTTAGCCATTTTTGGGATATTTTATAAAACAGTTGCCATCATTGACATAGAACACTGATTCCATTATCCTTGTCAGTTCCCAAGTTCATTCCTTTAGATCTTATGAACCCATCTTTTCTTTTCTCCTTTAAAAGTGTTTTTTTTTTTTTCACTCTCTCTCTTTCCAAAATTAAGCCTTAAACTCTTGGACCTTGTGGGATCAGCATTGAGGGCCCGATTACATGGCGAATTTCAGGCCGGTTTGCTAGGCTGGAATTTTGTTGCTATTACCTGGATAATAATATACATGAAAAAATTACTTGATTCTGATTGGCTGAGAGCAGTGCAGTTCAGTGTGTAACACCAGTGCAAATTATACATTGATATTCTGGATTGTGATTAGCTGAAAGACGACAGGAAATTTTCTTAAGTAGCACATGGTCAATTGACAGCTGTCATGACAAGGTATCTGCTGACCAGTATCACATGACCATATCATGGGCTCAGGTGTACACCTCATCGAGGTCATGTGTTTTTTCAAGCTGACCGCTGACCAAGTTACTTTTTACTATTGTATCGCAGGCTCAAATTTTTTCAAGTTTATATTATTAATAAGTAATTATGGTTTTTCTCGTTTTAATTTGCACGAATGAGTTTTTCAAAAAGCTGAAATTGCGCTCGCCGAAGCGGCTCGTGCAATTTCAGCTTTTTCAAATTGAACTCAAAACCGTATGATCACCTATACGAATTTCAGCCCAGGCTGAACACTGTAAAATTGAATAATTATCGTGGCCGCCATTTTCTTTCATTGAAAACCACCACTGTGCATCCCCAAGCTCACTTGTTTGCCCGGGCTGAGATTTCCAGCCCGGTTTTGAAATTTTCAGCCCGGGCTGTAATTCGGCCCGGAATGAAACTTTCTTCATGTATATAATCGCAGAAGTGTTTTTAAGAAGATTTGTTTTAGCCCGGGCTGAAATTCATCATGTAATCAGGCCCTTAATTTCCCTGTTTCCAATATTTTTCAAGTGAATCTGTAACTTGCAACTATACAAAGATATTTTCCACTTAAGTGTCCTGAGTTAACCAGAATTACATCAGACATGCAGGGGCTAAATGTATGTTACAGGTGGTATTACCCGTTTAGAGGTACAAAAAATAACCTGAAATATTAAACTCACTCTTCTTAATTCCACAAGTGTTGTGAAAAGATGGAAGTTATTTTTCATAGCCCTGGAGTGATCAGTAGTGATAGTACTGCCATGTGCTTCTCCTCTAGCAGTGCTTTCTATCCAGAAGTCACTTAAAACTCCATTCCTTTACAAGTTTTGCATCTACCGCGTAAAATGTTGCTTTATCTCAGCCAAGGCAAAGCGTTCTCCTCCTCTCTCTAGAGAGCGTGAATAGGTTGGCATGTCGTTGGCGTGACGCGTGTCAGTACTATTCGGTGACGTCACTAAATTTCGCGCCAAATCGGTAAGCGGAAGAGGAACGCCTGGGTACTAGGATGGCCTTATCCCATTCTTACGATTTTGGGGGGGGGGGGGTTCAAATTTTTACATCGGTGACGTCACTGGAACTTGAGGTTACGCGTAGAGGGTAAAAGGAGCATGCTCAGCTGACAGAGAAAATCTGTTCAGATTAATAGACTACTTCATTGGCGTCTAGAATTAGAATTGTTGCGTAAACACGGTTGCAAAGTGTTTTCTGAAAGAGAACTTGAGACCAGTCCCTTATACTGAATACGTAGGGCTATGGGGTGGGGTGGGGACTCCCCAAGGGTCACCTTCTGGTACATACATGGCGATTATACCTTTGGTTATTAGTTCAAGCTCAAATCATGATCTCATTTTAAGCACATTAAATCTGCCTTGTATTCTGTTTATTAAATTTTGCGAAAATTCGGGAGCTGTATTTCGCTAGTCTGTTCCAGGCGTTCAGTTAGTTAGGGAGCCGAACGCGAAAAAAAAAAAACAGGATTAGCGCGAAGACCGGCGAGTGGGAAAAAAAATTCGCTCGCCGTTTTTCGCGCTGCCCGGCCCAACTTACCGAACGCCTGGAACAGGCTTTATTTCGCAAGTTTTAATTTCGCTTTTTTAGGGTGAAAAGTTAACAAAAGTAAATGTCTTTGTTTTCGCGATCGTGCCATTGGTTAATGCCCCATTGAACTCTGACTAATATCACTGTTGAAAAGGGTCATACGTCAAAGTGAATATCTAATTGTGATTTCATTTGTTCCCTTGAAAATTACATGTTGTATTTTTTATTTCAGAAGCAAGGAATAGCAGAAATCAGTTCCACCAAAACTGGAAACACGCAAGTAATACCCTTACACCAGAAAACGGTATTTTTTTTCACTGTATTTTGAACTTATAAGGTTTTACTTGCTAGTCCAATGTGTTTTTAAATAAAGTGTCATTTGAACACGAAATGTGTGCTCATTTTTGTGTGGATATCGTTGAACTGGACCTCACACTGTGAAAACAGGCGCCCATTTATTTTTCCACGTTTTAGTGAACAAGCGAACTGTAGGGATAAAGGCGGGGTGCTGCGAATGAAGCCCGCCTGCTCTAACCCGAGATCATTTCTCTCTCCCTTTCGAAAAAAGGAAAAAGAACGCCTGATCGCAGATTACGCCTGTTCCCTTCCAATTCCCCCCGAGAAAACAAAATAAAAGTTCACAAAAAAGAGGAAGAAAAGATCCCCGTCTGACTCACTCTTATACTACCTTCCACCCCTGATAATCCCAGAACTTTCTTTCTTTCTTTGTTTATTTTTTTTTTCCACTGTCTTTTTTTTTTCTCGCTTCAAGATTTAGGAAATAGTAGCCTGCAGAAGAGGCGGTTTATTTTGCGAGTAGTGCGAAGCGCGAGGGCAGTAAACCGCCTGTTCTGCAGGTTAAGGAAAGAGAAAAAAAAACCATATCCAGGACAAAGGTAAATGATAAAAGGTTCACGTGCCGCAACAACACGTGTCGCTCTTGACCGGCAAGTAGTACCCCCCCCCCCCCCGGGAGTACTACATGGTATCACTCATCATTGGTGTCCAAACTGTGAGTGTCGCCTACAACTAGTACTAGGCTACGTTTACACGGACACAGTTATCAATCGACACGGTTTCATTACCTTGAAACCGCATCGAAAACGACACGGTTTCGAAGTGTTTACACGGAGCCTATATAACGATTTTCCGACTGTTTTCGAATGTGATTGTATAAGCAAGCGCTGCTCTCTATGCGTGTTTCACCATGTTTACCCTTCGCAAGCCAGCCAGTTCGTGCCATAATACATGGCCGTTTTCAAATCGATGCGGTTTCGCCGTTTTTGACCGTTTACACGACAACGAAACCGTATCGTTTTGAAAACGCTGCACTTTTGACAGCGTTTTCAAAACGACCCGGTTACTGTAGTGGTCTCGATCGGTGCCGTGTAAACGAAAAGCTTAACCGCATCGCTTTCGATGCGGTTACAAATGAAACCGTTTCCGTGTCGGCAAACGTCTTTATCTTGTTACGCTATGACGCCTTTTGAGTGTGACGCACAACAGACATCGCAACAAACCAAAGTTCTACTTCAATAAACACGTTCGTCCGATACGAGACTTTATGTCGAAAAAAATTAAATCCAAGTTCACCAGGAATCTATAAAGTTCAAGATTGAAGGCGAAATATATGCTTTTCGGCAAACATCTGTGACCACTTTTTTGCCGACAGGTGTCTAAGCATACTTGGATCGATCATTCTCGTCCCAGCAGGACTTGTAGCCTGCTGGACAGAAATCAGGGTCAGTCAGGGATTTTAGGTATACAGTATACAGGGAGTACAGGGGCATTTTCCCGGGGGGGGGGTACTCCCATATATGGGCTATATAGGTATGTGCCGCCCTATAGGGTATGGGTTTTGAGGTTCCCAGTCCTTAAATAGGGTATCATTTTTGCTCATTTTGACAATGTGTTCCCGGTGCGATCCTTAGATAGCGTAACTAAATTATATCAGCTTAAATAAACGCCCAGCTAAACGTAAAAAGGCATCCGTTCAAGTGTTAGTAAAGCGATTTTGATTTTATAAAGATTTGTGTTTTGCCGTGCGCGGTTAGCCGTTATTTGCATCGTCGCGGAACGCTTCTTCTTCCCTTGAATAGGGTGTCATTTTTCAGTTTGGGGCCTTTAAAAGGGTATCAATTTTCGCTTTCTTTATCCTTCAATAGGGTTAGGGTTTAAGAACCTTGGCGGCACACCCCTATACAAAATTTATAGAGTACCCTCCCGGGGGCATTTTAAACTGGGTATACTGTATTTTTACCTAAAATTGGGTCTTTTATGGGTATAAAATTACTGTGTTATTCCAAATTTTGGTATTTTGCATGATTTTGAGGGGAAATTTTGGGTATACTGGGTACATGCCTTTCAGGTATACTGGTATACCACTTCCCCCCCCCCCCCCACTAGAAATGGGAGACCTCTGTATGACCTGTATACGTATTGGGTCAAAACAAAAGGAAAACTGATGCCATACACTCATTATATAACGGCTTCGAAAGAGACTACGTAGCAAATAGTGTGTGCTTGTATCTCCGAATAGACTAATATCGTCATATAGCCATCTACCTTGCGCGAAAATGAAGAAGATCATCTTGATTGTTCCCTTTCTTCTTTTTTGCCAAATGTCCTCGTGCAAGACAGAATCTCTATCTTGCTACACTTCGATCTGCGAGTTTACTTTGGTCATAACCGAGAGTCGTGCGATGACATTTACAACGGACGATGGTGAGACATCTTATGACGTGGAACTGGAAGAAAACGGAACACTCAAGTTAGCACCTAACCGCTTTCATCACCAGGTACCAAACGTGTCGCTTACTCCACAAATGGTGCACACCGTTGATGGCAGTAGTCAAAGGAAGATTATTCTCGTCAACGGGCTCTTTCCAGGACCGACACTAGAGGTTGTGGAAGGCGCAGAAGTGGCCATAAAAGTTGTCAACGAAATGGAAAAAGAAGGAGTCGCAATCCACTGGCATGGTATTCACATGCGAGACAATGTTTGGATGGACGGAGTTCCTTATGTAACGCAATGTCCGATTATTCCTCGTGCAAGCTTTACTTATCGGTTCATTGCTGATCCTCCGGGAACTCACTGGTATCACTCTCACAACGAACTTCAAAGGGTAGACGGCCTTTATGGAGCATTAATCGTTCACAGATCGAAAGAAAGAGGAGTAATTCCTCACTTTCCAGTGGTGATTAGCGACTGGTTTCCTGTCGATTCTACCGAAATCCAGTTACTTGATCCCTTCCAGAACGCGCCTGTTGGAACAGCAAAATCGGTTTTTCTCCCAATCGAGAAAAAGGGTGCTTCCTTCGACGGTGTTAAGCTCAGCTCTATGGATTTCTGGTCTGGTCTTATAAACGGTCGCGGTCGAAAAAGAAATAATAGCGCTCCCCTGACAGTTTTTATGGCCACCAAAGGGAAAAAACATCGGCTACACATCGTTCTGGCTTCGGGAGAATTCGCGTACCGAGTTTCTATCGACCATCACGAGCTGACAGTCGTTGAGAGTGACGGAAATCCAGTTGAACCCATGGAATTAGAATCTGTCATTGTTTTTCCGGGGGAAACATACGTGGTTGAATTCAAAGCCAATCAAAATCCGGGAAGATATTGGATTCGAGCAACAACTCTTCGAATGGGATATGGCTACGAAAACCCTCAACCCGACGACATTGTTTGGGATGCGAAAGCAATTTTGCACTACGAAGGAACAAGCGACATGACAGGGGATCCGACGAGTCGAAGACGAAACTGCACCTCTAAATCTCCATGCAAAATTCTTAACTGCGCATGGCCGGCCTATCGCCAAGATCTTTACCCCAACATGCAATGCATCGCATTCTCGGATCTGCGATTGGACAATTCTCGTTACCATGGTCACGAGGAAGAAATTTCACTCGAGAACGAAAATGTCGATGTGGAACTGTTCTTGAACATGGCCTTTCCAATTCCAATCGGAACCTCCATAAACAGTCGTAGAAATATAATGCCCAGTGCACCTCTCTTCCAACATCCGTCCACGTTGGGACTGGTTCCTTGCACTCACGATTGCGAGAAAAAAGGATGTCTGTGTTCGAACATAATAAACATTCCTGCTAATAAAACAGTACAACTTGTCATGATGTCTGACATTTTTGGAGGTCTACAGAAAGGCACAGATTTCGGAAGCAAAGGCAAGGCACATCACCCGATGCATCTCCATGGTTACAGTTTTCAGGTCTTAAAGATGGGCTTTCCTGTAGTTGATAACACCACTGGAAAGATAATCCGCGGAAATGACGACATTGCCTGCAATTGGCGTCAAGATAAGATGTGTAGTCACCCTTACTGGACCTCAGGCAGCGCCACTGGGTTAAATTTTGACAACCCGCCTGTCAAAGACACTTTGGTCGTACCAGCAATGGGTTATACTGTTGTCCGCTTTCGAACAAACAACCCCGGCTATTGGCTGTTCCACTGTCACGTGATGCTGCACCACTTCGAGGGAATGCTGTTGATTTTCAACGTTTCCCATGAAGATCACCCACCCGTCCCTCGAGGATTTCCCACGTGCCAATCCTTCGACATTGGACACGAGGAGTTCAGAAAGAACTTGGAGGAAAGTCAGAAGAAACGCCAAGAAGGATCGGAGAATGGCGAAAAGAAAACTTCAGTGGATGAGACGCAAAAGGAGACCAATGAAAAGATAACGGAGGTGCACGTTTTGTCAGCCATAGCTGCCTCTTGTAGCTCCCTTGGTATATTGTTTCATCTTGTTTTACTGGTCTTGCTCTTTAAACTGTTTAAGGTCTTTCGCCCAATTCAACCAGGGGAGGAAAAGAAAATGGAAATGGCACAAATATCCAAAATGTGATTTTCCAGTAATTTTGAAGTTGTTGTACTGTTAAGCAAGGGAAGGGAATTCTTAAAAAAATAATAATTCAGCCCTGATTGCTAAATTCTCATAAATAGTTCTTATATGTTTCTATGAAACAGGTTAGGAGAATGAAGCACTGATCAACAACGATTGCATTTTTTATTTGCTACTGAATTTCTTATCAATATTGTAAAACTGAAAGAAAAAGTTGCAAAACAATTTAAGAGCATCTTAAGAAATTCATATTTTTATATTTACAAATTAATGTTTCGACTTGACAGAATTTTAACCGATTAATAAATGAGTAATGTTGAATAAGTTTAACTTTTTAGAAATAAATAGTACTTAATTTACATTTAGAATTCTGTCATCAATGTAATTTTTCTGTTTGATTTTATGGAATATTTTCTAATTGTGAAAATAAAACTCGTGATCATGGAAAAAAAAACAGAACTTTACATTAAGAACAATATTACTATTAAGCCAGTTCAGAAATCCATTTAACTTTAATAGCCAGACATTTACTGTAATACTTCGATTTAATGAATAAAATTTGTTTATCAGTTTTACGAATTCTGGCTGTTGTAATCTCAAGTGCGTCAAACCCCCAGCGGAGGTGGGGGGAGGGGGAGTACTCTGGGATTTCGGGGGGGGGGAATTTTTGGGGTATTATCAGACTTTCTCAAAGCCCGTTTACTTCGTCGCTCAAAAGAGTCGACTTGTGGCAAGTCTAGGGTATTATAAACAATCCTAAGTACAAACAAACGTGTTTTTCTAATGTTTTTCTTTGTGTTATATAATTCCCCCTTTTCTGCAAAGTGGTCGATTGCGTTTTTTTTTTTTTCACTTAAAATCCCAAGTGCCCCCCCCCCCCCCCCCCGTGGTCAAATCCCCTCTTTTAAGGGATGGGGGAATACAGGTGAAAGCTGTGTTCGCTGATACGTAGTTTTCGCAATATTTTCCTCTTACCCTTTTAGAAGAAAGAACAAGTGAAACTATTTTTTTCTTGCTCTTTGGGATTCCTTGCAATCTCACAATGCCTTTGTTGATGCGTAGTGAATTCTTAAACTTTTAAGAACTTTTTAAATGATTTGAAGGTGTTTGTAAAAAAGAGGCATGAGAGATTAGTGGATTTGAAACGATCAGGGGAAAAATGAAGATTTAATGAAATGTTGAATTCTGTACGGTTAATCATTAACCGGACAGCTCATATTAAGAAATAGTATGTTGTACCGGATCAAATTTGTCATCACATCTTGAAACAAAAGTCTATATCCCGAATTGTCGTTACCTTCATTTCCCTACATTTTGGGCAGGGTTTTGTTTCCCGGGCTTACCGTAATTTGTACAAAAAGTTATATCAACAAGATTGCAAAAGGTGCACGCTGATTAAATCCGCTGTATATTATATATGAAATGAAAAATTATCGAAACGTTCATTCGACCAGTTGCAAAACCGTGTTTGTGAATTAGATTTTCATTTGCACTTTTTTAAAAAATTTCATTTTCTCAAAAAAGTCATTTTTATTTTCTCCGGAAAAAAAAGTATTTAATGCTGCTCTGAAAAATGTCAGCATAATGTTTAAAAGCCTCTTTATGATTAATAATAATAATAATAATAATAATAATAATAATAAATATATTTTTATAGCGCCTATCCAGGCCTGCTATAGGCGCTTTACAAATGTTTAAAAAATATATATATAAAAATTAGCTGAATAGCTGAATGATTGGTTGTTCTTCTCGTTCAGTCATGCAATAAATCACTTACTAACCAGTGGGATATTGGCCTCGTTTAAAATTAGCTAGTGATCAACGTGCCACAATTTTTTTAAGCCATCAACAAGGTCAATATCGTGCCGTATAAACTTTACACATGATCAATAACAACCTGTATTTACCGACGTTATTTAATTTGACCGACCTCTGATCTCATGTGTTTACTTAGTTTGCTTTCCTTTCTTTGTTTTAAAAGTTTTTCGAGATCAATATTAAATTGAGAAAACGAAGAAATGGCGTATTAATTCCTCTGTTTCACAACTGAGGTAAGTGCTTATTACGTACTTAATCGGCTCTTCGTGTAAAGTTGCACATAAGTCCGCCAAAACTGAGTGTTAATTGTTTTTTACGTAACCTTGACGTTGACTTAGGAAAGAAGGAAAAGAAAGTGCTTCTACAAATTAAAGGGTTATAAATAACACACTTATGCCCAGTCAAACGTGGCTTAGCACACGTTTGCCATGGCTACACTTCAGTTCATTTATTGTGCAACCTTACTCTTTGATCATGATACGGTGGCTTGAGGCTTGTTGATGACGTATTGTTTTCCGAGAATAAAAGTTTAGAATAACGCATTGCACATGGTCAGTTTTTTTTAACATAATTTGATTTAGTGGCACTTTGCGCATCTTCGGACGTGGCTAAGCACAAAGGTATCATAATCCAAGGCTTTTGAAATCGTTGTTTGTTAGTACATTCAGCCGACGGGTAATTAGAAAGTGATTATAGAGTGGCTTTTGTTCCCTGGGGAGTCTGAACGACTAGTGTATGAGGTCAATAACAGATCATTATAAACTGTCTGTTGCCATTAAACAAAGATTGTGCTTGTTTTACACTTCGGTTGATATTTTAGTCAAAGAATTGAATTTTCACCTCGAATCACTGTTGATTTCTGGATGCGTTCGTCACAAGAACGTTCTTAGTGGACAAGAGGGTCAACTTCAACTGCGAAAGACAAATAAGGATCACAAATCAGCTTGTCGTCTGAAAAAACATTGAGACATCAACTCGGGTCACACAAGACACTTGGTGACTATTGATTATTACAGCTTTTGCCGATGTTTTAGTGAACAAGATGTCTTTGTCTTGTCTTCATCAAGCCGTGTGTTCAGGAAGGCTTCACCAGATTCGTCTATTGTTGGATATCGGTGTAAATCCAAAAACAGTCGACAATCAAGGTCGCACTCCGCTCATGATGGCAGCGTGCGCCTCAAAAGACTCAACAGCTACGAAGATTGCTCGACTCTTGCTTAGCCGAGGCGCTAGTGCTGAGTGCGTAGATAGACAGGGAAGGACTGCCTTGTCTTATGCCTGCCAGCATGGCCACTGTAAACTTGTTAAACTGCTTATAGATGACGACTGCGATATCAACATGGCTGATAAAGAAGGGAATACTCCGCTAATGTATGCCGCCATGTCGGGTAATGTACCCACTCTGCGTGAAATTTTACATGTTGTGCTAAAATACAGACTCAGTGTGGACTTGAGGAACAAGAAAGGGTTTTCAGCTTATTTATTAGCGGCAAAAATGGCCAATGGAGAATGCGCTAGAATTCTCAAAACAGAGGCAAATGCTTCGGACTGTGTGAGGGACACGGAGTTTTTCTTGAGTGACAAAGAATGGGCCAAGAAAATGAAAAGAAACTTAAACAAAGAAAAGCTTGAAAAAAAGGCTCAGAAGATCGAAGAGAGAGTTCGTCCTCACACATCTTTGGAACTGGGTCGTGCTAGTAAAGTTTCTAATTCACCTCGCGCGGATCCGCGCGCGATTTCGCGACTAACAACTCGTAGTGAGCCCGCGGTGACGCGGAAGATTGGAGTGACGCGCATGTGGCCTACTCCTCACAATGACATTGAAACTGATCACGAGCTCGAGAATACACGCGTTACTAGCGCCTCATCAGCATATAGTAGCAGCAAACAGAGCAGTATTCCTGCAGTGGCTCGCACGCTAACACCAGACTTGCACGCCATTTTCAGTCAGTATGTTTTAGTTGACAACAGGCCAGCGGTTACCGTGGCTGATCGCAGGCCCCAATACAACGCGTCTCCTCGCAAGAATTCAGAGTTCCCGACCAGACCTTTGCTTCGAGAGGCTAGATATTCTCGACTTGGGGCTATGAATAGGAAAAAGGTTTCCCTTATCAAATAGAAAACAAGGGTAAATATATAAAACATCTATATTTGAAAAAGAGAGTTTTATGTTTAAAATGCACACGATAAAATGTTGGTGAGATTTCTCTGGGCGAGATGGTGAAACTCATGTACGAAGTATTCAGTGAAACGAAAAAAAGGACAAACGAGCAAAAAAAAGAATACTCTGGCACTAATGGGTAAATTTAAGACCCTTCCAAGGCTAAACAATCTCTTAAAGACGGTTTATAGCTTCTCGTATCCCCTGGGCTGAGAGATCACAAGTACAGTTGATATCGAAGTTTTTGCTTTGATACTTTCACCCTGCAGTGCAATAAAAAGCCGCACGGGAGTGAGTGTTTGTAATGTTATGCTCAATGTTTTAATAAAAGAGTGTTTGAGTTGTTATGGACTGAAAAGTCAGGCTCCTGTTTAAACGCGTAAAAGAATATGTGCTAAATTCAACAAAGTGTTGTTGTTTCTTAAAGTCTTGTGTCGGTGTCGCCACGAAATCAAACAAGCACGTCCCAGAGCCAAGTAGCTCGTATGAAGCTGGTGCTAACTAAAGCGTACCTCGGGTTTCCGGTTTTGTAGCATATAAAGCAACTAGGAGAACTGCTACTACCCCCCTCCCCTCCCCTGGTGGGGTGCAAGTCAACCGCAAGTTACCTTCCTCCTCCCGAACATTTTGTTAAAAGTCTGTCTATCCTTCCCTGACTGACACGCATCGCTGCACTCCGAAGTGAATCATTTCATGAAAGAGACGTGAGCAAGGACTAGATCCCCAATTGTTGCGCGCGGATCATTTTAAAAACGGGACACCAGTTTGAAGTACACAAACTACTTCATTTTTCCTTCCTTGATAGCTTTTCTTCTTACAGGAATGACTACAAAACATTAATATAAAACGCACCAGGCGCTTATTCCTGGCGAGACTTCGCAAGCATAGATAAACATGACCCAAAGAAGCCTAACAGCTTTCGAGGAATGATCCAAGGATCAACTATGGTGTTCTCTAGAAGGTCCCTTCCAACAGCGCGTCCCTTTGGAGAGCACATAGCCCGGCGCCAGAACTTCAGTAATGAACCCTTAGTGTCGAAATTTGTACTGTAAAACAGATTGATTGACAAAAGTTTACGATTTTGCGCGGGACTGAGGTCTGGGATGGAAGGAACTTTGTCATCGCGTTTCAAGATTCTTGGTGGTAACGCACTCTGTTTTCCTGCCGTGTTATTGAGATCCGTTCGGAAGTGTGTAGCTGCAATGAATTCCACAAGTAGGGCCCAGCCTACCCCGAACTTTCTTTCAGGCAACGATAAGAGACTGACCTCCTCGGTGAAAAGAGGTTGCGCTGAAAGCAAATAAAAACAAAATATCAAAACGAAGCAAAAACGAACAAACAACATATACAACAAAAGCTAGTCTAAGAAGCGATTCTCCAAAGCTGCCTGTTCTACAGTAAAATACTTGCTTTAATAATAGCCGTGGTCTTCCAACTGTGATCTTCATTATGGTTTCAATTCGGAAGGATTTTCTCCCCCCTCCCCAAAGTTCTCCTCCCTTTGTCTTACATTTTCACTCGCTCCAATCCTTCTCGTCCTGCCTCGGAATATGAATACCATATGCTTGTGGGCCACATTTTGGCTTCAAAAAGATTCGCGCATTTTTACGTGTGCAGACATTCAATAGTTGAAGATTCCATTGGCCTACTCTAGACCCATAGCTGTCTGCACTTTCTAAAATCGCCATTCGGTAAGATTTTCCCAGTGGTTAGCTATTACGCACCTCTTAGTATGGACGTTGTGTGAGCTTTCCACATCAGTGCAACTATAGCATCTTTTTCAGGATCAAAGGAAGTTGACTGCTGAGTAGAAGCAACTTTAACTCGTGCAAAGAACTCGGTCCAGTCACGAATGACCTCAGGATGGTCCAACGAACACTCTTGAATACTGGTACAGAACTTTTGTTTGACTTTGTCGCTCACATTAGTCGGTTTAGCAAAGTACACAGGGTGCCTCAGAGGGGTGAATACTCCGGCATTTAAGGCCCCTAGGAACGGTAGGACTGAGAGGTAGTAATTCATATCGGCCCACCAGCTGTTTGGGGACACACAGCGGGGCTCAGCGCTACATTTCTGGCTATCCGCCATGTCACGGAGGCGACCAGAAGACATTTGCCATCCGAACTGGAGCGGTAGTCCCCAAAGGAGGTTCCCAGTGTTGTTATACCCCCAGGAATTGAAGTACCCGTGGGTTTTCTGCACCATCAACTTAAAAATTCCCATTCTTTGTAGATAATCCCAGGGGTTGATAATCGTCATCATTTTGTCATCTATCTGCCCAACGGGGTAGTCGTCCAAAGATGCCGGAGCTTCCCACCAACCAGGTGGATAATGATGCTGGGATACTGACGCAGGAGTGGATAAATGGCATATTGCCATGCACAGCACGGCAAGGCAGCCCAGATAACTCATGTAAAAAACCTGCAAATAAATTGATATCACCTACGTCTTCTACTGAACAAACAACGTTCTTCGCCATTACGTTTTGCATTTAGAGAAAAAATATTTTCTTCAAGATGGATTAAATTAAAAGGAAAAAAGAAAATGAAACGATATTAAAAATGTATTTATTTTTAGTTAAACTATATTTTATCACAAGAAAATTAGAGAGTTTCCGGAAATGAAAATATTCGGGATTTAATTTTGCGCATCTATACAGCTTTTTTTTAATGTCAGCAATGCCTTTGTCAAAGAAGAAATGTTTCAATTGCATGTCTGGATAGAAAACATATACAGTCAACTCTCTCTTAAACGACACCTCTACAAGACGGGCACCTCTTTAAGACGGCCATCTGGTGTTGGTCCCGTCCCTGCCGTTTTTCAGTCATTTTACTGTAACTAAACTTCCTATAAGACGGACACCTCTCTAAGACGGACAGTTAAAGCCGGTCCTGACGGTATCAGTTACGTTTTAGAGAGAGTTGACTCTATGGCGTTGAAATCACGTTAATTACTCAATTCAATTCAATGCAATTCTTGATTCTTGACCATTTTTCATCAATTTTTCGTTTTATTTGGTAAACACTGTAGGTTTGTTGTGTCGAATAGTGTCCTTATTGACAGTCGAATTCTACATCAGCTGCTAAATTTCCCATACTTTGCAATTCTATCTGATGCCAGACTAAAACTGATGCCTCGTCACGTACCGTTCGAATTATCCCAATAATTTACACCCCGTCCTCGCCAAGTAGAAAAAAACAACACTGCCCCTGTCTAGAAAAATGGACAATGCCTAATGGCTAAAGTATGTAACCTGAAGGTTTTGATTTAACTTGTATAGGGACTTTACCTTTCTCCTAAACTTCCCTCTCCACGGGTAACATCACTTTCTATAAATCAGCAAGTATGGTATTCTTGAGTCGCATACTATGGCCACCTGCGGGGTTAACGAGTGCGGCTAATGAACCGGTTCAATTCGCCAAAGGGGAAATCTTAGTTATGGCTAGTCTGAATATTAAAACTCGAAGTGAAGAGATGTTTGGTTTTGCGAACGACATTTATTTCTCCGTGTTTTGGCTTTGTCTGAATTTTTCTCTCTTATTCTGCATTTGCTTTGTCTCGTCTCGTGATTTCTCTTTAGTAAAATAACCGCGGCAACCACCAGCAATGCAATACTGAGTCAAACCATTTACCGAATTTTTTTTAGAAAAAAAGGCATCTGGCATATAGAGCGTGTCACTAAACGTTCCTTCATATTGATTAATTTTGTTCGTCGATCTTCTGAACCTTTTTAGTAAATGGTAAAACACATGTACGAATTGTCCAGTAAACAAAAAAAGCAAAAAGGAATGCTCCGGTACAAATGGTTAAGTCACTCACAGGTTAAAAACAATCTGGTAAAGAGCTTCTGGTATCTCCCATGATGTAATGTGAGTTGAATTCAAGATTTTTGCTTTGAAACTGTCATCCTTGCAGCATTAGTTTTCAGCTGACAGTGCAACAAAAATTTGCACGAGTGTTTCTGCTAAACTTCCAGATTTTTTGTAATGTTCTACTAATTGTGTTTTAATAAAAGCGTTTTTAAGTTGTTATGGACTTTATCGTTAGAATCTTGTTTACCCCCCCCCCCCCTCCCCCCCGCCCAAAGAATGAATCTTTGCCAGATTCAATGTCTTTTTTTATCAGAGTAGCTGTCGGAGAACTAAAGCGCAGTGAGCCCAAGTGGCCTTGCCATGACCCACCCACCCCCTCGACTGACACGCAACGCTGCACTCCGAAGTAAAGCACTGTATGACAGAGAGAGGCCAGGAACTGCACTAGTTCCTTAATTGATATGCGTTGCTCAGTTTGTAAACGTGATACTAGTTTTAAGTTCACTACTTTATTTTTCCTTCCTTGATAGCTTTTCTTCTTACATTTTGACTACAAAACATGAAATCTCGCCTGGCGCCTATTCCTGGCGGGACTTAGCAAGGATAGATAAACATGCCCCAAAGGAGCTTCAACAGCTTTCGGGGAATGATCCAGGGATCGACCATGATGTTGACCAGGAGATCCCTTCCAACAGCGCGTCCCTTTGGAGAGCACATAGCCCGGCGCCAGACCTTCAGTAACAGCCCCTTAGTGTCGACATTTGTACTGTGGAAGAAATTGATCGCCAAAAGTGCACGATTTTGCGCGGGACTGAGGTCTGGGATGAAAGGAGCTTTGTCATCGCTTTTCAAGATTCTTGGTGGTAACGCCATCTGTTGTTCGCCGGTGTTATTGAGATCCGTTCGAAAGTGTGTAGCTGCAATGAATTCAACAAGTAGGGCCCAGCCTACCCCGAACTTTCTCTCAGGCAACGATAAGAGACTGACCTCCTCGGTGAAAAGAGGTTGTGCTGAAAGCAAATAAAAACAAAATATCAAAACGAAGCAAAAACCAATAAACAACATACCATATTCTCACTAAATTTCGCGAGTACTTAATTTCGCGAAAACTGAATCAAGAGCCATATTTCGCGAGTATTTAATTTCGCGATTGTGAGAAAGGTACAATTGGACCTCGAAACTGTAACAACATAATTAATAGGAGTCATCGTTAAAAACAGCAAACAAAACAATATACACATAACAAAACAAAAGGTATTCAACAGTCTAAATCCCGAATAGGTTCATCTACGACTGCAAGAGCGGGATTTTGAGGAACTTGGCGGCAGAGAACAGTTAGAACAGTACGACTGATGGAGTGGAAGATAACTTATGGACAAAATTAAACAAAAAAAACACCTAAACATGAAGCTCACACATGTTAAAATAACCATGATAAAACACATCGAGCTTCACTTTTTTAATGTTAGTACGATATTAAATTTCGCGATTTTAAACTTCGCGTGTCCTATATTTCACGAGTATTAAATTTCGCGATTTTTTCAGAATCGCGAAAATCGCGAAATTTAGTTCTCGCGAAATTAAGTGAGAATAAGGTATACAACAAAAGCTATTCTAAGAAGCGATTCTTCATAGCTGATAGCATAGTTCTTCAATAAATATTAACTTTTTTAATAGTGCCCTTCCGACTGTGATCTTCATTATGGTTCCAATGCCATAGGATTTCCTCCCCCCCCCCCCCCCCCCCACTCCCAAAATTCTTCTTCTCCCTTCTTCTTACATTTTCACTCGCTCCAATCCTTTTCGTCCTGCGTCAAAATTTGAATGCCTTATGCATGTGGGCCACATTTTGGCTTCAAAAATATTCACGCATTCTTACATTTGTAGACTACCAGTAAGCGAAGATTGGCTTCGTATATTACTTCTACCTAAAAACACCAAGATTTTATTTTCCCTGCAGACCTCTACATGCAGATGTTACCTTCACTGTGGGTGTTATAAGATAAGGTAAAGCAATTTTGGCGTGAATATCATGAAGTTTACGAACCTCTTAGTATGGACGTTGTGTGAGCTTTCCACATCAAGGCAACCGTAGCGTCCTTTTCAGGATCAAAGGAAGATGACTGCTGAGTAGAAGCAACTTTTACACGTTCAAAGAACTCGGTCCAGTCACGAATGACCTCAGGATGGTCCAACGAACACTCTTGAATACTTGTACAGAACTTTTGTTTGACTTTGTCGCTCACATTAGTCGGTTTAGCAATGTACACAGGGTGCCTCAGAGGGGCGAATACTCCGGCATTCAAGGCCCCCAGGAATGGTAGGACTGAGAGGTAGTAATTCATATCGGCCCACCAGCTGTTTGGGGACACACAGCGGGGCTCAGCGCTACATTTCTGGCTATCCGCCATGTCACGGAGGCGACCAGAAGACATTTGCCATCCGAACTGCAGCGGCAGTCCCCAAAGGAGGTTCCCAGTGTTGTTATACCCCCAGGAATTGAAGTACCCGTGGGTGTTTTGCACCATCAACTTGAAAATCCCCATTCTCTGTAGATAATCCCAGGGGTTGATAATCGTCATCATTTTGTCATCTATCTGCCCAACGGGGTAGTCGTCCAAAGAGGCCGGAGCTTCCCACCAACCAGGTGGATAATGATGCTGGGATGCTGAGACGGGAGGGGATAAATGGCTTATTGCCATGCACAGCACGGCAAGGCAGCCCAGATAACACATAACGATTCGACTAGGTCAAAACTGCTTGCGACTGGGATAAAAGGAAACCTACAAATAAATAGAAATTGCGTCACGTACAACTTTTCCACTGAACAAACAACGGTCTAGACTTTTCCGCATTGCATTTAGAGGAAAACTATTTTCATTGGCATATGAAAAAGAAACGTTATTAAACATTTGACTATTTTTAATTTTACATTATATATTTGAGGAAATGAGAGAATTTCCCGAAATGAAAAAAGAAAATATTCAGGATTTAATTTTTGCGCATTTAAACAGCTTTGTTTAATGTCAGCAATGGTTTGTAAAAGCAAAACATTTTAAATTGAATGTTTGGACAGAAAATGCAGTTAAAAGGCGCGAATTTGTGTTAACTGACTTAATTTCTGACCAATTCTAATTCTGATGCTTGACCATTTTTCATCAATTTTTTGTTTTATTTGGTAAACACTGTAGGTTTGTTGTGTCGGATAGTGTCCTTATTGACAGACGGATTCTACATCAGCTGCTAAATTTCCCTTACTTCGCAATTCTATCTGATGCCAGACTAAAACTGATGCATCGTCACCGTTCGTATTCTCCATTAAATTTTAGTCCCGTCCTGGACAAAAATATAAAACTTGCAATAGGCATTAGGCAATTACATTGCCTCATGCTCATAGTATAGAAGCAGGAGGCTTTGATTTAACTTGTATAGGGACTGTACCCTTACCCAACTAGCGCTCTCCACGGGTAACATCACTTTCTATAAGCTCGCTGACCCCATTCAGCTACAAGTCAGCAAGTGTGGCATTCTTGCGTCGCATAGTGTGGCCACCAGCGGGGTAACGCGTGCGCGCTCTCATGAACCGGTTTGCCAAGGGGATAATCTTAGTTATGGCTAGCCTAGCTAAATATTAAACCTAAAAGTGGAGACACGTTAGGAATTGCGGGTGATATTTATTTCTACGTGTTTTGGCTCTGTCTGAATTTTTTCTCTAATTATGCATTTGTGCAGGAGCCCATGATTTGTGTTTGTCTCATGATTTCTCTCCAGTAAAATAACCTCGGCAAGAGGCCACCGGCTATGCGAAAACTTTTACCGAATTTAAGAGTGTGAGAAATGGCATCTGGCGTATAGAGCATGTCACAAAACGTCCCTTCATCTTAATTTGTTACTTTTTGTTCGGAAATTAAACTCTCGTAAGTTCTGCTTGACAGTGACATCACATGGCATATGTCCAACAAACCAGCAATCAGGAAATCACTCGAGATTCAAAGATGGCGAAATCACGTCTGCTTCAAATGATTTCACAATCTTCGCAGATTCTTTATTTTTCAGATATTTTGCAGATGTTTTGTATAATTCATGCGCCTCTTTATGACATATATTTGGTTTCGATTTTAAAGCTGTAACTCAGAGGAAAACAACAACAAACAGCAACAACAACGGTACCCAACTTCGCAAACTTTGCCTCTTTAAGTCAAGCATAAGTAATTTAAATTCAAACACTTTGAGGTCATTTGGATAAGGTCATGAAGCTATCTCAATTAACACACAGAAATTCATCACCTTAAAAATAAGTAAAGCAACTTACAATTTTCTTGAGAGTGATTCCGAAGATTTCTCCCTAAGTGTTTGTTGAGCGAATGGGACCACACATACACTGAGCAGAACTTTATTCTTAGATCACGTGCGTTTACAATGCAAAGTACACAACCACGCGACCTCGTTTTGGGGCTGACACCAGGCTCTGTCCACAGCCGGGTTGTTGCGCAGTGATTTACCCAGGTCCCATTTAGGGGTTTTCTTTACCTCAGCTCAATTACAACAAACAAAAAAATCAAGAACATTACATGTCTTTGGAAAGAGTGTGACCACATAAACCGCTTTCTCAAATTTACAACTTGAGCGCGCTTATAAAACACATTTTTTCTGCGGTTTGCCCTTCCGTCCCAATTTTAGCCACCGAAAACGAAACTTATTTTTGCAAACGCTGACGTCACAAAGTCGAATTTAGCTCTGACTCGAGTTTGAGACTCGAGTAATGTACGCAGACCTGCGCATGCTCTGCCATGGATGGAAGGCCCATTCCGTAAGGGACCCTTAAGGCCCATTTTCCTACCTCAAGTCTTTGTTCCATTCTGTGCACGCTTGACCGCTGGTCAAAGGGAACGAAGGGTCTGGGTACGAGGGTGTGGAAGGCCAAACCGGTCGGATATTAAAAAGAAAACTTGCGTTTTAAAATATATTAGGATTTATGTGGACAACGCCTCATTAGGGTGAAAATTTTCATAACAAATTATTTTATGCATGTCCCAAACTTTAACTAATGTAGTTAATTTTAACAGACTGCTCCAGGCTTCTTTCGGTTTCTAAATTCAGAATTGGCATGGCTCGTCGTGGCTTCACTGAATTTTTCTGCGCCCGCGATTCCTGTAGCTCTCCGTAGCCTCGCTATCAAACTGAATGGTAATTATATCGAAATGGGATTGTTTTTGACAGCTGTTTGGCGGGCTGTTTGATCTCCATCACAACCCAGGCTCTCAGTGCAACACTAGTATTTGATCCGTGTCGACAAAGTTGAAGAGGAAGTATTGTTTTATTGGTGAACAGCGAATTAGGAGAGAAAAAAGCTCCAATATACAGAGACCAACGGTTTTACAAATCACCGCAACTGTGTCAATATATTTCCATGTTGTGGTTGTTGTATATTTGAACAGGTAAGTGAAGTGACCGATTGTATTTTACGGACGATATCTTATTTCTCCGGAGTCCGCGTTGAGCCGATGTTGCCCGCTGAATTGTGGATTATTCGTGAGAGTCGCCTGTTGTTTAACTGGATGCGGATTGTTATTGCTATAGATATGCTTTATTCCAACTCCAGTAAATAAACAGCTTTCGTCTTCCAGATTTAAATTTCTTTGCAAATCGTCTGTACTAAAATCGCTCCCAAATAAACTCTTTCAATGCGCGTTTGTGCGAAAACGAAAATCCCCCGGATAATGCGTAAATTTTGTCTTGAACGCTTTTTTTGTTGAGGACCAACATTTACTAGTGAGGCCACCAAAATGTAGCTTGTTTATGCTAAAGATAAGGAAATATGTGAATTCTATTGAAAGATAGCTTGCTTGTTTAGCCCGCTTAACGGATCTTCATAACAAAACTGAATACCGCACCTAAATGAAAACGCGTTCTTGTTATTGAAAAGATGTCGCCTGATCAAATTTTAGCTCGGGATAATCCTTAAAAATTATTTCTTGACGTCAACAGCCATGAACATTCAATTTTTACAATTAACTATGACACGCGATGGGCGATCACATCACAGAAGATATATCCCTTGTTGTAGGTGAAAATATCATTCGAGAAAACGGCAGATGGCGAGACTGTATTGCACTGAGACATAAAGGAAAACAATAAATGCAATTTTGGAGCGTGTAAAATTTGAATAACGAGTGTCACGAAAGTGAATATCAACACATTCCAAAATTGAGCTAATCGCGAATCTCTTCGTTTTCGAGCGAAACAGAAATTCTTGCAAAAAATGTTTTTTTTTTTGTTTGTTAAAAACTACATTTAACGTTTCAATTGAAGTCGATGTGAGCAGGTGTTTTTAGTTTCGAAAACATAATTTTCAGATAGTAGTATTATCGACTCTACCTTTGCAACGTTTTATTGGCTAGATCGTTTAATAATAGAGGAAATTATTTCATCGCTTTAGGACATTTTTTATTCAGGATGAACTCAAGAAAGTATAGAACCAATATTTGTCATTTGATACTGAATTACTTGAGAAAACAGCCGGTACTCTTTTTGGCAAAAATTAAGGTCTGCATGCTGTATATTTGGTGAATTAAATATGCCAACTGTCAGCTAATGTTCTCGTTGTTTGTCAGTTCAATTGTTTCTGTGAACCAATCGAAATTTAAAAAGGTGTCATGTAATTGTTACTAGTGACACTGAATAAGGGAAAACTGAACCACGCACCCAGCTATATCGAGATCCATAAAAAACTAAAATAATTTGCAAAATATGGGGAGATGACGTTCCTATGAAACCGTGTCGGAAATGTTCGGTTTACATTTTTCACTGTAAAAGCTTATGCCTTCGTTATAAACAAGACCAAATACTATTTCAAATCTTTCAAGTAAAATTTATCTGTATACATGTAGTATTTAGAGAAAAAACTAGAGAACCAATGAAAAATTGCATAAAATTATTTCTATTCTATAGTCAGAGCCTCCAAGTCTCATATTTAAGTGGAGCGGAAAACTTTAACCGACTACGCTAAGATTAAATGCGATACCTTTGAAAGGAAATTGTGTTTTTATAAGAAAATGTTTTCTTACGCGAACTGTTTACTTCCATTCGCTGATCTTGTCAACGCGTATTTGCATACAGAAACAGGCATAATGGGCCACCTGCTCTACCTTTGAACTATACCCAATGTAAAACGAAGTAGTCTGAAGAAAGATATAGAAAATTTATAAAGGCCGATTGGAAGGATGTTTAATATAGTGTGACGATATGACAAGAACCTCTTAAAGGCAACGTTGTTACATTTTTGTCGGGTTTATACTGTAACACGGCGTCATCTGGGATCATAAAGGTATGATTATAGATTTAAAATTGATTCCTCATAAAGGAAAATTAATTAGTTTAACGCTTTTCAGAGATACATTCTCAATGCGTGTTAGGACCTATTATAAAACGTTATGTGTGGTTCAAAGCGCACAATGGTGAATGATCGAGTTGTATATTGACTGACTGATCAGGCGATAAAAACGATGTAGAAACTATCAGTTTGAAAATTCAGTTGTATTAAAAGAACGCTTTAAGCCGTTGTTCAATATCAGTCACTTGTGTATTTTATAACTTTCCTTTATTTAAAAATAGAATCCCGCAGATTGTGGATCATCCCAAAACTTGACGAATTGAAAACACGTTTATATTTTAAGAAGAGTACAAACAAAATACTTTTTTAAATTTCTATCGTGCAAAATTACAAAATGGCAAATGGTTCAACTAATATTGAATTTAACGGCTTTAAATTCTCGAAGCACAAAAGGTTCTGTTTGCATTTTTGACGAACTTAAAACTAACGACGGGGTCCGAATCAAAATCGGAAGCAGAATCGGAGTCGTTAACTAAGTCGGAGTCTGGAAACGGAGTTCGAGAGCGAACGTTGGCCACTTTTGACAAGATTTGAAGCCATAGCCATTTTTACCGCGTTGCATTTGGTCTGTTCATTTTTGAATTCAAGAATAAGTTATGCCTTCTTTTAGCATTGTATTGTTATTTCAGCCTAAACGTAGTTAGCCTGTGAACAGGCTCCGGCTGGGAAGGCCGCGAAGGAACTGACCGCGGGCTGAGAAGAAACTGGTTGCGAGTGAAGTGGCCAAATAGGAGGGGAGGAGGCCGAGGGGGGTGATGGGGGGGGGGGTGATGGGGGGCGTCCCCCTCCGCACCTTCCTTCCCACCCCTCCATCTACTTTTCCTTCCCGCTTTTTCTTCGCCCCTTCTCGACCTGTTCACGGGCTAAAACGTAATAAGAAAATACGTTTTGTTTCAGACCTCTGTCGCTATGTGTGGCTGTTCCAAAAGCACGAAGCTACTGTTGTGGAAGGCTTTGTTTCGAGTGATCGCTTTCATCGTGGTCGCATTGACTGGGGGATTAATTTTCTCGAAAGTGGAACGTCCCAATGCCGAAAATAATTCAAAGACCAAAGACGAGCTTTTAGACAGCTTAAGGAAAGAAATGGAAAAGAAATACAATATGACCAAGAGTGATTTTGACAACTTTACCCAAATGACTAACGATGCACTAAGCCTAGATGGGCCTGAGTGGAGTTTTTACGAAGGCTTTAGGTATGCCTTTGAAACGCTGACGACAATTGGTAAGTTAAACATACAAAAGTATTTTTTCTTGAAGCTGTGCACGTGGTGAACGATATGGGTTTACATAAGTTCAAATACGGTCTAGCCAAAAGTTTCTTGAGACACTTTGAGGGGTATCAAATGGTCTTTGCGAGCATTTGCGAGCATGCGAGCAAAGCGTTTTTCTTTGCGAGCACGAGCACTGACAAAAGTTAGCCTTGCGAGCAACGAGCACTTTTCAAAAAGTTACACCACTGAAAACCGAGCATGCGAGCACTTGTAAAAACGTGCGAGCACGAGCAAACGAGCACCCACTAAAATTTTGCGAGCATTGCGAGCACTGCGACATTTTGAGGGACCATTCATGACCCCTACTTTGCATACAAAATATACACCATCCAGTGAGAATGTCAATACAATTTAGTGTTGCCGTACTCTTCTTCCTCCCTGCAAACAGGGCCAAAATGTTGTGGGCGGGCTGTATGGATGAAAAAATGACAATTGTACTGGGGGTGGGAAGGGGGTGGCGAAGACAAATATCATTCTCTGGTAAAAAGATGAAGTGTCCTAAGACCTTTGACTAGGATATTACGTGTCCCGTTGTTTATTTCTGTAAGAACATGCTGAGCAAACTATTTGCAAACAGGAAAATCACTTGAGGCATTTATGATAGTATTTGCATTCATATCTAGTGTTGCTTCATGAGTGTTCTTTCTTTTCCGAGCAAGGTCTTAACGCCGGAGAACTTTTATTCTGTTATGAATTATGAAGACTTTAATGCTTGAAAGAATTTCTGAGGACGGCTTTATCTCACTTTTGCGCATGTATGTTCAAGTTCACTTCAGTTTATTTAGGTTTAACCTTGCCTAGTTCCTAGGCCTCTATTTTCGTCGCGGTCAACTCGTTTCGAGTCACTTGCTGTTCGCCCCGGATGCGTCACCGAAACATGTTGTGACGTCAAAGATACCGCGAAGGCCTGGGAAAAAAGCCGTACAGTTTAGAGCGGTTTTCACTTTGAGTGTCGAAAGTAATTCGCGAATGCTTTGGTTTTACATTACTATGCTTAGTGATTAGTTTAAAACTCTCGCGCCACTTTTTCAGCCAATCAAAAGTAAAACCAAAACCAATCGTGACTCGCTCGCGCACGTTTTCCCGCGCCTTGTGCCGGCTACATGTATTTGCTTCGAGTTTTGATTGGTTGACTGCATTGTCTGTGTTCTTTGTGATTGGCTAGAGTGATTAGTTTGGCTTTAGTTTTACGACACTCAATTGAAAACTGCTCTTACTTTCGTCATATTCCTAGTACTAGTTCAAGTTATCAGTAACAAATAAAGAGAAACAAAACATATTATTTTATTATTTTCTAGGGTATGGTACCCTGGCACCATCCACCAGTCTTGGCCAGGGACTATGCATCGTATTTGCAGTATTGGGCATTCCTGTTACCATTCTAGCATTTAAATCAGTTGGTGAGCTTATCAGCGGTGGAATTATCTCCATTATCGCATTCATCGAAAGCAAATGCTTCAAAAGAGAACCTTCTCACGTTGAGGCCAAGTGTACCGCAGTGACATGCGTACTAATGTTGATAATGTTACTATTAGGAGCCACGTTGCAAGCATATGTATATCATACCGATGACATGACTTTTCTGGAGGGATTTTATTTTTGGTTTATTACCTTCACAACTGTTGGATACGGCGATTTCGTACCAGGCTATTCCAAAAACCCAGCCTCCTCCCAAAACAATGGACATGCAAGGAATGAAGCTCTTCGGACGGCAAATATAGCTTTCAATATCACTTGGACCACGCTTGGTTTGTGTGTGGTTTCTAGTGTGCTCAATGCTGTAGCCGCGTTCATCGAGAAGCGATCCGCTGAACGGCTGCGTACAAAGTGCTGTTCTTGTTTACACGGCGATCAGGAAGAATCGGAGGAAATAGACTCGAAAGACAACGATAGTTATCGAGTGAACAATTACAATGGAAGTGAAAAAATTGGAAGTGGAAATGGAAGTGAAAAAATTCCTGAAGATGAAAATTATCACAGCGTGACGTATGTGTGATAAGGTGCTCAATATACCAGATCTCTTCTTGTGGATAAACTGAAGAGCACTGGGAAAGAGATTTTCAAAGCATAGAGTTTTAGCTTGGCAATCGTTTGCTCCAGGTCTGCTCATTTCGCGTACTCTGAGACCTCCCCGAATACCAAGCCTTATTTCTCTACCAATGAAACTACAGGGTGATAAAATCACAGACAAACAGACATCACGTGAAGTGGCACGTGATCGTTGATGATCTTATTTCCTATGATACAAAAAGAAAATCCGCCTTTTTTGCGGTCACTCAATTTAGGTGAATGCAAAAACTTTGTATATCTATCATGACACAGGTTATTGACAAATGTCATGCATCAAGTTTATTTATTATTTTCTCACACAAAACAAGGAACCGAGATTTACACGTGTGTTAAGTGACACGTTGGTTTTGAGGCTGATTATATTTGTTTTGTTTTTACAAGAACTGCCGTATCTTTGCTTTCCTTGGGGCAACGTTAGGAAAGCCAAGGAAACTAGATTTCACAAGATTCCCTTATTTCAATGGTTACTGCTATTGTTGGAGAAACAAGCACTTTCTTGTGGAATCTCATTTCTAAGATTTTACTGAGCCCCCAAGTTTTGATAGAAAACTCCGTTGCCAAGCAACATGACGTACTTTCATGACATCATGCTATCATTCGGAGAACTTCGTGCGTTCGTGTTTTTTAATGATTTGACAGTCAGACATTCGTCAAGTACTTTTACGAAGATTTGACGAAAACAGTTCTCACTCGTCCAAATGACAAAGGAGGCGATGATTTAACATTTATACAAACGTGATAAAAAAATCCATTTAAGCCTTAGCACAAACTATTATGATACAATTAACTGTGCTTAACAACGACCATTATTTTAGTCTGCATAACGATTGCTATCTGTTTTACTTCATGCAATAAATAAACAACTACACTTCAACAAAGGCATTGTGAGATTGCAAGGAACCCCAAAGAGCAAGAAAAAATAGGTTCTCTTGTTTTTGTTTTCTAAAAGGGTAACAGGAAAATATTGCTAAAAATATCGCCGTCACTTGAAATCCTGAGAACCACCCCCACCCCCACCCCTGATGGGGGTTTGACGCACTTTGGATTACAACAACCAGAATTCGTAAAACTCATAAACAAATTCTATTCATTAAATCGAAGTATTACAGTAAATGTCTGGCTATATATAAACGTTAAATGGATTTCTGAACCGGCTTAATAGTAATAATGTTCTTAATGTAAAGTTCTGTTTTTTTTCCCCCATAAAATCAAACAAAAAATTATATTGATGACGGGAGTCCATATGTAAATTAAGTACTATTGTTTTCTAAGAAGTTAAATTATTCAACATTACTCATTTATTAATCGGTTAAACTCCTGTCAAATTCGAAACATGAATTTGTCAGGAGCCCATTATACAAGTATGAATTTCTGAACATGCTCTCTTGAATTATTTTGCAAATTTTTATGTCAGTTTTACAAAAACGATAAGAAAATGATTGTCTTGGCAATTGCAAAGTTCAGTAGCGATGAAAAATGCAAATTATTGTTGATCAATGCTACATTCTCCCAACCTGTTTCATACAAACATATAGGAACTAGTAATGAGAATTTAGCAATCAGGGTTGAATTTTTTTAAGAATTCTCTTCCAGCGTTACATTACAGTACAACTTAAAAAGGCTAAACTACATGGGAAAAACATATAAAAATATATAAAAACATATAAAAGTTTACAAATGAAAAAATACAAATAAAAATGTTCGTTGGCCTTTTGCCTAAATAAAAGCCTAAAGTTCAGAGTACAACAACTTCAAAACTGAAGAATCACATTTTGTTTATTTGTACCAAATCTACTTTCTTTTCTTCCCCTGCTTGAATTGGGCGAAAGCGCTTGTACATTTTAAAGAGGAAAACCAGTAAAACAAGATGAAACAATATGCCGAGGGAACTGCAAGCGGCAGCTATCGCTGACAAAACATGCACCTCCGTTATTTTCTTACTGGTCTCCTCTTGCGTCTCATCCACTGAAGTTTTCTTTTCGCCATTCTCCGATCCTTCTTGGCGTTTTTTCTTACTTTCTTCCAAGTTCTTTCTGAACTCCTCGTGACCGATGTCGAAGGATTGGCATGTGGGAAATCCTCGAGGGACGGGTGGGTGATCTTCATGGGAAACGTTGAAAATCAACAGCATTCCCTCGAAGTGGTGCAGCATCACGTGACAATGAAACAGCCAATAGCCGGGGTTGGTTGTTCGAAAGCGGACAACAGTATAGCCCATTGCTGGTACGACCAAAGTGTCTTTGACAGGCGGGTTGTCAAAATTTAACCCAGTGGCGCTGCCTGAGGTCCAGTAAGGGTGACTACACATCTTATCTTGGCGCCAGTTGCAGGCAATGTCGTCATTTCCGCGGAGTATTTTTCCAGTGATGTTATCAACTACAGGAAAGCCCATCTTTAAGACCTGAAAACTGTAACCATGGAGATGCATCGCGTGGTGCGCCTTGCCTTTGCTTCCGAAATCTGTGCCTTTCTGTAGACCTCCAAAAATGTCAGACATCATGACAAGTTGTACTGTTTTATTAGCGGGAAGGGTTATTAAGTTCGAACACAGACATCCTTTTTTCTCGCAATCGTGAGTGCAAGGAACCAGTCCCAACGTGGACGGATGTTGGAAGAGAGGTGCACTGGGCATAATAGTTCTGCGACTGTTTATGGAGGATCCAATTGGAAAGGCCATGTTCAAGAACAGTTCCACGTCGACATTTTCGTCCTCGAGTGAAATCTCACCCTCGTGACCATGGTAACGAGAATTGTCTAATCGAAGATCCGAAAATGCGACGCATTGCATGTTGGGGTATAGATCTTGGCGATAGGCCGGCCATGCACAGTTAAGAATTTTGCAAGGAGATTTAGAGGTGCAGTTTCGTCTTTGACTCGTCGGATCCCCTGTCATGTTGCTTGTTCCTTCGTAGTGTAGAATTGCCTTCGCATCCCAAACGATGTCGTCGGGCTGAGGGTTTTCGAAGCCATATCCCATTCGAAGAGTCGTTGCTCGCATCCAATATCTTCCTGGATTCTGATTGGCTTCGAATTCAACCACATATGTTTCCCCGGGGAAAACGATTACAGACTCTAGTTCCATGGGTTCAACTGGATTTCCGTCACTCTCAACGACGGTCAGCTCGTGATCGTCGATAGAAACTCGGTACGCGAATTCTCCCGAAGCCAGAACGATGTGTAGCCGATATCTTTTCCCCCTGGTGGCCATAAAAACTGTCAGGGGAGCGCTGTTATTTCCTTTTCGACCGCGACCGTTTATGAGACCAGACCAATAGTCCATAGAGCTAAGCTTGACGCCGTCGAAGGAAGCACCCTTTTTCTCGATTGGGAGAAAAACTGATTTCGCTGTCCCAACAGGTGCAAACTGGAAGGGATCAAGTAACTGGATTTCGGTAGAAGCGACAGGAAACCAGTCGGTTATCACTACAGGAAAGTGAGGAATTACTCCTCTTTCTTTCGATCTGTGAACGATTAATGCTCCATAAAGGCCGTCTACCCTTTGAAGATCGTTGTGAGAGTGATACCAGTGAGTTCCCGGAGGATCAGCAATGAACCGATAAGTAAAGCTCGCACGAGGAATAATCGGACATTGTGTTACATAAGGAACTCCGTCCATCCAAACATTGTGGCGCATGTGAATACCATGCCAGTGGATTGCGACTCCTTCTTTTTCCATTTCGTTGACAACTTTTATGGCGACTTCTGCGCCTTCCACAACCTCTAGCGTCGGTCCTGGAAAGAGCCCGTTGACAAGAATAATCTTCCTTTGACTACTGCCATCAACGGTGTGTACCATTTGTGGAGTAAGCGACACGTTTGGTACCTGGTGATGAAAGCGGTTAGGTGCTAACTTGAGTGTCCCGTTTTCTTCCAGTTCCACGTCATAAGATTTCTTGCCATCGTCCGTTGTAAATGTCATCGCACGACTCTCGGTTATGACCAAAGTAAACTCGCAGATCGACGTGTAGCAAGATAGAGATTCTGTCTTGCACGAGAAGATTTGGCAGGAAAGAAAGAAGAGCACAATCAAGATGGCATTCTTCATTTTCGCGAAGTTTGAATTGTACGCAAAATCGTGACTCTCGCCTTGCAAAACAAACCTTAAACAAATATCTCATACTGTGTGAAAACACTTGAAAATATTTAGCAATTTTAATTGACTTGACTTGCCTTTTGAAATAGCATCAACCTTAATCCATGTAAACACCCAGTTTAGCTTCCTATTGGTTTGATCACTGGACTAAAGAACTCCATGGGTGATTCGGCTTTCTCGATCGACTGGAATAATTTAGTTCGGCACGGCAGAAGCACGACGTCTGAACTAGGCCTAATTTAATTTTAAAAACTGTTCACTTACCTTATTATAGGAAATTAACGATACATGTTATTAACGAATTAACGAATTTCAAAAATTCGCGTTAATTTTATTGATGTTAATTAATATAAACACGTTTACTATAAGCATTTAACCAGAACTTTTCTTAAATTCGCGTTAATTTTATTACGCGTCAATTTTGTTCGCGTTGTTAAAATGTCTCGTTATATTCCTATAATAAGGTAATTGCTTTTATCTGTGTTGCTGTCGTAATTTCACGGCAGCTTCCTTTGTTCTTGTTGTTTGTCGTCATTTCAGCTCCTTAAATTTATGTTTCCGTTTCAGAGCCGTCAGGGTGTCGCCTGTCGGAATTTACCCCTCGGGCCTCATCCGTTGCTAAAGTCAATTCTTTTACTTAATATTTAGACTTTCTCAAAGTTTAGGTAACACTCGCGGTCGTCGCTTCGCAACTCACTGCGCGTCGCTTCGCGACGCTTTCCTGCCCGCTTCGCTCGCCAATAGAGGGCGACTTGGTGCAAGTCTACTTAATATTTTGTTCTTCTGTTTTCTAAATTAATTGGTTGAAACATTTTTGCGACGATTCAGGTGTGAAGAAAACAATCGCTGGCGGCTTGTGTTTCCTAAATTATTCTCGTGTTGTGCTGACTGCACTGTGACAAAAGAATGGATTGTGGCCTTCTTTTCTTTCAGGATAAACAAAATAACCACGAAATTTAATTACAAGAACGCGACTGGAAAAGCTTGCCATCATTTTGCTGTGCTTTGCTATAATGATGACAATAGCAAACTACCACACCAGCGCTGCTTTTCTTTTCAAGATATTTGGGCTGAGAGCCCAAACAAGATCAGAATGTCAATGACTAACCTGACAGCCACAAAGGATGCCGAAATATTTTTTCACTTCTGTCAATGCAAACGCCTGCCGTAATCGAACACAGGGCGCCCACACAAATGGAGCGACAAAAGAAGTTTCAAAATTACAAAGAAATGTATGGGAAACGTTCGAACGTTCCTGATAAACTATATCGAGTAATATATTTACATTTATACTCAAAATAAACGTAAAGTTACCTCAATCGCTGTGCCTTGTTGCCCTTCTAGCTCAAAACGGCGAATTTTAGCGATTTAGTGCGGGTTTTGCCCCGGTGGGGGGATACTCAAAAAGGTTTTATACGGGGAGGCTCCGCCCCAAGTTCTAACCCGTTACCCTTTCATATACCATTTTTGACAGGAATTGTACCCCTTTCGTATACCTTAAACTGAAAAAAGGTACCCCTTTCTTATACCTAAGAGACATGGCGTGGACTTAAAATAGGACGTTTTCTTGTCATTTTTATGTAGCGCTCAATAAATTAAATAATACAGCCATAAATTGCGTCTGTTCGAAATATTTTAATTAAAGACCCTTTTAAATGGCCAAATGACAGATTTCCATACCCATTCATATACTTAAGCTCGTGAAATCCCTACTCTTTTATATACCTGAAGCCTGAAAAAGGTACCCCTTTCGGGCGGAGCCTCCCCGTATAGGCCATTATAGGGGGTACCCCCCCCCCCGGGGGTTTGCGATGCTGTGTACCGGTGACTGTTCTCCTCTTTAATATAATGTACAGTAGACAGCATCGCAAAAACCCACTAGACAGACAGACAGACAGACAGACAGACAGACAGACAGGGGTCATTACATGTTGTGGTTCGTGATCGTTGATGTTGTTTCCCTTGAGGAAACAAAGAGGAAATTAAAACGCAACCCGGCTTTATACAGCCAGTCAATTTGGGTGAATGCAAGAATTGTGTATGATCCATCATGACACAGGTTATTGACAAATGTCATGCATCAAGTTTATTAATTATTTTCTCACACAAAACAAGGAACCGAGATTTACACGTGTGTTAAGTGACACGTTAGTTTTGAGGCTGATTTATATTTGTTTTGTTTTTACAAGAACTGCTATATATTTGCTTTCCTTTGGGCAACGTTAGGAAAGTCAAGGAAACTAGATTTCACTAGATTCCCTTAATTAAATGGTTACTGCTATTGTTGCAGAAACAAGCTCTTTTTAGGTGGAATGTAATTTTTATAACATTTTACTGAGCCCGCAATTTTTTTTAAGAAAACTCCGCTGCCAAGCAACATGACATACTTTCATGACGTCATGCTATCGTGACTCATTCGGAGAACTACGTGCGTTCGTGCTATTTTAAGATCGGACAATCAGACATTCGTCAAGTACTTTTGCGAAGATTTGACGAAAACAGTTCTCGCTCATCCAAATGACAAAGGAGGCGATGTTTCAGCATTTTAGCATTTATACAAACGTGATAAAAAAATCCATTTAAGCCTTAGCACAAACTATTATAATACAATTAACTGCGCTTAACAACGGCCATTATTTTAGTCTGAATACCGACTGATATCTGTTTAACACCTGAACTCGTACTAACTTCATGCAATAAATAAACGACTCCACAAACCACACCAACTTGATTATTAAGATCTTTCTACGCTTGTTGCCCTGTACAAGATATAACTTAAATAATGTTTCCCTCAACTTGAACTGAAACGTCCAAAATTCATAACATTCCTTAGCCACCGTCTTTTTTAAGTAGCAGAGTTGCGCTTGCTCATCCGGGATAACTGGGCTACACTTGACCCCACTAGGGATACCCTGAGGCTGCAGATTGTTAGGTATCTCCTTAATAACCCGGCAGCTTTCTAATGTTTCTGCTCGCCATCTCTTCCTCTTCAAGTTGTTTCTTAAACTTGTTTACTTTTTCTATGTGGGTACAGAAATAAAAGACAGAAAAATGAAGTCAAACATAGTAGATACAAAGGTAGATAGTTGCTAAAACGTGCAAGGGCCGTGCAAGGGGAGTTTCTGGTGAGGGGGGAAGGCAAATGAGTTATTAAGAACGCAATATGAAAACTAAACTGATAGATTTTATTACACACTTTGAATGTATTGCTTAGATGAGAAGTGTGTTAGATGGGGCACATTTTTGCATCGAGATAATACACACATTAGAACCTCAAGTCTTACCTCGTAGCTGCGTGAATTTCTCGATTTTTTGCGCCAGCAACTCGTCCAAGCGCCGTACATAGTCTGTAAAAGTTATAAGATTATAAGTAATTCCTGCAAAACGTACCGGGCTAACTGGTTAAAACTGGTTACAATGATGCTAAATTACCTTCCATGTTATAATCGACATCCATATCCACTCTCTCGATCAACTTGTCTTCTTCTTGTAAGAGAGTTCTGGTCTCCTGGTGATCAAAAAGGATTTCAACTTAACAAGCTTTGGCCTTACGTTAGTTTCAAGTTCTACCTGAATTCTAATTGAATGAAAGTATGTTATTCTTTGTATTGAAGGAGGGGTGGGGGCTTGTTTGTTTTCCTCGGGGGTGGACGAGGGGTTTGAGAAGGTGAAAATGAAAACATTTTCTCTAAATACTACTGTCTCCAATAGAAAGGAATAGAAAAGAGCAAAGTATTTTGATTACAGACGTCTCTTGAGCGGGGGAGAATAAATTTATCACCCGAGAGTTCTTGCTAATTTTCACAGGAGTTTTTATGAGCTTACTTCAATGTTTTTCCTGTGGTCGTCCACCAATTTATCTTCAGCATCTTGTAGCTGTGAAACTGCTTCATGGAATGTGTATAACTCTTGAGACTGTTCACCAGAGCCCTGAAAAAAGAAAAGGGGACTTGGTAAAGAGAAACGAGCGAACGATCGAACGAAGGACGAACGAACGAACGAACGAACGAACGAACGAACAAAGGACAAAGAAACGAACGAACGGACAAACGAACGATCGAACGAAGGGACGGACGGACGGACGGACGGACGGACGGACGGACGGACGGACGGACGGACGGACGGACGGACGGACGGACGGACGGACGGACGGACGGACGAACGACCAACGAACAAATTAACGAACGAACGAAGGACAACGAAATGAACGAACGAACGAACGAACGAACGAACGAACGAACGAACGAACGAACGAACAAAAGAAAGAACGAACGAAGAGAGCAAACGAACGAAGGAACGAACGAAAGAACGAACGAACGAGCGAGCGAACGAACGAACGAGCAAAAGAACGAAACGAACGAACGAACGAACGAACGAACTAACAAACTAACGAACGAACGAAGGAACGAACGAACGAACGACCAATCAACATGGAATATACGTACGCTGTGATTACAGAGAAGAGCGAGATCCACATTGTTGAGATGTCGTCCATCAGAGAGAGCAGACATGTCTTCAGGACTCGAGTCATCTTCACCGCCATCAGACGCTGCTCGTTTCTTCTTAGCATTGCTCTCAGGACCAAGTTCTTTGACTCTGAGAAGATAACAAGAACAAAAGGCATGACATTTTTAGTATTCCATTTATTTTTTTCACTCAAATGCTTGAGCAAATGCTTGTGCTTTTTTTTACATTTTTTTTTACATTTACAAGGATAAGATCATGATCATTCGCTTTCTCTAACCTGTCAGCATAACGCAGAGTGTTCAATGTGTGTTCACAACAGCTCATACCAGGAGAAATCATGGCGATCTGTCAACAGAATTGTACATCGTTATTCAGAAACTCATCAAACCTTTCTCATTTACTGTTTAATTTTTTCTGCTCAAATTTCAGACATCTCTCTCGGAGAATTGAGCACGTGACAACAGAGGTTTCTTTTTAAGGGTAAAACATTTTCATAGCTTCATAAAAATGCTCGATGGAGTCAGTAGGGAGAACTTGATTACCGCTTAGAACAACGACAATAATAACAACATAACAAAATTCCTCACCATACATGTCTTGGACTTTTCTCCGATGAATGAATCTCTCAGAACCTGTTTAATCAGACAACACGAAAATTTACAAAAGCATTCTAAATTGTCGCCAACTTCTTCCTTACGCGAGCAACTACAAGTGCAGGTACAAAAAAGACAATGGATACTATTTTGATAAGCTGAAGTACCATCAAATACTCACTGAGAACTAACATTAAAAGAGATAAAAAGTGAAGGGTGGATGTCACTTCATTATTTTGATGATGATGATGACGGTATTTATATAGCGCATTTCCATATGCTCAATCATGAAGTTCTTTACCTGAGTGAGTTTGCTTGCTCTAAAGGGCAGATGAGCTCCTTTGCGTCCAAGGGCTCTGATGCATTCCTACGAAGAAGAACAAGATTTAACTTAACACGCATTTTTAGGCCACTTTGTTGAGGCAGTTCGATTTTTTTACCGTAAAGGATCTTTTAAAGCGTATTTATAGCTGAAACCAACCTTCAAAGCAAGTAAACTCTTGTTTATTTCTGCGCCTTCGAGACGTGTCTGTCTGTCAGCGGTCGATGTGTCAGCTCCTCTTTCATTTCCTGATACAAGCGAGAAAAACAAGAACTTTATCAAAAAGAACTAAGCGAATACACAAGAGGCCTTGCTTCAAATAATAGAGTCATCCAGTTTCATCAGGGCCAGGCTGTTCAAAGGGTGGATATTAAACGCTATCGACTGGATAACGGTTTATTTGATGGTAATTGTTATCTGCCTTTTTAAACAGCGTTGCAGGTTAGTCGTTCGTCATGTCTATCGCGCAAGCTTTTTTACATCATAGCTACTAAACACGTTAACATTTTTTTTACCTGCTAAATCTATCAGCGAGAATTTGCCGTACAGTTGGCCTCCACCACCGTTTTTCATGTAGCCTCTACGAGCAAAGATGTATCAGCAAAAATCATCAAAACGGCAAACAAAAATTTGTTACAAAGCTGTCTCTTGTAAAACAAACTAACCTCTTTCTCAAGACGATCTGGAAAACAGCGTGTGACCGAGACGAGTTTTGATTGGCGGACGTTTGCCCAGATGTCCTGTGAAAAAAAAAATGATGTTCCGATTAAACGCCAGGTACCGAATAAACGCAGGTCTCTAAGGTGGAGTTGAAAGTAGGCCCCTCAGGTAATTATTTGATGTATAATAAGCTGTAGATATATTAGCGAGATACATGCTTGTCAAAAATAATGAACAAAAACCCTTGCTTAATGAAAACCAGGTTAGTTTTGAAATAAATGCCGAAGGCGTTTAATCGAGAAAATACTGTGTGCATTCAATTCTTTAACAAAATAAAGATACCGTATTTTCTCGATTAAACGCCGGGCCCGAATAAACACCGGGTCTCCGAGGTGGAGTGGTAAGTAAGCCTTCCAGGCATTTATTCGAGGTGTAATATGCTTTAGGTATGATGGCAAATTACATTTGTGTCACAAATAATGATTTAAAACCCTTGTTTAATAAACATTTTGCTCCAATAAGCTGCACCATTCAAATAAACGCCGGATCCACGGAGCCAAGTTTGAAATAAACGCCGGGGGCGGTTAATTGAGATCAAAGTCTCTTCGAGATATCGACGTTTTTGCATGAAGTATGAGTCGAAGGTTTATCCTGTGCATTGTTCTTCGAACTTATCATTACAGTTTCTTTGTAGTTTAGTTTAACAATTTCCTATCTTCGCGGAGGAAATGCAGCCATATAATTTTGTCAAAAATGGCTCGTCCGCGCCGGGTATTTATACACATATTCCTTAACATTACACAAATAAACAGTGCAACTTTCACCGAGATCTGACAATTCTATACTTTATAATTGCAAGGACCTTTCGAGGCAGTCGATTACGGCAGCGAAATTAGCAAATGAAACAGCAAAATATGCGTTCCACGCTTTGTTTTTGCGACGCCATATTGAATTGTTATAGGTAGACCGCTGTTCAATGTGATCAAGGCCGTATCGTTACGATTGCTCCACGAAAAAGCACGAAAAAAAAATACGGATATTTCCGACTACTGTCGGAGAAAACATTGCGCATATAATTGCGACGTAAACAAATCGTTACACACTCAAGCTGCGTTTTGTCTAGGCTCTGCGAGTGTCGGATACCGGGGTCGGATATCAAGACCCAGGATTAAACAAAAGCCATATATACAGTTAATGTTTCAGTGAATGCTTTCGAATTATATTTGAAGATGAAATACGAAAGAATGTTATGTCTTTGACTGAAATTCCACTCGAACTGCGTAGATACGATCGCATGTTGTAAAGCCGATTCATGCAACATTGCTGTCAACGCGAAATCTCGTCCCTAACGACCTAGGCTGATGACGAATTTTTAACCGCTCCTAAGCGAAAGGAAGACCCCATCTCTTGCATTTGTTTTAACTTCAATAATATCTTTGAAAAGAGCGAGTTTTTTGGTATGGTTTATTTTTGACGTTTGTAATTTTTAAACGATGTAAGTGCTAGTGATTATTTATTCGTGTTTTAGTTACGCAATCCATTGTTTGTGCGACGCTTTTTATAGATCGTCTTTCAGACACACGTGCGTTGAGATAAGAAAGCTGACATGTCACTTTTAAAATTGTTATATAACGTTTGTAAATGTGACAAGTCACGTTTTTTTCCACGAGATCGCAAGATCACCCACAGAGGAAAGTAATCCCTTGAGAAATTAAAACAGTCCCTTGAGAAATTAAAAAAGTCCCTTGAGAGTTTACAAATATGTGGTTCCAAATTTTGTTCACATAACCCCTATTCTACGTTTTTAGCTTGTAAACAAGCAAAAACGTCGAAAAAATACGGTATACATTCGATAATATAACACGCACAGTAAAAGTTTTGACATGCAGCTCTGCTTACCTGAGTTTATTACCGAGCTCTATAAGCTTCAGAGTGTCTTGTACTGAATTGACTATCTTTTCCTCCAAGTCACAGACCTGAAAAATAAAACACAGCTCTTGGCTTACTTAAGGAAACTAAAGGTCTTTTCCAGAAATTGTTGATTCAATCTTTAGTGGGTTTCGTCAGAAAAGTACAATTTTCATAATTAATTTAATGATTAAAATCGACATGTTACCTGAACTTGTTGATTGCCATCCTCGAGCACTCTTAACCGTTTTCTTTTGTTCAGCAAGTCAAATACCTTGACAGTAAATAGAAAAAAGTTAATCCAAAGAAAAACAATTATTATTAATTAAGCTAAAGTTGTCAAAAAGGTTTTGTAACTCACCTTGCTTCCATAAATCTCAAAAT
This sequence comes from Oculina patagonica, assembly GCF_052425735.1. Taxonomy (NCBI): domain Eukaryota; kingdom Metazoa; phylum Cnidaria; class Anthozoa; order Scleractinia; family Oculinidae; genus Oculina; species Oculina patagonica. Next base: position 24,996,130 of record NC_135771.1, read on the forward strand.
AACTTGCAGATATTAAAAGATCCTTGTTTTTGTGTTTGGCGGATTTGTTCAATTTAAACACGTCTGTTGCTGTAAAGCAAAAAAAAGAAAAAAGAGCTTAACAAGCTTACTCATGATCAGTTAAAATTAAGTCTCATTTGAAAATAAGATACATGTTGTCTGCACAAAAATTATGAGTCCGTTTAGTGGACAAAGGGCGAGGATATTACTTTATATTGTAACTGACTCGGATTCTCTTAAAATTTTGCAAACGTCTTGTCATAACACTTCTTTATGTAGCTTTTCAAACAGAGTTTATAAACGTTTATTTAATAAATTTGTTGGGAATGTAATGAGCTTTTGCATTAGTTTATTCTTAGCAGTTGTTATAATAACAATTTCAACATTCACTCCAAACATGACCAAGAAACAGGCTTTTACAATTATTATAAAACAGTTTACTACTTTTTATGTAACAAAAAATGTTTCATTGTTCAACAGTGTTTCCTGTCCATAATGAGTACATCTTTTCATTGTTTTTAGTTATGTTCAGTGATGTAAGTAATAGGCGGAAGGTGGAAAAATAGCCACCTGTTGTATAGGACTTGATTTTTCCAGCTAAAAACTGTGTCTGCTAGATCTTTCTTTCAATGTGACCCACATATTTTGCCTGTGATCAAGAACATTTTGCGGCCTGTTGGAAATCTTAGCTACATCCCTGATTGCTACTTATTTAGACCAACCTGCCAATGCATAAATTCCTTTGGAACAATCCTGTTGTTTACCACTAAACGTTCCACCCATAGTCTGTAAATGATACAGAAAACACATTAACGAAAGTAACAACAAAACATACCATTATCTATCGTCCAGTCCTACAAAGATTTAAAATACAGTGCAAAAAAACCATAATTACAAATGTATTACATGTACGGGCACTTTCTCCTTTTTTCTCCACACCATTTAACAATGTTGTTTCTCAAGTGCTTCATTAATAATTATTCTTATTCCTCACACTTGTTTATGTGTCGTACATTTGTACCAAGAGCCTATTTGATCAAGAGTATTTCATGAGCACATGGCATGTTACTTACATGAGTTTTTCCACTGCCTGTCTGACCGTATGCAAAGCATGTTGCCATTCCTTGGTTGAAAATAGTGTCGACAAGTGGCTTTGCTGTGTATCTGAGATGTAATCACAATGATAAAAGTGTTAGAATGATTCATATTTTCACACAAAAAAAGTTAGCAGCAACAAAAGACTGACCTGTACACCAATTCATTATTTGCATTCTCATCAAAAGCATAATCAAACCTACAAAACAAAAGAATAGCGTTTTAATTAAAGGCCAACTTTCGGGAAATTTACCCCAATTTTTTATTTTTTCTATAAGTTGTTTATAGCAACAGGAATTCTTATGTACAGCCACACCTTTAAAAAACTACCAGTTAGATATTTTATGCATACTAGATGGGGGCAGGGGGAAAGGGGGGGGGGGGCAAGGGGATGGGAACTTTATGGAAGGGGGAAAGGGGAAAGGGGATGGGAACTTTATGGGAGGTGGGAGGAGAGAGGACAGGGATTAGGATTCCTGAAGGTGGCAGGACCCTTGAGGAACATGGAAAATAAATTTTCAGCATTGCATCATATTTTGCTACAGAAAAAGCACCAAAAGGCAGGAACCGTTAAAAAAATGCATGGAAAGTGGGAAGTGCGGACCAATCCCTTCTCCCCCAAACTAAATGCTTTGTTACTAAGAGTTAATTCATAAAAGCCATTAAAAAAGTGAATCACAAATAAGTCAATCATTCACAACATTTGTACAGGAACTTCATTATATGTTGTATTAATTTACCAAAATTTGTGATTCTCTAGGTACTTTGTGAGGTCAACTTTCAATTTAGGCTCATGGACCTTAAAATGACAAACAATCAAAAAATAATTAGTTACAAGGAGACAGCAAACAACTTTTTTAAATTAAAAAGATTTGAAGTCATAACTTAAACCTATCAAGATTGAACCATTCTGCAGTTCACTCACTCACCACACAGTAATCACCCTTTGGTACTATGATGACATCAGTTTCCTTCTTATTGAGTTCTGTACAAATAAAATCCAAATAATTTGCATGTTATTACAACATACGGTGTTACTCATCGTTGTTACTGGAAATCAATGTTGTTGTTAATGGTGATGAGCACTGTTATCGTCATTCTAAAAACAATTTACAACAACAATGTTTAACAATAGAGCAGTTTTCAATTGAGTGTCGTAAAACCAAAACCAAAGTAATCAGTCTGGCCAATCACAAACGACACAGACAATCCAGTGAACCAATCAAAACTCGAAGCAAGTACATGTAGCTGGCACGAAGCGTAGGAAAACCGCTCTAATAGCAATAATAACAATGATGATGATGATGATGATTAGGCCTTTGTTAGAAGCTGATGTGCTCACTACTATGGAACTCACTACTGTCGAACTCACTACTATACCACTGGCCCAGAGGGCGCCCCCAGGCACAGAACAGCCCACCAAATGCTGGAAACGCAAACTATTAGCTAAATACAATGCTATAATGCCATAATGCACACTACAAAACAACACCTAACTGCAATAACTGCAGCTTGCTCCCGGTCGTTAACTATGTTAAATGTTTAACAATGTTAAATGTCATTTAACTATATTAAAACTAGTTTGAAATTATCATGCAGCAAGATAAAAAGACTGTCTTAGTATCTTTTACCTTTCTTGGACAGTGGTCGTTTGCGGACACACACACAAATCTGGTGATCTACCACCTGATTAAGAAAAAGAACAACAATTTTTCAGAGACCAAATTAACAGAGAGTATGAACATTTTGCCACCAGCACCCAACTTGTTAACAATGACCTGGGCAGCCAATGTAACTGAATGTACAAATTATGCACAATAGATCACAGCTGCTTTCTTAAGATTGGGAATGCAGTGCTTTATACTTACCAGGTCTGACATTGTTAATCCTTTAAATTCTAAATCTGCTTGATACTCCCTAATTGTAAGAAATTAGGCAACAATTTATTATTATAAACTAGTAATAGTTCTCACTATAAAGCTGCCCCCGCCTTTTTATAATTTGTTTTTTGTCGCCTTTAATTATTAATGCCGATGGACTGCACAATTAGGCTTTTTTTTACTGTGTCATGCGGAATTTCTTGTTGTGTGACACCGTTACGTCCTAAAAATATTCACAAGTTCAAGTCGAATTATATTACCTAGCGCGCGTAAATAACACCTAGCGGAAATAACACATAACACATTATTCGTGATGACAACACACAAGCTTATTCCTGGGCTTATAACATTCAAAATAAACTTACAATAATTTCCAGGCCAAAAAGCCTAAAAAAATTCCACGAGTAACAAAATATGGCACAAGATTCGAGAAAACAACCCACTCTTTGGATCAAATAATCTGACAGTTTGTTAGCGAAACGAATTACATGACAAAGTTCACGCTTTTGTTTATTACTCGTTGTAACTTGTAAGATGTATACGATACAACAAACCTCCGAAAGCAAACCTTACAAATGTAACGCTTGGAACATAGGTAGCCGGCACGTAGCCAAGAACACGAAACCAAGTGCTCGAAATCTTTCGACGTATTACTAACATTTGCTTCAAATATCACTTAACACAACCAAAGCAGAGAAACCGCTCGAACAAATCTGTGAACACGCGTAGGCCAAAACCGGAAAACAAAACGCTGCTAGCAGATGGTGAAGCTCGAAACGTGAAGGTGACCAAACGCGACCTCGTGGTTGCAAGTACCCGACACCACCGTGCGCGCTTGCAAAAATATTACCCGTCACGACCGTGCGCGCCTAGTTTCGTCAAATCGAGAATGCTTCGCCCAGTACAGACACATTTCTTACTTTTTCAACAAATACCGTAAAAACTCGTGTATAAGCCGCACTCGTAGATAAGCCGCACCCCCAAATTTCAAGCATGATTTTGAAAAAAAAAAAAATAAAACCTGGCGGAAAAATGCCCAGTTAATTGCACATGAAAAAATGCTGGATTATGAGGAAATTTCAACAATCAATAAAGCTAAAGTTGATTCCTTGAGCCTTTCCGATCGATGTGCAGGATGTACTATAAACACATAAACGGAAAACACTTCAGTCTTATACCCAGAATTTTAGAACTTTATAAAATAAACATCATTTCTGCCAACTTTAACATTTTTTATCTTTTTCTGCCATTCGTTGACAGGTATTTTTTCGTTCATCACCGTTTTTACATCAAATTTTGCACCTGATTTTGCGCTGTGTTCGTGAAAGCGTTCGTAGCTTAGTAACCAGGCACTAGTTTCCAGGCCCATCGCCAAAAGACACATGGAACGCCTGGGGGTTTAAAATTATTTACGGATGAAAAGCGTGGTTTTTGTCACTGTTTTGAGAGGAAAAACTTTTTCAAAATGATCAGTCTCCTTGTTATTTTTGTTTGTGAGGATAGTAAAGAGCTGCTTTGTCGCTTATATGGAGCAATTTTGCAGTTTTATGCGCAAAAATGTGCAGAAGATGCGGAGGATGCAGTGTGAGCGATTTATGCAGATTTAAGTGGACCCGCACGGCCGCACCACCGCTTCCTGTCAGATGCCCTGTAAAATTGCATGCAATGGTCTCTTAGATAAGCCGCACCCACGATTTTGAGCCCAAAATTTCGGCAAAAAAGTGCGGCTTATACACGAGTTTTTACGGTATTCATTGTCCTTGTATGTATACACCCGGGGACTCCTAGTGTGCCTCCTCGGGTTTTGGCCTCTGGGCCAAAACCCTGCGGAGGCAATTATTGTTAAATTTTTACAATCTTTTGCACCTATCCAGTAACTGCAAATAACATTATTTTATAATAATAATATTACAGTGCGAATACTCGAACCGGGACAGTTTGAACAAAGTTAACCAATCGCAGCGATAGTTGATAACAATGGATGGCGACCTTTTTCGTTAGCGGACCAATGACGTTTAAGAATTGAAACAATAAGTTTACAACAAAATTTGAAAACTCAGCAACGTTGCAAATAGATGCGGACCTCTCAGGAAACCCTTCTTTCTTTTGATTGGTTAGTTTCGATCCTAAATTTTTAAGAACATCTGAAGGTTCTTACGGTGGTCTTCGAGCTTTCGAGTTACACCTAAGTTGTTAGGGCTTGAAATAATTTTCCGCCTTGATCAAGTTCGTTCTTGTGACGAATAAAACAAACCTTTATTGACCTTAACTTTTACAACATTATATGGCTCTAACCAAACTGCGTTGTGAAAATCGACTAAACTGCAACGCCTCGAATAATTTTCGCAGTTAGCCTTTCCGCTCTACTTATGCTGGGCTTACATAGTTTCTCAATTTCGAAATGTTCAATTTTTTTGATCGTGAAGTTGTTGCTCACCTTCTGGGCATAGACGAATTGTTCAAATCATAATCCCTCAAAACGTTTCTAACAATGAAAGTGCCGGCTACTCTTGACCTCAGTTGCGATTAATTGTTGATTCATTCCGGTGTGTTGCAGGTCTAAAACCCACTCTCGTAACAACTGCGAATGTCGGCGACCATTGTCATATATTCCCCCTTCACGATTCAATCTGAGTGGAATACTTTTGACAAAAGCCATTTTACAGAATATTTTTGCACTCGAAACGAAAACTTTTTTACCGTTTCGAAACAAAACTAAAATTCATTTCAAATTTGGGATGGAAACTAACCAATCAAAAGAAAGAAGGGTTTCTTGAGAGGTCCGCATCTATTTGCACCAAAGTGCCAAAGTTTTACCTGTATAATAATGCCATAACATGTAGGACAAAGAGAGCTGAAAGCTTTTTCACATTTCGATACTTCTTGTAATTAGTCCTTTTTTGATAGATTTTTAATTGTAAATAGTAGACTTTTCATTTCATGTAAGTGTCACTCGATAATTCAGTTTCTTTTAAGTGCAAAAGAGTTTGAATAAACTATTATTATTATTATTATTATTATTATTAACATTGCTGAGTTTTCAATTTTTGTTGTAAACTTATTGTTTCAATTCTTGAAAAAGGTCACCATCCATTGTTATCAATTATCGCTGCGATTGGTTAACTTTGTTCAAACTGTCCCGGTTCGAGTATTCCCACTGTAAAAAAAGTCTGTTGATGTGTTTTATAAGTGGATATTAATTTTCTGATAGCAAGACACCTTATTTTGCTGCTCTGTAACATTCATTGAGTGTCACAAACCTTATCATTTGTATAAATTCCCAGTTAGGATTCCCAGGTTCAACTTCTTGCTGAAGGCGAAGTCTCATTTCTTTTTGCTCTTGCTGTTGTGCTCTGCAGACACCATAAATTTATTTGTCATCAGACAGACATGGGAACGATTGAACACTTACATAATAATAAACCTACCCAGTAAATTAGGAGAAAGATATCAATGGAAACCAAAAAAAAAACAAAGTTATGTCTGATCAATATATCTTGCACCTTGAACAGTTTCTTACCTTCTTTCTTCTCTGTTCTTTTTTAATCGTTCAATCTCCTTCACACAGTTGGAGCGTCTTCTGTTCACTGGACAAAATAAATAAATAAAATAAGTACCCTCATAAAAAGTCACAGATGTTCAGGTATTGAAGTGCATCATCAAACATTTTATAGCATATATTTTTATAGATTATATATGGTTCTTTTTTGCTCTTTTAATACTATTTTGTGTCCAAGCACAATAATAAATACAAAAATAATTAATTGAACAATATTTGAATAAATTCCTGAACACTTTACCTGGATTAGAGTCTGCGTTATCTTTCTGTGCAACCTCCACAGGTGAGCCTCCATCATCATCATTAGCAAGGTTGAGTGCCATGGGACGCTCAACTTTAGCTGCAAGTAAAAATTTTATACTTTTTTGTTAAGTTATAAGTTATAAGACAGTGTACAATGTTAGTAATCAGGAATAAATTTTAATATATTTAGTTATATATGTTGTGGTTTAATTTTATATTTGGTTTAAAATTTTTCAAACCAGTTTGATTTTTATTTTCTATTGTCTCACATTCATTATCATAATCTGAAACAAAGGGAAATAAAAATCAAACTGGTTTGAAAAATTTTAAACCAGGGATAAAATTAAACCACAGCATATATAAACATAAACATAAACATGAAGTGTTTTTAATAAACACGAAATATCGGCAAAGTTGACTTTCCAGTTTTTATGACACACATAAATTAAAAAAGATATTTTTTAGTAAATTAAAACAAAATTAAAAAAGAGAAAATTTTATAACCTGATGGTGGATGAACTTTAGGTGAAGAAACACTGTGATTTTCATTCCTTGCATTCTGAACAAAAAGAAAGAAAAAAGCAACTACAATGGTCAGCGACTAAAATTTCAATATTACAATAATTTGTTATAATTATACAGTTGAACCTCGCTAATTCGAACTCGGTTATTTTGAATTCCCCGTTAATTCGAACTAAAACCCGTTTCCCTTGGATTTGCCCTTCAGTCATTTACTATCGGCTATTTCGAACTCCCGCTACATGTATTTGCTTTGAGTTTTGATTGGTTCACTGAATTGTCTGTGTTTTTTGCGATTGGCTTATTAAGTAATTACTTTGGTTTTGGTTTTGGTTTTGGTTTTACGACACTCAATTGAAACCTGCTCTATATGGGTCTAAGTCAAGATTAATCCAGATTCTTGTCTTGCCTTTTCGGTTAGGAACATAAATTGTCAGAACTTGTCCTCATAGTACCTATTGGTCTAGTGACCACTGACATGTCATGCTTTACTAGACAGGCAAAATATTATATTTTTCTCCAGGCAGGTGGTGACCCAGTAAGAGGGTCTTGTCAGGTAGACAATAAAATAATAGGCATGACTGAATTGTTAGAAAACTGAATTTAAGAATAAAATTTATCATTTCGATACTTTTTATACTTCACCCTGGAAAAAATCAGAGAGCCCCCCCCCCCCCAAAAAAAAAAAAAAAAAAAAAAAACTATTCTGTTTCTATAAACTTTATAAACTTATAAGTTTTTCTGCAACGCAATACAGTCACAATCTGACAGTGCACAGTGTGCATAAACAATTTCAAAACTATTCAATTCCCTGTGTGCTCTTTTACACCTGACTGCTAGCAAAAAGCAACACATGCCGTTGTCTCTTTCGACTCTCCAAAATCAGACTTTGAGAGAAAGTATACTAGATTTGCAACTGGTAGAAAGGAAGCAAACTCATACAGTGCAGGATACTTTAAAATAACAAATAGAATGTAATACAGTTCCCCATTCAGGTCATTCACCTCTAGTAATGAAAATAAAACGACAGAACTACTTTACCTTGTTGCTTGGTGTAGTAGCTATCCTTTTATTTGATGGCGTGGGTTTTGGTTTTGGTTGGACAACAAGAGTTGGATTGAGTGCGAAGATCTGGTCAACTTCAATCTGAATAAAAGCAGTAAGATACAGAAAATTAGGTCATCTCTTGAAAAACAGATTCTGGATAATTTAGTTAACTTCTGATAATAATTTAAAAATTTACGTCAACTGCGATGCCCTCCCATCCTTCTCTCCTGTTCTCCTTCCTAACCTCTCCCCCCCCCACAAAAAAATAACAAATGGAGAGATTTTGAGGACTATGTGGCAGTCTGCAAGGAGAGTTTTACTGCACTTATTTTTGAGGGGCTCCCAGGGGGTCCATGTTCCTCTGTTCCCTAAAAGGAATTCTTCGATTTTTGTGTTCCTTGTTACCTAAAATACCAGGATGCTTTTGTTCTTGTGTTCCCAGTTTTATTTTCCTTCTGTTCCCATGTTCCAAAAGGTCAATTGGTATGTTCCCTTGTTCCCTGAAATCCCTGGGGGAGACTCATTTTTTTACCTCTTTTCCTTTTGTTTCGCCATTTTCATACCACTCCACTGTTACACTTTTGGTGTCCACATTTATGCCACTAATCATTGATGAGTGGACACGACCTACAGACATGACAACAAAAAATAATTTAGAGAACAGTCAAATAGTATTTATTTTACAAGTACATTTAGACTTCCATAGCCTCTTGTTACCCAATTTGGCATCCGCAGTGAGGTTGGATCACATAACAGAGATCCCCAAGTTTGGTTAAGGGTCTGTTTAAAAATTTCTGCTCCTACTCAGTTAAGAAAGGTCAGCTACTAAAACTGAATACAAAATGCCAAACATATTTTGTTTTTAAGGGTTTGAGTCGAAGCTCATTTCTCCCAGCATCGCTGGTAACTGAGCCAAACCGTTATAGCCATGGTTAAAAAATTGTTTTTTCTTGGGGAAAAACCTCCCCACCCCAAGAAAAAAAAATAACAAAAAATCCTTGCCACAAAAATATATGTACATTTAATAATGAGCAACAAAGGGCCATTCCATTTTATATCCACCCCCCCCCCCCCACCCCTCCATGATGAAAAAAAAAGAAAAAACGATCGAAAGTGCCGACATGATACCCCCTTCAGAAATGACCCAGTTTTTCAAAACCCCTTCAGAAAAAAGCCAACTTTTTCCTAACCCCTTCAGAAATATTTGAAAGATCAAAGAACACCAACAGGGCTACCCCCTCAGAAATGATTTACAAAGCCCTTCATCTTTATAAAAGGGGGATGTGGATATAAAATAGAATGACCCATAACATAACCAAACAAATGTGAAAATATCTAAAATCTACAGAGATGGTTAGGGATTATTTTATAATAGACACAGTAAGTATAAAGTAGTATAAATAAAAAAAACGATCGATACAATGTAAATAAATTTAGCCACATTTTATGGGTTGACTGTTAAACCATTTGTACACAGTAAAATGAATTTGACAATAAACAAATTAGATTCTCGAAAAAAATTCAATCAAGAAGCTTCATTTTTAATACTATTAATAACGATGACGTTAGCAGAATTCAAAGGATATGACAATATAAATGAAGGCCTATCAACTTGGGCTATTGTACGTGTTAATGCATTTAAATCGAGATCGTTGGAAAAAAATTCACTAATGTTTAGGTGTGGACGACATTTTAAGTTAAAAAACTTCACCAACAACTCTATCTTGTCTGAACGATCAAATCTATATTTTAACCAATATAACCAAAGTCGCGTAACTAGGGGAAAAAATGAAAGATTTTATATGTTTACACGTAAAAACCGGCCGGCAAACAAACTTGATCGGCAAATTATCACGGTTTTTATACTCCCGCCCGAGGCTTGCCACAACTGAATATGCAAATAACATTGGCTCTAAACGAAAACAAAGTTATTACACTAATCCTCTGAGAGAAAAAATATGTAGTCAGGGTTCTATATCAAAGATATTAAGTCTAAGTAGAGGACAAAAAGTTGTTGCAAATATTCCAGACACTACGTTGAATAAAACTTTACGTACCGTCGGTTCGCTGAATGTCGACTTTGATCCCCACGACAAGTTTGCTGTATTTGTCCATTGCGGTAGTGCTGCTCGATTTAAGTTAATATTCGATCTTTGGTATAGGGATCTGCAGTCGTGGAGTTATTCATTCGTTTCAGTGTTTAGATTTTCCACTCAAAATCTTCTCGACAAGTTCTGAAATTTCCATTTGGATTAGCAACTGAGCCTGCTCTTGCACAGCGGTACTGATTCACGGGTATGTACGTTGTATAATCAGAATCATACTGTCTCTTCTAAATTTACGGTGTCTTTCAGTTTGGTCGCACAAAGCTATGGAAAAATCTTCAAGAAAGGGAAAGATCATCTCTGTAGATTTAGCTAGAACCTGTTAACATGCAAATTTCAAACCCTTTTATTGGGATTAAAAGAGGGCCTCAATGAAGCGCGTCGTGGCGTGGGAATCTAACTAGTTTTAAATAAACAAAAATAAAATACGACGCTTTACTTCAAAATAAAGCGATCCCTCCCCCTATATTGAAATTAAAGGTGTTAGAAATATACTGAGAACAGTTTTCTGCTGTATGCAACAGCCTTTCGACGCCAAACTAATATTGTACTCTTTGTGGTCAGGTGTAATTTTGGGACGGTTCATTATTGACACAGGAGGGGGCTTGGCAAGTAACTTCAAAGACTGTCACTAAATTATAAACACCTCTTGCGCAATGACTTAAACATATATTGCAATCGAAAACAAAAATCACCCCCTATTAAAACCCGTAATGAGTAAAACAAAACAAAAAAGTAAAAAACAAACACGAAAACAAAAGCAAAACAAACAAACAAATTGAAAACGAAAACAAAACCACAAAAAAAAAATGAGTCGTCAATTTCTTCACATCAATTCAACGCTAAAAGAATCATCATCACACCCACTTTCAGTGTTATGTGCATGTCGGCTATCTTTCGACATCCAGTTCTCGATATGCTAAACAAATCATGAAACAAACACCAGAGTGCATCGGTTTTGTTTGGCTCATTTCAAACAGCACGTCGAAAGATGGATGTTGAAAGAAAGCCGCTGTGCTCGTAACACTGAAAGCGGGTGTAAGTTTTTCTTTTCTCAGCGCGCGCTCAATTTGAAATGGCTTGCGCGAGCTGAACACCACAAAACCGTCATAAAGGGCAAATCGCGTTAGTTTTTCAGTTACCATAGGAACAACAAGTTGCGTTCAGTTAGTTTGCCGGGTACACATTGAATACTGTAAAGTGCAACGCTGTTAAGCTCAACGTAAGTTCAATTTTTAGTTTGCCCGGTACACGGATGAGAATTCATGTTATTTCCTTACAGTAAAGTTACTGTTGTTCCAAGTCAACGAAGCCAAACGCGCCAATCAGGGGTTTTGTGGAAGAAAAAAGAGATCCTTCAACAACGGAGTGAGAAAGTTGAAAATCCAAAAGAGGTAAGTAGACCCAGGTGCTGTCAACATCCAACGTTTCACAAGTTACAACGGGTCAACGGTTTTGAGCTTTCCCCATGTGTAGTAACCATGCGAGGACTGTTCCGGCGTTCGGTTAATAGTGAAGAACGGCGCGAGAAAACAACGGCGAGCGAAGAAGTAGGGAGGGCATTCCTTGCGCCGTTCTACAATAACCGAACGCCTGGAACAGGCTAGGATTTACACACCCATGCATTCTTCACGACTTTTATTTCTAGGTATTTACAGATGGATTTGATTTATTTTTTAAGAGTAAAGAGAGTCAGAGTTAAGGAGAGGCTATCCGTCCTCTGCTTAGGTCTCCTTGCTTCTACGAGAAGTTGCCTCTGTAACTTCCTAGTCTCTGCAACTTGTTTGAGCTTAACGCATTTGTTCAGCGTTATCAATCCACGACTCGTTTACCGTATTCACATACATACTTCACGCAACACCGTTATCCCAATATTTCTTGAGGCAAGTGGGAGGCTGCACACTGCGGCTATCGTCACTGTTCGTTTATGGTGGATTTCATCACAGTTAGCCAATAAATTCTAGAACAAAAACACGCAGTCCGTGTCAAGCGCGGCTAAACTGATTACTCGTGCTACGCAATTCGTTACGTTGGTTTCCGTTTTGCTCTTCAGCGATCGGTTGAACGAACAGCACGTTTCTTGAAGCAAACACACGCAGCCAAGCGCTGAAAAACTGGTGCAAGCCAATTCGTTTCAGTTTTGCTCCTGGCTGCTCCTGATTGGTTGAAAGAACAGAACATTCCCTCTGATTGGTTGGTTTCTACTCTTTTCACGATCTTTTCTTTAACCAATAAGCGCGTTCATCAATTGCGCTCTATTACAGAAATTGCTATTATACTTTTCTTTTTAGCTTCAAAAGGTGAATATCTGGACTGTGGTAGACGGGGTCTTGTTCATCTTCTGGGATTTCTTCCACTGTGAAGTGTTCTCTCACAAGCTGAGAAATAAAAGGAAAATACTCCTTGTTTATAAACAGTCTATAGCTGAGTTCCAAGCCCAACAAGCAACACCTATGGCTAAGCTCTTAGCATAGTTAGTACTACTAACTATGCTCTTAGAAATGCGGACTTCTCTACACCGAGATTTGACTTCTGTTACTCTGGTAAAGAGTTTAAGATAGCGTCAGTTATATGGTACGATGAAAAATTACTATTTGCTTTTTGATCCGTTTCGGGACATGTAACTCATTTTATCGATGCAGAAAATTTCTCAAAAGAACATTTCAACAAAGCAGAAAAAACAACAAATGTGATAGTAAACCAAAAGTAGCCAAAAGTAACAAGAGTAAGATAAAGAATAGATTAAGAATAGCTATGCACAGGTCTGTTTTATCACGTCTTTGAACGAAGTGCAAACGATTCCTTAACGACATTTTTTAGGAGCCTGCTCGTTCTAAAACTGTGGTGTAAATACCCTATTCTGCACCTAGCCCTCAGGTACCTTTTCTCTCAGGTTTTTGCCAAGTATCGTTCATGTCTCGCGAGTTAAAGACTCTTTTAGCCATTTCTTGGATCCATACGCTAACTGTCTGATGCACAGCCCACCGTTTTGGAACCCTAGTTAATTTAGCTTGAATATTGTCTAACTTAATAATTAGGTGTCCTCTGACAAAGGGCCAAAATTGCCTGCCGTTGCTTCTATTATAATAGCTGTCTTTACCTGATGAAACTTTTTCTCCAGCAGTGGTTTATTGCCTGTCGTTCTCTCCTCATAGCTTATCAACACTGTTGTATTGACGTCACTCAGATCACAAAGAGTTGCCACAAGAGGTTCTAAGGACTTAAACAGTTAAACAACTTGCATGAGCCTACAACACCATATTTAGTAATTCCTTGGTTTAATCTTTTAGCATTAATATTATTAATCTTCATGTCAACTTCTCACCTCTTCATAATAAATGCAATCAGCCACTAAGAGAAGATCTGGGGAAGGTTGAATAGCAGATACATCTTGCCCCCTGCAATAATGTTAATAACACATACACGAACATTAAATAAATGAGGGCTTGCTTGTGAACAGTTTCAGGGGCGGATCCAGGGGGGTGGATTGGGTGGCTAGCCACCCCCCTTGATCCACCAGAAAAATGAAAATAACTGAAAATAAGAATAAGAAAATAACGACAATGTCCATCCACCTCTCATAGTCAGGCGGCCGTTCAAAGTTAAGGACGGCCATTTTTCCTTAATAGGAGATTTTCGACAGCCTGTTTTTCGAACTTCTGGCTTAATGTAACAAAACGTGTGTATAATTTTGAAAAAATAGATTCCTTTTAGCTTTCAAGAATTGTTTTAGCCTTGCTAGAATGATTTTCGTCTTCATTTACGTCTTTTTTTAGCGAGTTTTCTTACCGTTTTTGTCGCATCGAAGCGATTTCACAAGCAAGCAAAGTCGCCAAAGTTGTCCCAAGGCCATTTTGCCAAGAGCTAAAAATTTCTACGCACGTGGGTGAGCAACTTATCTGTTCTTTCCTGTAAGTTCGTGGCCTGTCAAATTTCAATCACTGTTCATTTCATAACTGAAAACTATACTTTTTCTCCAAAATATAACTCAAGGTAAGTTGAGGAAAGAATATTTTGCCAAATTATCAAGGAAAAACAGTGTTTTAATAACTTAATTGACAGCTGTATAAAGCTGCTCAGAATCGCGAAAACCACGTCTAAGAGGCTTCAACTTTTCAAAATTTTCTGCGGGGGGCATGCCCCCAGACCCCCCTAGGGGGATGGAGCCTATGGCTCCATGAAATATGGTCCTCAGACCCAAAATAATTTGCGCTCCCATTTTCAAAAAACTGCCTAAAAGCCTGAAACCCCCTCCCTCATAAACAAATTGGGGCTTAAACAATATAGTAAACAAAAATATTGGTAAACAGCCACCCCCCTTTGAAAAATCCTGGATCCGCCCCTGAGTTTAGCTACACCGTCTCTTCATGTGATAATGGCCTTTGCTCACCTCATAACCTTTCACTACTGCAGACAAACCAGTGGGACAGGCCTGACTATCCATATCTATGAAGCAGTGGCAGATCATCGTCTAGGGGAGGGACCTTATGGAGTCCACCCCCTTTTGCTATAAGTATCAGGCCAAAAATGGCCACCCCCACCCCCACCCCCACCCTATTTTCAGGCAAGAAAGAGTCTAGTTGTACTCCCCCTTCTCCCTTTTGAGCACCACTGGGTTCAGACTCAATGATGTTTTTCGATTTTAAAGACCTGTACTTTTTTTTTTTTTTGGGGGGGGGGGGGGAGGGGAGAATGCAAATCGCCCATGTAATTAATACTAAAATGTCAGTGGTTCCATAAAAGGAGGTACCGGTATTGTCACTGTTGTTAAATATCTGACAGATTGCAAATTGTAATACAAAGATACTTACCATTTTAAGGAATTTGCCTTGAAAGTCCCAGTAATCATATGTTTATTGATCTCTCCATTTAACGTAATGAGAGGCACGACCTCTGTCAAGTCAGTACAGCAAACATGTGCACTGAAATGCAATGGTATGGATAATATTATTATGCTCACTGATAACTAGTGCTCAAAGTTGACTGTTGAGTAACTGCAGATCCAGGAGAAAGGCATTCCTAGGGGAGTCTGGATATACAATGTGGTGAACTCCTGCCCTTAGCAGAGACATATTATACCCCTTGATCGAAAGCGGACACTTCTCTAACATGTAACACTCCCCCTTTCTCTCCCCCCCCCCCCCTCCAATACCAACAGAAATAATTATTTGAACTGGATACCAGCAGTATCTCCTACTAGGTGAAGAGCTTGATGTTCTTCCAATCTACAACACCCCCCACCTCCCACCCACCACCACAATGTACTACACCTTGTCTCTCTCCCCCCCCCCCCCCCCCCACACACACACACACACATATCAGCACCCATACTTCTATGCTTGCTTATTTCTGGTTGGATTCTATATTGCTGGTTTGCAACCACGTGACAAAGTGGCCATGTTGGGGGACAAAGCAATAAAATAAATTTTCGCAAAATTTGCATGATAAAAAAGTAAAATTCCCAGCGGAGTGAAACGCTTTGTTCATGTCCCCCAGCATGGCCGCCGTGACGTCAGTTACAACCTCTCTAAGACAAACACCTCTCTGATGAGAAAACTCTGCAGCAGACACCTTTTTTTAGTAAAATGACGTATTTACTACATTTAACCTGTATCTCACCCACAAGTCGCGGCTATGAGTCCGACTACTCCAGTACCAGCACCGAGCTCTATAACGCGTTTGTTGTCGAGTCGTTCTTTGGAGCAATAGTGGCGTGCCTGTAGATATTTTGCAAGAACCAGAGCAGCATCCCAGACAACACAACTTTCATCTCCCACTTCGGCTTGTTTGATCCTAAGTATTCCATCTTGACACTCGATTTCTCTCTCAAATGTTCGATTTGAAAAATCCGCAGCTTCGTCCGCCATATTGGAATTTTAGCAGCAGCCGCTGGCCAGCGAGCCGTTGGATTAAACGAGGAAAGACTGGAGCGAGAGATGGCGCGCAACGCGTCAACGTCAACGCGCGTTTATTGACGCGCTGCACATCAAGCAAACAGACAAACAAACAAACAGAGTTACTGAGAAACAAACCGCGCCAGTGTTCATCGTGCACATGTACATATCATGAGGGTTTTTGGGTTATGGGGGGGTGGTTCATGTATCTTTCAATGCCCACCCTAAGCGAGGTTACACATTGCATTGGGCTTGTTGGGTCGTCACGCTCAAAATGGTTGCGGAGACTCCTCTCTCCTCCGCAGAGGCCTTTTTTATTTTTCGTTCTGGGAAATGGGGAGAGGTGAAAGCAAGCGCGCGGAGCCCTAAAAGAGAAAAACGAAAGCGCGCGGGCACTTCCTTCCTGGCTCTTCTTTTTTTTTCGCTTCCACTGAAGAGCCTCTTCGGAGGAGAAAGCGCGGGGACTCCAAAACAAATGACAATCATTTGTACAAGGGGAATGGTCAATGGTTGAATGGTCAACGGAGAAATTTGAATAATTAAATCGGCAAGCTGTGACCACACAGAGGATGGTATGCCTGTGGTCGATGTCTAGAGAAAATCTGCTAGAGTTATGAGTTGTAAATGCTTGTAACCAGAGTGTTTTGAGCCCGTTAGCCAAAATTATTTGAAAAATGTTTTATATAGTAGAGGCGCTATCCCCTGTGCGCTTGGGCATGTAGTGATTGGTTGGACTCAGTTTACTGCAATACAACAACAAGATCGTGAAAATTACTTTATTAAAATTAAAATGCATTACAAGGTAAGTTCGTATGGTAGCTGGAATCTGGCATATTCAACTTTTTTTTTGAAATGTCATATAGATTATGTAAAGGAAAAATTAGGTCCTTAGCTTGAAATACTTGAAAAGTCTCCTTTTGGTAAAGTCTCAAGGAAGAGCAAGTTTTGAATCAATGCCGCCATTACCATATGTGCTGGTGCCATGCGTATCACCTGATGCCACAAAATCTCCTTACAGGTCTCCATACATTTCTTATAGAATAAGTTGCGAGAATTTGATTCCACATCAGAGCTATTCACTTTTGTGATCAGCTTTGTGATTCCCACGACCCGCGCGCCTAAATTTGTATTCTGTTTGTAGGAGAAAGCGAGCTTTTGATAATTATTAGGATTGAAAAAGCTTATTACAATAACAACTATTCGTTTTTGTTTCCAGTAGAAAATTCTGTACAGATATAAGTGTTTTTAGATCACAGTTCTCCGCCGTGTTCGTGGGGAAATGTCGAGTCTCCAACGTTTTGACAGGCAGCTGGTGTTCTGAATTCCATAAGATATTCACATCGGCTAGGCTCCGAGACTTGGATTACTTCGTTTGTTGAGCCACAGCGAAGGTTAATCTGTAAGGAAGAGAATAAAAAATTAACATTGATTCTATCAGTTACCGCCACAGACAGATAATTTGCACTGAATTTGACTGGTCACGGAGGCAAGATTACGTGACAAGGCAAACGAATGGGTTACGTTTGCAAAGAAAGCTTGACTCTGTTCATGTTGTTGTCACTTACATACATATAAGCGGATTTTCGACTTTACAATCACGTCTCCCTAGTCCGCTTAAACACCTTATTTTCGCAAGGTTTTAAAATTTTACAAGAATTTTTTACCATGATAATTTGCAATGAGATAGGTATGTCATCAGTTTCCTTTCTTTCAAGCGATAAACTTTCGCGCGTTTAATTTTTGTTAAGCGATTTGCATAAAAAAGACGCCGAAATAAAGGCATTAATAAAGGAATGAACATCTTTTGGAGGCAAGTGGTTTTTCTGATTGGATAAAAACAAGCGAAAACTCTTAGGTAATATAGTAGTACGAGGATTTCGGGAAAATAACACACAAAACCACAAAAGCAGTCCATGACTTACCTCAGCTGATCTGCTTGGTCCATTCCAGCAGCTCTGTCCTCCTGAATACTTCATACGACTGTACTTGTTTGGATGCCCAGTCCACTCACCCCAGGTCCTAAAACAAATATGAAACAGGTTTGTTCTAAAACAAATCGAAAGCAGGTTTTAAACAGCGTAGTTTACTTCAGTACTGAGATCGTGTTTGGAAGTTGTTACTTAGATGTTAAAATCGAAATCAGGGTTCAAAAGTTCTTTAGAATTTCTTTCACCTCCGTGGTCACTTCTGGAAGGTTTCACTGGGGCTTAAAATGCGTATGGTCTAAACCAATCAAAGTTGAGCTTGGTGATTTGCAAGTTATACTCACCCTAGAGAAGTCTCTGAGCCTCCATCCTTAGGCTGCTGAGAAGCTTTGTCAAACGGACAAAGTTTGTACAAATACCTGAAAATGTTAAAAGCAGACGGTGACCATACATGTCACTGAATTACAATGTACAAAACTACTTTCAAGGCCAAGGAAACCTCGCTGAGGCAATAATAAATCAAAGCGGAACAAGAGTTTAAATAGACATGTATCATTCAAGTCTTGGCGCTTGTAGATTAGTGTCTTGTTCGTCTGTTTGGGTTCGTCGTAGTCATAGTGTGAATTTAAGTTCTAATTACTCACTCTCTGTCGGTATATTCAAAACACTGTCCTTGAAGCGGAGAAAACTCTTCTTCTTGACCAAGATTCAGGTTCAGTGATCTTTCAAGGTCACTAAAAAGCAAACAGCAAATAAATAAGATTGATAACTTTACTAAACGATAGCAAGGATCTGACAGTCAACGAGAAAGATGTCAAGTTACAGCACCTGATTTCTCTTTCTGTTTCCCGTGAAGTTGATTCTGCATCATCAAATTGTTTTCTGGCATCGTCAGCAACTGAAAAAAAAAAAAGATGTCAAAACATTCGGACCTTCTCACAATGTCAATGTGGAACCAGTTGCCAGCAAACGCCAAATCCTCGACCACCTTGGCACATTTTCGAGCTAGTTTAAATGGCATGAAGTTTGCTGGGTGCCAGTGTATGAACTGTATATCGTTTTATCTTGATTTTTTTTTGGAACATATATATATATAATTATGCTTCTTGTGCAAACTAAAACTTTTAAATTTTAATATTACCTAGGATGCTTTCATATTTCAATTCTATATTTATATTAGCATCTCTTTTTAAATTCTATTTTTAATGATTTTAATGTAATAGTAATGTAAGTAATTGTATTGTAAATAGTCGTGCGTTTTTAACATGAGCTCCTGGCTTGGGAGATTGGGCAACCACTCCCAACGTTACCGACTTTAAATAAAATAGCTATACCTATATCCCTATTGCATGAGTATTGCATGACATGGATCCGAGCACGATATGATATTGTAGTGTATTGCGTGACATGGGTCCGAGCACAATGTGATATTGTAGTGTATTGCGTGACATGGGTCTGAGCACAATGTGATATTGTAGAATGTCGTATGACAT
The DNA here is from genome assembly GCF_052425735.1 of Oculina patagonica. NCBI lineage: Eukaryota > Metazoa > Cnidaria > Anthozoa > Scleractinia > Oculinidae > Oculina > Oculina patagonica. The sequence goes on from NC_135771.1 coordinate 25,015,890, forward strand.
GGGTCCGGGCACAATCTCATTTTGTAGGGTATTGCGTAACATGGGTCCAAACACAATAAATGAAGCTAGACATAGCGGTCATTCAATACAATCCAGAAATTATTATTCCTGGAATGCATGATCAGGTATGAGTTGTGTGTTAAAGCATGAGTCTTGGTCAGTTCACTTTTTGGAATAATTATACTTAGTTTGACTTACCAGAAATTTTTGCTTTTGTTTCCTCATCATAATCTGGCATCTTTAATTCATCATCCTTATTATCTGTAACGTATGTAACAGAACTGTGTAAATTAAGAGACAGAGGTTTTTTCCACAGCAGAATCCTGATTTTCTGGAATCCTAGATTTCTCTTACATGAACCAAAAGTTGTTTCCCTTGGATTCGCGTAACTAAGTCAAACACTGCAATTTTACCCCCGATTTCTCGAAACTCCCAATTTCTCAAACCAATTTTTGCTTAGTTTCCATTGGAGGTTCGAGAACTTGTTATTCACTGTAGTAGTTAGAAAACAGTTTTTCCAACTTTTATCCTGAACACCAGCATAAGGCAGGGACAAAAAAGCTCTTATTGCAAAGTGTCAGGAAGCAAAGTTTGTTTTTGTTTTTTGACACTTTGTACAATTATTTGAGCATTTTTATGGAACTAAAGGAATAAAAGCAATACCGGTACTTAATTTTAACTTATAAGGGTCTGGAAGTAATAGATTTAACTGCACATAGAAGAGTTTATCGCAAGAACTCCCGATTTCTTGAACCTATTTTTGTTTCTCTGGAGGTTCAAGAAATTGGAATTCCATTGTTAGTGGTAGTGAAAAAAACAAATATATATATGACTGGATTTATGAAAACCAGGTTAGTGAAATTTTCACAGTTGTTAGCGCAAAGTAGACTCCAAAGTAGAGTATAAAAACTAAAGTGAATGTCACTTTTTTCTCCCTCCTCTCTCTTTCTTTCAGCACTGTAGTTCATTTTTCCTCCAGCATGTTTTTAGGCCACATGCCAGTGTTGTACTGGTCAACACTCAGGCCCGGTTTTCTTTGACCACGTTTTCATAAATCCAGTTATATATATTTTTTCAACTTTTATGCTGAACACAAGCATAAGGCAGGGACATAAAAGCTCTAATAATTTTGCAAAGCATCAGAAAACAGACCTTTTTTTGTCTTTTGTTACTTTGCACAATTATTTGAGCATTTTAATGATGCTAAAAATAATGAAAGCACCTCTTAATTTCAACTTAGAAGGGTCTGGCAGTAACAGATTAAACTGCACAGAGAAGAGAAAGGTTCATGTCAAGAGTTGTCACATCTGTTTCTTTCAATTACCCTTACTTCAACTATTTCTGTACAAAAATCAGTTTCTTTAAACATGAATTTTTTTGTGGGAGGTGCGGCGGGCTTATAATTAGTGTGCTGGACCCAGATCATGCGGTCTGGATTTGAGCTCTGGTCGGGGTAACTATGTTGTTTTCTTAGACAAGACACTTCACTCTTCAATGCCTCTCTCCACCCAGGTGTATAAATGGGAACCAGTGAATTTAATGCTTCAGGGTAACCCTGCAATGGACTACCATCCCATCACGGGGGGAGTAACAATACCCCTAAGGAGTATTCCTACTCCCCCTGGATGGGATTTAGTCCTAGTTGCTTCATGCTTCTGAAACCAGGTTAGAAGCTCTGGCCTGATGGGCCACTATAGGCTTGAACACAGACTTTACCTTAAACATGACTCACCTTCTGTGGCTTCAGAAGCTCTTTTCTCTGCTTCTTGTTTAATGTCGTCAGAGTGGTCCTCCCCTTCATCTTCATCATCTTCCTCATCCTCGTCGTCATCATCATCACCAGGCACTGGAGGAAGATCTTCATCATCAAAATTGTCGTCAATTGGCGGCGGTACTTGAGGTGCCTCAGTTGAAGCAGCTACAGCAAAGGATAGAAAATAAAAAATCTCATCAGTGATTAGATCCTGAATTCTCAATACCTTTTTGTAACCCATTTAAGTGTTCAGGGCCCCGTTTCTCGAAGGTCCAGAAAAAAATTTTCACACCCACAAAGACATTAGCCAAATCTCAAACCCCATGATTATACATAGCTGTTTTATTCACATATTTTTAATATAAACAGAGGTCCCTTACATACAAAGTTTCAGGCCTATACATTTCTGTTTTTAAGATACAGATAGCTAAAATTGGATTTGCAGGCCTGAAAAGTTTCTGGGGCTTGTTAAAAATGGGCTGCAGGAATGCAAAGTAAAGCAACAATGTTATAATTTCTTCATTAAATGTCTTCATTGCTTGCCATCCACATCTTTAATACATGTAATTTATGACAGAAAACATTTGTTTTTGAAGACAAACCTTCAGTTGCTTTTTCTTCACCTTCAGTTGTTGCTGATTCATCAGTTGGTGGTGGCTCAGGCTAAATTTAAAAAAAAAAAAAGAAAATTCAGGACAAGTTCAGAGGAGTGCATTAAATCTGTTGATTACTCATTGAATGTATTTTACTTGCGTCACACATTTTGATAATAAGGAAAGTGGTCATAACAAGTGTACTCGATGAGGACCCACCTTGTGTAGGGGTAGGGGGGTTATGCAAGACACCACCTGTCTGATAAGCCAAATGGACAAAATTTATTGGCCTCAAAATTCAAGTTGAGACTTTTATATGAGGTGTGCATGAAGCTTGTACTGCTGGAGAATTGTTACTGGGAGGTCTGAATCTTTTTCTTATTCTCTACAAACAAGACAGCATCTTTTAAGGTGGGGAAGAGGGGGGAGGGGGGGGGGTACACAAAGAGACCACCTGCACCTGTCTCTTTGCACAGTGGTGGGTTCTGTCTGAGTACAATAGTTTTGACCATTTCCCTAAAACAACTAAAGATTTGGAATTAATAGAGCAGTTTGCTCTTACTGAGTAAGTACTATGACCTTCCCCAAGTTCAGGTGAAAAAAAAAAACAGAGAATACCAACCTCTTTGTGAAGGTATTTGTCCTTGAAGTTGCTCCACAGACCTGAGAAAAAGTCTTCAAATTCTGACTCTTCATATCCACCAAGCAGTTCCTAACAATAAAATAATGAAAAATACTGACTCAGTGAAAAATGACAACGAACCACATGTACAACATTAGTAGGATATCTGGGGTAGACCAGGTAGGGCCACCATCCTTTGAACAACATAAATCACATCCTTGCCACCACACCCACCCACCCACCCCTTCCCTACCACCCCATCCCCCCTGAACATAATTTATCTGGACTTGACATATGCTGTAGATGTACCATTTGGGGTTGTTTCACTTGATACAGAGAAGTAAAGTGCCACTGTAAGAGGATTAAAAGTGTCTTGCCTAAGAACAGACTAACACAAATAATGATCTCTGGCTGGTCGGAACTCAAACATGGATGATTTGATCTGGCTGGAGTCTAACCCTTAGGCCTCCATGCCTTACCAGTGCAGTTCAGTGTCACTTTGCAAATGATTCAAACTAACCTTGGCCTCATCCTCATTGTATTTTTTATCCAAAAGTTCTGTATCAACAATTTCTTGTACTGTGATACTGCAGAAGAAAAAACAAAATTTCAGGATTAGAAAGGACAGTACACATGCTACATATGGTATAACTGAAGACACACGTCGACGAAAGGCACCTAAAAACTAATGTTTTATTGTTCACGTTCATTACCGTCCATCCTCGTTAGTGTCTAAAGCCTTAAATGCCGTCTCTGCTGATGCTCTATCTCTTTCTGCCAAAAGTTTGGTCTTGGTTTCTAAAAAGAACATACAATGTAAACAAAACAATGATCACAGAATAAATAAATAAATATATAATGGTTTATTTACATTCCAAAAAATATTGACTCTTCTATGCAAAAATTTAAAACAAAGATATATATAAAATAAAAAATGATGATGAAAAAACTTTGTTTTAATATACAACATGCTATAAAATATAAGATAAAAGATATATTATAATCAATTGTCTGCAGCTTTGCTCTTGAAGTGAGCTTTGGAGTAATTGATATTGAAGTAGCTATCACAGACAATTTGGTTTTAATTAATAAATTTTCTGTTGCCATGCAAACTTTCACTCAGGCAATAAGTTGCACATTGAATGAATTGGTAACAGGCATGTTGCTCTCCTTTCTCTTCTCGGCTCAAGTGAACAATCAATATTGGCAAACTGAGTGCGATTCACAGAGAAAGGGCATGATTTCTCACAGTGAAAATAAAAACACATGTAATTACTCATTAATTAGAGACAAAGACTTTATTCTTTTGATCGTAACTTGCATGAGTTTTAACAAGTGACGGCAACATCATACTCATCACAACCATCACAAAAATCTACATTACTACTAAAGAATGATAATGATAAAATAAAAAACCTTCTCACCTTCCCATTCTTTTTCATGTTTGTCCTTGGCTTCTTTTTCTATTGCTTCAACTTCCTCCTTTTTAGCTGCAATGAGTAACAAATTATTAAAAGAAGCTAACAACCATTACATTTATTGTTTACAACTACATACAGGAACAGTGATATACCAGTAATAACATTCTACATTTTAGATAATGATGTATATTGATACCTTTCAAGTTTTCCACGACAGCTTTCTTCTCTTCCAACTGTTTCTTTAGTTCTTCAAGCTTTTGCTAAATAAATGATAAATGCATTATGTTAGCAGGTAAAAATAGCAGCAACAGCAACAACAACATATTTAAAACATTTGCACCTCATAAAATAACAGACATACCTTTCTTTCTTCTTTTTTCTCCTGTCCTTGCCTGCTATAATCTTGTTTTATAGCTGAACCCTTAAATTGACAAAATATGGCCATTGACCACCAGTTAACAATGATTTTGCCAAGCCTTATTCATAATGATACTAAATACTGATGAAGTGGTCTAGATTGATTGCAAAAGAAACAAGACTCACCTGTTTTGCCAGTTCAGCTTCTTCTCTTTGCTTTTGATACAGTTCCTTATAAAGCTCCCTGAAACATGCATCACAAAAATATTTTTGATATTGCACTGGTGAAAAATAAACAGTTATTAATAGAAGTTACATTCCAATTGTGAGAAGTGTAGGTACAATCTGAAGAATGTTTCATATTCAGACAGAGACAGATCGATGAACAGACAGACAGACAGACAGACAGACAGACAGACAGACAGACAGACAGACAGAAGGCAGGCAGGCAGGCAGGCAGGCAGGCAGGCAGGCAGGCAGGCAGACAGACAGACAGACAGAGTGTGTACTTTCATTGAAAAAGTTAAGCTACAGTAAATTATGTCATTCAGACCCCACCACACCCTTTACAATTCAGTACACCTTTAGTTAGTTATTATTAACATAAATAAGCATAATTATGCTTTATTAATAAATTTTCTGTTGCCATGCAAACTTTCACTCAGGCAATAATTTGCACACTGAATGAATTGGTAACAGGCATGTTCCTCTCCTTTCTCTTCTCGGCTCAAGTGAACAATCAATATTGGCAAACTGAGTGCGATTCACAGAGAAAGGGTACTAACAACTTCTTACAATCTTCTTACTTCTTAAAATCAGCAAAGTACTGTACTAGACTGCTCAATTAATACAAAGAAATCATTTTTTGATCCTTACTTGCACGTGTTTGGACAAGTGACGGCACCATCATATTCATCACTACCATCACAGCAATCTAAATTTCAACAAATAATTATTTGGATTAGAATATGCACTTACCAAACGTACATGTATGTACAAATAATAGTTCATAATAACATTATTTGAGGAGCTTTCAACACTCAGGTCAAGAAGAATAACAGAGTGGTTGAAAGTGGGCAGTCAAGCGTTAAATACTACCTCTATCTACATGTATATAATAATATAATAATAATAATAATAATAATAATAATAATAATAATAATAATAATAATAATAATAATAATAATAATAATAATAATATACTTAATTGACCACTCCCCAATGGGGTTTTTCAGGGCCAATGTGAAACAAATATTGTAAATGAACATAACATGGTTAAAAATCCCAACTGGCAGGAGGCAGACCAGTTGGCTATTTACAAACGCAGCCGAGGAGTTGAACTCAGAACTACCGAGAACAACACCAGCTGGTGGTCATATAGCAGTGTAAAACTACGGTGTTTAGTCTAAAGAGAAAATTGTAGAGAACCCCCAGGTTTTTTTCAGGGTGGGAGGGATTGGGGATATTTTTAGAATGGAGGGAGTGGGGAGGAGCAGAAAAGTTGAGATATTTTGAGTATTATTTTTGGTACTAAATCACAGGATCATTTGCAGCCCCCTCCCCTTTTTCTTTTAAGTTTCCTCCCCACACCTCCCAAGAATATTAATATGAAATGCATTTACAATATTCACATTTAGTAATTTAAGTTAAAGGAGAACTTATATTTATTCCCATTCCAGTCAAGCGAAGCCAAGAAAAGTGAACTACAAATACTACATACCACATATACCATCATTGACTCTAGATGAGGGAATATTCAAAGGTCTAAATCCAGCATTTGCACAATGATATTTTCCATCAGAGCAAGCTGATGTCCCTGAAAAACATAAAACACAACAAACTGTTAGTGTTTGTGTATGGTATATAATTTCTGCTCATGTTAATTATTGTCCTCTTTTCCTGCTATAAGGCAATGATTACCAGAAACAGAAAAAGAGAAATAGAATCATCAAGAAATGCCAATTTTTGTTGAGTGTAACATTTTGTGGTAGTTTTAATCCAACAGTATTTTTGATGTGAAAATATTAAGTACTTTTGATGTCTGATTTTCAGTTAACTTTAACTGGTTCAAAACTGGTTACAAAATGTTCAGGCACTCGTTGTTCAAAGGATTGATAATGCTGTCCACTAGGCACACTATCCAGTGGATAGAATAGTTTGTTTTGTCAATGGGGCCCAGTTGTTCAAAAGGTGGAGAACGCTATCCACCGGATAGCCAGCGTAGCTTGGCGTTCTAGTCAGTCGGGGAGAGCGAGAAATCGCGCGCGGGAGCAAAGCGACGGCGGAAGGCAGAAGGAAAGAAAGAACGCCAGCCGCCAGACGCCTCTTAAACGGGAGAAATCTTTCGAATTAGCGGCCTCCAGAGGCCGCTAATTCCCATTGGCTAAAATTGCTTATCTGTCCTGTGATTGGTTTGTTGGCTTTAATTTATTCCAAATGACTCATTCGCATGCACGCAACATTCAGGCCGCTCAATTAGCATTTGACAAGTGACGAGTGAAGCAAAGCAGTGTGAATTACACATGGATGCTATTGCAGGCAAACAAACTCGGCAGTGATCATTTGAAACTTTAACTGGTTTTCTTCCCCCGCTTCGACTCGCAGATGAATTTTTCTTTGGACCTCCCGAATTTGCAGACATTTTGCAAAAATTAATATGAGCCTGATAATTTCCCGGGGTTTATTTGTTTTGTACATCCTGTACCACACGTGAGTTTGACAGAACACGTCACCTTTTTATTTCCGGTCTTCACAAATTACGCGTATTATTTACATATTTACGATCATTTACGTGAAAAGATTTCTCCCGTTTAAGAGGCGTCTGGCGGCTGGCGTTCTTTCTTTCCTTCTGCCTTCCGCCGTCGCTTTGCTCGCGTGCGCGATTTCTCGCTCCCCCCGACTGACTAGAACGCCAAGCTACGCTGGCTATCCACCGGATAAATCACTATCCAGCAGACAAGTGTTGGCAAAACAAACACTACGCTTCCTACTAAATAGTGATTTACATGTATCAGGTGGATAACATTATCCACCCTTTGAACAACTGGACCCAGGTCAATAGCAATTATCCAGCGGTTAGTGTTATCTCCTTCATGAATAACTATGCTTTGGTTTAATCATGTTTGATGACTCAATCCAATATATCAAGCTCAATCAATGGATTTTGTTTGATTGATTATACAAACTGTACCTGGCTCGTCAGTACCATCAGCACAATCACAGAAATCGTCATTTACACTACTAAAAGGAACAGTAAGGGAACCATCTAAACACGTGAAGTCTTTTAAAGGATCATAAAATGGTAACACTGTAGAAACAAAACAAAAAAAGAAAAAGGTCAACTGGTGATAATCATAGCTATTTGAACAAGATATACAGTAGAACCCTGGTAACTCGAACTCTGAAGGGAAACGAAAAACTGTTCGAGTTATCGGGGTTTCGAGTTATCAGGGTAGATTGAATATTTAATTTGCCAAGTTAATAATTGATAGCTTACTGATTTTTCAGCACCTCAGTATACAGCACAGTGCAAATTAAACTTATCTCGTCAGAAACTCTAATACGATCATAAATTCTTAGGATAAGAGTGGAAAAAGGCTGTCAAATAGGTGATCTGTTTTGTTACTCTAATCAATGGGCAACCGTGGTGAGTTGCAAGAACCGGAATTCGAGTTATCGGGGTAAATTTGACCCAAATTTTGATCAAGGGAAACAAAATTTAGTTCGGGTTAGCGGGGTTTTCGAGTTATCCGAGTTCGAGTTAACCGAGTAAAAATGACGTAAAAGTGAGTTCAAATCCAAGGGAAATGGAAGTATGTTCGAGTTAGCGGGGTTGTTCGAGTTATCCGAGTTCGAGTTACCGGGGTTCTACTGTACATGTACTGTGTTGTTCCAGAAAATATCCATACCCCTCACGCGAAGATTTTTTGGTTTGAATCCCCCCTCTCTGTAAATTCCAGTTGAGCCCCATACTTGCCTTTAAAAATTTTGGCTTTTGAGATCCCCCCACCCCCTCAGAATTTCCAATGACCTTCCGTGGGGTGGGAATGGATATTTTCTGGAACTGCGCATCAGCGATAAATGCTGTAACATTACCACCAGAAAAAGTCTTGATTTCAAATGGGGTAAAAAATATCCAGACTATTATTTATCATGTGGCAACTTTCTTCATGCATTGCCACAAGAAAAAAAGCTTTTAGTTTATTTTATAGCCAAAACTTTCAACTCTTATTTTGATATCTAAGGTGTGCAGTAGGAGGAAATGACACTGCAAACCGACATAAAATTAATTTTCATCAGGATTCTGAAACTTTGGTTGGCCAGATCAAGGGAGCACCTGAGGCAAAATAATGTCAAAAATAATTCCAATTTTTTTTTTTAGTTCGCAAAGGGATGCCATTTCATCTGAAGTCTTTTTAACTCACTACATTAATAACTGTAGTTATTGTCAAAATTTGAGAGCTCAAAACAAGCATATGAAGTGTTTATTAAATGGCCGGGTAATCTACAAGTAATCTAAACTGGGCGTTATAATCACGCAGCTGCAAACCTCAATTAAATGGTAAAAGATTACACAGTATATATACAAATACCTACTGTTTAAAACCCACAAATTTGAACAACTCTTATAATAGAAATAACACAATAATTCAAATGTCATTTCATAGGGAAATCAAATCTCCTCATACTTATAGGAACCAATGCAATTAAGTATGTAAAATCATTAAAATATAAGGTGACCTCTGAAAATTTTTCTCTTTTCGATATTTGATGACACTTCATTGAAACCAAAAATTGGACGAATAAAATTGTACTGAGAAATGAAATACTTACTAGTAACTGCAACTCCCCTAATACTTGAAGCAGAAGCTATATACGAACTAAAAAGCCGAAGAAAAAGAAAAACTAAAGAAAGATATTCTACACGAGAAATGGAACGAAACGCCGCCATGTTGAATACACGTGTCGTCTGACTAGGAGACTAAGGTGAGCCTCGTTCCGATATTTGACCGCGAGGAGCTGGTGCACTATAGTTGAGTTTCCCGCCAAATAAGCAATCCGCTGTGCACAAGATACGTCACAGATATTTTCGTACTTTCGTTTCGTGTGGCTGACCAACCATTCCTTCAGCGTAATATTCCAGTAGAGGTTGTTGTTTTTCTACTTTTTCTCATGAAAATGAAAGCCGCTTTTGTTCCTGCAAGGTGAGCTACCTCAAAGGATTGTAATAACAGGCTATGGAAGTGGCTGGGAGTCTTCAAAACGATGGAGAAAGGTAGCAAAGTTCAGGGGCTGCCAATGTTCGATTGGACCCGTGCATGCTTTATTTAGAGACTTTGCTATTTTGATTTTGCTTTTAAATGTCCTTCTTCCTTGTTGGTTTTCACTGCTTGCGTTTTCCTGACAACAAAACTTGTTTTAAGAACTATTTAAAGATTAGTTTACCCCACTGACTGTACTGCGTTTTGAAGGTTAAATGATAAGTGACTCGAACAGATTTACGACAGAAGTAATCTTTGATGAGCATTTAGTTGTGATAAAATAGTGATTGTTTAGATTGTCACAGATTCCTGTTTTGATTAATATATGCTAATGCGTTGTTGCTAGTGTGAAGAAATCTTTCTAGTTCATCTCATCACTGTCTAGATATTCTTTAGCTAGCTATTTCTGTTATCCCACGCTTGGGTGTGCATACATGTATGTCTGTTTATATTCATCTAGGTGAGATTTTCAAGTGTCAACACTTCAGTTTTTACCCCTTGCAAAGTTTCCTTTGCTTTTAATTTTGCCATGTACTGTGGTTAATTAACCTTTGTTAACTTAAAGTTACTAATGACAACTTGACCGAGGGAAATTAACTCTGTTAACCACATAAAAGTGTTTTATTAACATATATCTGACACCTTCCTCAGTGCTATTACAAGCCATTGAATATTATGGAATATCCCACAAGTCACTTGTAATTTTTCGGTATACACACAAAGCTTTAGGTTAGTGTATACCACAAGAAAGTGTTGTGTAACTATTTTATACCATGCCATAAAAGAAAATACGCTTAATAAATTTCTTCGAGAATAAGATCGCAACACACAATGGGAAGGTTGGGTTGAATACCGTCAAATATTATAACGGTTTTCCTGTATTCTGATTGGCTGTATTTTCTATGGTATGGTATAAAGTGTTATACATGTAAACATTCTAACATTAGGATAGCTCTTACATAAGCCCTTTAATTTTTACAATGGTTTTGATGAGATTGTGTGTTTTTATGTTGTAGTGATAAAGCTGCAAAGTTTTATGAACAAGCTCTTCTTTTGGTGGATTGCTGCAAGATTCCAGAGGCCATCAAGTTATTGGAAAAGGTTTGTGTTTTAGACAAGTCTTTGACCTTTTTAAGCTGTAGCATAACTTCCCTTCTTCAAAACAGTTTACTTTACTTCCTGTTCAATATCTTGCAGGCCATTCAACTCAATCCAGGCTCTGAAATCTACAAGGAAACACTGGCTTTCTTTCAGATGAATGCGCAATGTTACTCAGACCATCTACAGAAAGATAAACAAGGAGTAAGCTATGCTAGTGTTACCCGAGGAAAGTCCAGTGTCGGTTATCAAAAAGAGAAGAGTTCTCCTGAGTGGAATGTAAAGAAATCGAAACTAAAAGAGAATCCAAGTGCAAAGATGCCTTGGTCGCCTGCTGTTTCCTCTAGTTACTATAGTGACCCTTATGAACAAGCAACCATTGAGAATCCATGGGCTTCCTTTGTGAACAGCAATAACAGGAGGAAAAAAACTGACAGCAGTCCAATAGATGGCTTAAGTGAGATAGACCTTCCACCCGTGAATGGCAATTACACTGAAAGTCCACTTTCTAAAGAAGACCATAAACAGCATGTTCGGAAAGAAGCTGACAGTTCCTTTAGTTCAACACTCAAAACACCCATTAGTTCGCAGGAAACTGTGTGTGAGGATGGCAAAGCTTTTAACCATGAGCACGAGAACCATGTTGATATTTCAGACGATCATTTTGGATACAAAAATGGTGCATATCCCGAAGGACTTTACACTTACAGCCATAACCATGATGAAAATCTAGAAAGCAAATTTCTTGAGGAGTTGTGTACGGCACGTGAAACTGCAATAGATGACTGGGCAAAATACTATGATCTGCTACGTAGTGGGTTAAGAGATGAAGTACTTTCTACGCGGTCAGACGTTTTAGGTCAGAATATACCCACAACTCAGTATTCTGACAGTTTAGACGAAATTGATGAATCTTTGAATGTCAGATGTAAGAATCATGTGGGGAAAGATCAGTCAAGTTCTGACAAACCTGCCTCTAAGAGTAACAAAAGTGTGTTCAAAGTGTGGGCATTTTAATGGAAGTGGAAATCTCCCTTCTACTCCTACAAAGAACAGGATTCATTTTGTGAATGGTGCATGTGTTTCAAGCTCTAGCTTGCCTCATTGTACTTGTAACAAACAGAGCAAAGGCTACTCTGAAGGACAATCTCCCAAGACACCACTTTCCACATCACAACAGGAGTTTTATCGAAACCTTCAGAATTACTTTGGCAATGGGAAGGTAAAGAATAGGAAAACGGCAACAGAGTCAGGGAATGAGAAAAGAACTTCAGATGACTTAGATTTAAATTCTTCGCCATCATGTAATTCTCATGACACTAACATTTCTTCAAACTCGACCAAGGATCCACTAAATGTTACATCAAAGCAGAATGTTATGGAAGGTGGTACTGTACAAAGAGATAGCTGGACTTCCAAAGAACATTTAAGTCATGAGGTGCAAAATGAGGGTAGTTCTTTTGATCGTAAGACAACAAAAAGTTCATTTCATGCAGAGGAAGTAAAAAAAGACAAGAAATCAGTTGACGAGGAAAAATTTCAGCAGACAAGTTTCAAACCAAAATCAAGAGTTGATGACAAGGTCAAAAGTAGACCTAAAGCTTCAAAAGCTGAACATGTTAAGAATTCAAAGGAAGGAGCATCACAAAGGGTTGATTCCCACAGACAAGCGAGAGCTAAAGTTGGTGTCAAATCAAGAGTTAGTCATAAAGTGAAGGCTGAGGAGACTACAAGGACTGTGCCAGCTTCAGATGTGAAAGAAAGACCAAGTAAACACAGGGCCGAGGGAAAAGTTCAAGAAGAGATTGATGTCACCAAGCTTTTTTACAGTCTTTATTGCACAGGTACTGTTCATTTTACTTTTGAGAGATAAAAGGTAGGGATAAGGTCAAGCCTAGTGGCCAATATGGCTGGCGCTAACGCCAAATTCTGTAATATGAAGCGGGTAGGGCTTATCCTTCCTGGATAGGATGCTACTCCATCACAAGGTTACCCCCAACGTGTAATTTGTCAGTACAGTCAGACCTCGATTATCCGGACTCGTTGGGATAGTAAATAGTGGAAATTGAGAGTAGAAATCGAAAGTAGAAAAGAGCCAAAAAAACAGGGCATCTGACTGGAAATTTATTTGTGTGAATGTTTTATGGCTAGTGGAAATGAAAGGAAGTTGCCTGCCGAAGTAAAATGTTGTTCGATTGGAAACTACACCAGGTTCCATGTTTTTGACAGGTAAACCACCTTAAGTAACGTCGTTAGAACTTAGTAATCTGGTTGAAGTGAAGGAAGTCTGATAATTGAATAATCCAGATAATCGAGGTTCGACTGTACCCATTTTACACTTACATCTTGTAGTTGGAAAGAGGTAATGTAAGAGTTGAGTCTCTTGCCCAACAACACAACACAATGAACCTTGTCCAGGACCCGAACCTGGACTGCTTAATCCAGAGTCCAGGGCCCGGTTGTTCAAAGCACGATTAAGCTAATCCAGGATTAGCGTGAAATTTGATTTTAATTTAATATAATTTCGTTGAGGCTTTCTGTTAATTCTGTCCCACAGTTTTGACATGGACCAATCTCAAACTTAACAAAATATTAGCTTTAGGAAACCCTTTAAAACAAGAGAAATTAAATAATCTTGATCATCTTTTAATCCTGAGTTAGCGTTAATCGTCTCTCGAACAACCCAGCCCAGTGCAATAACCATTTGGCCATAGCACCTCCCTTTATCATAAGTTAAACGAAAAACTTGCATTGTACAGTGTATTCACTAAGACGTTTTCATGTTCTATTCTTCAGTTATTTCACTATTGAGCAAATGTGGTCAAGCCTTGAAGTCCATTATGTACTATGTTTTACTTCTTCTGGTATTGCTCTTTGGCTTTCTCATTTACTGGTGAGTCATTTTTGTGAAGTTTATTCTTTTATTTATTATTTAACAAAGTTCTTTATGATGCTGAATGAAAGATGGTTGCCTGGGATGTCCAGGGGCCTCCTCCTGGCAATCCCCGCAAAGAAGTCCAAAAATGGACGAAGCTGTGCTGAAAGCTGCTGAAACTTTGACCCAACATGCTAGTATAATGGCAAAGTACACTGAGCCTGCATGCTCGTACGGATACCGTTGAGCGGAAGTACCAGCTACTCTTTGTTGTTAACTTTGTTAAATTGCATTTAACAGCATTTATTCTTTTTAATTTTTTTTTTTTGCAACCAGTATATTAAATTTTACACTTAAAGAAGAATTTTACCCTTATTTTTGTGTAACTTCAAAATGCCAGTGATAGCTACATTATTATGTAGGTTAGATAAAGACAAACATATTATTGTGAGATAATTGTATTTTTTTTTTTCCAATCAAGTGTTTGGTTTGCTGGCTGCTGGTTGTGCAGAAAGGTTCTAAACTATGTTCCAGCTGAAAGATGGTACACTGTTGTCAGAAACAAAATATCGGCTTTGTTTGAGTGGTTCAGGAAGCGCAGAGAAAGAAGAAAGGTGTCAGCAGAGGGTCAAACCTATGATCTGCCTAAGAATGGTAACTCATTAACATTCAATTCTTAACACATTCAATAAATGGGAAAAATGTTATGTGCACAAAGTTGATTATGTTTTCATTGAAATCAGGAGATGCAGCAGTTATGCACATGCTTCAAAACAAAGACAATGACCCCTACAGGTGTGTATGCCACATTATCAACACCAATAAATAAATAATAAATTATATCAAAGGAGTACAGTGTAGTTGAAAATTGGATACAAATTCATTTTGATCAACCTGCAAGCCATGCTTAAGGGTAGCATGGTTAAGGGTAGCTGTGTGGACAGGATCAAATGGAATCAAATGAAATTGAAAGCTATACAGTGGTTTGCTATGTATGTTGTATGTCATTATGATTCATTTAAGTTGTTGTGTCCACATGATCTCTTGAGTATTTTACTTGAAACAAGACACATAATGAGTGGCATACCATTGCTCCCTCCCTCAAAAACAAACAATCAAACAAACAAAAACATAGGAAAGTCAGTGTGACAAAGTGTTTTATTGTACATGCAGTGTACTTGGTGTGCCAAGAGATGCGACAGATGATGACATCAGAAAGCAGTACAGGAAACTGGCTGTCTTAATCCATCCTGACAAGGTACTACTCAGTTCTTTGCTACTAATAACAAGGTTTTTGACGATTTTATGTAGATTTCCGACGATTGTCCGAAGATTTTCAAAATGTTGTCCAAAGGTTGTACAAATGTTTCTGAACATTTTCCAAACTTTCCGAAAATTTCCAAAGATTGCGGATGAAGTTCCGAAGATGTTTCGATTAAGGTGGGGGGTTGTTTTTTTTTTTTTTTTTTCTTAATATCGATAAACTTTGGCTCATTGAGCATTGAAACACAGCAAACTCTGCGAGCTGATTGGTCAACAATGATATCACACATGTGTGGATATCATTTTTATCCACACATGTGTGATACCATTTTTATCGATTTGCTACCACTCGCTATACCACTGCAGTTTATATATTTTAATATCATTATCATACAGTCCTGCTACAGAAACTGGAGTAACATGCTGGAACTGATATGAAGTCATGTCAAAGGTCCCTGGAGTTAAAAATAAACATAAGCCACAGCCTAGACCATGTCATGCCCATGCCCATGTCATTTATGTTCATCTTCACTGTGTTAACAGCTCTGGTTATCTCTGTTTCTTGCAGAACACCCACCCTCAAGCTGACGAAGCCTTCAAAACTCTTGCCAATGCCTTTGACATTCTAAGTGACCCAGTAAGTCTGAGCAATGTTCCATTTACACAAGTACATATCTTTTTTGAACCCTGATATCTGAAACAATGCAACCTCTAGGCTAGTACATGTAATTAGAAGCACTCTGTTTAAATTTGATTCAAGATTTTTTTTTTTTGACTTTTGAATCATTGAAAATGCATATATTTTTAAACAGGTGAAGCGTTCTAATTTTGACACTGAAGAAGCTTGGAAGAGGAGAGCAGAGGAAAGGGTAAGTTCAGTTTCATAAAACAATTTCATCAGCACCCCCATCCATTTTTACTTTGTCTCACTGAAAGAATTTGTGACTGTAAGTTACTATACATGCTATCAATGCAGTGTGGTTATTAACACTGCTCTTTTCTCTTGAATTAAATGTTCTGAATCTTAATATTTCTTGTAGGAGGGACGTTATGGTCCTGCCAGTCCCGAACAGTTCTTTGCTGATCTGGGAAGAAAGATGCAAGAGGTAAGCACTGTCAATACATAGGGAATGAAAGATACTCCAAGTATGCTCTGTTCTTGTCTCCAGAGGCCCGTCCTTCTGCTTCGTTAGGGCCTCTGCTCGGTTTGGGGGGGAAAACCATTGTGAGAGAAATAGGGACGATGACAACAATTATATTTTGGAGAATTTTCAGCATCGTTAGTTCTTTTTATTTTATTTTATTTTATTTTATGTGACTCTGACTACATTTTTTATTTTCTAAACACAGATGCAGAATTACTTGCATTGTAACGCATGTGATGGAAAACACCGTCGTTACAGCACAGACCGGTTTGTTCTTACAGCACGATTTTGTGGTCGCTGTAACACAAGACATGCTGCAAAAGAGGTATGTAAGTGCAGTAGAAAAGGCCCTAGGAGCGTGGGGGGGGGGGGGGGTTGGGGGAGGTCTGTGATTTTTTTATTATTATTATTTAGTTTGAAAATGACATCAAAATTACTTTTAAATTGCGCCAATGGCATTAGAACATATCAGAGGGGCCCTTCTAATTTACAGTAGAGACTCCCAATTTTTTCGAACCAATTTTTCGTTTCCCTTGGATATTACTTCTCTGTAATTTGACCTCCTATTTCTCGAAGCAATTTTCGTTTCCTTTGGTGTTCGAGAAGTCGCAATTCTTCCGTATAAATTTGTTTTCTCTATGGGCCTGGATTTAGGACAAATATTCTATCTGCGATGTATTAAATAACCTTACCTAGAGTTGCAAAACAAAAAGGAACGAGGATTGTCAAGGTTAGGGAGGACTGTAACGGATCACAAGTTCTGTAGTTTCCTTCGCAGCCGTAACGGGTCACGCAACGCTTCTTCGTCGGGGAGCGTTGCGTGATGACCCAAATAAGGGCTGCGAAGGAGACTAGGGTATATACGAATGGCGAACGTGAAAGGCACGGCGATGCGACATCCGTGACCTGGCTACTGAAGTATCACAGATTCATCGAAATATTGTGATTAATACACTGTTTTTGTACGGTTTTATTCTTCAGGGAGACTTGTGGGCAGAAAGCAGCTTTCTTGGTTATAAGTTACACTTTTATGCCTGCATGGAGGGTGAAGTGTTTGATGTCACTGAATGGGCAGCTTGCCAGGTTAACTTATATAGATCTGCTATAAACAATTAAGTTTTCCATTTGGCTAGTGACATGTTAGATTTTACTAGCCATAAGTAATTTTTCACTAGTCAGATATATTGATTTCTATCAAGAACTGTTGACTTTTCTGAGTTTTTCACTAGCCAAAGTGGCTAGTAGGAAAGCTAAACCTGGTAGCCAAAACTTAAATTTTAGTAGCCTTTGGCTAGTTGGCTACCGTTAGTCTCGAGCCCTGTTAAATTAATAAAATAATTCAATATTATATTAATTTATTTTGTTTTATCATTTGTAGGGTATTGGCAGTTATCGTGTTGAACCTAACCCGCATACAGTCCATCTGAAGCTCAAGACCCGTCAAACACACCCTAGCGGCTTCAGTTCCAGGTCAGACCTAGCCAGTTTATTGTTTTCACTAAAGCTTTGATATTCTTGCGGTTTGATCATAAATGTACGTAACAACCATAAAAAAGTTACTTTTTATTATTTCAAATTACAGATCGGAGGAGAAGGATTTTGAGAACTTCATGCGCGCATTTTTCGGACAATTTCCGTCTGAAAGGGAAAAGTTTCAAGGGTCAAGCAAGCCACAGAAAAGAAGAAGAAAGAGAAAGCATTAAGTTGAAAGATCGCGTGGAGACCAGTGGGATTTACCGATTACTTCATGGGATAAATCCATCGTTCTGTTCATAACAATCGCCGTTTATCCCATTACACAAAACAGGAATTTATTCTGAAGCTGATTTGTAAAGTTATTACACTAGGAGGCCATGTTTGTGAAGTTTAACTCAAGCCTCTTAATGTGAGCCTTAAAAGTTGATGAAATCATGAAAAACATGGCTAAATCATGAAGAAGGGTATCTAAAGTTTAACAACACCTTTTGTAACAAATATTACAGGGTTGTAGGCCTGGTTCATTTGAGAATCTAGTCTAGTTCAAGTTGGGGTTGTGCCGTTAATATCGGGGTAACACTTAAGAGTTTGATAGATTTTGTATTGAAATTATTATAAATCGACAAAAAGAAATTTGTTTAAAGAACGCAAGAAACCGATATTTTTCCAGTTAAAACATTAATTACATTGTATAGTTTGCATTACGTTATGTTTTGAAAGAGATATATGAAACAGTCACTTTTCATTAGTTGATGTTAGATTTAAAGTAATAAACAATTATCGGGGGGGGCTGGGCGGTTTTTTTTTGGGTTTTTTTTTTTTTTTTTTTTTGTTGGGGGCGTTTTTTTTGGTTATATTTGGATACAGTTGAACATCTCACGTTGCGTTTTTCTTTTTTTTTTTTTTTTTTTTTTTTTTTTTAACTCACCCACAAAATATTCTTGTCGGCGATTTCACAGTGGAATTCCTGTCTCCCCTTTGTTATTTCGGATAATCTCCGATGTCCCGAAGCTTCAAAACGCTCACTTTTTTTTCTTGGGGGGGGGGGGGCAAAATAGAGTTAAACCTCTACAATACGAACCCTCCCTTATACGGGAAACGGACACTAAATCTCGGCCACAGGAGAGCTTAATAGGCACAGGCAAATTAAATGCTAGGGGTAACCCTGTAATAGCCAAGCATCCCATTTACGTAATACTGTGGAGTACCGTAATGATTCGATTTAGCGCCCGGGGCGCTTAGTTTTACTTTTGGCACCTCAAGGGAGGGCGCTTATTCGGGACAGGGCGCTTATTTAATTTTTTGAGAAACAACCAAATGTATCTAACAATAACCGAAACTGTAACAGTCAGAAATTGTTAAAAATTCAGTTACTTTTAAAATAATTGTTCATTTTAGCAGCATAAAATATATACACGAACTGTACGGTGAACGTCAATGACTTTTCAGTAGGGGCAGTTACTCAATAGGGGCACTTATTAGAATAGGGGTGCTTATAAGAATGGGGGCGCTAACTTAGAATGGGGGCGCTTATTGGAATAGGGTCGTCTCTCCCCCTTTTTTTTTTTTTTTTTTTTTCCAAACTTATTTACTTGAAAAACACATTCGAAGGGGGGCGCTTATTCGGAAAGGGGGCGCTTATTTGGCCCCAAGGAGCTTAATGGCGCAGAAAATTAAATGCGAATCATTATATATTCGGTAAATAAACCCCTAGTTGTTTCATACTACAGACAACTACCGGCCTGTATATTAACCTCTCTATTAGGGAAATGGATAAAACTATTATACTCAGACAGGATCCCCCCCCCCCCCTGCAAAAGCCAGAAAAAAGAGATGGTGTCTTGTTTGTATAGCCTCCACTCTATCAGGAGTAAAAACTAAGAAAAAGATTCAAACATCTTTGTGCATTTCTCCAGCAATGCAAGCTTCATGCACGCCTAATATGAAAGTCTTAACTCAAATTTTGAGGCCAATACATTTTGTCCATTTGGGTTACCAGACAGGTGGTATCTTGCATAGCCCCCCTACCCCTAGACAAGATGGATCCTCGTCGAGTACACTTGTTATGACCCCTTCCCTTACGGACACTCCGGTGACGATACAGTCGAACCTCTCCATACGGCCACCTCTCTATTATGGACAATCTCATATGTCCCAACAAAATTCTCATATTTTGTACAGTAAAAAAACGTACTAAAACAACACCTTAGACGTTTTTAAAATTGATCATATTTTTACATGCAGCATTCTGTTGTAGAACATTAAGTTTGAAAATAGTGATTCGTACAGAGAGCAAGTAGCTGAAGTCAAAAGTGACGTCATAGTGGTGGCCTCTATAATATAAATACAGACACCTCTAATACGGACACTGCGCAGTCCCTTCCGTGCTTGTATTAAGGTGGATTTCCACTGACGCATAATTTTTTGCGTGCGTGAAAAAATTTAGAGACAAAGTATGAACGACTCGCGTACACGTTTACGCAAGTCGTTCATACATTGTCTCAATTTTTTCACACGTTAACCTAGGGAGGTTCAACTGTATTTGTTTTCACTGACTCGTTTCAGCCCCTTATCGCCTATTAGTATCAAAATATTTAGGGGGAAGTCGGGAAGAGGACGTAATTCGTTTCATTCCTACGTGTCCTGTTGCCTTTGACAGGGTCGTAACCAGGTATATGGGATCAGGGATCACAGCCTTGGGATCGGGATCACAGCCGGGTTTGCCCGGCCCCGGGAAGGGGCCGGGCCCGGGGGTAAAAAAGGATAAAATTCATTTTTGGAGAAGAAATAAAAAAATATTTAAAATTTTTAAACAAAAAAAAAAAAAATTACCCCCCCCTTTTACGCAAGGAATCACTTGATGCGAGGCAATTGTCTTTCGCTCTGGAAGGGAAGTGCAGTGACAAAGTCTCTTAGGGGTGGGGTGGAAAGCAACTGCGGTTTTTGACAAACATTTTCTTGTAAATTCCATTACAGTAACTGCTTCCCAGTAATACTGCTGTAGCACATTTTTTATTCTTCCCCAATGTTTACGTTATGTTGATAAAGAAGTACCAACCACAAACCTCAATTATAATTTTTTATTTTGAAAACTATAAACAGTCGTATTTTACTTGCTTGACAGTACAAATTCTTTAGTTACTTATCTTTACTGGAACAAAAGTTAGCACATTCGTAAATGAATACGTGCAGTACACCATCCATTTCCGTTACAAAAGATTACAAGACTTCCGAGTTGATTCTCCCAACATCCACAGAAATTCATGGTATACTGCTTTAAAAATTTATACAATTTCTATTTAGTTTTCTGGTAAAATAATCAGTTATTGACTAAAGCACGCGAATTATCTTCAGTGTTTGTATAAAATGATAATTATAAAAATCCCTGATAGCCATTCAGCTCAGTCAATTTCCGTTAAATCACCCCCTTACAACCGAGTAATAATTCATAATGCTTAATTTTACAATTCGTTTGGGATATTCTTCCAATATAATACATAATGAAAACATTAGTTACATAGTCGTGGCCTTTTTCTTACAAAAACAGAGTAAAGATAAAGATTTGTTTAGCTGGCTTGATGAGTTAAAACAATACGCTTACATGAAGCCTTTTAACGACTCACTTAGCACAGGGTACCCATGCAGTTGTAGTTGCTTTGCAACGCAGATTGGATGCCCTGTTTATGCATCACGAATTCAACAGATAAAGTCTTTATGAAAGCACTGTGAGAATAATTTTTCCTTTGGTTCTCTTCAGCATAGATACTGCAGACTCATGCGCAACACCAACAAGGCTCTCTCCATTGACAGCAACAATCTGATCACCACGTTTTAGCTGTCCATCACGGGCCGCAGCGCCTGTCGGGAAGACAGTTTTGACGTAGATTGGCAGGTCTCCATGAGGACTCCCATGACCACCCACGATACTGAATCCCAGGCCTTCTGGGCCTCGTTCTAACTCGATAATTTTCGCTTCCAGTGGTCTGAAATGGAACAAGAAAGAAGTGTTATGATTAAGGCAATTTTTGGTTTGTTCAACGCAACGTATTCGATTAGTTTCCAGAAATGTTAGAGCCATTTTCGAAACTCCTCGGTCAAGCTTCGAAAAACTTCGGGTAACTTCGGATTTTTTCGGAAATCTTCGAGAAATCTTCGGGTAAGACTCTTCGCCATATATAAGGTAGTACTCACGCTTCCTCTCCTTCTTCGTCGGACTGAGCAAATTCAGCTGTTTCCTGCGCCATGGAGGAAGTCGGAGACAAACTTGCCGGGGGAAGACTGGTACCTGATGACGGATCTGGGCCAACTTCCGGCTGTTCTGGGTCTAAAGAAAGTGTGAAGAGGAAATGACTAAGAAAAGGAAAATTGTTTAAATTTACAGTGCGACGCGCCTTATATAAGGGCGTGCGACGCGCCTTATGGCCACCCGACAAACTTTGTGTCAAGTGTCATCTTGTAATATTTTACGTTTTCACTGCGTTTTGTTGACAATTACGCTGTAACAAGCATCTATTTGATCGTATGCAACTTTGCAAGGAGGCGTTTTCGTCAAACTTATAATGATATTACTAAAGCACACTTGTAAAAAGTTTGTTGGGTGGTCACGGTAAGACGCGTCACACTGTAAAATATAAGCTGAACGTGGCTTTATTTTTGTCTTCCGAGCGACATCAAATTCCCTGGTAATCATAGAATGAAATTCTTAAACTAAACTTCAATCAATGAATCATGTTTCACAGCGCACTTACCGAGCGGGACTTGGACCGAGATGTTTTCCATGCTGCTCATCGATTCCGTCCCAGGCAGTATGTTGGGCAAACTGCTCATCGAGGACGGCCGGGAACTGGTACCTTGCTTCAGACGAGCAACTTCAAGAATGACACGACCGGTGGTTCGCTACAAAGAAAAAGATTGACATGAATATCCTCAACTACATGTACCTTCCTTTATCTCGTACCGGAATAGCCCGCTATTTAGGGCAAGTAAAGATGGCGAACCAGAGAGAATGCTCCACTTTACCTTAAGAACAGCAGCAGCTATATCTTGTGTAGCATTCTTGAGATCCTCGCCGTTGACCGAGAGGATCTGGTCACCAGCTAGCAGACGACCGTCAGCCTCTGCTATTCCACCTCTGACCTGTCAATCAAAGTTAGGTTTAGCCAATCAAATCATAGCATTTTACGACTAAGTGAAACTGAACAAAAGCAGTAGCAGTTCTTCAGTGTCTTCGTGAAAAAGTCCACCCGGATATTTTTTCTTTAATATACACGTTTTGTAGGTGAAGAAAAACCTAATGGAAACTTTGAAAGATTCAGTATCTGCACGGAAAATGGGAATGGGTGGTTCTCTGTTTTTTACAAAGAGCATGATAAATTTAAAAATTTAAATATTTGAATTTTTATATCGACAGAGCTGCGAATTCCGAAATCAACTTTGGTGGCTTCTATGGGAGGGGGTCAGTTGGGAAGACAAAAATCAAATAAATTAACGGGTGTAGCATTAATAGCAGAAACCGCTACATACCACGTCCGAAACGAATACCCCAGTGTCATTTCTGCAAAGAAAGAAAAGGAAAGTTAAACAGAAATATACGATCATTAGAAAGCAGGCCAATAATTAGACTTGCTCCAAGTCGCTCGTTAGATTCGTAGGCGACCGCTGGATACGGAAACGGGGGGGGGGGGGGGGCATGAAAAAAAAAATTGAATTTTTTTTTTTTTCCTTGGCCCCCCCGTTCAATTCCCCCCCCCCCCCTTTTTTTTTTTTTTTTTTGTTTTTTTTTTTTTTTTTTTTTTTTTTTTTTTTTTTTTTTTTTTTTATTATCAATAATATGCATCTCATACCTTCTTCCGACAATACTCAAACCAAGTCCTTGGCCGGGAACCTTGTTTAAATCTAAGGTGAGGTATTCAAAGGCTTCTGAAAAGGAAACATAAATCTGCGATTAGAGAAAGGGTTGGCGTGACTTTTAACGCTATGAACTACTCAGCCTTTCAACATAAAAAATTATGGGATTCTTAAACTGCATAGAAGAACATGAAACAATCGGACATCGGGTAAGCAGACAGTCTTCGGACCTCGTCTAGATGTCTGCTATCGAGAGGTGTCCGTTAGCGCAGGCTCGACCGTACAAAGCTATACCACTTAGAAAAATTGGAAATACCTTCATCTTTAAACTGAGACTCGTCTCTGAGAACAACCAGTCGAACAACAGCAGGCGTTTGTCTTAGAGCTGTGATGGCCATATCGTGTGTCGCTTCTCGCAGATCGACATAATTCACCTACAAATACAATAACAGCAGCTTCAGTAAAAGCCCCAGTAAAGTGTCACTCAAGACCTTTTTTGATGAGTGTTGCTAATGTGGCGTTTGTCTACTGCGCAAATGTGTATGGAGTATAGGAGTCTAGCAACTTCCTTGGTCAGTAAAATTTCTTTACTTCACGAGAGTGGATTGACATTTTCACGAGAGATTTCACCATTGTGATTCGAAATGCGACCACTAAAACTCAATGTTGTCCCGATCTCCTTTAAAAAAGCCAAAGATTTCGAGGTGTAACACGCTGCATTGAACAAGTGTACTACACTTCGTGTGAAGCAATGATCGAAGACCTCAGACTGCCCTCAGCATGACCCCAACAATGAGCACACCCCTAAAACCACAGTACAAGATAACGCAAACTTACTTCTAAAATTTGATCGCCAGCCCAAAGCCTGCCATCTTTGGCCGCTGCGCCGTCTTCATACACTTCATGGATGACTATGGCGCCCTAAAAAAATGAGCAAGAATCAACTGATGAATTCTTCTTACTAATATCCATACATTTCTTAAAAAGTTAGTGCTGAGAATTAAAGGCTACATCAATACTTGTATCAAGTGCGGCTTACCAACAACGTATCTGCACCGCCGACTATACTCAGCCCCAGGCCTGTGTTTCCTTTAGGAATCTCTATCACACATTCTGAGCCGGGAATTATCGGTGTGGTGCGGGGATTTGGAGGCGGGGTTAGTGTCGGTGAAACAGCTGCGCAAAAACAACAAAAACAAAAAACAATTGAGCGACAATCGAAAATTCTTAAAATCCACAAAAAGAATAGTCTACTTTGAATTTTGCAGGCTGCTTTGAAACAATCGGTGGAAAAAGTGGAGTTATGAACTTACGTGCTGCCTCACGAGGAGACTGCTGGACGATTTGAACTACTGGCTCAAAAGCCTGGGGTTGTACAGGTTCTCTTCTAGACGCCAAAGGACTTCCTGTCGGCGCACTTCCGGTTGGGATATCTGCGGTCAGCGCGCTTCCGGTTGGTACACTCTCAAAGAGTTTTTTAGTCATTTTAGGACTCTCTGCTTTCCTCGGACTTCCGGGTTTTTTCGCATCTGATGTGGATTCCCTGACTGGTTTCTTAGCAACAGGAGGTCCTTTCTTGTGAAAACGGGGACTTCCGGTCTCCCTCCTCGGAGATACACTGGCGGAAGCTGGTGGACTTCCGGGAAGTACTTGTTTCCTAGCAACCACAAGCGACACCTTTCCCTTGGTTCTCTTCAATATGGCAACGGCCTGCAACAAAAATGTCGAGAGAATTTAGCGTGAACAGTAAACATACATTACGCGCGCACGCACGCACGCACGCACATGCACGCACATGCACGCACGCACCATCCACCCACCCGCGCACACTCGATACTGGTTCATTTACAACATTAATGAACGCCCTAGAAGGTCAGTGAATTTTTTCACCAATGCTTTTCCAGTGAAACAATAAAGCTTCAAACCTGTCCACATCTTTGATGCTGTCTTCACATCTCTAATTCTGCCGGCTCATTTTCCTACTCCAATCTCACAGTGCATTTACAAGATGACTCACACAAGGCTAGAAGACGGTGAAAACTGGCACTATATGTACAGCACATTTTGATCAACTTTAAAAAACAGTATGGTGCGGCCGGTAGTATCACTTAAGTTATGGGTTCGAATGCCGCTCAAATGTCAGCTTTTTCCTGGACTTTGTTACGGCACAAGTTGCTTTATTACTCTAAGTATCACTTACAAACGCTGTTTTAAATTGTTTACCTCAGCATGAGTGAGTCCTACTATGGGCTGATTGTCCACTGCGATCAGCTGATCTCCTTTCCTCAATCGGCCGTCCTAAAGAAAAGCAAAAGAAACAGTTAACATCCGACCAACAAACACCTTTTCCGCGCCGAATTTCTACTTGGAGAATTGCATGAGCCCGCGGTTTTTAGCAGCGCCAAGCAATATGACGTCTTACCTAATAGCGACAAAACAGCGGTCAAACACACAACACGCGCGCAGTTTTCCCCAAAGCTATTAGTCCCCCATTTGTTCGCTATAATTCAATAATTATAGAAATTGATATACCTTTTGAGCAGGGCCTCCCTCAGTGATGTCCTTCACATAAATGCCTGTCTGACCCTCACCAAATCCTGGACCCTCTACCACAGCAAATCCAAGGCCAGTCGGGCTCTGTTAAAGGAAATTGAAAATCTTGATGTTGACCAAAACGAATCCCATAAGGCTATCCTACGCCCCACTATACCAGTAGACCTTTGTACACAAATCCAATTTTTGCTCGCACAACAGTCAGAAGATTGCACGTAAAATTGTTGTTCACAATTCATACTTGAATGTTGCTTGTAAACAAGGCCTCTTCCTAGACAAAAATGACCTCAAACGAGTGAGTTTTATGTTATAAAATAATAACATTTTACATGAAAATTCTTCGTTTACATACCTTGACAAAGTCAATGAACTCCACTTTCTGACCTCCTGAAAGTTCTTTCAAAAGCGTCGGTGAAACAGTGATACCCTCTGCAACCGGCGGAGGACTGGAGCTAGGGCTAGGACCTGACCGTCGGGGACTTCCGGCCTCTCTTCGTCGAGCCGACGGCGAGGTCTCGCCGGTGCGAACATTAAGTGGTTTCAGTTCCGGTTCGGACCACTGTTGGCCCCTGGGAGATTCCTGAGCCGGTGGTGTCCTGGCTCGACTCAAGAAATCAGCGGCTTCTTGTGAACGGCCTAACACGAGGTGAACCTCTGGCGGAGTGTTCTTTGAGATCAAAAGAAAGCAAAATTGTCACACATCAAATGAATACCATGCTTGAAACGTTTTCATATGGACAAAAATGGCGCTGGTAAAGTACTGGTTGACGCTTACCTTCAGGATCGCGGAGGCCTCGTAATGAGTTAATCCCCGGATGGACACTTCATTAACCTCCAAGATCTCATCAGCTTGTTGGATTTTTCCATTCCTCTCCGCTGGCCCGCCTGGCTTGACGTCCACCACGAAAATGCGGTTTGCCGCTGCACCTTTGCCGCCCGCGATACTCAGACCTTGTTAAGAATGACAAGATAAACAGGTTATAAAAACAGGATTGTTACTGGCGAAAGCGGGCCATGAAGGGACTCCAATTAATAACAATTACCCTGTTTATTAAGTGCTGAAAAACTTGTACTTCCCACAGGAGCTTATTTACAAGAGCTTATTTAGTGTCTGATAATCAAGGTGAATTTTTTTAACTTACCTAATCCCGTGCCTCCTTTCATGAGATCCGCAAAAATAAAATCGCCTGTAACATCTGGATATTTTATCTTCATTTGCCCTGGTATAAATATAGCATTTGAAAATGTTGGTTAGCAAAATACAGCAAGCGAAATATTCTTTTAGTAGCCCTTAAGATCCAACTTTTAATTCACCAATTACATTTTTGGGATCAGATGTCCACTGCAAGCAGAAACACGTACCACGCGTCCGGTGACACGTGATCTACATTTTAACGTAAAAAAAATGCCACAAGGGATAATTGTTAAATATACCGGCACGAGATACACGTGGAGCGCGCGTGGAGGGAGTACGCGCATTTTCCTCGGGTGCAACCCTCGCGCGTGCCTCCTGGAACTTACTCATGCGCCTGCTATGTAACCTAAAACAAACTTACGTTTTCTGTCCTCTTCACTCTTTACAATGGTAAAACGAGACGGCAGGTTCAACAGTTTGCTTTCAATCTCCGCCTTCACACCCTCAGCCTTGGCAGCAGTGGCGATTGGTTCCTCGATCTCATCAGCTGTCAGGTTTTTGGCGGGAATTGGAATGTCCTTCCTGAGCGACTCGTCTGATGGCAAAGTAGCAGCCTCGGTCGAGGGCCTGGCACTGGTAACTGTTACACTGCTGGGCTCCACCTTAAAAAAAAGTGACATGGGAGTTTGCTGTGATTGAGATATTCTTTAGAACAGAAACACAACCCCCGGATTACATATTTTCATAGGAAAGGTGGGGGGGGGGCTGTCCGCAAGAGAAAAAGTCAACATCATCGATTTACCCCTAACATCCCGGTATTACCCCCGTCCCTTCCCCCCTGCTAATAAGGCCCAATGGTTATGGGCCCATCTGTCTACCAACTGTAACCCTCACTTTTAAGCGGCTTTTAAGCTGGATATACTGCCTCCTCTGATATAAGCTCCTCAAGTTATAAGCCTACCCAAATCCCTTTACTAGGTTATATAAGCCAAAGGAACTCCTTTACAAGCTGAAATACGATTATATCCTTGCTTTATCTTGGGATATCAACAAACTGCACCACCGTTTTATACAGTGATCTAACTGCTTTTTGTTGATTGTGGGGTTTGCATATCTTGGTGGAACAAGTTAAAGTTTAGTTGACAACAGACGCGACGAACAAAATTAAAATAACATCTAGAACTAAAACAAAATAAGGCTGAATCATGTAAGATCTTTAAACCTAGTAAAAGTTCAAATATTTTGGCGTTATCGATTTAAATAAGCTTAAGTATATTACTTAAATCGCCTTTTTTTTTTTACTAAGATAATTCTCCATTTTAAATCGCTCAGAAGTGAAAGGAAAACAAGTCAAAAGAACTGCGCGCAGTAGTTTTATAAAAATCTTTAGCCACCTAAATATCTTACAAAACGAATACAGTTATAAAGGTCGACTAAATACCCAAAACATGACCTCTTACAATTTGCATTGAAAGTTTTAACTTAAAAGAAAGTTTCCTAAATTAAATTCAAACACAAATAGACCCTGAAGCAAAGAAATACAAGCACGCTTCGTACGAAATAAGTATTGGTTTTAGTTGTTACCTCAGAGATGTAACTTCTGGACAGTTTCAAACCTTTCGATTTGCCAAAACCAAACGGCATTTTGAAACGACGGAAAAATCGGCTTATCTTTGCAACTTGCCGAGCACAGTTTGTAAGTTCCTGTGAAAACCTTTGTTACAATATTTCACAGGAGCGTCGCGTTATCTTCTGATCATTCAGTAGCCGAGATGTTATTATCGCCACCAAATAACAGTTGTTTCCAATCTGGAGCTTTCTCTTCCATCGAAACATCGAAAAGAAATGACAAATCTAATATAACCTTTTGCTAGAACGTGATCTTGTACGATTAATCCATATCATTCAAAGACACCGAAATTAAATACTTCTCGGAAATAAAGATTATCTGTTGAGCAGTTGTCAACTTTATCTCGCGTTTCCTTTTTATTTTAATGTCTAACGCGCAAAAAAAATAATATTGATAAATTTTAACAAAAACCTTTTTGTTTTATTACAAGTAATTGACAATTAAATGTGGAATTCTCCAATTAGAAAATGGAATCTCAATTAATTAATAAAGGGTAATTAATTATGAATGTGTTTAGGCTAAGCCATTACAAACTATTGAAGAAGAGGCTGTTTCCGCTGGCCAAAATTATCGGCTAAAAGGGCAAACTTAAACTTTCTCACGATTTTACGCATTGCGTAGCTTTTATATAGTTATGGTAATATTTACTAAATAAGGCCTGCCAGATGGCTAGTTTTGAAGAAAACACCAATTTTAGCAATTACATAATTCTGCATGTATACTCCTTTCCGGTCTCGCACACGGAAGTTTGGAAAAACCAATTGTTTTTTTTTTTTAATTATTCTTGCATTCACTTTAGACAATTTCCTATTCTCAAACATTGCACTATAGCACGAAATATCACAGATCGCCTGCCGCAAAATCCCTCTTATAAGCCCTCCAAATTAAAAGCTGTAAGATGACCCCCACCACACAGAAATGAAAGCCAATTTCTATTTTGATCCCAAGTAGTATTGCAATGCAGCTTTTTGTTTTGTTTGTGTTTTCTTTTTTCATGTTGCTACATTTTTATAACATGCATTCTGCTGGGAACTTACGTTGTTGTTGAGCGTGACTTCAGGCATGCGCGGTGGTTTGGGGGGAGCCACTGTCCTGACCACAAACCGCACAGGATTCTTAGCGCGTTTTATGATCTCAACTGCCTCGTCATGTGACGCGTCACGCAGATCGTGTCCATCAACCTAACAGGGGTAGATAGGGTAGGTTAAAGGGACTATGTCACGGATTTTAACAGATTTTTGAACAACCAAAATTTTTATTTATGTCGTGGGAAACTTAAAAATAATGGTCCATTTTGATTAATAATTGCTATTTTAGAGCACTTAAACTGTTCGGAAGCGCGTCTGGCTGCGGATGACTCGGATGAAAATAGATTGCAATTTTGAAAACGTTAGCCAACGTTTTCAAGTTGTTTCCGCGCGCCTTTAAAAAGATCGATATCTATAGCCGAAGTCGAAGTTTGATTTTTATCCACAAATAAAGGTTTTATAAAGTCCCCTACCACTGGTTGTGCCTGTTTTGCGGATATTTAAGTGGTAAATAATTTACGTTCGTTTGAACGAAGAAAATAAAAAAGAAATTATTATAGAACAGTTTAGACCAAAACTCTGCGAAATCCAGGTGACATAGTCTCTTTAAGGATGTATTTTTTTTTGGTTCAGCACAAAAATTTAATCGACATAATTAGCGGTCAGTGAAGCCAATACCAAAAGCCTCACCTCCAAAATCTGGTCACCAGTCACCAACGTTCCTAAACGCGCAGCAGGACTGGACTCAAGTACGTGCCTGATAAAGATCCCTTTAAGGCCCAGGCCCTGAGGGCCAACTTTACCACCAATGATGCTAATACCCAGGCCACTGTCAGGTTCACGGTTGAGTTCCACCACACGAACCCCAGGTTCATCGTAGATTGGCGGTCTAGCCGGTTGAAGCAAGTCTGGCAGGTTTTCTATTCCCTCAGGAATGCTGTACTCCTCAGTTTCCTCCCTGGTGGATCAAAAGAATCAACTGAACATTAGGCGTGGTATTAGGGCCATAAATTAAACGAAACCTCAAAATGGCGATTCGAAAAAGAAGAAAAATACAAAGGAACTACAAGAAAGTTTTACAGATGGACGGATGGGCAAAACTGAAAAAGATTTAAACGGATTGCAAAAACTCATAACCTTCTCTGATCGTCTCTCTGATCTCGTTCAGCCTCATTCTCGAGGGACTGGGACGACGAGTGAACTGATGACGTAGAGCTGTCTTCAAGGAAGGACGAGGGGGACTGTTGAATAGCCCGTGCTGGCGTCATCTCGCTACGGATGAATGTAAATCTAAAAAGAAATGAGACGAGACGATTTTAAAAAATTGATCATTCAGGGTAACAGAAATTTAACTGACTTACGTTTAGACAATTTAAAGTAAGAAATACTTACACAATGTCCTTCAGCAAAGATTGTTTTCTGAGCACAGACCTGAAAGAAATTAACAGGAGTCATGTCAACAATGTTGTTTCCTTGGAAACGTCAGCAACTTGACGTCAAGTCCTTATGACATCACACTAAGGTAACAGCTTTCATGGTAGTGATATGTTTACCTGGCTCTGTGACCTGATAATCCAATCATACTTTCATCATTTACAGCAACAATGTGATCACCAACTCCTATTCTTCCATCCAATCCAACAGCACCGCCCTTGAGCACCGACTTCACAACACAACCACAACCGTTTTCATCTCCCTTCAAAGTCAGACCTAGAACGACACGAAAAAAAAAGCGATAAAAATAAATATTTTTATTTTTCTGTTCCTCGCACGTCATTTACTAAAAAGCGCACCGGGACTTCCCGCTATAGCGGAATGGATGCAGGAGTAGAAGCTTTTAGTTTGACATGCCTTTGTTAGCTTTCCCGTGATTGTTAACCAATCAAAAACCAAATTAGTCAGGAAGTAGTCACGTGCCGATAGAGTGCTCGTGCAGTTCATGGATTTTTGATTGGCTAAGAAATCTGGAAAGCCAACAGAAAGTCTAATCTCGTACCCAGATATTTACGCACTTCGAGGGTTCAGAAGATCTGGGTATGAGATTACAGAAAGTCGTCAAAAAAAAAAAAACAATGGAGTTTAATGTTTGAAACAATTCACAGTTTAGACATGTAAATAACAGTAAGTTAGCTAACCCAGTTTCCCAACCATCTGTCTCCGAATAGTTATAGTCTCCATTCGTGATTTAATATTTTCAGGTAAACTGTCGATATCAACGGAGTCCCCCGAGAACAACAGCGGCGGACCAAAGTCAAACTTGGAAGACTGTTCACTTCCGCTGTCACTGGATTCATTGTCGCTCTCTTTTTCAACTTCAATGTCACCCATCAGGGCGGCTTGTTTGTCTGAAAAAAAAAACGTTAGAAAAGAAATATTTTAGCAAACAAATCACAAGCACGAACGTCATCATACCAAGAGCATTATGTACAGTTTAGGTCTGTAGATAAAAAGCCCTACGCGAGCATTCAAATAAAGCTAGGCCATAGAGAAGTACTTTCATATGGTGTTGTTTATTATGCTGTACAAGGTGGTTTAAACTTTTAAGTCTGTGAATGAAACCCTAGTGTGTGACCATTCAAATGAAAGTTACTGAGCTACTATTCACGTGGTACTGTTTATTATCCCATGCCTAGAGGAATACAGCCAATCAGGAGCCTAGAAACCTGATTCCACGAGAAAAATTCCCGGCGTTCATCACGGTCGCCAAGTTTTCCCGCCAAAAAGCCTAGCTGGCAGCCCGCGGCAGCCCGCGCCATTCTTTCGTTCAGCTCAGTTTAGATTTTGCGAGAAAATGTTCAAACATGATGAATGAAAAACCAAATTATTCTCTCGAACTTGACATTCACTCGTTCAAATTTTCGGAAAAACCTGTTAATAGAGACGGAAAACTTTATGCAGCCTTCGAGGAATTTGCCAAACAGCGGCCAAAAACCCAGGAACGGTGGAGAAACAACTTTAAATTGCAAGACTGCACGTTGATGCAAAACAAATATTCTGAAACAAAGTTTCCGAAGACCTACCATCACCAGAACAACGACAGGACCACTTATTTATGCCGTACTCTGTTGGCTATTCAAAGGCAGATGGAGGAATCTAAACTGGATACGGTAATATTACATGTTTTGCAATTTTCACAATCTATTTATCACTCGAAGTTGTAACTTTTTGTACGTTGTCCGAATTTGTCTAGTAAGCCTAAAAGTTATTTAACTTTAAAATATGCGTATGTTAGAAGCATGGGATAAAATAGTTATGCAATGTTTTCTCGTGGATACCGTAATATCCCACTCTTGACTTGATATTTCTTTGTACAGTCAAATCTATCTAAGACGGACGGCTTTGGGACCGGCCCAACGTCCGTCTTAGAGAGGTGTAGATAGATAGTTTATTTGATATTTCTACATAACAGTCTGAAACTAAATAGCGTAAAAATTTAAAGAGATAAATATGTAAAACAGAAGAAAAACTACATATGGTAAACTATTAAAATCATATAACTATATTAAAAATTTGCCATAGAGGGAAAAAAGCTATGTTTAAAGGAGATTTGAGCCATATGCTGAAAATGAATTGACTTCTTACTTATACGTATTTACATTTCCCTGTGGAAGATTATTTATTTATTGCTACTATCGAGCATGATCTTATTGAAGAGTTTCCTGCACAGTATAGAACGTCGTTCATTTTGGGAGCTTAGATTACAACATGATAGGTGTCCGTCTTGTAGGGAGTTTAGTTACAGTAAAATGACTGAAAAACGACAGGGACGAGACCAACACCAAGTGTCCGTCTTAAAGAGGTGTCCGTTAAGAGAGAGTTTACTGTACACCAAAATATCAAGTTAAGTCACTTGTAGGATATTTCACGGTATGACACTCGAAACAATAATGCATACCCCAGAATGTATGCTGTACAAGGTGGTTCTACATGTAACTTTTACGTCTGTGGACTCTGGGGATGAAACTCTAGTATGTAACTATTCAAATGAAAGCTGCTTTCATGCCGTACTGTTTTTTGTTTTTGTTTTAGTACTTTGCAATTTCAACTTTGAAACCTTTCACGGTTTTGAAATTGATTTTACCTCGTTTCTCCAGTGCAGCATCTTTGATCAGTGGCTCACCATTATATCTTGCTGTATCTGGTGGGCTTTCCTCATATTCTTCATCTTCATCAGGCAAAGGTATCGGCCTGGCAACACCAATTCGAACTTTACCTGGAAGATAGAGAAGAGTTTTTGCGATTAAGGTGGGGTTCTACCTGAGTTTGAGTTTGAATGAAATTTCAAGAGGTTTAAAGAAGGGATTGAAGAAAAAAATGGAAACATCATCAGACAGTTGACCACCACACAAGAGCACTCCAGGTTGTCAGGGGACTGTCTGGTGTCCGTCTACCTATTTCTAAACTTCAAATTCTAATTTTAAAATACCATTAAATCTCCAATATTTCTTATTTCTCTCAATTTTACTAATAGTTTAAGGAAAAACTATCTCCTCCCAAACATCCCCAAAAATCACCTATAACGAGTTAAGGGTTTTAGAACCTTGAAACGCTAACAAGATATTTCCGTTAAACCCATGTTAAGCGGTAAAGACGGCCAGGTGAACCCCCACCTAATATTGTGTAAAACAAAGAAATAAATGTTTTTCCCTAACCCTGGTCAACAAAATTATGTTTCTATTCTTGACTATAAGTTTGTAACAAAACTCACCTTTTGGCGTTCCTTTGAGCGTCTCAACAGCAAAACTGAGTGTAGCATGTTCTAGATTAGTATCATTAACAGACATCAGGCGATCCACTGGCTTAAGGCGGCCATCTTGTTCTGCCACACCCCCAGGTACCAGGCTCCGGATCACAATCACGGTCTTCTCAGGGGAGACTGGGTCCTGACAATAAGAACAGACTTGTTAGGTGAAAATAATATTGAGGTACAACCCTCCAAGTTTATTTTTTCCTTAGTGGCCATTAGGCCACCGACTGCTCAAGTTTGGTCGCCAGTGAAAAATTTTAGTCACTACATTAAGCTAACGCTTTCAATCCTTCTTCTCAATTTAAGTCGCCAGGTCCAAAATTTTAGTCGCCATGTCGACAAAAATGGTCTTAACTTGGAGGGTTGAGGTACACGCTGAATGGCACTTGATAACTCACCTTGTAATCCAAGATACTAAAGCCCAGTCCTCTATCCTCTTTCTCCAATTCCACATAGTCAATCTCATCAGTCCACATGGATTGGGACATAGTGGATTCATTGAAGCCGGTGGGACTGGGGCTATCAGGTAAGGCAGATAGCATTGGGCTAGGTGTTGTTATACCCATATCCACGTACCGGTCATCTTAAAAGTAAGACATAACACAAAATTGTCAATAATAATGAGACAGAGAGTGTTATTACTCTTGTTAAATGTTTACCATAGCAAGGCTTTAAAGTACAAGACTAAGTACTCTAAGTCAATTTCATGTTGAAGTTCAAAACTCAGAATATCAACAATTTGCACCCTTAACTTTTAAATGGATTAGCTGACAATTCTTCCAACGACAGGTACATAACAAATGTTTTACTTTTATTACCAACTTCATTTTCTGGCTTCTTTCACAATGCAAGTGCTGAGTAAATGATTATTTGGTGATTGTAGTATAATATGGTATAACTGCATCCTCGGAGACCCAGGGGCAGTTACTCGGGGCGACGGGGATCATCGGGACGACCGGATTCGGGTAACAGTTTTCAACATGAGCGTAACAGCCCCTGGGCACTTTGTCTAAGAACCAATTCCAGAAGCGTTTAAACTCCCCTTCTGATTGGCCAGAAAAACAGTTTTTCTGGCCAATTAGCGAGGATGACCAGCACTTCACGGTTGACGTCTTCTTACACAAAGTTGTAACTGCCACACCCTTTGAAGTTTTATTATTCCCCTAAAAATGATAGCCAATTAAAAGTTCTTTCTAAGAGGAGAGTGAAGAGGGGTTTGCAAATCCGCCAATCCGTGCTAACTTTTGGCCAAATTCGTCAATCCACCACTATTTCCATTCAAATCCGAATCCACTTTACTTGAAAACTTGATGTGGAATAGTTTATTGCAACAGACAGTGGAAGTTTTTTTTATGCCATTTTTTAAAGAATTTTGTTTATTCGCTTGTTTGTTAGACAATTCTGCCAACAAACCGTGACGAAGACCGACTTAACTTAGTTAAGTGTTCTAAACTTCCTTTAGTATCTGCGATCCGAACTTCCTTAGCTAATCCATGATATCCGCTGTATTTTCGAAATCCGCCCAAGTGCATCGCAAAAATCCACAATCCGTGCGTTTTTTAAGACCAAATCCATCAATACGCAAACCTATTCACCTCCCCCCTCCCCACCACCACCACCACCACCACCCTCTCTAAGATATGTGATTCTATTTAATCTGTTCAATCTCTAAACTCTTGAGATTAAAATCATCTCACACCTTGTCTGTCACTTTCATTTGGTTGGCTTTCCATTTCCATCTCAGCCTCTGCCATGATTGGTTCATCATCTATCAACTCTCGTTTCCTAGCAACTACCAATCGGAAGTCCTTCGGCAATCCTTGAATCAGTGCAACAACTTCTGAATGATTCATCTCCAGGACACTGACACCATTCACCTTTGTGGCAAACAAAACAATTGTCAAACGTATCACACTCAAAAAATACCAAAACAACTCTATTTGATAATAAATAAATAATGTTACTAGGCTTCAGAGGGTCATGCACAATGTAGCTGTAAACCTCAGCATACATTACAGACCTATTCTAGGCAATTACATGTAAGGTGGCCGTTCCGAGGTTGCGCAGGGAATGGGGCGAGTTTATTAGTTCGATATTTGACACCACCAAATGAAAGAACCCAGTGAGAGGTCATTTGACCAAGTTTGATTTAGGAGAACACAGAGAAATGGACTGAAAATTAAAATCCAACACGTCTCTTTTTGAGAGCGTCCCCCACCATATTTATTTTTTATATTTTTTGATTTAGGGAAAAATAGTGTTTTCATCTAGTTTCTTCAAATAATGGGTGGGGATTTACAGCTGCACAAAAGGATAAAAATTTTAAGAGTTTATATGGTTTTGGGGGATGCGACTACAATTAGAGAGTGATGGATTTAACCAAGTTTCAAGGTCCATAACTTCATTTCTCTGCATCCTGAAAGCATCAAACTTGGTCAAATAACCTATCTCATCGCAATCTTTCATGTGGTGGTGTCAGGTTATCGATTACTTGAAATTTGAAACTCGTCCCAGTTCCCTGCGCAACCTCGGAACGGCCAATGGAAGTACATGTAACATACATTGGGTGCATAACACAAGTCATCTAGCTGTAGCTATTTGCATGCTTTGTAGTCCACGTTAAAGCCAAGTGGCTCATTCAGCTGCCACTCAACCCCCGTTTCTGTACCATGAAGCAATAAGGAGTATTGCAACTAGCCCCAGATGGAATGCTAGTCCATCACAGGGCTACCCCCAGCATTCACATGAATTTGCCTGTACATGTACAATGCAACCTATACACCTGGGTGGAGAGAGGCACTGTGACAGTAAAGTGTCTTGCCTAAGAACAATGACCCCAGCCAGTTATTGTACTGGGTAATAATTATAAGTTCAAACTGTTACAAGACGTTACCTCCACAAGATGATCACCAGGTTGGACAATGCCATTCTTTCCCACGGGACCCTCAGGACTAACAGCATGCACTCTGTGCCATGGTAGGGAACCATCTTTAAAAAACACCACAATAATGAACAAGATTTGTATATTAAACAGGAAACCAAAGCCTTTTGACTACCAAACCAATTTTTATTGATTTTGTTTACACGTACATGTATCAAGAGATTTTTTTCAACTCAGGTCAATTAAAATGTAATTATGACATTAAATTAATCATGATTGTCTAAAACATTGTATTTCCTTACCCAGTGGGTTTTGTGTTCCCTCTAAACTAATCCCCAGGCCACCACCTGATTGGAATTTAGAAATGTCTGCAACCTGTTGACAAAATAATTATAATTATCACTACTGATGTACAGATCGACAAATACATTGTAGGAAGAGAGGGAAGGAAGGGAAGAGAAGGGAAGGGACACAGGGAGGAAAGATGGAGTGATAGCCATAGCAAAGAAAAGCAGCAAATGCAATGAATACAAGATGTAATTGCATGTAGACATTCTTATTTGTTCTTGTTGTGCCGCATAATACTCACCAGAATATCCACACTATCTCCCAGCAGATTGCTGTAATGTTCCTTTACGCTTTCTGGA
Organism: Oculina patagonica; assembly: GCF_052425735.1. Classification (NCBI taxonomy): domain Eukaryota; kingdom Metazoa; phylum Cnidaria; class Anthozoa; order Scleractinia; family Oculinidae; genus Oculina; species Oculina patagonica. The sequence goes on from NC_135771.1 coordinate 25,054,222, forward strand.
TCTGTTAAAGTCAATGTAGTAACATGTTTATGTGATGTTTTCTCTGGAACTAAAAATCATACAAATCTAGAAGTTGTGTAGGGAAGGCCTATGATCTCAAGCTATTATACCTTGATAAACTTTGTCTTCATAAATTATGTATACTGCGTAAAGTTCTTTGTGAGCTGTGACATTTTTAACTTCAGACATTGTCTCGGGTATTTTACAGTATATCACTTACCAGTCCTGGGTTCTAGAGCAACAGAATCCACTTGCACTACTGAACCTTCCGCTAGACTTGCACTTGACTGTGCACTCAGTGATGCAGTTGCAGTAAGCTCCTCTGTAAAAAAATAGTTATTAAAACTTAAGTACTACTAACAGGACCTTATGAAGAAAGGGTGGGGACATACATGTATGTTTCTAGGGAGAGAAGTGGAGACTTTTACTCCTTCCAAAAGTTTGTTAGCCTGCAAACACAGACATAATTAATTCCCATCTGTTGCTTCTCTCAGCTGTAAACAACCCAGAGATAAGTGACAGTCAGAAATACATCTGACTTCACAAGCTTCAAGTTTGTTTGACAAAATTATTTTCTTTCTCTCCTTCAATAGCATTTATCTGTGAACTGCTTCTCTCAACTAAAAACCTGGAGAGAAGCGACAGTCAGAAATACAACTGAATTCAAAAGCTATCAGTAAATGTTTGTTTGACATAAAATCTTTTTTTTTCTCTCTCTCTCTCCTTCAAAAGTATTTATCAGCGAACTGCTTAAGACTACAATCAATTCAAAATAATTATTTATTCCTTGTGTCGTTACTCACCAACAGGGGTCTGTGGTCTGCTGAGCCGATGTCTCACATGTCGAGCCACCTTAATTCTTACAACAGGTCCAGTTTGTTTAAGAATTTCCACAGCCTGTTGATTATCTTTTCCATCCAGACTGATATCATCGACCTCAATTATTTGATCATTAATCCTCAACCTGCCATCAACTGCTGCAGTACTGCCCTCGGCTATACTCTTAACAAAAATTCCTGATAATTCCGCTGAAGATGGAAAAAATATATTGATAAATTTTAATAGACATCACACAATACATACATCAGATCTACTAACTAGGCAAAGTCAAGTCAGTTGAAATTTCAATGCTGCACTTTATTCAGTATTAAACCTGAATTGTTATACCTGGTAATATGGCTACAGCATGTTATATGTTTAAGATAACATACACGTGTGATTAGCTACCGGTTATAGACAGGGCCAGCTTTTTCTGTAATGCCCACGGTGTTCAGAGGTTGTGTGAATGCACAGCTGGCTGGCTAAAACACAGGCAACAGTGCAGCAAAGCGAGAACATAAACAATAAACTTCTTATTAACTCGCTCTAGCTCAAGGGGGACCATACTGGGAAAAAATCGCCCTCTGCCTTTCTTGTACAGACTTTGCTTTACTCGATCTGTACCAGAAAGATCCTGGCTGAGTTATTTCTCTCAGTACAGACCTCAGGTTTAGTTGATAAAGATACTTATTAATATGTTACAGGTAAAATTATTTTGTTTTTTTTTTTTTTTTTTTTTTTTTTTTTTTTTTTTTTTTTTTTTTTTTTTTTTTTTTTTTTTTTTTTTTTTTTTTATAAATAAAAAAATATAAAACACCCCCCCTCTCTCTCTCTCCCCCCCCCCCCCTCTTTTTTTTTTCCCCCTTTTTTTTTTTTTTTCCCAAAAAAAATAACATGTACCGTAACTACTTGCACACATGTAGATGTCTTTAAAAAATAATTTCTGATCACTGCATTAGCATACAAACAAACCTGAAGACGGGTCGACATATCCTGCTATGGTTATTCCCAAGCCTCTGCTGTCTTTTACAAGTTCAACATCAAATGTTTCTACATCCATGGGTTCCTACCAAAAAAAATCATTCCATGATTCAATTAATGTACTGTAAAACTTCTAGTTTCATTTTTGCCAACAAAGGCAAGTTAGTAGGAAAATTACTAAACACTGATAAAATGGGAGCCAGCCAGCCACATGTTTGAAGGGGAAAGGGGGAAGCTTGAGCCAAATGGCCCAAACTTGCCGGAGCTTATCCCAGTTTCGGTAGCATTAAGCAGCTAGGAATATTTCTACTACCCCCCTGAATGGGATGCTAGTCCATCGCAGGGTACCCTCCCCCAGAATTATGTTGCCAGTACTCATTTAATATACACCTGGGTGGAGAGAGCTACTATGAGAGTAAAGTGTCTTGCCAAAGAACACAGCACAATGACCCTGGCCAGGCCTTGAACCCAGACTGCTCAAACCAGAGTCCGGCACACTAACCCTTAGGCCACCGCGCCTTCCACGTTTGAAGGATTACAAAAAACACAGGGCGTACCTCTTCTTTGGAAGCAGCATCAACACTGGAGTCGTCAGTCACTAGTCTAGCTATAACAAGTTTGACATGCTGTCCAACTTTACGCAACACCTGGGCAACCTGTTCACTACCCATACCACCGACATTTACTTCACCAATTTGAAGAATGTGATCACCACTTCGCAGACGCCCATCCTAGAGACAGTCAGAGTTTACACATGTCAGTCTACATGAATTATCAACTTAATATAATTAAGCTTTCAAATGAAAGCTGTACTCTTCTGAAGTGCTGTTTCATTGTCAATGCTTTTCCATGTGGAATTTATTTTTACAAAACTTGTTAGAAAAGACTGCAAAATAACACGGTTCATCAAACCACTGGCCACTTGTACCTTACCAATTAGGTAAATCCTGCTGTTGAGCCAGTGGCTCATCAGGCCGGAGTTTATCCTGGTTTCTGTAGCATTAAGCGGCTAGGAGTAGATGGGATGCGTTAAACCCCAGCAGTTAAATTTGTCAGTACCCATTTATACACCTGGGTGGAGAGAGGCACTATGAGAGTTAAGTGTCTTGCCTAAGAACACAACGCAGTGCCCTGGCCAGGGCTCGAACCCAGACCGCTCATCTGGAGTCCAGCACACTAAACATTAGGCCACCGTGTGTCCCATACCTTACCAATAACAGCTTATTAAAATTACTTGTTAAAAATATCAAGCAGTCTACACACACCCTATCAGCGACCCCTCCTGGTAGGATTGTCTTCACGATAACTCCAGTGCTTCTTCCACCAACAATTCCAAATCCAAGACCTGAGCCATCATTATGCAGTTCCACAGTCTCAATGTGCCGCAAATTCTCTCCATCCCCAGCCTGAAAGATACAAAATCATTAACTCTACAAAAATTGATATGGTCAACCAATATACATTGTACCCGTACAACTTGTAATAATTCTTATTTTATTATTTTCACAACTATCAAACAGATAAAATGGGTGTGCAGCTCGAAATATGAGTCCGAGTATTTAATGCTGTCCTCATCAAGTACATTGGAATACATTGTTCAAAATACAAAACTGAAACACTACTCCAACTTCAAGTCTAGTATGCCGCCTAGTAAAACTTAAAAACACTGTGGGAAAAATGGGAACGGGTGAAACTTCCCAACCAAATGCAGGCGCATGAACCTTTGGGGGCTAAAATTTAAGTACAAAGATAACAAAAATGTATAAAATAAAAGTATGAATGTCATGACAGCTCTTGGCGTTCATACCATAAGATTTTCTCTTCAGTTTGAGGGTTTAGATGAATGTAAATTACAATTTATAGTAAGTAAATGAGGATTTCATTTACTTACCGGTACTGTAACAGATGTCCGAGAAACAGTACTAACATCAGAGGGTGTCCGGGACAACATTGAACTTGCTCCAGAGGTTGTGCGAGATAAATTTCGTGAGCGTGGAATTCCACCTCTGGCCACAATGAGTTCAACTTCTCCACTAGTTTGCTGTAAAACTCCAATAGCTTGTTGGTGTGACACTCCACTGTCAAGCTGTTTGCCATCTATTGCAAGAATCTGGTCACTTTCTTGTAACCGTCCATCACTGTAAAGTAAAGAAAAGTACATATTCATGTTGAAAACTTTAAGACTGTTTACTTAAAAAATGATAAAACTGTGTGAGAGAATGCTAATAATTAATAATGATTTTTATTTATGTGAGTCATGTCACCCTGTTTTGAGATGTATAAAAACTTGACAACATTATGTGTATATATTATTTTAGTCTGTGTACTGTTTAATTACCTTCCTGCCACTCCTTCAGGCTGGATCTCTTGGATGAAAATTCCCAACTCTCCACGATTTTCACTCTTTAATCCAACAACACTAAAACCCAAGCCGCCTTGATCTGGTTTCATCAACTTCACCGTCTCAATCTCACGACCTTGCGCCAGAGTTTCAATACCCTTTTGAAAGTCTTCATTGCTGCCGAATCTGGATTTCTTTAGCTCTTTATTAATTTGATCTCTGTTGTCGTAAGGTGCTTCAAATTCAACATCGACAGGGAGGTCGTCAGGAGATGAATAAACATGCGTGGACTGCTGAGCATCTACCCAAGCTTCAGGCTGATCATTTCTTGCTACTGGTTCAAAGCTTTCATGTGGTTCTTGGTCAAACACCCCAGCTGTCGATGCCGGTTCATTTCTTATTGCGGTTTCTTCACCATCTGTTGCAGAATGGTGTGGAAATACCAGCTCTCCTGTTGGAGAGAACTCAAAATCCTGAACTGTATCAGGTGGGGCATGCTGTAGCTGTTTGTTGAGTTCTTTCACAGACTGTTGTATGACCAGAAGCTGACGAAACAGAGGGCTTTCCAGCATCTGTTTGATTCGTTCAAGTTCCTCATCATTGTCAGTATCTCCGCGAGACTTGAGCTTCCGTTGAAAGCCATCCAAAATCTCCACAGCACGAGATGTATCTGACAGAAGAGAAATACATGTAAATTGTTACAAAATAAAAATTCAATTATCTGAGATTGTGAAGGTGGAGGGAAGATGTTGTAGCTGACTAACTGCCTTATTATTTAAAAGGCCAGGGACAATTTCTACTGACAGCTAATGAGTTCCAGTTGACTGCTGTGTGTAATTTTACATGCAGTTTCAAATCCACTGCATGTAAGTATTACCGGTACATGAGCAAAACACGAGCTAAAAGCACAAGTAAGATGCATTTAATTTATTTAGTGAATCTGTGTGCACATCACACATGAGCGGTACAGTAACTGTCACTTTTCCATCAGTGATATATTATTGGTGAAAAATCAAACCAAGTGGACAATAATAATAAAATACATTAGTTTGGTTGTCTGCAAGAACTACAAACATGTACATGTTGCTTCTGTTTCCAATATCATGACAGTATAACATGCATACCTGACACTTAATTTACACAGCACTGTGATTCTCTGAACTCAACAAAGAAAACTAAATTTTGAAAGCTGTCAATAATCTTTTTTGCAGTTGAACCAGTTTAATGTTAGCAGTAACATAAATAGGAAAATTTGTTGCAAACAAAATGCAATAAATAAATAGACGTGATTGCCAGTCTCAAAAACCAAATTTTTACTGCAGCAATATACATGAGTTGTACACTATTAACTACATTAATAATTCATAAGGTCACAAGTTGGATGAGCATCATTTTAATGAGGTTAAATGCGATTTAACCAAGTTAAATAAAGCAGTTTAACCAAGTTAACCACAACGAGTGGGTAGTCGGCTGTCCTGGTGGTCAGCGGCTACTAGCTCTTGTCAGGCTCAGTGCATTGCGTTCTCGGACATGACAGCGTGGTGTCAGGTCTTCGTTCAATGGAGGGTTTTCAGGGATGTTTTGCGAGTTTTTCCCCTCCCTCCCTCCCTTGCTTCTTTTTATTAGTTATAAATTCATTTTTCCACTGATTTAATCAGTGTGACGGGTGTCTGTGTGTGGGGGCTCATGGCTGTTTTGTTGGGATTGCCAGCCTTGGCAGCTTTATCCTATCTGGGGAGGGCCGGCTGACCTCAGTGGAGGCCCTCCCGGGTATCCCAGGCACCCATCCTCCATATTCGCGAGGCAGTGGTTAAAAAAATAATGTTTGTACACGTATGTTATTTCTTGGTAGATTATATATTAAACTGTATATTTCTAGAAATGTGAAGAATAATTGTGTAATAATTACACAATTTTTGGTAACATTTTGAGCAACATTTGAGCCCACTAAGAACGATAATGAGGAACTGAGAGCATTTTCCAATTACTACAAAGTTCAGAGTTTGTAATAATGATAATGATAATGAATTTATATAGCGCATTTTTCATATACATGTTCAAATACGCTGTACACATCCTGTAATTTACTACACAAGGCCAGACCACAACACCGGGAGCTTCGTGCCCTACTCTTCGTGCCCTACTCTATCATGTCATGCACCCAGCTAGATAAATGTAACATAACATCCTACATGTAGCTATAGCAAAGATATTGTTGACGTCACCTATTGTTATTAATGTGCCAACCAGAAAACTATTGGCTGGCGAAACAAAGAGTTCTTTTGTTCAAATTTTTGGACATTTAAACAATGTTTGTAAACAAATATCTTCCCTATGTGGTAGCATCCTTAGTCTTTGCAGTCATATGTACATTGATAATTTTGACCAGCTGTTCTAGAAATGTGGTGACTACAGTATTTCATATGTTGCTATCACAACTTAATTTGGTTAGAAAACTATGCATTGTTTTCAGTTTCTAAATACTGGTATAATAAACCATTTATTCTCAACAATAACTTGCAATTATTGTCAACAATGAAATGGCATTGAATATTCTCTATTGTTGACTACAGTGCAGACAAAACAAAAATCGTCTGCGGATATTAGAAAATCATTCTGTCGAATGAAAAACCTCACGCCTCCACTTGTGGATTAGAAAGCCTGAAATATTTGTGGAATGTTGTCACTTGCAAGAAAACATTGACACAAAATGTAATTAAGTAGCTCAAAGATTCTCAAAGTAAGTAAAATGGGCAATTTTAAAATATAAATTATTGGAATTTGTTGGCGTACATTTAAAATGTATTAGAATATGAAATCATGGAATGTTTATCAGCTTTAATCTGAGCTTATAGAGCTTTTAAATCAAGTACTGCAGCCCTACTGTATACAGAGTTCGAAGTATCACGAATACCATATCCCCATATACTACTCGAATGAGCGATAATTTGTATTTAGGTTACAATAATTCAAGCAATAATAGCAAAAAACACTTGAACTCAATAGACTATTACAGATCGCATATAGGGCTACCGAAACCGACAAAATATGCTTGTGCTTACCTTGTAAAATTGGCATCGTGGTCAAATATAGATGCCCGGTTTATGCGATACAGCGAACAATCGCAACGCTGTTGCGACTTGTAAAGCGCTTCTCCTCAAACTTTACGAGCTAGGAATCATAACCAAACCATGCACTGCAGAATCTGTGCGGAAAACACTGAGTAAACTGTATAAATGCTTGGAATAACTTGCTGGTTCGTAGCGTTTGTAAATAGCAAACGAGAATGTAGGCCAGGCTACTAAGCTTAAAATATAGGTCAACCACAATGCAATGCGCGCCCATTGTTTGCACGAGCGTCTAAGCGAGGAACGGAAAATGACCATAACCCCCGGTACACACAATACCACACTCTACAACTACATGGATTATTTCGAACAGAAAATTATTTTCCTTAGCTTAAGACATCGTATTTCTTTACATTCCCTCCAATAACAACATATCTACTCACGTTTCCAATTCCCTTCATCCTTTCACTTTTGACCTTTCCAAGTCTGAAGTCGACTCGGATGTTAGGTCAGCCAAAAAAGTGAAGAGATATCCGGTTTTCTCGGAGTCGCCAGAGAAACTTTGATTATTGTTTCTTTTTTTACATGTTAACACTCTGGCCTTGTATATCACACGCTCAAAACTGGGGAATTGTATATTTGCAGTGCAAAGAATCTTATTGTGTGGATTTCCAGTAAGTGCTGTAGAAATTATCACAGGCAAATGTTCTTAATATAAAGAGACCTGCTTTACCTTGTATTCAAGCTTCAAAGCTGCTGAACTGAACTAATGTCCTATCAAAAGCAGATGATACGAAAAATATGAAAGGAATTAATGGCTGTTTCACTGCTGGGCGGTCCTAGCCATGGGTCACGCAAATTACTAGTCCTAAGGTCTCCTCGTTGATAATCACGCGAGACTAAGAAGATGTAATGATCATCTTAAATACATTTCCATTATTTACGAGTTGATTATAGTTTGCCCTCAAAGTAAATCATGCATCACAAATTAAAGGTAAACCAGTACCGTTGTAACGAGCACACTGGGTGCACTGACTCTGCACTTGTGGTGAAAAAAAAAGGAAACCGTAATAGCCGGCCGGGCGTTAACAAAAATACTGTTGATACTAAACAAAGCTTAGTATTCCAACACACTATATATAATTATATTGCTAAACTGCTACGGCAACGAAAATCAGTTGAGCAGTATACTAAAATCACTGATCGCCGGCCGATAGTTATGGTAACGGTGGCTTCAAATAAACCTGGAAAAAAAAATGGTTGAGAAATGGACACTACTGAACATATTCATTATATTCATTCATCTCAAAATGTTTCATTTTTCCCATACTTGACTCTTTTTTCACTTAGGACATCTAAAGTCTGACCTCATTACCGGTCACCTGTGATCTTTAACGTTTGGCGCGCGAAATTTTTTCAACAAATTTAGCGCAGTATTTCATTGCATTGCGGATCAAGAGAAAATATTTTCTCTTGGGGAAATCTATAAAGAAACCCTATGCAATTAGGTAAACATGACAAGAGAGAAACTTCCTCGGTTATTTTGACGAAAAAAAAGCCCGAAACACACTGTGTTGCAGACATCTCTATCAGGAGATGCTTGTAATAGCGACGCGAGTTAAGAGCCGGCTGCGAGCGATAGCAAATAAGTGAGTAGCAAGTATTTGTTTTTTTTCCACAAAATTCTTTCAGGTAAAACAAGTCTTTAACACTGCTTTAAGCTTTCGATCTTACGGTTATGTAGTTTCAATCTATACAATTGCCGTATCTGTGAGCAAAGTGAATTTAAGGCAATACATTTCGTTTTTGATCAAGGCAACTAAGAATTTTTTTGCGTTGTCATGTGTTCCTTCAAAACTGACCATGATGGTAAGATCGGTTCACCACTTTGAAACAAAAGGACAACATATTGGCACGAATTGCGTTATCAAAGGAAATCAGATAAGAAATACGTTGCACAATAAAATTTGATTAATGGAATTTTCAGGGTTCCAGAGTAAGATATCAAAAAGGATACCACTTTAAACGCTGTTAAAGGTGAACAGTCATTCTTTTAGATTTCGGCACGTGTGGCAGCTTGTAAAATTTGTCAAAGTCGGAGGGAAAATTTAGGAATAAATAGCAAAGAATCACCATGGCAAGAGAAAACAATGGAATGCTCCCTTAACATATTTGCTCTAGTAAGTGTGAGAAGCGTGTTGCGTCAGTAACCCCATGGATCTATATTCTGCAGATCTTTAAATTGAGTTTGATAAGCCAATTTCTTTTTTTTTTTTGGCCTGCTACACTGAATTTAAAAGTATAGATATTTGACAAGTTTTAAATTCAGTTATTTGACATAAATTGCCATAGACTGTGTTTTGCCCCACAAAGAATGTCTTGTCTTAAAATGGTATGTTTTATCCCGAATATAAGGCCCACCCACGTCCAAAAACTGTTTTCTGAACTAAATCAGCTGGAAATGTATCCACTTCTCTCTCTATCTATTGGACGTAAATTGCAGTTTCTATTGTTTCTCAAAATTGTCCTTAAAGTGTTTTATTTTCTAATAAGTCTTATGCTTTCCTTACATCAAGTAATTTTCGACACTTATTATGGCTGTCAGCAAAAATATTGAAATGCGGGTACAACACAAAGCTTTCGTGATTTTCCAATGTAGTTTCTCTGTGTGAAATTTCACAGAGGGTAACAACTCTATTGTATGTTTTTCGAGCAGTACCATGTAGAGAAGAAGATGACCAAAATATTATAAGTATGAGCATTGTAGTTTTTTTTTTTCAAACTGTGTACAGTGTTCCATAAGTGTCGTGATGCTACATACATATTATCTTTCTAGTTTTCCTACATCTTTTCACGTGTCTCAGGAGTGGTCTCGGCATTCTCTTTCCGTTACTGCCAAAAACTTCTTGTTCTCCCAAAATAACGTTTATTAGACAGCCTGCATGATCAAAGTTGCCACCCTCGCAGTCTCAGTTGATAAACTAATTTCCTTGATTGTACAAGGTTTTGGTTGTCGGCAATTTCTCTCTTTGGAGATTTTTTTTAAATAAATCGCTTTATGTGTTGTCGATAAATTTTTTATAACTCCCAACTATTGAAGTATTGTGCTTCCATCCATTAGTCCAGCCATATGGTGCTAAAAAATACTGGAATTGTGCACTTTGGGGTAAAAGCACCAAATTTGGCATGGTGATAGTATTTAAGTTGCTGAACAATATTAGCTATGGACCCCAGCCAGGGGGGCGATTTTGTACTAAGGGGGGTGGGGTGGTTACAATTTTCAAAGAAATACTGTAATTCAAGAAAAAAGGTGTAAGTTAGCCGATTTTTATATGTAGTAGTACTTACTTACTATTCAGGTTGCTGAACAATATTAGGTATTTACCCCAACAAGGGGGGTATTTTTTACTAAGGGGGTGGGGGGTCAAAATTCAAAGAAAGTACTTATTCAAGAAAAAGGTGTAATTAAGCTGAATTTGTAAGATTGATAGAACTTGCTTACTTTCAAGTTCCTGAAAAATTAGGTATTGTCCCCAGCAAGGGTGGGGGAGATTTTTGTACTTAGGGGGTGGGGTGTTACATTTCAAAGAATCTGTAATTCAAGAAAAAATTTATATTTGAGCCGAATTTTTAGATGCGATAGAACTTGCTTACTGTTCAAGTTGCGAACAATATTACGTATTCCCCAGCAAGGGGGGTTTACTTAGGGGGTGGGGTAGTTGCAATATTGAAACAAATCTGTAATTTACCGAAAAGGTGAAGAGTTGAGCTGAATTTGCCATACTAACAGTGCACAATGTCCTGAGATATGTCATCTGACTCCAACCAGACGTTCTTCACAAATGGGGTGTATAACCAGCACGCAGGGGAGGGGGGTGGGGTAGTACGTACCATGGTATTTTTTGACTTTGTAAAGTAAGCAAACTTAATCCTCTTCCTCGTATGTCCCGGCATCCGCATTTACAAAGCACAGTCCAAGACATGACAGATTTCTAATATATTTACAACGTTCTCTGTAACCCCAGCATTGCACCCTCATTTCACCAGCTCCCTGGAATGCTGTTGATGCTTCTGGTGATGTGGTCCACCCAGGCTACCATGCATCTGACTCGGATTGTGCCCATCCCCATTCACTAAGAGAAGGTAGTTCAGGATTAGATACAATGCACTGTCTTCAACATAACAATGACCAGCTTGGTAGGCCACTATCTTGTTGTGTTTGAACTAATGCATCAGCGGTAGAGGGTTGTTCTCAAATGTCCTACCTTCTGTGCAAAAACTAACTTTCCTGGCATCATTGTCTCCTTGGCACGGACTTGTCTGGTCATACAACAGCACCACAAATCTTTCCAGCAAATGCATACTAGGCATTTTGTTGAGGACCATGAAAGCTATAGTGGCTTCTCCATAGGACATCCATGTGGCCCATACTGTGCTCTCTCTCGTCTAGAACTGATCACAGCCTGTAAAGGGTGGAAGAGTGCAACACTTGTGATTTCTCATCTCCAAGAGGCCTGACGATATCAAGTAGCACTAACTCCAAATGCAATCACATCTCCCTATAATCTAATTGATTAGATTTAAGTTGGAAATAGCGAGATTGTGACATTAATGTCTTCTGTACGAAGAATAACTTGCTGTGCACAATCAGATGCAATTAAAATTAGCCTTGTAGCACCTCCTTGTGCATGCAAGGTGATTTTCAGGCGTAACATCAACGAAGATGACTGCGAGAGTGTCGCTGTAGATAGAATAATTTTGTTTGCTTCACAGGCAACGTGATCATCTTCTAAGCTAGATATGTCTTTGTAGGACCTTCCTCAGAAATTCTCCCCACTGCAGGAACCCTTACATCTGTTTCTACCTGGCGACCTGCGACCGCAAGGCGTAGTCCGAGAGAAGTGTATGGAAAAACTGACACCAAACCAATCTATAACCCCAGTAGTAGATGTGATGCATCGATGGTACTGCCCCTGCAACATAAGCCGTCTGGAAAGTATCTCTGGCTCTGAGAGCTGCCGCAAACAGTAACCAGCTACCGAGGGAGAGACACTGGGAAGAGCAACCACCGGACGCGGGAGGGCGAAGATAAGGCGAAGCTGGGGAGAGAAGAAGAGAACAAAACAGAGTATAGTGCGGCACAGAGGAAAAGTACAGTAGACAATGGTGTTGCAGTAGTGCTGCCTGGAGAAGGATGATGTAGCTACCGTCAGGCCGGAGAGAATCTCAAGTTTACACCTACAGGTTGAAGACATCAGCATTAAGGACAAGGGAAGAGATGGGCACAGGAGAGACAGCCACTAAGCCATGTCAGGCTGAAAGAGCGAAGAGGGACCAGGCCGGCAGCAGGAGGAAGAACACCCCCACTGCTAGCAACAAAGAAGTGGCCACCAAGCTGAGGAGTGCGCGACACTGACTACCTCCTAGTGAAGGGGATGGGCACAGAGAAGCATGGAAGCCTCAGTGGACCACATCACCTGAAGCATCAACAGTTTGCCAGGGAGGGAGGTGAAACGAAGTGCAAAGAACAAAGAGGTCGCCGTACATGCGGTGGGGAATGCGAGGGAGATGATTAAGTTTGCTTACTTTACAAAGTCAAAAAATACCATGGTATGTACTCCCCCCACCCCCTTCCCTGCGTGCTTGTTATACACCCCTTGTGAAGAACTTCTGGTTGAGTCAGATGACATATCTCAGGACATCGTGCACTGTTAGTATGGCAAATCAGCTCACTCTTCACCTCGTCAACACAATTTGAATTCGCAACTACTCCACCCCCTAAGTACAAAAAACTTCCCCTTGTGGGGAAATATTGTTCAGTACTTGAACAGTGAAGGTCTATCGCACTAACGCTCAAATATACAACTTTTTCTTGAATTACAGTACTTTTTTGAAAATTGTAACCACCCCACCCCCCTAAGTACAAAAATCTTCCCCCCACCCTTGTGGGAACAATACCTAATATTGTTCAGGAACTTGAACAGTAAGCAAGTTCTATCACATCTTACAAATTCAGCTTAACTGTACACCTTTTTCTGAATTACAGTACTTTTTTGAAAATTTTGACCACCCCACCCCCTTAGTACAAAAAATACCCCCTTGGGGGTAAATACCTATGTTCAGCAACCTGAATAGAAGTAAGTACTACTACAATAACATTCGCTCAACTGTACATCTTTTTTTAATTACAGTATTTCTTTGAAAATTGTAACCACCCCACCCCCCTTAGTACAAAATCGCCCCCCTGGTGGGGTCCATAGCTATTTGTTCAGCACTTAAATACTATCACCATGCCAAATTTGGTGCTTTTACCCCAAAGTGCACATTTTTTCACCATATGGTCGGACTACATCCCTACCATAGGGGAGATATTGGCATTTGCCAATTGCAGTAGTAAGGTACCCATGGCGATGTTCCTGTGTTTAGTTGTTGTCTTCATTATATAGTTTACTGATTTTTTTTTCTTACAGAAAGATAAGCCTAATGGGCATCAACTCTAGAAAGAACATTTAACAGGAGTGGACTAAGAGCGTTTTTTGTGTATTTGCCGTCTAAGATCGCCCTCTCAGCTGAAAACAACACTTCATGTACGTCCAATAGTACTGTACGGTGCTTGTTCAGTGTACCCACACAGTTATGCGGAAAGCTATTTTTCCTAGTTTGCGTTTGTAAACTACTAAATCATTCATATTATACTCTAAACAGCGTAGCTAATTAATGTGAATTCACATGAAAAACCGATAAACAACAAATAAATGACATTAACACTGACTAATCTTTTTTAATATTGGTGCATTCTAGTTGAATCAAGGGCCTGGGGCAAAAATCAATGGAATTCAGCCATTAAGTACTTTCGAAAATGTATTTACTAGGAGATTTTCATTTATTTGTTGGCATAATTTAGTCGATTCCGGCCGAAGACTACATCTCAAAATGTTCACTTCAATAATTAATTCGTGACAAACCACGATGTGTTTTGTTTTATTAATCCCCTCCTGGGTATAAGTGCCGGAAATAATATTCCACTGTTCGCTAAAAGACCTTCTCGACGCACGAAAGAGAGTTGACCAGCAGAGAGCCATTTGCCCTAAATCTGCAAACCGCTCGCTTCACGAAATGGAAATATAGACTCTCCGAAGCTAGCTTTACTCCCTACTCGCAGCTGAGGACTCTAAAAGATTACTGTTGCATCTTTGAAGGTGTGGTAAACACGTTTTTGTTTTTTGCTGTTCAATTGCTATTTAGTCTAAGCCCTTAATTGTTTTTTTAGACATAAAACATACCAGTCCATTTTAACTTTGTACTGTTGACATAAACATTCTAAAAAACGTTCTTATAAAGGAGGTTCGTTTATTTTGGATGCTTCTTTTTTTACCGTAATAGGCAAAGTTAACTACAAATTATTTTTTTTAGAAAAGTCATGTAAAATGATTTCGCAAACTCTTAAAGACCGAATATTCTTCATAAACAACTTTCTAATGCGTCCCATAAGCCTTTAGTACTTCAATATGGCGGCCAAATAGAAAACCCTAAAAGTTCTAGAAGTATATAAAGAATAAAAAACAATAAACAGTAGACTTTTCTCTTCCTTTTAAAGACTCTTTAGATTTTTATTTTAATGCTTGCTACGTAAACATGTGTGAACGTCGATTGGTAGAAAATATATTGGTATTAGGTTTTCAGAACCACGCTTATAGCCTAGGGCTGCATTTTGAGACTTTTCAGACGATAAAACATTGTATATCTCCATAATCGTGACTTGATATCTTTACGTGACGATAAAAAGCATGACATATTGGAAAAAAGGTTTTCTGTGAACTAATTAGTTTCTATTTTAGAATATATAATACTAATATATGCAGATAAAAAATCGCTATAAAACTCTTATGAGTTAACCTTTCAAGCCCTCGAGTGCTAAAGTTCAGAATGGGAAGGAAAAACAAATTAAAAAATAAAACTTAAATTTGTAAAACATCAGTTGAAAAATAATAAGCACCACACGAAGATTTTGCTCATTAGCTTTCTATATAAATGGCCACACACTAGGGTCCGGCTCATCAACAACTTACAACCAGCCTGTACAGCATTATAGGTTCCTAATAAAAGTACCGCATGAAAGTACTGCCCAAAAGCTTTCACTTGAATAGTTGCGCACTAGGGTTTTATTCCACAGACGACTTAAAATTTATAACTATATTCAAAACCACCCAAAAGGACTGCTCAACAGCTTTCATTTATAGTCAGATCCACCTTGTACATCATATTTACCCTTGTTCTTATATTTGACAGTACAAAAAAGACACTTTTATTTAATATAGCTTTCATTTACATGTGAACTCCCCAGGCTTTCTCTAGCATACATACAAAAAACATCGTAAACGTTAGAATCAGTGACATGGATTTACTTAAGTTTTCACTTTGTCTGGGATTGAAAGGATTGAAAAAAGTCTGAGATTCAAGGAGTCGAAATATAGTAATATAACCTCTGCCCGAATGTAAAGTAGCTTACCAGTTGTTTGCCAATCCTTGATTTATCTTTCCCTTGCGGTCCTTGCGGCTTTGTTTGAAATTGAGGGCAAAATAAAACTCACAGGTTCAATCCCCAAAAAACAATTTATACTAGGGCAATACAACTGGGAAGAAATTTAAAACATGCAGCAAACAGTCAAGATGTTTATGGTATGCGTTCACAGAAAAACTTTTACTAAAGAGCTTATTACAAGTATCATGGCTTGGGTAACGTTTCTAGGATAAAAGCTAATTACTTGCCATTCACAAATATTTTGTTTTGGTCAGTTCTGATCAGCTTAGTAGGGTCGTATTTAAATGAAGTAACGAGTAAACAACAGAAAAAAACCCTGATATGTAACGTCTCAAAACCTCAACAACAAGGACTTTATCATGAGAGGTTTTAATATCTGCGCCAGAATGTCGGTGAAAGTATAAAAAACTTCCGGCTCTGATAGAGTAACTGAGTTCTTCTTATATAAAGTTTGCATAAGCGGATGATTCTTGCCTACTTTTTGCCTCAAAAGGCGTTTGATGCAGTAGGAAAAGTGAAGTATTAAAAACAGGTTGAAAAAGTTGGAATTAGAGAACTCTGGTGAACACAAATTAAAGTAAGTGGGAAAAAAGCTTATCTTTTCTCTACATGAATGACTCTACGTACATGAGGCCTCCATTTTTGGTGTGCAAGATAGCATATACTGTCCTTATATATTATCGCAATTAGTTCGATAACATCAACTGATATAGCGAAAATGTTGGTGTAGAAGATGAAAGAAGTTCTAAAAATATGGCAGATTGTTCTTAAATAAGTATTATTTCAGCTTCTTTAATTAAAGGGAGAGTCAACTGATATAGCAAATGTTGGTTTTTGTGAAGGCCATTTGAGGAAAACAATCGGGCTAAGAAACCGAAATTTCGAAACGCGAACTTCAAATCAAAGCGGGCTGTAAAGATAAAACTTTGCACGAATATTACCACTACTTGTATGAAACGTATGTTAAAAGAAAGGCTTTGTAGAGAAAGTGGAAAAATTCTAGAATTTTCATGACGTCAGATGGGAATCTGCTATAATATTTATCAAAGACTGCATAGAAGAGCAATTATTCTGGTTGATTCATTTAGTTATCGTGATTCAAAGTTGCGCATGGTGAATAATTCAATTCAAAGTCTTGTGTTTTGTGCGAAAGGTTTAAGTTTTGCCGTAGATGGAAACTCATAACATTTTTTGAAAAGATATGAAATAAGAAACAAACTTTTGAAAAAATACAAGCCTGTCCAAAAAGCTGAAGAGAATGTATTCTTCAATTTGGCTCAGTATTTCAGTTGGACAAAACAAACTTCCACCAGCTAGCAGGTTGTGGAAATAAGAAATGTGATTATGAAATACGAGCTGACGTACATGTAACTGTACGAGTTGTTTTGTTGTTTACCATTTCGGAAATCGGTCAGTTAGAATGTGAAAGAAAACCTCAAGCCTATTTTTGGTTGCACAACAAAACGGAAGTTGTTGAGATACACTTTTAAGATAAACTTCAAAAATCCCAGCTGGAATATCCGAAAGGAAAATGTATATATACATTCCATTCACTTAATTAGTTTTACAATTTCAGGCCTTGCGCCAAGCAAGTTCTGGTAATTAAATCTTTTGGTAACAGAATTTCCTGTAGATGGTGTAATTTCGTCCCAGTTGCGAGCGTCCGTTATGTACACAAACCGTGTACTAACAGGTTTACATGTAAAATCCAAGTGGTACGTAAGCAATTTTTGTTATCTTTTTTTTTTTCAAGGTCTGGCCAGACGAGTCGGCCAGATTCGTGCCCAGACCTTTGGGGCTCGGCGCCATTTGGCCACTGCCCTGTGCTTTCCATGCGCACTTTACAGCGATTCTAAATTAGCATTTAAAATTATTCAGTCTGTCATTCCTTCCACGATGCCAGACTCACCGTGAAACTTGTGTAAACATGAGTTTGGCCCAAAGGGAATCTTTTTGCCTTACTTCAGCGCAAGCCTCTTGAGATTAAAATAGACAATGCAGGAAACAATGCAGAATGGGCATTCTTGGCAATTTCATGTAATCTTTCACGTCACGTGGAATTCCGTTGTTTTAAGCTTATTACAATAAATGATGTTACATTATTTAGGCTTAATAGATGTATCGGTAGATAGGAAAGCTCAAAAATATAATCTAGTTAAAGATCTTTTACAATACTGTTAAATAATGTACCTTCTTGATTATTAGAAAACGGTTGGTTTCAATTCCTCTTTTACAAGTGCAGATAATTTGTATTACTGATTAATTCCAGTATTCTCATTTTCTGAGTTCTTATCTTGGTATTGATAAATTTAAAGAGAAATATTATTTACAACACATCGTTTAAGAGCCAATTAACTGGCATTCCTTCTTGAGTTGGATGTCTCATATACCATCAACGTTATACAAAGGGGCAAATGTTTCGAATGATAAGAAACCAGAAAAAAGGGGGGAGCGTTGTAGGCATTGGGTCATAGCTTTCTTACACGAATCTATACTTAACAAAAGACAATTTTCCATAAAGCTAACAACACAACAGCAGTTCCAAATGTACTTGCAAAATTGTCTTTTTAACACCATGATTTGCCGAAATACTGAACATGGAGAGGCCTCCATAGAAATCACTTGATACGATGGTAGCCATTTTGCACTGCGGTTAAATGAACTTGGATTATCTTTGCAGCTTGGGGATGATAGCAAAAAGTAACGGGATTTGGTGAAAATGAGAGGTATTAGTACCACATAATATTTAAAGCTTGTGGATTATCCTTCCTAAGACGCTTAGCAGGGTAAAAATAGCTGATAAACCCTTCCATCTGAATAACGGATCAATTAAGAAGAAAAGATTTTGTAAACATGACTTGGACGTGATGAGGTGATATTTAAGAACTAGAGTTTTCCGGGCCTCGTGGTTTCCAGAGGTATTGGGGTGGAAAAGGAAAATAAAATGATGATTAACAGATTAAAGCCGAGAGCGAGCACCGCCAACAAAGTACAGAGGATGAAGTTTTGGATCGCACGCGCCCCGTAACCGTTTGTTGTTAACAATCTGAGAGCAGGAAGAGGTTCAAACCTGCCAACTTTTGTTTAACACAAGAATGATAAACAAATAGTACCATACGAAAGTTCTGCTCAATAGCTTTCATTTAAATGGTGATACACTTGGGTTTTATCGACTTTATCCACATGCAGACTTAAAAGATAATCCACCTTTTACTGAAAAGCTTGCAAAATGAATGGCCACACAACAAAGTGTTTCATCCATTAACCTACATTTTGAACCAGTTCAATTGACTCAAGGTTTGGCTGTTAGCTGGCAGTGCAAGATTTCTTCTCAAAGTTTACTACAGAGTCAGACATGTAGGTAGTAAGAATAATATAAAGTAACCGATTTTAACCTATAACATCTATTAGTCGCTTTTTTTTTTTTTTTTTTTTTTTTTTTTTATATGTGATCAAATTCTCCAAACATGTGTCAAGAGAAAGTTGCAGAGACGAGTTGGGAGATTTTTTCTATTGAAATAAGTGCTGTAGGGGTTAATGCATCATCGAATTCTCCTACCTTATACAATAAAGGACGTAAGGAGAATTTTTATATTAATATCAGGGTCTACAGTGACAGTTCACAAGCTGGTGTTACATTCACCAGACTTCACTTAAAATTTTCTGTAAAAAGATTACTTTAAATTGTGCGAACGCTTAAAGACCCTCGCCCCTGCTTTTCCAAAGGAACTACGTGACGGTTTGTGCTAAATATGACAAATGAAAACATTCTTACGTTCCTAAGTCTACCGCAGAAGTACCTTTTATTGCATTGATAAGTTTTATTCTGGATTAGCGTAGGGGATTATCGGCATTTTATTTTAAGGCCCTTGCTGGAATGTGAAATAGATACTGGGCTAGAGCTATCCATTAGGACTTCTTAATCCGACCGGGAGGTCAGTATATAAGAACCGTATTTAGTCAAACATTCTTTTATGTTGGACTGATAAGGCAAGAGAAAAGTTTCGCTTCTTTCCAAAAAGACTGAACAGAAACGCTCGAAGGAAAAACTGGTGAGGCTATTTTGGAACTTGTTAAAGTGTGAATGTGTGATTTTATGTTTTTGACTGCCCCAGTTAACCCACAATTTTGAACTGTCATAAGTAATATTTCATCACGTAGGTTAGCATTTATCTTTAGTTTTCTTTAGTGGTCAGTAACTTTGCGTACAAACCAAAGTTTTTTTACTGTATTTGTTTAGTGGTTTAGATGTTGTTTTCTCTTGACTGTAAAGTGAATCGTTTAGTATCGGTGGCTGCTGTATAAACATTCAATAGTAGTGTTTTCTTGCAAATTCAGTCTGTTTTTGTATGAATAGTTTTGCATGATGAGAGCCAGAAATTTCTCGGGAGACCCTCGAGCGGTTACTAGTTTCTGCCGAATTCGAAATCGGTTACAATTTATTATTGATGTTCACGACACGAAATTTTTGGCTTGATGGACGATTTAAACATGTTGCAACAGAATCGACTGACTAAAACGAAGCAAGAACTTCGTAAAAGGCAAATGTCCGCAGTACGAAAGTGATGAGTTGGTTTCCGGCCAAAACGGACGATTCGTGGCAAAAACAAGTGAACAAATGTGTTCTGTAAGTATTCGTACAAAGCTTCATGTAGTCAACACAAACGAATATATTAAACACAGACTTTTTTGTAAATGTAACTTTTTGAAACGATTTTAAAAGGCTCTAGGCCGTCTAGAATTGGTGAAAATATTGTCATTGTACCCGTGCGACCTTGGCTAAGTAAGTGGTGAAGTGTCTTTCTTAATCCTCAATCACACCGCCGTTATTTGGGGTTCTCTTTTGTTTAGTGCAGTCGGTTTAATTCTTTTCTCAGTTTAAAGTTAAACTACAAAGCGGTTTAAAAGCTCATTCATTCGTGTATTGTTTCAAATTTTTCAAATCATTTACACGATAAATCGGACTTTTCGAAGCACAACACAAGTTTATGTAAGTTTAGCTTCGGAAACACAAAGGCTCGCCTCTTTATCTTTTCATCTTGAAGACTTTTTTTTCGTAAATGCCTACCATTTATCACTTGACATAAAGGCCTTGAAGCGAACCAGTCTTCGAATTGATTAAAATAGGCCCTAAGTGACGAACTGTCCGCATGTGAATCATATGTAAGCGGATTTTAATAATCTCAAGCTGCACCTTGCTACAGACGCTTATCGATAGTGAAGCAAATCATTTCTACGTTCAATTATATGCGAAAAAAGTACTGACTTTTAACCCTGATCTAACAGCATGTACTTATTTGTATATGAGCGAGATGTAAAAGCGAAGATGTATATTTATGATAAGGTGATATCAAATGGTGGCGAAATGCCGTTTCAGAATTGACAATTACAGTCCGGATCTATGAATAGTATCGGCTCTTCCCTAGTTCTCTCCAAAAAGATAAATAAATATGAGAATACATTTAAAGGTGCCCGCAAACAGGCAATTTGTTTTTTCTCACATATGTGATTTTGGAAACCGGTTAGACTCAAAACTTCTGAAGGCTTCCAGAGGGTTCCAGCATTGTTTTTCCTCTGTCAAAAAATGTTTCCGATAACCATAAGAAGATTATCAACCTTTTGTCGGAAATTTTATCTACATCCGCGGCCGTGTGCTTTACAGACTTTAAAACCTTGTAAGAACTCAGCTGTGAGATCCGAATCAAACCTCAAGGCATTTCCGTTATAAAAATTCTCTTTTTCAGAAGTAAATACCGAACACTATTTGTCGATCTTTGTAACCAATTAGAAGCAATGCCCCGCCCAAAGAAAGCAGGGCTTCATTTTCAATCCAGTGATGCACTTTTTAATCTAATTTCCTAAGAGAATAGTCATTTAAGGCTCGTGAAACCCATTTTTAAAGGCCACAAGATGTGACCCATCTTGAAAACGTTTCGTCGCCTCCATTTCACCTTGGAATTAAGTCGGTAATATTAAAGATAACACAAGCCGTCGGCTAAATCCACCGCCCAGGCCAAGGCAAATCCAGGGAGTGTATATATATACTGCTGACGCTGCCATATGGCGAGATGGGTCTTCGCTACGCAGATAAGCTTCACTACTGAAAGGCAAATATTTAGATAAATCCCCCTTTTTGCCGTTTTCGGACCTTGAAGAATTGTTATTGCAGCCGGTTATTAGGCATTAATCGGCCTTAAGTTCTCTGCAGTGTAAGGACATTATAGTTTCAAGTAAGTAGAATATATTCTCGCTGGGAATCGCATAGAATTTCCTTCCTTCTTTTGTAAGGCCTCATATCTACTGGATTTACCGGTATGTTCACATACAATTCACTAAGTCTTGTTTTTTGCTCGTCCAAAATCTTATGTATTTTTCTTGTACTTGATTTATATATATTAGCTTCGAATTAGTTATAAAACTTGATGTCTGAAGACAATAATTTTATTTACCTTTTTAAGTATGACACCATGAATTCCTGTGCGGTATTAAATTCTTGAGGCACAAAGTCTCGGTGAAATCAACTCTCTATTACCGGTGTGCAACGCTTTGATTGGCTAAAAGGCATGTTATAAAAAGGCTCAATAAGCTCTCCTGGTAATGTTTTCTAAATAGATCATGCATCATTAAGAAACTAAGGTTTTAGTGAGATGAAACTTGAATGGTTCGGTGAGATAATTACTGTTAACTCTACAGTTGATCGAGTAAATTAATCTTCAGCTAGTGAAATAATTTAAAAATTATTTTTTATTAGTCTGATGATGGTACAGTTTACACCCGAAAGTTTAGCAATCTATTTATCAAGACTCTTCATTTGATGGTCGAATTGTTGGAAAATGAACTCACGGGTATCCTTAGTAATATAATTTAAAATTATTTAACTGAAATCATGATAAAATGGTACATGTAAAAATAAACTAAAAGAAATATATTTAAAGCACATTTTCAAATCGTTACTTTCTAATGTTTATGAGTTAGCCTGATTGCTAATCGTATTTCACTATTACTTCGTCTGACGATTGATGCAAGTTTTGGGTCCCGGACATCTCAGTGTTTTTATTCTCTAGCTAAGTGAAAAGGTTCTGTTTTTGACTTAGGTATAAAGGATACACATAAGACCGAGTTTTTTATGGATTATAAAAAGGCAATGTTTTGAGTTTATAGGATGCAGCTGCAAAAGTCGATGGATCTGTTTTGAAACACACTTTTCAGTGTCCTCTCTTCATAGAAGCACCTAGCTATAAAGTCAAGGGAAATATTTGAAGCTGGACCGATAAATGCTAACTAAAATTAAGCCTGTCATTTATTTCCTTATTTCCAGATTTAAGCCCGTGCGATTTTTACAGATAATGGCCTCAGCTCTGGCGCCCAGTTTCCAGTGGTCCTCATTATCCATCGGCCTTTTGGCTCCTGTTGTCTGCCTCATCATTCTATGCGGAATGATTGGAAACATTCTTGTTATAATCGTCTTATGGCAGCAACAGCGTCGCTCTCACCGAATAACTGGAAGTTATTTCCTCATAAACCTCGCGATCGCTGATATTTTCGCCTCGGCGAATTTAATATTCATGCTGTCCACTATTATAAACGGTGGCGAGTGGATTTTTGGAGAGCAAATTTGTAAAATGAATGGTTTCTTGACCGTTCTGTTGGGCGCGACATCGCTGCTTACCCTGTGCGCAATCAGTATAAACCGGTATTTCAAGATCGTGGAAGGTGGGAAGTACAACAGGATCTACACAAACACCAATACGCTGCGAATACTGGCAGTCACGTGGTTTGTGCCATTTTTGTTCTCAATCGCGCCGATCTTTGGCTGGTCTGCGCATGAGTATCAAGTCGGGAAGTGCGTCTGCCATTTCTTATTCAGTCGCAGTATTTCTTACACGATAACATTTTTCAGCATCATTGTTATAACGCCCTTCACCATAATCCTCTTCTGCTATCTGAAGATCTACAAAATCATAAAAGCCCATGGAGCAATCATTGGTAACCTGCGGCGCAGTCAACCATCAGTCAACGTGGAAGACATCAGAATCGCGACAACACTGTTCATTGTGATTATCGTGTTCATAATCTGTTATATTCCCGCCAGTGTGGTGAACATTGTTCAAATGGTGCAGCCTGGATTCAGGATACCTCCTTGGCTAGACATGATGTCTTTTATCCTTGTGGTCTCTAACCATGCCAACAACCCTTTGATCTACAACGCCCTTAATCGTTCATTCAGACAGGCGTTCCGAGAGGTGTTGCGTCTACGACCCCGTGAAGACTCGCGCGCTGGGAGCGAGAGTGGCGCCAAGTATGCGAGCCCGCGAAGTTTGGAGAACGGCGGAGGCACAATCGCGCGGTCGCCTAGCAACCCTTGCTATCAACATTCCAGTAGTTCTCATGGTTCAAGTGAAAAGCACGCTCCTGAAAACGCATTGACGACTTTGACTGTTTAGAGAAAAACGTTCCAGCTCTGGCTTGTCCACACATTTCTTCACGTTGTTGAATTGACTGTAAATCTGGCGACTGTTTAAAATAAGGGGACTTCAAGTGTGGTAGATGCAAAATTCAAGTGCGCTTTAGACTGGAGTGCTCGTCTGGGAGGCACAGTGGCCTAGTGGGTAGTGCTCTGGATTTCGGATAGAGCGGTCCTGGTTCGAGCCCTGGCCGAACAGTGGCCTTGTGTTGTGTTCGTGACACTTATCTCACACAGAGCTCTCACTACGAACACCCGAGATAAACTCCGGCCTTATGGCCACTAGATATAGGCTCGAAAGTCCTTAAACAGTAATATGGAGGTTTGTCTCCAGAGAGCCTTAAAGACCTACTCTAAAATTCATGGAACTTAAAATTATTTATTTTTTGTTTTGCAGATTACAAATGTGATTTGGGTCATGTACTAAAAGCTGCGCCTTATCTAGCTCTGTAGAGCAGAACTGTGTTAATTGTAAAAAAAAAGACGAAAGTTTTGAACAAAACTTTTAAAAAGGGTTCACTAGTTGCAGAAACATAAGGCCAGATACTGTTTAGGGACGGACCATTATATTTTTAAGGACGGAGGATTTTTCTGAGCGAAAATGAATCTTTTTCACCGATATTTTCCCAATTTTTTCTCTGCCTTTAGGTTGTTCCCGCTGGATTGTACGAAGTTTTTCTTATTTGTGTGAAGTTTTTCTCTACTTTCTTTTATGTTCGTTGTGTAGGATTGATCATTTTGGTTATTACCCAACCCCCCTCACCACTCCCGTCAAAAATAAAATGGTCCGTTTTTATTGTACACCGGAGAAAGTTTGTATATAGAAATCAATTATAATTTTATTTGATTGTACCTTTACTAGTTAGATGAACGTACGTAGTAATAATTCTAGAGCAAATACATGCGAAAAATACTACGTTCTACCGATAAGCCTGTATAGTAAAAGGAGGCTGAAGGGCTAAAATGGGAACTGTGATTTGGGCAAATTTTCTTTGGGAAAATGGAATTTGAGTCACTGGGGGGAAAAAATGGGAATCACAGACAGAAATACAATAAAACTGGGACTGGGATTTTGAAAATTTGGGAAGACAATAGGTTGGGAAATGGAATTTGGCATTGGGCCTGGGAAAATGAGATTTATACCCCGCCCCCTCCCCCCCCCCCCCCCCCCTCTAGGACCCTCTAGTAAGAGAGATTAGGCTGTAAAATAATATTTTTTTGCCAGATGATTGTAACAACCAAACAACCGGCTGCTTTTCTTTTTTTTGGGGTTTCGTTAGCCAAAGGGATGTATTTATTAAATTAGTGCTGAAAGCATCGCATAAAGATTAAAAGTAAATAGGACAACATTATGTAAGAACTGAATCTATGTAATATACTGACAAACAGCAAAAAGATTTCCGCTTGAGTAAAGACGCATTAAAAAACAAAGAGCATTTTCCTGAGCATGATCAGACATTGATTATCTAGTAATACGTGACTCGCAGGGCCTCGCGAAGCTCTGATTTATTGTTGCCTAGTAACAGACAAAATACAGCAGACAGAATACAAAAAGAAACTAAACAACAACGAACTGCACGATTACAGAGACTTCAACAAAATAGAGAAGAGAAAATAAAAAAAAAAAATAAAAAACAACAATCTTTATGTTCTCTATTCCCTCTTCTTCCCTCCCCCCAAGAGAGAGACACAATTTATTTAAGAAAAAAATATAAAATTTTTTATAAAAAAAAAAAAACTACAAGATATATAATAAAAAAAAAGAAGGAAAGGGGGCCAATAAAAATAGAGGGGGGGGAGAAAAAATGAAAAAAAACCGCAAAAAAAAAAAAATTTTTTTAAAAAAAATTTTGGGGTGTTAAAAAAAAAAAAAAAAAAAAAAAAAAAAAAAAAACAGAAGAAAAAAAAAAAAAAAAAAAAAAAAAAAAAACCCCCCCCCCCTTCCCCCGCGCCCCCAAAAACCCCCCCCCCCCCCCCCCCCCATAAAAGAGAAAAACACATTCGCTTACCTCCTTTTCCCCTTGGGGTGACAGTGGGGATACTTCCTTGTAATAGGTAATGAGATGAACCGATGGATGGTATCTGAAGTGACTATACAGTGGGGTCGCATTTTCGACAGTGATGTTTCTCAGAAGATTCTAGCAATTCACCTATTTGTGAAGCCAAGCCAGTAACTATTTTCTGGCAGTTAATATTCCAGAATGTTTAAAGGTGAAGAGTATAGTCTTAGTCTACATTAAATTTTTTTAAAGGGCTCATAAGGTAGATTCATAAACACAACGTGACTAAGCTTGGATCACACAACTCACATTTACATATGGAGCAGAATGAGGAAGCTAGCGGCTGTGATCATGTATGGCCAGCGGTACATACCCAGCAAAAGCTGACCCGAATGCTCCTGATACGAAACGGTCGAGTGCGAAAAAAAGTAACAGCTCCTCCATAGCCATTACTCAGGTCGTCACACGATCCTCTCAAGGAGGATTGCGTGATGCCCTCAATAACGGCTAAAAGCGAAAAAGACTGGGGTGGATTGAGCCCGGAAAACACGGGCGAGACGAAGTTGCTAAGTAACGGGTTCTATTTTTTTAGCCAAGCGACAACTTTCCGAGTGCTCACGAGTGATATAACAAACCATTCGAGTGTTTCTGGGAGGATTCACCGGAAAACGGAAGTAAATCTTCGTATCACTGGTCTCTCGGGACGTTTTTGGCAGGAACTACGCGTCTCTTTCCCAGATACCTACTATTTAGCTCGGTCTCGTTTTTCTTTTCTTGCTCGTGCGCGCCTTTACTCCACGGAATTTAGCAAAAGGAGAGTGTATATATTGCCCAATACTTCGGTTTGTGAAAAAAACTTCTACGGACGCTTAAGGTGATTCCACGGAATTGCATTGCGCATCCTTGCTGCGCATAAGTTTTCGCGTCATTTAGCGCGCGCACGAGAACACTACGAGATTCCCGTTAGGCCACAAATAAATGGTCGTTTTCTCTTAAACGAGCACAGTGACCCCCATTTTTTAATGAATTAATTTAAATGTTATACGGTTGTCTACAATATATCGCGATTTAAAGAAAAGTTTAAAATTCTACATTGAGACATTTTAATTTTAATGCCGTAAAAAACACATTTTTAGGTAGTGCCGTAAACGTGCGCACAAAGCAAAATCTTTAATTTCTTTCATTATCTTAATTCCTGCATGTACAATAAGAATAGTTTTTAATATAAGATCAAAGTCTATTTTGTTGAACTAGACTAATACTTTAATGCAAAAATGATTTTTTTCTAGAAACAATAGTTCCCCATTCGGATTACTAGGGTTCCTAATTTATACCTCGCGGGTCGTATATTTACTATAATTCCCATCCATTTTACAGAAAAACTAGCGTGGTGACCCCCATTTTTTATTTTATTTTTTTTATGCTCATAACATAATCGTAACCTGGACCAAGTTTCAGAAAATTTTTAATACTCCTTCTATTTCAGTGGAATCACCTTAAATAGATGGATAACGTTTTCTGTGTTTTTTATCGAGTTATAGAATTGTGAGAAAACGAGGAATGCTTGGATCGTGATTCCACTGCTTTTTCGAGTATACGTAAAACATGTCTTTGTTGTCTGTATTCTGCTCAGTGTGTTTTTTTTTGGAAATTCGTTGTTATCGGTAAGAAAAAACAACTACTGTGTAGATTCGAAACCAGGTGCCAGTTCCTCCCAGGTCTCCTCTTTGGAGCGCTATCCATCTATTTAGCGCCCACCCCGTCCGGGCCGCCCCCCGGGGGGGGCGGCGGGGGGGGGGGGGGGGGGGGGGGGCGGGGGAAGAGGCGTGGGTGAGAGAGAGGAGGAGGGGAGAAGATGGGAGGAAGGGAGCAGTGGAGAGGGGAGTGGGAGACGAATAGGGAATATATAGGTGATAGATAGTGAGGTGGCATTGTAAAAGCATAAGAACTAAGAGAGCACGTAGTAAAAAAAAAAATGTAGAAGGGAAAAAAACAAAAAGTGAACAAAATAAAAATAATGTAGAGATAGACTAAAAAAAAAAAAAAACTGATACAGGAACAAGAGAAAGAAACGAAAGTAAGGTAACGACTACCGAAGTGGACCCCCCATTCAGACCCTCATTTAATAGTGCGTCCGTAGAAGCTTTTTTCACAAACCGAAGTATCGGGCAATATATACACTCTCCTTTTGAGGCCGCCCATGCATCTAAATTGCTACCTAAATAGATCCCGAAAAGGAGGCATGGATTCCAGTTGAAGATGGGGGATGCCAAGTAGAGTGGTTCGCTTCGCCGTATGTCTTTTCGAGAAACATGAAACGACAGAGCCTGATTTAAGCCTCGCTTGCCCACTTATCAGTCTTAACGAAGTATTTGTTATGGTGTAGTTTACGCACATGATTCGCGTCGCACCTATTTGCTTAGGAATCAACTTAACACTTGCGATAGTGTCAATGTTCAAAGTTGAAAAATTCTCCAATCAAGTTTATAATTCGCTTCTTCTTCCTCTTCCTAAGCACATATTCAGCGTGAGATTTGGTCTTGATTCTCTTTCTAATATCATCCATTAGTGCTAACAAACCATCCCGCTCATAGAGCCTGAAGGCCCCTCGGTGCGAATTGGAGGTCCAGAGGCAATTGGTGGACAGGCTCAGGGCAATAGACACGTGGCCTCCCTGGTTAGCCTGCGTGGCAGGCGTCTGAGTAGTTTTTGTAGCGCGCGTATGGGAGAAACGCGAAA
This sequence comes from Oculina patagonica, assembly GCF_052425735.1. Lineage (NCBI taxonomy): Eukaryota > Metazoa > Cnidaria > Anthozoa > Scleractinia > Oculinidae > Oculina > Oculina patagonica. The sequence continues at coordinate 25,083,176 of NC_135771.1, forward strand.
GGAGAGGGCCTCGCGCGGCCTTCTCGCGATCGCGCACTCTTTTACGCGCGCTGAAAACTACACAGACGCCTGCTACGCAGGCTACCCTAGTAAGCTGCAAGTCTGGTGCTTTCAGCTTGGCTTGCTTCGCAAGCTGATGTGGCCTCTACTGGTGTGTGAAGTGACTATGACTAGGGTCGAGACCATAGAACGAAGCATCACAAACTACCTCAGAAAATGGCTTGGTTTGCCAAGAACCTTAATAGCGTAGCCTTGCATAGCTCCACAACAAAGCTCCAGCTCCCATTGAGGTCACTTGATGAGAAGTGGAAGGTCGCTAAAGCTTCGCTCTACATGATTTTGTGGGACTCTGTTGATCCATTGATTAGATCCTTGAGCCCTGATGAACCAACTGGGAAGAAATGGGCTGTGGCCTAGGCTGTTAAGGAGGTTGAGGATAGGCTGACACACATGAAGATGGTTGGAGCTGTCCAGTAGGATGCTAGGAGGCTTGGCTGGGGTAGAATGAGCAGGATAGGCGTGATATGGTGACTGATGAACTAGAAGAATAGAGGAAGAGAGGCAGATTTCTGTTGCAGTGGGGGCAGCCTCAGCAGGCGGGTGCATGGACCACTTGGAGGACATTTGAGAACAGGCGGGATAAGTGTCAGACCTATGGTCAATTTAACCCCTAGGGATCAGTATGCTTATACGGTGTTGTATAACCTTTTGCCAACCCTTTTCAACTTGTCCAACACTGGAACACATCCTTGCTAGGTGTAGCGAGAATACGTTTCGTCAGTGTACCTGGCGGCATATCCAGGTCTTAAAAGTCCTAGCCTTTTTGTGTTGAAAACAAGTGTCAAAGCAACTGACTGAGACACAGAGACAGTGGATTTTGTCCTTAAGGAAAGGTCAAAGGGCTCAGCAGAAGTCTGCCACGAAGGTAATACGTATGGTGTCAAGCCGTAATGATTGGAAGATGTTAGCAAGTCTACACAACCCCTAGATTTTACACCTCTGATCGCTGTCACCTCACTTCGCCCCGATCAGTTTTAATACTGTTTTGTTAGCTGAGCTAACCGCGTCATGTAAGGGCCAGGTATGCAGTTCTGAAGAGTAAGCGTGATGATCGTGGGTGGACATGTCATGTTGAGGTTGGGTTTCGTGATTTTGCTGGCAGGACTGTCGGAAATCGGGGTTGCTCCCAGAGCAAGGAGGTCTGTAATAAGACGCTTGGGTATGGAAAAGCCGTGACAAGTCCAATTGACGCCCAGCATGCCCGTGGTGGCTCCTCCCTGGTCCTGTAAGAGCTGCCCATGAATCAATGTTGTGGTTCAATTTTGATACTGCTGATCCTAGCAGTATGCAGGACGCGTGTCACTTATCAACCTAGTAAAATGGCCCAGCTCACAACGAGTCTCTCGTAGCTCAGTTGGTTAGAGCGCCCAACCGGTATCTGGGAGGCCATGGGTTCGATTCCCGTCGGGGACTCAGAATTTTTCTTTGTCCCATGCTCGTGTCATGTTGAATACTTCATCTTCATTATTTATTACCGAGCTTAAAATTTACCATCTTTATTATTTACTACAAACTAGATGAATTCGACATTGCTGATCCTAGCAGTATGCAGGACACGTGTCACTTATCAACCTGGCCCAGCTCACAACGAGTCTCTCGTAGCTCAGTTGGTTAGAGCGCCCAACCGGTATCTGGGAGGCCATAGGCTCGATTCCCGTCGGGGACTCAGAATTTTTCTTTGTCCCATGCTCGTGTCATGTTGAATACTTCATCTTCATTATTTATTACCGAGCTTAAAATTTACCATCTTTATTATTTACTACAAACTTGATGAATTCGACATTGCTGATCCTAGCAGTATGCAGGACGCGTGTCACTTATCAACCTAGTAAAATGGCCCAGCTCACAACGAGTCTCTCGTAGCTCAGTTGGTTAGAGCGCCCAACCGGTATCTGGGAGGCCATGGGTTCGATTCCCGTCGTGGACTCAGAATTTTTCTTTGTCCCATGCTCGTGTCATGTTGAATACTTCATCTTCATTATTTTATCCTTGGTTTCCTTTGTTTTTGGGTATGGTAACGTATGATGTTGAGTTAAAAACAAAGAAAAATAAAATTTTAACCAAGGATATAATTGAACCACAACATTTACACTCCTACTGGAATAGCCCCAAAAGGAGGTATGGGTTTCAGCTGAAGATTGGGGATGCCAAATAGTATGGCTCACTGCACTGTATGTTTTTTCAAGGAACACGAAACAAAAGAACCTGACAGATGAGAAGTAGTTGTTAGGAAGCAGACTGATGCGATTTGTTACGTCTATTTATACTCGTAAGGTTCTATAAATGATTTAAGCCTCGCTTGCCCATCTTATCTATCCTAAGTCTGAAGTCTTTGTTGTTGTGAAGTTTAAGCACATGAATCGCGCCGCGTATATTTGCTTAGGAATAAATTAAACGCATGCGCTAATGTCAAAGTTCAAAGTTGAAAAAATCTCGATAATTCAGTTACAGAATATTGAAAAGCAAACATTACAACATGAAAGGATTTTTTTGAATGTCGAACCATAATGTGTGGCCCACTCTAGACGTTCTTAAAGTTTCAACCTCTATGTTCAACATAATACATAAAGTACCACATGAAAATACTGCTCAACAGCTTTTTAATTAAAATTTAAATGATAAAATTAATTATTTACCTACAACTTTAAAGATATGTTACCACATAATTGCACTTAAAGTTTGGCTCTGGAAAATGAAAGGGTTAATTAAACTATGGAAGAATGAAAGTAAAGTGAAGTAGCCTAGGCTGAGGAAAGGAACAAAATGCAAATAAACTGAACACATGCCAAGCAAACTGGAGTTTAGCACACGGCAGTGAACGGCCAACAGCGAAATTGTTTGTTAATCTTTTTAAGCCTCGTCTAGTCACAGATCATTAATTTGATGTTGTCTGGTCTAGCTATCGGACTTTTGGCAAGGATGCAAGAGTTGCGGGTTTTTTTTGGCTGCCTTTTTGCGAGTTATTTGTAGTGTTTGTGGTTGCTAAGTATCAGGATAAGATAACCACAGTTTGAAAAACAATGTCTACGACACTGGCGAAAAGGAAGTTCTTATCGGCCTTGTTATCAGCTAGCGACACGCAATAACAAGTGTTACCGTTAAAAATACAATTTTTTCCAGTGCCATCCTTCGCAATCTCGGAATTGTTTTCGAGGGAGTGGCAGACGATACTCAAAAAATCTATATTTTTCTCATACCAAAACGTGCGAATTCCCCCTCGATCCTTCAAACCTGACCTCTATCTAAACACTATTATAGACTATGCTTCGCTTTTTGGTTTCCTTGGTATTAAAGTAACCTATATGCAAACGTCAAATACAGTACCGGGGAGGCACGGGGGGGGGGGGGGCGGGGGGGGGGGGAGGGGGGGGGGGGAGAGCCCGGGGGGGGGGGGGGGGGGGGGGGGGGGGGGGGGAGGGGGGGGGCAAACCGGATACGGTATGCAAATTGTTCGCCTACAATCATGCCACAGAGAAAACTAGCCTGCATGCAGCCGTATCTATTTCCTCACGTGAGGGAACTATTTCCTCACGCAGGGAAACTGGTTACTCACGTGAGAGAATTAAAGACGGCCGCGCGCAGGCTTCAGGAAAGTGATAAGCCAATAGTCTTTCCACTTCTCTCCTGTATTAGATGTTCACACCTTGCCCAAAACGTTTCGCCGCTCCATATTTATATACACATATGTAGCTTTCTGTTGCTTTTGTGTCTATAGCTTTTAGTTTCTTATGTAGCTTTGAAGTAAATAGTATCATCTATAGCAAGGGTAAAAATCAGGTTATGCTTAATGTCTAAAAATGGTCAGGAATGTACGTTTCTCAGGAGAGATGCATCTCTCAATTTACCAGATATCTTAACTATTATTGTTCAGAAATCAAATGTTAAGCAAAACATTGACATGGGATTCCCATGCAAAAACTACACCCCTTTGTAACAAACAACGAAAACTATCCCGCCTCCTCCTGGGTAGATCGGCCAGGATTGCCATGGAAGTAATTTACTTCGGCATTTTCTTTTGTATTGCTGGGAAACGAACGGGGAATGTATACATTTTCATTTTTACGGGTTCGGCAATTAGTTTCCCCGGTCGCATGCAAGGTCATGCTAGGGTGGAAAACAGACCTTCAAGTTATCTTTTAGTCTATACCAGTGCAAGGGAGCAGGGAGAAGGGAGAGTTGGATTTTGCCTAGTCTGTTACGGAGGCGTGTAACATTATATAGTTTAATTTGTGGCTTGTTTTCTTCTTCTTGATAATAACAAAAAATAACAAAAGTCAATCATTGCGAATAGCTCACAACCACCCAGCCCTTTAGAAAACAAACACCCATGGGGAAAGAACAGGCGATTCTAAGGAATCTTACAATTGTAAAATCCCAGTAACACTCGTCTAATTGTCGATTTGTATAACAAGGTGTCCCGTGGATGTTGCGTGTCGGGTTTGTCTTGAACACGCGACAAGGCAAAAATGATTTGTGAGGTCATTCCACATTAATTGACTAATTATGGTCTTCATATTTGCTAATCGTGTAGTCAAAGGAAGTTTTATAAAAATCATCTGGCCGCCCACCCAAGGGACAAGCACATTCCGCAGTCCTTTATTATTTGTAGCTCTAATTCGTCATTATTTTTTGTCTTAAGAAATTAAGGTTGTGCATGAAGATATTGTGAGGAAAGTCTTTTAGGGCAGTGCTGCTCTTTCTGAATCGATGCTACTTTATGGTATTGTTCTCAGTAAAAGCGTTTATAATGGTGAAGTGCTTTGTTTAATTAAACACATCACCTACTACAATTGATAGGGGAAAGAGATGTTTATTTTTTTTAAACGGGATTCTTGAAATTTGGTATCCTTTTGCTCTCATCACCCGCCGGCCAGCAATGTCGTCGGCCGTTGAAAGATGTTTTTATTAATTAGCCTGATGAATCAGATATTCCGCTCCCGACGGCGGACAGATAATTAAAATGGCTACTTAGGAAACGTTTGGAAATGTTGAGTTTTTTATTTTGAAAGAGCGAAATACGTTTGTCGTTGCAGAGAGAAGCCAGAGAGTATTCTAATTATAAAATCACGAATAGTTGACATAGTGTTGGAAAATTGATGACGAAATCATTTAAGCTCCTTCAAGAAACCCGACGAGCGTTCTCAAGTGTCGCACGATATACGCATAAATACACTTCCTTCCTAAAACAGTCAAGTTTTCAAGTTTTGTCATTTAGACATGTGATTTTTACGTTTAACATCCACTGAATCACAGCTTCGGAAACGTTCTGGTCCTGAAGGAAATCCGTTTCGTCTTTTTGGCAACCCAAGCTGGTTTTTCCTGTTTTCAATTTTCCTCACGCAATTAGCAGTTGGAGGAACAAAAGTATCAAGGTAACAATTTTATTTTATTCCTTATATTATTGTTACATTTGCAGTCAAACTACGAATCATACAAACCTCGAAAGAAGAACTTTGTGAGCGTTATTAGAGGTGCCCGTATTACATAACTGTTAGAAGAGTGCGTATAAATTTTGGCCTTTGCATATGGGGGCAAGCAAGATGTCCATATTTTAAAAATGCCACGTAAATAATGTTCGACTGTTAGCTGGTTAAAGGATTTCAATGTACGCTCACGAACAGTTATGGTTCCAAAACATGCAATTTATTCGTAGCAATTTGGCATAGGGCAACGGTTTTATTCTAAGTGTTGTTCAACAACAAACCACTTGTAACTGTTATCCTTGTAAACTTGACTCCAACCAAATCTATACAATAAGAAGACTTGGCCTTCCTTCGCGAAAACAACAAAAAAGAAGGATTCAGTTGCTTTGTAGCTTTTATGGTTACTAGATGCAGGTATATTTTGAAACTGGCCACAGCTTGTTGTGCCGTTTCGGTTATAGAGAACTGTTTCGTTACATGTTTGGAACTCAAATTAAACACAGTTGACATTAACCCTTCGACTGCCTTCGAAAGATGAGCATCGATTTTTATTCTCTTCATTATTTTACCAATTGCTTTAGTAAGTGTCAAATTGTTGATATCTTCAATTTTTTACGCGTATAACTGTTTGAAGTTGAAAAGTTGCACGTGCGTCCACATCTGTCGTTTTAATGACGAACGTTTAAGATGTTACCCTGTCGTAAACAACAATCTTCTATACTCATTTTTTTTAATGACCCCATGGCAACCATTCTAAAATAATAATTAATTACGTTTTTAGTTTCGAGTTAAGTTAAAACGTTAAAGCTAGAGCAATATTGTGTTGTCAGTGCTTTCACTGAACCGATAAGTACGTTTTAATCCTGCCATCGGTGCAGTGACATGCGTTAGATTCTAGAATTGATTAGAAATTAAACTATCAACATACTCGACATACTCATTGTTTTGGGCGGTGTTTTGGTAACAGGGGTCGTTATTGACTGCATTTTTTTATGTCTGCTGAGCTTTTTAGAATATAAAATATACAAGAAATTAGAAAACAAAATAAACGCTTTGGTGTTTGATGACGAGTAACCATGGTGGCTGGACCATGCTAATGTTTTTTTGTATAGTTTGAGCTGATTTTGGACTTTACAGATTCTAGACTTAGCAATGCCGAAAATAATAAAAAAAATAACAGGAAAGTCAACTCATTGTGTCTGGTGTTTGATATAAGAAGTCGCTATGGTAATTCAGTCTAGTACTGTTTGCGGTTAGCTGAGCTTTTTTGGTTTCCACATTCAACACAACCTGAACAGAACAAGAACTAGATGTATTTTGAGGACGCTGGTTTAAGGCCATAGCAGGTGAGAAAAGAAACTTCTTCTTGCTGTTTTACTGGCTTTAATTTGAACAAAGTACAAGTCCGAATTGATCATATTTATTCACTGCTTATAACACTTTAACAATAGCTCTTTCAATTCTAAGATCTCAAAGCAAGCTACAGAAGTTAACACAGCAATTTTTCACAATTTAACTTTAACACTGGGCAGATTTCAAGTAACAAATTAATTGTACTGTTTCATGGAATTGTCCTTTCAATTATTCTCACCTATTTTACACGAAGGATAGATGGATTTGATTGTTTTTCTATCCACTTTTGGTTACTCAACAATTCTTATTCACTGCCGGATGCCATTTCTGCAAAGTCTCTACGATCTTATAGATCATGCAGTTTTTAAACTGTCACCTGCAGTTGTTTAACTTTTCTTTTGCATCCTGTTCAAGGACTATTCACACAAACGACACTGATACGTTTTTGTTTCAATTTAGTTAGGGATGCTAATATTTGATTATGTTTATGACTGAACTGGACTCTCCAGACTAATGTAACCACAAGCCTAGCAGTGGACAGCTGTTTCGTCCTTTTTGGGACTCGTCAGCACTGCGTAAGGCATGGTGGTAATGGGAGAAAAGTTCTTATTTCTCCCACCTCATTGATCCAACACTTGTGGTACACAATATGGATCTCTGGGGACAAGCGCACCAGTAGTCTTATATTTGAGTTATGTTTAGGTACACATTTAGACCCATAGCTTGCATAACCAAACCTTGATGAACATGGCAAATTTGTTTCCTGCTTTACCCTTAATGGAACCTTGTGAGCTCAGTGGTTCTTGTGATCACGATAGGAAATTTGAATAAACAGGTCTTTGTTCATTAAAAAGGCAAGGAAGAAGAGTTTTTTTCAGAGAAAATATGTGAGTTTCTTCATACGTGACTATTGTGCATTATCTTTATAAGCCCAGCCCATGTTGATTGTCTTGCTAATTGTCTTAAAAAGGCTTCCAAAAAATAAACCTAATCTGTATATTGTGCGTCCAGAACAGTACATTCAAATTACCAATAAAATAAGGAAGGCATTAAATTCAAGAAAACATCAGTCTTTGACTTTCTTTATTGATCTAAATGGAATGGTGGTATGTTTTTTTAAAGACTTTGTTCCAAAAAACGTAGATCTATGAAGACTCGTGACTGAGAAAATAAGAAGGTATTAAACTATCAGTTGCTTCTAAATATAAACTATAATTATGGTATTTTTATTTGACTATTGTAACAGCATTTGATTCAAAAGATCACTATTATAAAAATAAGTTTTGAAGTATAAGAAACTTATTTAATTAACACAACATGAATCCATTTAGTGTTAAACGAATGATATTTGTGCCAGTGTTTGGAATTTCCTTTCAATTTTCTAAAATCCTACTGTCATGGGTCCCTTTTGGTTAATTATCATCTGTTTGGTGTTTTTCTGCCTCAGCTAACTATTATTTTTAGTTTGACTTCATTTTTTTCATGGCAAAACGCGCTTCAAATAACGTGATAGGCCCCGTTAAGTCAACATGGGCGATCCTGTTAAAGCCATTTCCTGCTTATAAGAACAAAGGTAACCATGGTCAGACTTTGTGGAGTCACTAAAAAGTTGGATTTACACATGCAAAGGAAAGATTGAAAAAATACATTTCTTATCTGAAAAAATTCACACCAATATTTGAACATTTTAAATCGTCCTTCTTACCTTAAAACCAAATTCAACTATGTGACTTAGCTTCACGAAAGAGCAACTACACCGAAAAAAATATACTTGTATTTGTTTATTAGTATTAATCACGTTAAAGAAAACGTACTCACAAATATAAATACCTGTAAAAGTTTTGTTTCGTTGTTTTTCTACGTGAAGCAATTCTCTTCGAATTGCGTCAGGGTCAATAATGTAAACATGCAACCTCGAGGTTGGTAAACATGTTTTGGGGGTTTTGGCTCAGGTGAGTCAAAAAACTACGCCAAAACAGGCTGGGGCGTTTCACACGAGCAAATTTTGCACTCACAGTTTTTTATAGCAAAAATGAGTTAGCTAGTAGAAAGAGAGTTTTAGAAGCTAGCTGGAATAGTTAGAAAACGCAAGTTAAAGCAACTGTAGGAAATATCAACCAAAAGACAACACCAGCAACAAAAGAACAACATTATCAAAAATAACAATTGACTTAAACAAACAAAATTAAGAGTCTCACTGAAATTAATTTGGCAGTAGTTATTTTTGTGCCTATAACTGTTCCTCAATAGCCAAAAAGAGTCAACATGTCAAATCTTCTTTTAAATGAGTTTGTTTTTGTATATGTAGAAGTGACGTTATTGCAAAGTTAGAAGAACTGAACCTTTTGTACCTGTCTTAGCAACATCGTCGTTTGGTCTCAATCTGATAAGGTATAGTGTTTAAATAATATTTATAGTTTTTAATCTGATAACCCCTGAACTATCCAAACTTGTAAGTTAAAAATGCACTTTTCTCTTCGAGAAAGAGGTATATATAAACATTGCTTGACATTCTAGCCTCGTAAGTGGAGACAGATTATATGTTGGTCGCCCGTGTGTATCCTTAAAAAACCTGGTCTCTAAATAGAATGGAATTTTTAACTAAATAATAATGGCTTTGGAAAGATACCTCAAAAGAAATGAAGCAATACGTACATCTATAATAATCAACACAACAGAGTGTAAAGGAATGAATGAATATACTGCGCAGATTCAAACCTTACTACTCATTTTTTGACAATCTGTCGAGAAACCCATCGTCCTTGACTTCGCCAGGAGCTCATGACATTTTACCGTGAAGAACTTTCCCACGATGGCTTAAGGTTTGTATGTATGGCTCTTAAATAGCTGTTCTTTCAGTCAGTTGTATAAATATACACGTTTTAACGATCCGAATCATCATTCTTTGAATTCCTTCCAGTAGGCACCACGACCCTCTCTAATAATAAGCGTCACTTTTAAATGTGTTTTCGTAACAAACCGCTCTGTTCCCTGAGGCCTTTTTGTTCCAATTTCAGCGCTGGCCGTGTCACTGTATTGCGTTTATGGGCAGCACACTTGTGTGGGCCAGTACTAGTAGGCTCGTATAAACAGATAAACTTCTAATTTAGTAGCGCCCACCCCTTCAATTATATTATCAGAATAAGCGATCTATACCAGTGTTATAAACAGGGCTCCTTTAGGAACTAAATGTGATGGGCCTCTATGGGTGACCATGAAGGCATAATGCTGTTACTCCAAAACAGTCCGTTTTCATGCGAATCTTTCAGTTCATCTTTTATTTATCGCTATAAGCATAGGAATTTGTGAGAAACTACAATTAATGCGAAAAGAAATTTTAGTAACATGTTTATCACAGTTTTTTGCTTGGGGGGAACGGTTCTAAACCAAAGCTCTGCATGGTCCCTCAAAATTTTTCAGTGCTCGTAAAATAAGGCTCCTGCTAAGAATGCTCGTACCGTATTTTCTCGATTAAACGCCCCCGGCGTTTATTTCAAACTTGGCCCTATAGGGCCGGCGTTTATTTGAATTCAGGAGTTTTTTCAAGCCCTATGTTTCTAAGAAATGATTTTTATTCATTATTTTTGACAGCTATATAATTAGACATTATTTTTAAAGCATATTCTATCTTTAATAATTGTCTAAGGGGTTGATTTTCAAATACAACTTGGAGACCCGGCGTTTATTCGGGGCCCGGCGTTTAATCGAGAAAATACGGTATATTTTTACAAGTGCTCGAATGCTTGGTTTTTAGTGGAAGAAGTCTTTTGAAAAGTGCTCGTTGCTCTCAAGTTTAATTTTGTCAATGCTCGTGCTCCTAAAGAAAAACGTTGTGTTTGCACGCTCACAAAGACCATTCGATTCTCCTCAGATTGTCGCTTCTGCGAAAATTAATCAATAATGCACATTCGTACCATTAAGTTAAAGTAAACTCTATTCCTCTGTTTTATCTTACAAGTAAGCTTCAACGTAGGTCAAACATCTCAGATCGTGTAGGCGAATTGACTTCAATATAGGCGAATCGGCTTGTACTTGTAGGCGAAAATATCCGGATACCAATTGAGCTCCGGGATTGGTGAACTTAGCAAAAGGGAACACGATCTGAGATTATGTGTACGGTCCCCTGCCTTTTTTGCGATAACCGCCTACATCGGTGTGCCTCGGACCCCGTGATGCGCTTGAACTGTTTCCATGTCAAGTTTTTAAGTGTCATTGCTTTTTACTATTTCTCTTATTTTAAAGAAATTTTATGTTGAAATTGCACTAAAGGGGCCCCTCCGTAATGAACGTCCTTCCGTGAGGTCCCAAATTTAGATCAGGACCGCCAAAAGGTTAATTCAAGCAAGATTGAGCTAATCCAGGATCAGCGGCAAGTTCGCACTCAATTGTATAAGTTATCGGAAAGTTATCTAAACAATTTCGCTCATTTTCGCCTGACATTTTTAACTTTTATTTGGACAATGTCAAACGTAAACTTAAAATTAGCAGCGGAAAACTCTTTACAACGACAGAAATATATTTAAACCCTTCGGTTGAATTTAATTCCTAGATTACATTAATCGGCTTTTTGAACAAGCGGCGACCCCGCACTGGTCGCACAAACGAGCATTACGGTAAACATCAATGCCGCCTAACCGCACACATGCGTGCAGTTTACACTAATAGACCGTTATATACCTTCTTAAAACAACACGCCAGGTTATATCGAGGCATCTCCGGCCTAATCCTTAAAATAAGGACACATATCCCCTCCAGTTGTCTTAAAATAACAGGCACGAGGGCAAGGGTTAGTTGAGTTTTCTCTCTAATTTCGCTGTCTCCGGAGATGTATGCGATGGCAAACAAAATTAACTAGTTTCCGAGGGTAAAACTAGCAACTAAAAAAGAGATATTTTCCGATCATTTCTTTTCCTTTTCGCTCATTTGTTAATCCACGAAATGTATGTAAGGAGCTGACCTATTAAGACGGGAACTAATTTAATTTTTTTAAAAAATTCTGAGCGAGCCTGTACAGTGGAACAGGCCGGTAAAATTGGGCAATTACATAATGTGGTGGAAATTGCTCGTAGTCAAATTTAGGGAGTAATTAAGTAGTTCAGGCTCAAATAGGATGTTTATAGGCGAAAAATATTATATATTAAGATAATAAAACGCTTTGAAACTTAAACCTTTGACTGTAAATTTTTTCGGGATTTGCGTACGGCGTTAAAAAACAACACAAACACAAGACACTAGTTGTGCCGGACAGTTTTATATTTAAATCTAATCGTGTTTGCTGGCTAATTATATCCAAAATATTTTACGGATTAAAACACAGAAGTTCCTAGTTGTTTAGATTTCTGCTTGATAAATTACCTCTCTCAGGCTTATCCCTACCATGTACCACCCGGCAACAAAATTTCCTTTTATAACACAGCTCTGTCACAGTGAGTCGTGTTTAAAGGCCATGAGGTCAAACCTTGAATTTTACAATCTGGACTAAATTTTATGTTTGAATGGCAGAATTTCAAATGAATAACAACAAAAGCAACAGCAACAACCACCACCACAAGAGCGACAAACAGGCAAGCAAATAACAGCATATACCCAGACAACTTCTCACATAACTGATGACCTGATCCATAGTTTTTGGACTGCGTATCTCTAATTTTACAGGTCAGATTTTTCAGATTTGTAGTTAACCATAGCAATTTATTTTTGTTTAATTTTAACTGGAAGATATTGTCTGATCTATATAAATTAGATGGGCTATTTATTATAGATCTGTAGTTAATAATAGCAATTTAATTTTTTTATCTCAACGGGAAGATAATGTCTTGTCTAGTGTATAAAACTAAATGGGCTGTTTATTAACAGTATTTCAATCAGTATGGGAATCATGTATGTATGTCTTAAGTTGTAATTACGTGACTTGAAAATCACCAAAAGTGGTTAAAAAAAAAAGAAAACTTTGCTAAAATGAATAGTTTTCTATTTTTATTTTATACCCATAACAAGGTACAAAGCTGTCCGTGTGATAAGGTAAACACTTAATCTAAATTCAATGGAAAACCTGACACAATTAATGTTCAATACTTATCTGGCTCTGGGCTTTCAAAGGATGGATAAAGCTATTTACTACTAAGATAAATTGGTATTCAGTGAAAACAATCTCAACAAAACAAAGTCTTATCCATTGATAGTGATTTATCCGCTGCAAAGTGTTATGTGACGCTGACTTGAAGATGATGTTAGATCTCCTCAGTGGCATACATTTCTTGTATGGGAATTAAAAAATTAAATTTATAACTAGAAAGAGCAAGAAAAATTTATTTATACTAACAAATTTTTAAGGCAAACTGCTTAAAATCTGCTGCAAATGATGGATTTGTTAGTGCAAGAATTACAATCGTTTTTATGGTCGGCCAGTGACAAACCAAATCACCCAGTCATACGTCTGTGCCCTAATAAAGTTTCTGTGACAAATATGAGAGGAACACTCTGAATAATGGTATTGAACGAGATATTTCCTGTTGAAAACGTTACGTTTGTATGGTTGGGTGACAACTTATGCCACCCATCCATACAGAGATCTGTAAATTTGATATCACAAATTAATAGTGTGTATGCCATAAAGTAACTGTGCGAAAGACACTTTAATTAATGATAATATTAAATGAGATATTTCCTGTTGAAAAACATCAAATTTACAGAATTTCATATGTCTGGGTGGCAATGGTTGCCACCCAGATATACTGGTCAAACTTTGAATGCATCAATTTAAACAGATTTGAAAAGTTTACTTTCAAACTTGGCTCTGTAAGTAAGATTGCCATGGGTTTTCTAGCTATAATGTCTCTTTTTAAATCGTGTGTAGTCAGTGAATTTCTTAACTCGAGATAAAAAATATAACGTCATAAAAAGTGCCCTTTTTGTGACCTCTATAAAATCTCTGCTAGGGGTCTTTTAAGGAAAAAGCCCTTTAGATAATTTAAATAGTAGTAATGGCGAAATAGGGTTAGGAGCTGAAGATCGAACTGGTGATTGATATACCAGTTGTTTTGTGATGCTATTTTAGGGTTAATGCTAACGACCTAGAGTGACAGACGTCAAAAAACAAGCATGGGTCATCACAGTGGTTGTGTGCATGTATTTTCTGCACTCTATGTGAAATGCAAAACATCTTTTTAAGCTTGGAAAATGCACTTATGTTTCAGATTATCGCAGAAAAAATGTTATTGCAAAAATGACCACAATGTTCTCTTTATCTGGTTCGAATTAGGTGAGTTTAGTTTCTGGCGACCACAATCCAGCCCTGTGTAAACAAAGTTGGTGTAAATTTAACTGCTCATTGACGCGCTAAAAGAAAAGGGTAATGAGGGGATGTTTTTAGTTAAGAGTGCAGTCGACCACCTACCTTAGATTTCATTAATTACAGTCTTAAAACTATTCTATTTATACATTGCTGTATGTTGGTCACTTTTTTTTACTTGTGTCTCGTCAATGATCATAAAGAATGATTCTCTGTAAAATAACCCTCATGCTTTGAAGAGTCATGGAAATACAGTTTCTCGTTACACTTATGGTATTGTCAAGCAGTGAATAGAAAAAAAATATAGAAAGTCGTCAACAAGAGGAAATCGCCTTAATGTACCCCAAACTCTCACCACTGACATTGAAAGAAATCTCTGGCGATCTCTGTACAAAGAATTAGGTAGGTAGTCGGTCTTATGTTTCAGGATTTAACTTCTAGAAACTGTAGCAGAATCCCGGAGGGGGGGGGGGGGTACTCCTATAAATTTCTGATAGGGGTGTGCCGCCAAGGTTATTAAACCCTGACTCTATTTAAGGATAAAGAAAGCGAAAATTGATACCCTTTTTAAGGCCCAAAACTGAAAAAATGACACCCTATTCAAGGGAAGGAGAAGCGTTCCGTGACGACGCAAATCGACGTCTAACCGCCCACGGCAAAACACAAATCTTTATAAAATCAAAATCGCTTTACTAACACTCGAACGGATGCCTTTTTACGTTGAGCTGGGCGTTTATGTTAGCTGATAGAGTTTAGGTACCCTATCTAAGGATCACACCGGGAACACATTGCCAAAAGGAGCAAAAATGATACCCTTTTTAAGGACTGAGAACCTCAAAAACCATACCCTATCGGGCAGCACATACCTATATAGCCCATATATGGGAGTACCCCCCCCCCCCCCCGGGCAGAATCACACGAGGAAGCCAGAAGCTCTATTTTACCTGACAGCTGACAAATTGCCGTAAATGTTGACTGACAAATTTTGTCTTTGCTAATCATCTAAACTGTCAATTGTAAATTTGTCCATGTTATCAATGATGGCCTATTCAGTGACCATTCTAACCCGCGCTCCTTAGTCCTCACGTCCTGTAAAACGTGCGTTTACTTCTGACAATCCCTTCAACTGTTTCATACATCTTGCGTTGACTTGAGTCGAATTGACGTATCTTTCTTTCAACAGAAAGTCAGTCACAAATAACGTTTATAATCAGGTCTAGATCAAACTGACACTGGAAGCACATGGAATATTGCTTTGTATATGTAATTAGTGAATGTGTGTAAAACATTCACCGAGCGCGGAAAGCTGCGTGGCAGCCACAAAATGAAATGTGACGCGCGTGTGATAGGGCGTGTGTGGGAAAACTCACGCGAGGAGAGACCTGCGCGCGATGGATGAAAACTTAGCTTGCATCTTATATTTATTGTTGAAACTTTGGGCCAATGTAAATTCTCCCTGTTGAATGCCAATCATTTTCCTAAATGTTAGTTATGAGAATTTGACAGTGCAACAAGACAGCCTCCCCTTATTACATAACCTAGTTTTAGTCACTTTTAGCTTTCTCCAATACTTTGCTCGAGAGTATCGAGAAATTGGATTTTGGGAATTAAGACATTCCTGAAATTAAAACATTGCTTGAACGCTGACACAAAGCACTCAATTTATTACACAACTAATTAATAAAATCAGCTCTTTTGGAAAAATGCTCGTAGTGTTTCCGTCCTTGTTCCATTTTAATTGCTCTCAACGTAACATTCTTCGCCTGTGAACTTACAGAGTAAGCTACACCTGGGTCGCAAAATTGATTTGTACAAAAGAACTGGGTCGAGTTATTTTTAGCGACCTCTTGGCCTTTCTTCTTCTGATAATTACGAACTTCGTTGAAATCATAGTTTCACAAGTGTTCGAAAAACACAAACTACGTTCCTGAGATTCTCGTTTGAATTGACCTCACTCGATCTAACCACGATTTATGTTGCCGCACCAGAAGTATTAAATCAAGTTATGTTTTTCCACAAGATATTCTGTCTCATCCAATTTGAAACAAATTCATTTTGGTCCTGATCAATATGTAGCTTTCCAGTATTTATTTTGTGAGTTTTCCCTACGATTTCAAACCATTACTTTGAAGGTTTCATAAATTGATTTTGTTGCGACCTCGGCCTTAAGTACGTGTTTTGCAAGCAGAACAGAGGTGCACCGCTTCGCTTCCTTCTCTTCAAGGATTATCTGCAGCAAAAAGTCCCGCTCTGTACCCGCGGCGTTTCATCAGACCACCCACAAGGAAGCCGACGTGTGCAGAATCATGTGTGGTAACTTAAAAGTGATTGAATGGTTTCTGGGTCATTACCCCTCCGATCAATTTGCCAGTAGGGATCCTTTGCAGTTACAAGCCCCTGGGATATACGCTCCCTCCTTTTCGGAATATAAGTTCCCCTCCATTTACTATCTCGCTGTAAATGATACAGGCGCAAGCAGACAATCTTCTCAGGACAGCCATTTTTGAAATATCTTCAATTTCTTCATTTGAAGAGTACGCTTGTGACATTTTGAAGTTTGTCGCGTGCCGCGTTAAATTGGCCGAAAGGTCATTAGATATTGTAATGTTTTGCGCTCAAAGACTTGTAAAGCGGGTTACAAGCCCCCTCCCGGCTAAGTGCTCCTTGTTCCCCATTCTCTCATATCCGAATGGCAGCCCCCTTGTGTAAACCCCCCTTTCACAAGACTTATATTATAAAATAGCTTATGATGCATTTTAACAAAGAAGAATATTCAAAATGAACGCTTTATTGAAGTAGCCAAACATTACTGTCAGACGGCGTGGAAGCTTTCAACAACATGCGAATATTCAATCGGATTGTAAAAGGTAGAATTAATTTACACGGGTCGATAGCAATCAAGAACAAGTCACGTATCCAGAAATTAGCTTTTCATATCATCCAGCTTAAATGTCATAATCTGCTTAATAGATTGTTTTTCTAGAGGGTTAAAACTCACATCGAAAGTAGGAAATGCTTTGTTTATTGTTAAAACGTCCTGACGCATAACTCCTATTTAATTTTTCAAGATTTACCGATTTGTCTTCAGGACGCCCTGAATTTGTTTACCCATTTTGTTCCCAATCATTGCAGGTTCTAAAGAAAATAAAGTGAGTTAGAGTTTCGAATTTTTTCATTTCAATCTCGAGTTTAGTTTACTCCATAAAGGTCGCTCTGCCTGATTCTATTTGAAGCACTTTCGTCTCGAGCGAATTACTAAGGAATTTTAAGTTCGTCTGGTCGCCTGCTAGCTTTGTCGTGTGGCTATTTTGTACAGATGAAGAGCTTGGCTCGTATGAACTTGACACGAGTTAAAACTCGCAACAAAAGAAGGAAATGCTTTGTTTATTGTTAAAACCTCCCGACGCATACCTCTTGTTTAATTTTTTTAAGATTTACCGATTTGTCTTTAGAATAAGTCTGAATTTGTTTACCCATTTTTGTTTCACATCGCTTCAGGCTCTGAAAACAATATACTGGTATATACTTTCGAGTTATTGCATTTCAATCGCGAGTTTCCGCTATTTAAAAAAGGCAAAATGGTCAATATGCCTGATTCCATTTGAAGCACTTTCGTCTAGAGTGACTTACTAAAGAACATTAAGTTTGTCTGGTCGCGTGCTTTGTCGTGTGCCCCTTCTATATTCGGATGAAGACCTCCCCTCGAATGAAAATGACACGCCTACCAAGGGAATTAGAGCACTCTTCAAATTTCTACGTTTATTTTTTTGCATTTGAGCGGTACCAGATAAACAGGCCTTTAAAAAACGCACGAAAATCGCAAGCATTGCTCATATATAAAGAAAAGCAACATTAAATCGCTTGTTAAGACGGATTTTATGTTTTTTTATGCGCCGGCAAAGATTAAAGCGACTACGGAAATAGGAAAACTACAGGTCTGAAAACATCAGAAGGGGAGAAAAGTCGAGGTATCAAGAGATGATGTGATATTTGCTCGCTCCAAAGTTATGCAGCTAGTGTGGTCGACCAAGAACCGATACTGTATATATTGGATATCTGATGATCTTACAATTGACCTCGATATTAGAAACAGAATATTTCTGGCTCCAAGATGTCCGTATATTGAGCAATGTATCAATAGACAAGCTAACCTGAATGACCTCTCAACAACAGAAACGAGGTCTGAAATTAGTATTTTCACACTCCACTTAAGCTTGCCTGAAGTAAGGACTCTGTATGTTTCTTAGTAGTAAACTTCAAACTTTTATCTTATCCGTAACTCAATGATATTTACTTATTAAAGTGAGAGTAAATCGGTGGAATAATACCACTCACCCCAAATTTATTACCGAAGCGAACGACCGCTTCTACCAATTATAGATCACCAGTTTCAACTTAGTTCAGGATGAACAATTTTAATTATATAAATGGCGCCAGTTTCGTCTTGAGGTTTTGAAAAGTCCGTGTAGTCTATAAAAGTAGCTAACGTTAGTTTCCTAAGTAAAGATCTTCCAAAAGTAAAGGGTTCCCTCCTCCAGTGCCTCACTCTACGACTTGCCTCTCATCGCTAATAGAGACTTACCCCCTCCCCGACTGTAAAAAGTACTATGGTGGCCAGGTTTTTAAAATTTCTACTGCCAACAATGGGTAAATTATCTATCACACTGAACCCAGCTGCTTTCAATTTATGGGTGATCAAAACGTGTGAGCTCTTTTAGTCCCAGAAGCAAAGCTGGAAGAATCCCCAGCGAGTGACCATTTAGCTGAGCATTACTTTTAAAAGAAGAACTTACCATTTATGCGAGCTCTTGGAAGTCAAAGGGTGAAATTTATAATCTTTGGTAGATTTCGTAAAGCTTCATAGAAGTGACAATCCCATTCCCCTAGCCCGGATCAATTTAGGTTTCTGGGAAACTGCTCACCTACCCCTCCCCAAACCTAACATTAACCCTTACTTATCGCTTTGGGCAAAATGTTAGGTTTGGGGAGGGGTAGGTGAGCAGTTTCCCAGAAACCTAAATTGATCCCCTAGCTCCACTAAAAGTAGTAAGGAGGACTACTTAAACCCGACAGGAATTCGGGATCATTACAACGCAATGAATTGAGCTACATTCCTCCTTCCATTTGATGCATCCTCTCTAACGAGCGCGCCCTTTGAAGGGGTCATGAATGGTCCCTCAAAATGTCGCAATACTCGCAAAATTTTAGTGGGTGCTCGTTTGCTCGTGCTCGCACATTTTTACAAGTGCTCGCATGCTCGGTTTTCCGTGGTGAAAAGTGCTCGTTGCTTGCAAGGTTAACGTTTGTCAGTGCTCGTGCTCGCAAAGAATAACGCTTTGCTCGCATGCTCGCAAATGCTCGCAAAGACCATTTGATACCCCTCTTTGAACGTGATGTTGTTACAGCAGCCTTCTTGTCTTCCATCTCTTTCTACGTACTAAATCGAAAGAACGGAAGATCTAGAAACAACAGAAGTCAAATGGCGCATGACATTAGAATTCTACAAAGCCAAACGCTTTTCTTGCATTGCAGATGAACACACACGTCTGTAACTTGGTCAGAATTTGGCTGTAGATGATAGAAGCAAAGGCAAGCTAAAGGATGCACTGCGGTTCTTCTCGCTTCGGCACTTAAGTGATTAACATGTAATTTCCCTATACAAATAACAATACATTATCAAAGAGTCAGTTGACGAGAATATACAAATTCATGAACTTGCAGAACGATATATTTTATCTTTTTATCTATTTTAAGAACTAACTGTTATGTTATGTTCTTTTTCTTCTTCTCCCTCTTCTTCTTCTTCCTATTATTACTTGTTGTTATTATTATTATTTTCATTAAGTTATTGTAATTATATTAAAAAATATTATTATTATTATTATTATTATTATTATTATTATTATTATTAAAATCTGAGTTACTACTCAGGTTACTTGGTCTTGTAAGATCGCGTGCACCGTAAATGACCTAAATAGGTGATAAAGTACATGTTTATGGAGTAAAACTGTGCGATTTGAAGAATTCAATTGACTGTCAACAATTTAGGAAACTACCACACACATATAGATCTTTCCTGACGCTAAAATATGTCTATTCATCTGCGGACGGTTGAATGACAATCCTGCCAAGTTCCAGCTAAGTACAATGGAATGAGCCAAAGGCGTGATGACATGCGAGTACACACGTTTCGCCAGTCGTGAAAATTAGATCTCATATTTTTTCTGATCAGCTTTGCCGGTGAAAATTAGATTTTCGTCTTTTGCTTAAATCCAATACTACCCACAGAGAGGATTAGAGACGTTCGGAAATATTAGAAAAAAGCGACAAAATACAAATTTAAGACAGATATAAAACAGTTCTTCTTAAACAGAAGGCAAGCAAGGAACAAAGGTTGTACTTTATTTGTGCTTTATAGTATAGACCCTGATTAAGAAAAGCAAGATAAAGAAATATATCCTCTAACTGGAGACCAATAAACTTTTGGTAGATTGGCATCTTTCAGTCGAGTTCCTTATAATCGGAACAATTAGGAGAACGAGAGTCCGTCAAAGAGAGTCAAACTATCGTTTTCATTTAACCCGCTTTAACCACCTTTCGTGCGCTCTAATCGACTCTTGTATTTGCGTACTCTTGCATGCCCAACATACAAGTTAGCGAGACTGACTTTAGATAGGTCGTTAAATAAGCAGATGACGTCAACTGTCGCGTAGTCTCGGTTTATTTGATCGCGCACACTTCGACTCGGAATGAGAGTTGAAGAAAACTCGTGAAGCAATTTTCTCTCTTTCGACTCGAGCACTCAAAGACTGTTGTTTTCTCTGGTTAGATATGCCGGGCCTTAGTTTGTCAGCTCGGTGCATTTTAAGGACACTTGATAATCATGTACATGGAATATAAATAAATATGGACACTTCTATTTTACATGTAAACATTTGGGTCTGCCCTTTCGACCATTACGGTATTCGATTGTTTCCTGCAGTCAGGGTTTCTGAATCACATGGTCGAGGAACCTAGAGTCAATTAGACTTCGATTTCCTCCCTTCGAATGTCTGGAACTGTTGTCATTTCCGTCAGCTCGATCAGACAAGAAACCACGAAACGACTGATAAACGTGTGAATGAATCATCGGTTTCCTCTAAATACTTTCATTTAGTTTATTTTAAAGGAATGATTGCCAATAGATCAGGCTGTTCAACAAGGTGTAATGAGGCAATGATTTCAACAAAGGGGACCATGAAGAAGTGTTTGGAAAAAGAACGAAATCCTGCTTTGAACAACTGAAATAAACTGATCACGTGAAGACACCTGACCCAGTTTGGAAGGTTGAAATAATTCCGGATTCTCTCTAGTGGAAAGCTATAAAAATAAAGTAGTTTCTAGAGCATAGTGGCTCATCCGGCATCAAGCCGATGCATGACTTCTTAACTGCATGCTGTCGCAATTTACTCCCCCTGGATCAAGCTAGTTCATTGCCGGTTAACCTCCAACATTTTTTTAGGTGGTCAAATAATTCGGGTGGTAACCATTTTTCCAACTACTAGGTGAAGACAGGCATTGTGAGAAAAGAAAATCTTACCCAAAATCTTGAGAGAGAAGAAAGTGTCCCTGGCTCTGAATATTGTTGTGCAACTCGTCTGCCTCCCACACAGGTCAAGAGAGCTATGCTCTTATGCTCCGAAGCCAGGGCCATTAATTTGGTTCCAAAAGTTGGAACTTTGAAAATTCTTACCGAAACTGGTTATAGCCTAATGTTTAAATGGCAATAATATATTTCTAGGTGATGAACCGTTGTTTTAGATAAGAGGACAACACACGAGTACCCAGTGATAATTGATGGGAATGGTCATGGATTCAAGGCTTGGAGAATGAGACCTTAGGAGAAAATTTAAACTAGGTGCTATTAAACATATGAAGATTATTCACTGAAACGAAGGCAACCACAGTATAGAAATTTGTTGTTTTTTCGTTGCAAATAATTGCCCTTTTTTGGTTGAAAGAATTCAAGTCTAGCTATAGTAAATCAAAAATAGATCAGTGCCGGAAATAGTGGGACATTGAACATCGAAACGAGATTAGGAGCGAAAAAAATCAGCTAAGGAAATGGTTTTTCAGTCAGGAAAATATAGAATAGTTTTGCAAAAAAATTAAGAGATTAGAGGTTTTGGAGAAAATGCATTCAGGAAAAGAAAATCCTTTACTGAGTCTTTAAAAAGGAAACAACACAAATGGTACTAAAGGAAACTCAGCCTCAGCCTTGCGGGGGGAATTATTTCTTTAGTGAGAACAATTAAAATTTTAAATTCCTGCTCACCACGAAACTGTCAATTTTTGTTTGAAATTTGTCCCATTTTGAAAGGCATTTGTCAGATTTGTCAATCATTTCCTCAGGGATTTGTCAAGATTTGTCTTATTTTTAGAGGTTCATGCATTCTATTCAGAGTCTAAGTGAAGGGTATTGTTGTTCTACGCCCGTAAACACGATTTTCTTCTGTATTGATTACTTCCTGTGCTTATTCTGCAAAATGGGTTGCGTGAAAAGCATCCGTTGCTGGACCAAGTCAGAGCCTGTTCTTTTCTTCACCAACAAAAGGAAGAGTGACGACAGCTCAGTGAATTGCATGCAATAATATTTCAATTAAAGCCTAAAATGTATCTCAAGCAGGTCGCCTGTGAGGCGCCCTACGAATAATGCTGAAGAGTGACATCTAAGAGCATTGCTTGGACATTTTGGCAACCTCTACGTGTCTAATTGGACCTTGTAGTTGGCACATACCGGGAATCTCCAAGTGATAACAATCAAAGCTATTCATTTCTTTAGAAAAACTTTTTTCGCTAATATGCTACCAATGAGAGATGCGCTGTCCACTTGCTAAGAACATTTGGCGTCCCACAAGGAACAATGACCTCGAATGTCACATCGCATTCATGAATGTAACATTCTTTAATCGCCCCTAAAACCCAACAGCTACGTCACAGCCTGGGAAGTGTAAGAGTCCATGTCTTGCGGTGGTTCAGTTTTTCCCACACTTTGCAATTAATGTAATGAGAATATACACTAGATTTTTGTTAAGATAAGCTTTAATTGATGAGATCTAAAGATAAGGTCGTTGTGGCGTTAATTGCAGGTCTGGGTTCTCACAACGGGTTTTGTGTGTCGACGCGATTCTCACGGAAAAAGACTCTTATAGGAGACTCGTGCGGTCAAATGTTATCTACTTTGGCCTTATTGCCAGCTTTGAGGTCTTGCCAGTGCGGAAAAATCTTGTTATGGTCGAAACTTCCTCTGACGTGAAATAATTCTTTAAACAGATGCTTGTTGTCGGAAGTCATCTAGCGTTTTATACGTACATACTAAAACAATACTAACAAAAGCGCGTGTCCAAGAGTTTATATCAAATCAAGAAGCAACAAAATAAACTAACAGTTTTCAGAACGAGTTTCACAAGAATTTTGTAGTTTACACCAAGAAAAGTTAGAAATCGTGATAGTTTTGTGTACAATAAACCGGCTCGTGGTCATAATGTGTTCATAAAGCCGCATGTATAGAAAGACAATATTTTGCTACGGAAAACTCCAAAAAGTACATTGTAATGATCTTGTTAGAGCAATTTGTCCACAGACATATAATAACGCTGTGGATATTAGTTGTCTCGTCAGATTGACTCCAAGCTGTTCTTTTCAATTGCGTTTTAGCTTTCCGTCTTTGCAGTCGATCATTTCAAGTTGATTAATCCAAGGGGTGTGTCATTAAAACGCCTGTCACCTCCTTGTGTGGTCCACCACGCATACGTAAACACGATCTCAATCGAACAGGCCACATTTACCAGGTGGCATTCAACTAAAGAAGATCAGAACGCTGAACTTTCCTGACGGCATATCGGAGTTCGTTCATCAGCGTACGCCCTCTAAGAGTGCAAGCTTGTAATTCGTCTCTCATATTAAGTCAATACAATTTCTTTCTTAGACTCGAGAAGTGGGATCAGATCTTTAAGGGATCATGAAGGCACAGCGCATTCCTCGCTTTATGTGCCTATTGGTGGCTTTCTTGATGCTCGACGCCAAAGGCATTTTAAGATTGACAGAAGGCAAGACTTTTCACAAGGTAAGTTTTCTCTTCTAGTTTTGTGGGACTTCATAGCGCTGCATGCTGCAGTTAGTAGTTTCTCTTTTGAAAAGTCCTAAAAAGCTAGTTAATCTCAACAAGCCGCCAGTCACCGCCGCATTGCGGAGGAGGAATACTTGCGCCACCATTGCACGCAAACACTTATCGGGGACATACCTTCATTTGTACTGAAATATGCCAAGTAAAAAACCTTTTCAAGAGGCGCTAACTTAATTAAAATTATTTTACATTTTCTGACGGACGGACTCAAGAATTACTTGGCATTTACTGGGATAATCACCGTATATCTCTTGCATTTGTCACGTGCTTCATTGTAGAGACTAGAGGCCGCGAGCAGAACACATTCCACTACCGTAACATTTCAAGTGTTCCTAAAAGTGCTTTGCCAAACTGACCTTTTACTTAACTTAACCAACGGCAGTCAAGCGATTTTCAAAGCTATCTCTTCTTATTTATTTTTAAAAGGAAAAAAAAAGATAAAATATGTACATCGATCAGTTTTCGTGAACCTCTGTGGGGTGATGCATCTAGATTCCTCTTGCAAAACACAAAAGTTTTCGAGAAGCAAATGGAAATCAAATTCTCGTTTATTTTGTAATCAAACTTCTTTTGAAAAGAAATATATTTTCTGAGATTTAACACCAGATTAGCGATTCTTTCATTTTGTTGGGGCAAAAAGGACGCGCATTTAGATGGAATCCTATCTCTGTGACCATTACTAAGTTAGCTTGTTAAATGTGTTCCGAGGATTTTAATTTACTGAAAACAAAGCTGACTGTATGACGTTGAATAAGGAAATAAAGAACAATGCAATTACAATGTTTATGAAGGGAATTTGTGAAATCCTCTTTGGCGTGAAAATGT
Organism: Oculina patagonica; assembly: GCF_052425735.1. Taxonomy (NCBI): domain Eukaryota; kingdom Metazoa; phylum Cnidaria; class Anthozoa; order Scleractinia; family Oculinidae; genus Oculina; species Oculina patagonica. The sequence goes on from NC_135771.1 coordinate 25,108,293, forward strand.
TGGCATTGTTTTCAAATTGCCCACTACATTAATAGCAGATTTTTACTACAATGATCGCAATTTTGTCTGGAACTCAGCACATTGCCGCAGATGGCTCTAAAACTGGTATTTTAGTTCGAGGTAGGGAGTTTTTTAGCAACACATGTTCAACAAAACGAGCATTTTAGCGTTTAATGGAAACCATATGTGTAGATCTCGTTTGAGAATTACAAATTGCTTTATCAGTACCTAAATCACACAGGCGTGACTCAATGTTTGACTTACGGTGGAGCGATGCTATTTTTTACTCCATAAAAGCAGTGACTGATGTTTATAACTGAGGCTTTGAACTGCTAAAATAACTCGTACAAGAGAGTAAGGATTGAAGAATTGTTTATAATTTGAAGAGGCTGTTCATCATTCGCTCCTCCCGCTAACAAAAGATAACAAGATGTCTTGCCACGCCAGTCACCAGGAACAGAAGACGTATCAGATAGCAACTGGGCCACGCAGCAGAGAGCTCCATTTTTCATTCCCCCGTTTGACATGTCAAAAGATTCTCGTCGCTGTAAATTCGAATAACGGTTTGCCTGGCATGGGTTTGTGCTGTATATGTAGCCCTATACTTCTTTTTGCCTCACTTGTCTCGGCTAGATCTTTGATAGGATATCTGCTGCTCTTCCGTAGCGGAAACAATTCACGCTTTAATACTCGATTGCACAAGGCTGTGTATACTATTAAAAATTATTTTAAGCTCTTTTGAAGTAAATAAATGCTTATGTCACGACGCTTATTGCACGCTTTCGATGGACACACGGGCAGACATTCTGTGGGGTCAACGAATCTTGGATTTTTTTAAAGTCGCTACTTGACACATAAACTGATATCGCTCGAGATCTCAGTGGAAGAGAAACTTCTGCTCCACGAGTAACACGTCGAAGAAAATTGTTTAGCAGCTCAGCTCACGAGTTAAACATTGAGATTGAAAACTAAAACCTAAAAACAGCTCCACTTTAAATATTTTGCTGATATCATGATCGACCATGCTACAACGAAGAATAGCAATTAGTTTCGATCTGGTTCGCCGGTCGCTCAATCGTAGCCGCTTTCTTGATATTGCTGTTATTACCGATTCGGACTGAAATAATCTCCTGTACTGAGGATGAAGTCACTTAAGTATTTAAAGTAAGAGGTTTAAATGAAAAAGCGGAACGCTTTAAGGTCATCCGTAGGCCTAATATAAAGAGTTTTGAAAGAAGTCAGAAGTACGGTCAGTCAATACGGCACGCGATCATTATCAGAAAAGAGCTCACAAGCACCGAGAATTGATGAAAATACGGTGCAAACACTTAAATTAAACGTCACAAGCATTAAATATGATTTTCATAATTAACACTGTCTCTTCTCGTGAAGATTAGTCTCAAAATATGACTTACGCGACCAGACGGCCTTTGTGCTATAAGAATGGAAGCTCGCTAATGTCTTCATCCGTAGCTTTCGAAGTCCTACTCTATATTAAGACCTATTAAGGGCTTTCAAGTTTTTCAAGGCTACGTCACATTCGGTAGTAATATATAAATTTCCAGGCACCTAAAGAATAACGCCCTACATTCAGTAACCGACTGAGTGTCAAATTCCCCTTAAAATTCAAAAGGAGTGTTAAAAACCTAAATTTTCCTTACAATGTCACTAAATTGTAAAGTCGACAAGTAATGAGAAGATTGTCTTTCGAAAACTGAATCGAAATTCCGTGCCGTTTCAGCTTTACCCGCAAAGAAAAGACTGTTAAAAATATCCTTGTTTGATGAAAGAAGTGGTAACGTTCAAGTGGTTGAAACATTCCAGTGATATACAAGGTTTCTCGCCCTCTGCTTCTGAGCTTGGTAGCGTTTTTTTTTTCTTGTTATGCCCGTTTTAGAACTCTATCGCCCCAGGGTAGAAAACGATACATTGAAAATCAGGGAGGTATCTTTACTCAGTATTCTATGTCTCTGTTGGCATGCAAGCTCTGATAAAATTTGTTTACGATGAATAGTGATGACAGTCGATTTTAGAAAGATTTTTACACCGTAATAATGTAAATTGGTTCTCTAAACTGCCAAGGTCGCACGCAGCTAACTGTGCCCAACACGACACAAAACATTTCCGTATTTTTGCAGTGTTATGTCTCTGCTTCTTTATGCAACCATCTAAAACAATCCGGTGTGCCAAAGCTCGAGCTGAAAATAGCTACAAAAACGAACCTTTTTGTACTAGATGCTGAGGTGAAATGGCAGTTCTATTAAAGGAACCCTGCTTCGTAAAATGAAAGAATAAACACAGGGGTATAAAAAGCCTAAATCCTTAACAGCAGGCTCCAATTCACAAGATTGAGTTTTGAATATTTGTGGTCATACATCGCATAACAACTCTGTGTGCATGTACAAGAAATGATGACACTATTTCATTCACGAGTTTAGGGTTTCTGTTTCGTTTTTTTAATAGCCTTTTTTAAATCTTTGTCGTTTTAATTTTATACCACTGGATGGTAAAAAGTAAAAAAAAAAAACAATACACATAGATTCCATAAGTCTAAGGTAATGTTCAAATTATTAAAGTCGCCTTTTTTATACCACAAACTGCCAGTGAGTTTAGAAACAAACTCGAAACGATACCTCAGTAGATGATATTCAACCTTAGTATTTTAACGAGATAATATAATTTCCTATATAACCTTCTTATCACCCCCCATACCTTATTCGCCCTCCGCGTTTTTGCGGGATCGGTCATTTAAACCAAATTATGGCGTGTTTTCTTGCTCATTATCGCCATTACGAGAAATACGAGAGGGTCGCCAACTGATGGACGGATCAATCAAGGCTGAGATTGTTTTTTATTGGCTGTTTATTAGGGCGGATATCAGCGAGACTGTATCAAGGAATAGGTATTACATTACTAGAGAGAAGAACCAAGTATTTCTAACAAGAATTTCTTTTTGGACGTTTTTCTCCTCCACTGCTTATCAGCGTACAGTCTGTGACACATGACTCATGAATTAAGATACACGTGCATATCGATTCACGTGTAACTACGATGGCATATACTTCCCAAGAAGACAGGAAATAAGTCTTGTATGAAGACTGTAGGGTATTTCCTGTTGTCTAGTTTTTATCACCAAATCAATTGTATACAAGACTAATAACAAGCATGTTTGGAGTAAAATAGCTTATTTATTTATTTTCTTGTGTAGACAATAGGGGAGCCCTTCCGTTTGGAACAAAGGAAGTTATTAACACGTAATTCCTGCCCTTATCCCATCGGTACATTGATAATGCCATTAGGAAGGATGAAGTCCATCTTAATATGATGTTAACGTTTCATCATGTATTATAAACCTAATCACACCTTGGCAAGGGAAACTCCCTTTTAGAGATTTGTGGTAAAACCACTTTAGTCTTGCACATATATCGTTCTCACTGTACAAGGAAATTAAAAAAAAAAATTGAAAAAAAAAAACGATGTTTAGACTGCCCCAAACTATTAAGTCTACAGCGGAAATATCGTAATTTATTTTGCAACATTTGGGGCCAATGTTATATCAGTGAGGTTAAAAACAAACCGGGCTGTCTTATTACCGCATGCTGCCCTTCTACCAGAAAAAAAAGTCACTGGGAAATTTATGTTTGCATCAGTCTTTGAAACATGTGGTAGTTGTTCTAGACAGATGTGTCGTCTTACGTCATTTTAAATGTAAATCTCGGCGTTTTTTAATCGCTATTCTCTAAGAACTAAGAGGATTTATATCACTCGGAATGCTTTCGTTCTCAAACCGGATAACTCACCAAGGAGGCCATTTTATCAATTCATTCATAACAACACCCACGTTTTTTTTTCTACTAAAAATTCCACAGATCACAGAGGTTGCTGAAATGGGAAAATCAAACAACCATCCTGTATTTTCTCCTAAACAAAGAGCTTTCTCTTTATTAGTGATGGCGTAAAGGCGTTTAAGCAAACTCCAAAGCATTGTTCGGATTAATCTTACTGGCCGATCGGAAATTGTAATGCAGAGTGTTTGATCCTAGTACTTGTTGCTTGGCTAGAGTTCATCCGTTAAAAGGAATAACACTTATGGCGGCTAGTACAGGGCTTAAATCTGATATTTTCATAGACTCAATCCTTGACAAATTGAATAGAGGCAAACAAAAGAAAAAAAACCCACAGTTTTCAACAAGGAGGATTTTGTTGCATTTTTGGTCAAGACAGTGCTTAATACAACTAATTGAAGTACCTTGCTCACAACCTCGTTCCCAGGGTCTCTCTCTCCCTTGCCTTACTCATACACGATGATGCGCCTAGAATTCAAGTTTTGAGCGATTTTTCTAAGAAACAAGCGCAGAATTATTAGAGACCGCCCGACGTCTCCAAGACCTTGCACATGACTGCGAATTTTTTTTTTATTATTATGAAGTTCAGTGTACAAGTATATAATGGCAATTTTTTTACCGTTATTTCATCGTTTTCTACTTATAAGTAATGCTCATGAAAATGCCTTTTTAAAAAGAGGCACTTTGTGTAGTGATTTTAACTAGAACTACACGACAATGTAGAATTTATGCTTGCAAACAGCTCATTATGTAATTCTGTGTTTTTCTTATATTTTGCAGGTCGACCAATCAAAAGCCGGTGAGTCATGCACATATATAGACATACAGAAATATAGAAACTCAAACTTAACAGAAAGTTAAATTACCCAGTTTGGTGAATCACAGAATTTTTTGTACTCTCTTTGGCCTTAGTAATTCCTCTCATATGTTGTATGCAATTTTCTTTCCGTTATTTCACTGGACACTGAAAATTGACACCCGTTTGCGGCTTCACTTTCTGTCGCGATATAAGCATTACACCAAAAAAAAAACTCGTCTTAATTGGCTGCGAGATTAGTCTTTTTTGCCCTCTGGTCGAGGATGAGCTGTGAACTCTGCAATTCAAGAGTGCCTTAATTTTGTGGACGATTTGACGTTAAGAAGCAATTAATAAAAAGAAGACTAATTCTTGTGGCAAGGAGAAGAACAACAGAAACGAGACATAAAGAAAACAGTTTAATATACAAATTAGAAACGCATTTTTGAATTTGTTTATCAAAATACGAACATTTTAATTTGTATTTTCAACTATTTGTCTTTCTGTCTCTCTTTTGTTTTTCTTCTCTTTGCTGCGAGGATCAGACGGCCTTTTATTGCACAGTATTATCTCAAGTATTTAACTAGTCCATGTCCACAAACAATCCGACTGCTTATTGGTTTGACGCGGTCATTTTTATTCTTTTTTAGCGTTTTTCAATGCCAATTTGTTGTTTATTTCAAATACATGGCTGAAAATGCAATGTCTATATATTTCAGCAAGGGCTTTATTTTCACTGATTACAAATATGACGGTACGTACGTGCCTGTGGCTTAACACAGGTCACTAATACAAGACCCCTAAATGTCGTACTTGTCATAGACTGTCCACAGCCCTCTATTTTTTCGTGTTTTTTCGATCGATGAGCGCGCGGTGAGAACGGCGAGAGAACTGGACGCCAGCGCAAAACGGAAAAGGCAGTCTATACTTGTCAGTGACTCGTATGCAAGGATGCCTATATCGTTTACCTGTATCTGCCAACGTTTTTCAACCCTTAAGAGCTAGTGTTAAGAGCTGGCAAGATATATGGAATATAGTGGCTGAGCAAACAACACGAACCGACCCTAGGTCATAGCTTTGGTTTGAATTTTTTTTAGTTCTGCCAAAATTCTTTCACTTCTGACTTATTGGAATGAAATATTATTTTAGACAGCTTTTGAGTATTTGCAAATTTGCCAAGTAACCTAAGATGAAGTAAAATTCCGCTCGAAAATATGTTGTTTTAGCCAATATTTCTACACTTTTCTCCCCTAAACCTTTTCGTGGGGAGGCCGAATGACTCTAAAAATGTCTTACCAAGCTGGAGAAATCCACCAAAGTTACCCTCTTAAATCTGCCGATAGTAAAACCTTAAAAAGCCTATTCTATAGGAGAAAGATGAACCTTAAATCCTTTACACTGAGCTTGGTAACGTAGCCTTAATTTGTCATCCAGCAGCAGACACAAAACTTATTGCATTGTCGATACCATAACCATTTATACCACTGCCCGGGGAAGCAAAAGCTAATTTAGGATCTTTCTACTTATATAGGAACATCTCCATCAGTTACCATTGACCCTAAGGATAAAACTGTCAGGGAAGGCAAAGGACTGTCACTGACCTGTGCAGCGACTGGTAAACCTAAACCTCGAATAAAATGGAAGAAAAATGGAAGGACAATTATGTCGGATTACAGAATAAAAATAAGGGTCACAGATACAGGGTCCAAGCTGAGGATAAGAGACTCAGTCAAGCAAGACTCTGGTGTATATCACTGTGTTGCTAAGAACCAACACGGACATAGCAGTTCTGCAAAAGCGACAGTGGACGTCAGAGGTGTGTATAAACGTTAAAGTTGTGAGTGACCGTGTCACGCAATTTCTCGCACAATTTGTCACGCCATTTAACAAAAAACTTGTCACGCAACTTTCATAAGTCAGCAGGCATAAGATAGTCGTTTAGATAATTAAAGATTGCTTTACTTCCACTGCAAAATGATATCTGTTACTTTTTCTCTTGTTCTATTGGTCGGGCTTCAAGGGTGGCGGTCACATGATCATAGCGATCGCAACTAACAGAATGGACCAATCAGAACGTAAGTCAGGGTGCCAACGTTTCCAAGCACGGGAAATGTGTGTAAGCCACGTTCACGTCTCCTGATTGGCTGAAAACAAAGAAAGTTTGCTTTGATTGGCTAGACTACATTGTAAACCCAATGTAAACGCAAAAGCGTATTCGAAAGCTTAAGACACTGCTCTAGTTCCCTTAGAAACCATCAATCGTCTACTCTACCCAAAGTAATTTTCTCAATGCTTTTATTTCAGGAAAGGATGTTATCCCCCAGAGGTATGTTCATTAAGTTATTTCTGTTTTAAACAGAATTTTAGTTTGATAGCATCATGTTGGCGTTGCATTTCAAAACAAGTGCAAGCTACTATTATAGTGTGGCTGCAGACTACTTTCAATAGTATAAGGTTAAGGTCAATCACAGTTTCGCAACCACATACGAAGTAAAATTACTTTTATTAGGCAATTAGTTAAAATTCAGCTTGTGGGTAAAAGTACTATTATAGCCGTATATAAGGAAAGAGATAAGGAGAGAGAGGACATTTGGGATTAGTTTTCTGCATTAATGAACTCTTTGCTTGCCCATTATTTCGTTGCATAATGTACATGCTCTTGACTTTGTAGTTTTTTTTTCTATTTATACATTTATATCTCTATAAGTAACTTCAATTCATTTGACTTGTTTACAGTGGGACATGCAAACCATACAGTGGAAGCATTTGCTCAAGTTTCATCTCAAAAGGGGCTAAAGTGTTTATTCCGCATCTCAAATCACAACAAAACTTTGAAGAAAACATTGCTAACGCTACCTCGATGTTGACGGGGTACGTCAACCCAACTTGCGAAAAATCGCTGTTAAAAGCTCTCTGCTACAATCTCTTTCCGCCATGCCAGGGCGGTAAACAAGCTAAACCGACACGTCTTTGCAAAGACGAATGCGAAGTACTTCAAGCTAGGACGTGCTCGAAAGAGTTTCGTTTGTTGAGAGAACGACTTGGCCCTTTAGCTGAGGAGACAGTACCAAACTGTTCTATTCTGCCGTATGACGGAGGACCAGATACCAGAGATTGTTTAGTGATCAGTAAGTAGTTTTATTTTAATATTTTACGAGCCTTTTTCGTGATGAAGGTAATACCGGAGATATTTCTCGCACTTGATTGGTGTAGACACATCACGTGACGCCGGCAAACCTGGGGATATTCGAGAACGGCCATAGTTTCCATAATTTGCTTTTAACGTTTGCTCGTTCAGTTTTCGTCCCAAATATAGTAAGAATGAAAATTTTCGGCCCAGATAAGTTGTTTAATAATAGAACTGATTGCTTCGAACAGACTAGGGCCATTCCAATAAAATGTTTCGTTTCCCATTGCCCCGTCTCTTGTGATGGAGGGTCGGTCAGTCGAGCAAAAAAAAAAAAGAATGAACACTTTAAGGGGACTGGGTTCATTTAAGAAGCCAGGAGATGCAGAACCGAAAGATTTTGTTTCAGTCGATCTCGCTGAGAATGTTGGAACAATCGTTAATGCCCTTGGTACGTAACAGCCTTTGAAAACTTAGTATCGATGCTAATTAAAGTTTAGAACATCACATCATACCAATTGTTGTTAATAAAACAAGATCGTGTGCTTGTAACTTCAACTACTTGCCTCTTTGGCTAGTGAATATGGAATTTGTTTTTACATTTCGAAAAAAAAATGGGTCGGTCGGGCGATGGAAAACGAAACATTTTATTGGGATTGCCTAGCAAGATTTTAAACGCTCACGGAATTATTTCGACGCTCGACAGATTGATCCGGTTCGCCCACACAGAGGGCCTATGCGAAAATATTTGAAGAAAACACAATATTTTCTATTTAGCTTCAAATAATATACGGACATGACGTATAGTCATTATTTTCATGATCGTGAAAATTCGCACGGGGAAAAGATTAATCAAAGCCAATGTTTTGGTCTGGATCATTTTTTATTTATTTATTTCTAGGTGTCTCTATTTCTAGGTGGCACTAATCTCATTCCGAGCAGAAATTTCCTTTTGACAAAAGTTAAAAACTAAACCCAGCTTATATTGTTTATATTATACTTTTTTGTTATTATATTTTACTTTTTAATAAAGTAGCTGTCTGTGGATAAAGATTTATGACGCAAAAGATCATTACCCTGCATATGAATGTTATGTGTGCAAACAACAATTTACTTATGGATGGCGCGACGACAAATTGCTCTTTGAAAATGCGTATCTTACGCCACCGGAAAGTTCGAAATTATATGTTATTTTGTAGTAATAAAAATAAGAATTAATTAGTGATATTATTTCTTAGAAATTTAAGATTAGAGAAGCAATCTAGAGACAAACAAAACAAACTGAGATATGTAAAAGCGCTGATATAATACAGGGGAGTGTGTGTGGGCCAATCTATGTGTGGGCTAGCCTGCGAAGCGGGTCATTTGCTTTCCGAGAGTGCGAGAGGGGTGCGCGAGCTTTATAAATTATATTAAAGTTATCTTTACTTAAACACTGTTGTATTTAAAGCTACAAGCTTGTGGGGCCTTGTATTCCCGATGGAATTAGAATTTGGAAGCTTCCATTCGCCTCTCACGCTTTTAAAAAGATACGACTGCTTCACAGGCTGTGCGCGGGCTTAAGGTATAAGTAATTTTAAGTGCTGGGTATAACCCACGAATTTCCTTCTAAGCATTAGCCCTAAGCTAGTTCACTCGGTAGAGCAATCGTGATCTAATCCAGAGATCGTGGCTTCTAATCCTACTGAGGTCAAAAGGAATTTTTCTTTGCTTTTTGTGGTCCTCAATTTTCTTTCCTAGGGCTAACGCTCAGAAAGAAAATCTTGGTTTATTTCAAGCTAATTACCGTGGGTTGTGGGCTTATACAACGTTGTGAGTGCTGTTTTAGTTTGTTGCTTGACATTTTCCATTCTTGTTTTATCATCAAGGAAATAAAACAGTTTCAGGAAGGGACACTTGCCAGCAGGATACTGGTGAGTAAGGGCAGCTTGTATTGTACTGAATGGACAATGCTTGATAATGATATAGTTCTAATATACGAGTGCACTGAGATTTTCTAGTTTGGTTGTCAACTCGCGCTGCGTGTAAGTAGGTTATCGAGTTGTACACGTAAAGGCAAGCTCCATGTCTTCAAGCAACCGTGTCTTGTTGTGTTTATGATATAAACCCTGTAATAAATAGGTTTTCGACGATTTTCCATTAATCTCCGATCATCTTCGGAAGTTTGTCCGAAGATTGCTGACGACTGGCACGCCGGAAGTTTACAAGCGATTACTAGTCTGTCCCCCTTTTTTAAAAAAAATTGTACCCTTTTTATCGGTCTTTGAAGAGTTTTCGACACCTTTCCTGAAGACTGATCATGACAAAACTGAGTTCTTTACTGTGTTTTTCTGTCCGTTTAACAAGTTCATTTTTATCAATCCTTTTTTCAGGTGTATCTCAAGTAATTATCAAGCCTCTGAAAGGAAACTATCCCACATGCAGCGAGCGATTAAGCAAGAGAGTTAAAATCTACAACAAAGAGGTCTTCCAGCTTGTAAAGAACGTTAAGTCAGAGTTACAGAATGGAGGCATGGCCCTAACTTCACATTCCAGTGAGCTATCCACGTATTGTTTCTCAGCTTCTCTCCCTTTGAGAAGCCTGGTGCGAGAATGGAACGCCTTTTACCAGACTCCGCGCCTTCCCAACTTTCACTGGCCACACAATCTGACAGTTCCCGGATTGAAAATCTCTACGCTAAATTCAAGTGTGAATTCGATATGGATTCCGCTCGGTTCTTTGGCTAAATACAAACTACACGAGAAAATTTATCTTCGGAACGTAACTTTTTACTACAGGTACCTGAAATCCGGACACGGTTCGTTCATCGCTGAAGGTGAATACGACCTCTGCGAAACAGTTTTTAAGTTAACAGTGGAAACGCTTCATGACGGAACGATTAAACTCAGCGGTTTCTCTGAAACGCCCCTTGATGTAAGCACCATCGAAAGTTCCTTCGTGTCAGCAAGACCAGGGAGTACGCTAGTCAACGCGATTAGAAAGACAGATTTGTTTGTTCTTCGGCTGATGAACCCAGCTATGGAAGCTTACATCAGCAAAGACTTGATCGTGAAATTCTCTGGAAAGACATATTTCGGGGATAGTGCCCTTCCTGTTACGCTGGAGTTTTTTGGCGGGAAGTGGAACCGGCATGATGTACTTTTGGCGGGAATTACAAGTACAAGCATCACGATAAACCAAGCATTGAAGATGTTCACGGGATTCACCATTCCTTATTTGGACATTTTGAAACACTCTCCCAACGGATCCAGTGTAAGTTTGTGTTGAACTCATTAAACTGGTAACCATGGCGATAAATCATTAGTGGTGGTTGTTCAGCTTTGTAAAGGTTGGTTTTCTTTTAGGCATACGCATTAGCAAAATAGCGAGGGCAGCAGGGATATAAGCTTTAGCTCAAGTCATTAGAACAACAAACACACACATTCTTTTTATCTTGTCCTCACTCAACCTCGTCCCCAAGGCCTTCTCGGCAACGAGTTTTCAAAATGGCGCGACGCGTACGAGCCGCCATTTTGAAAACTCGTCGCCGAGAAGGCCCTGGGGACGAGGTTGGATCTCACCAGGAATCAGCGCGCGTAACCGTAAACTCAAGAAAAACAAATCCATATGTTCTTGTTATTTAACCTGCTAGGTTGGAATAATACTCTCTGCGCATGCTCTGGACCTCAGCAAGACACCGTATCGCAGATTCCAACAGCAACCGCTGTCTCTCGCGTTTCAAGACACGGTTCCTTGGGGTCTAAGCCTGGTAACTAGAGCGTCAATTCCTAAGGAAACACACAACAGCAGTCAAGTGTGTCAGCTGTTTCAGGTTAGATAAAAGTTGTTAATTATTTCGCGCTCGCCATGATTTTATTATTTTCCCAATAATTGTTTACGTGCGGTGAAAATTTGAATAATCTCCTTTAAAATGTTAAGTGTTGTTGTTGTGGGCTTTGCTGATTTGAAACTTGGCTTCCAGCGATTTAGTTCATGTAAAACTTCTCACACAAGAGCAAAATTAAGCAATTAGTCGTTGAACACACACACTTTCTGTCCTCGTTGAACTTCGAATCGCGAGTTCCAGGTTCGAGCTATGGCTGGGGTCATTATGTTGTGTTCTTAGGCCCTGGGCTTAACGGTAACGCAAGTGGACGCAAGTAGTCGCTAGTTGAACTTGCGTGCAGACTTGCGCTGGGTGGCCAAACGGTGAAAAACTTGCGTTGTCTTAAGTGCAAATTTGATCTCGACCAAAGTGAACGCAAGTCAACGCAAGTGTACGCAAGTCATGAACGCAAGTGCTGACCAAACAGAGATGCAAGTTTTCAACTTGCGTCTACTTGAGTGCCGTTTAGCCAGAGCTTTAGGTGAGACACTGCTCTTCAAGCGGTTCTCGTATTGCTTCATGCAACGGAAACTGCAGGAGATGATCTGTGCCTAGTAAACCACCCATACCTGAAGACAAACCATGCCTTAACTTAGCCTTAGTTACCTACTTTGTCCATCTTTTTTGTGTTTAGACTATATTTGGCCGCGGAAGCGAGTTCACACTGAAAGCCTCGACAAACTGGGAATACATCACACTGGACTGGCATTTCCACAATCTCTCTAAATTATCAGTCACATCGTTTGACAGAGTGCAGATGAAAATGGAGGTACGTTGATGTTCTCTTCTTTTACAGTATTTTAGTGGCTAATGGCTAATACAACAAGAACTGAACGCCAAGATATTTTAGGTCATTTTACTAGTGAATAAATTGGTAAAATAAAGATATAATCAACATAAAGTTATTTTTATTGATCCTACGACCCTCTGTAAAACCATTCTCGTGACTATTTCACGACTATTAAAAAGTAAGTATTTTTAAAAAAAATTAAAATAAATCGAGCTTTCGTCGGTCGAGCTACAGCCTTCGATGGATATGTCTTATCCTGGCTACCTCTTCAATCTTCAATCGTATTTTACGACTATTTCGCTTTTTGTGAAATCCATTTTTATTTTTACGTTTTAGATCAATGACACCAGTCGACCATACTTGCATTACACTCCACTGCCTTTTATGGATATTTCTATTGATGGCGCTATTTACAAGAGCGAGCAGCGGTCTCAGGGCGTGTCATTCAACGGTCAGCTGACGTACGATGGACCCGAGTCAGATCTTCAGGGAAACTTTGGAACCAAGTCTGTTTGGAGAAAAGCGTTTGGGATAGAGTACTTGACTATGAAGAACTTACGGCTAGGGTAAGAATGGAAATAAATGAATTTAGCCAATTCCAATATTTGAAGAAACAACAAGGGGGTGGGGGGACAAATTTGTAGTAACACAATCACATTTTACTTTCAGTGAAAAGGTCAGCAAAAATAACATAAAACTGGTTAAGGCAAAATCTCATTCGATAGAAAGGAAAATAGTTTTTTTGGTACCCAAGTGATTTGTGATTTCTGTTTTTATTTTCTAACAGATTATCCTTGCCAACCGACCAATCACAAATGAGCAGTATAAGAGGAGAAGCGGACCTCGAATTGGGTGCCCTGTGTAACGAAACTCGTAATAGTGAAAACGACTTCATCAAGGTGTGTACAAACAACAACAACAAGTAAAACGAAAAATACTAGCTAAGACATCAAAATATTTCGTTTCCTTTCTTAACGTCTGGTTTATATTATTTTTTACAGCAAAACTGTGTCACAGGCCACCTGTACTTGGGATTCTCAGATGAGTCTGTTGACCATTTTTTCTATGGCACATTGTCTCCAGTCAGCCTTCAGAAGTTACTTGAAGTGTGCAATATTAATCGCAAACTGCCTGGTGCTCTGGCAACTATAGGATTCCCTGAAGGTCTTCAGGTATTGACAGTGGCACTGTTTAATACTCTCGATTTAAGAATGAGCATTTACCTGGATCTTGCTCGTTGCTTGAGAAACGCAAACAATGAAGTGCACACACCTTACAATCTGCGTTTATAGAAAGACTATACCAGGAGTCGTCTCTTTAGTTTTGAAGCCGTTATTTTGGTGGTCTTCCAATTGCTGTTTTATTTAGGGGGCTTGATGAAAATTTTGAAGCAATTGATGTTATGTCTCATTGCTTTGGTTTGCGTTGCTTAGTTTTCCATAACAAACTCTAACCTTAATAAGAGTAAACATGATGTTGTTTCTTTTTAACCAATCAGATGAAAATTCGACATGTAACTTTTTTTCTCGCGCTTGGCTCTGGTTTACTATGTTATTGCTTTTGATTGGCCCATTGTGTTGTTTGCGTTTGTGGTGACTAGTAAGAGATTGCTTTTGTTTTGGCTTTTGAAGAAAGTTGTTTAAAAACTGCTTATGTTGTGACCTGTACAAATGTATAAATTTTTCTCCTGATCGCGGACTGTATTTCTCTCTCTGCCTGCTATAGATCTCTGTTGCCAGAGGAGCTCACGACCTTAGCGCAGTTGGCGGACCAAACCTTAAACCAGGCTTCATACTGGAGGGCAAGATGAGTGTCTTAGGAATTGAAACCACCGGTGCAATTTCACTGCTACCGAGAGAGGTTTGTTTGCCGGAAGATAAAATCATTCAAGATTTTTTGTTTCCACGCGCGCATTTCGAGTGCGAGCGTAGGAGGAATACGTACGCGCGCGTTTCCTCGCGTGCGCAATTGCGAGTCTCGCTATGCATTTGTTCTTTAATTATATAACTCATTCTGTACTGAATGAATAGTTTTCTCAAGCTATTTTCTGCTTTTACAGTTTCTGATTGATGCGAAAATCACATCAGATGAGCCTCCAGCGACCCTTGATGACGTCACGCCGTTATTTTTGTCAGGTTCTGATCCCGATCAGATGCCAAAGCTGTTCCTTAAGGCTCGAATGGATCCAGTTCCATTCGTGAAGGTATACAACAATTTTCTGGCAAGGAATGAGCATGAGTCATGTTTTATGTGAGTTGCGGATAGAGTGAAAAAGTGCAACCTTGGGTCTCCCTTCTTCACATCCTGTATATGGAGCGGTCACGAGAGAGATCCTGGGCATCGATTACTTAAAATTTGAAACTCGCCCCAGTTCCCTGCGCAACCTCGGAACGGCCAATAGGAGTTGGGTTAAAAAGAAGATTCACACCTTTAATGAGATTTCAACTTATGAACATGTTTCTGTTCGGGGAACAAAATGACAAGTCAAATAATCAGTGCGTATGTTTTAACTCAAAAACTTATGTTACCGTAACTGCATTATTGTAGTAAGGGGACTTAGTCTCAGCAATGTGACTAATGCTACTTAGGTAAGCCCTTGACTAACTCCCATTAGATATCAACATGTAATTTCTCCTAACAAATCAATGCATTACTAAGGAAAAGTTCCGTTAAGAGAATAAAGAGAAGCATCATCTCTTCTTGCCAGTACGTCATGTATGCGCCACTAATAAACTCTCCCAAGAACTTCCACAAACGGTCGGCAATCAATCATGTCCATAGCGTCGCTTCGCATTTTTACAAGTCTGAATTCAAAGCGTGGGTTCACAAGTTTGAATAAAACTTGATTGAAGTTTCATGTTCATAGGGTCGCTTCGCATGTTCACAAGTCTGAATTCAAAGCGTGGGTTCACAAGTTTGAACACCTTGCTCGTTAGGTCATTACTACTGAACAAATCTACCCACACCTTACCGTGAGGTCTTTTCTACCGAACATTTTCTCCACACCCTACCCCCATTCAAAGGCGGTGTATGTTACACTACGGTGGCTTCCGAAGATTTTTGAATTTCGCGGTCGATGATTTTATTACGCGTCGGTAATTGCAACTTTTGTTTTACAAGAATCAAAGAGAGGGTCACAAGTTTTCTTAAACAATGAAAATGACGTTTAAGGATCAAAATGTCTCTTCCATTGTCAACCCAAAAATGCAAAGCCTGGGAAAGTTTGATACGCTCCTACGCAGACGTTCTTTGGGCTTGTCACGGGTTCCTCGCCCTCGAACGCGGAGAAAGCGTGGCACGAGTCCAAAGAACGTCTGCGTTGGAGGCTTCAATCAAAAGTGAAAGCGGGATTTGTAAATACAACTGTTGCTACCTTCCTTGGTAAAATGTTATTGATATTCAAGGGGTTTTTTTTTTACCTTCTTAGGTCGACGGCATTGCTCGGCTGTTTGGCATATTCAAGGAAGTGCGCATGCTCGTCACTAGTGACTCTTTGGAAATGTATCTAACAACTGAAGTCAACAGGTCATTTAAGATCAATGTGCGCATGACCACAAACTACAGTTCAGATCGCAACGAGACGCAATTCAACGCTACAGTTGTGTTTGACAATGGTTTATCTAAGGTAAGTAGTCATGACAGGCTTTTTAGAATCCTTTTTTTAATTTTGCATTTTGCTCTTTTGGGCGTGAAAGGATAAAAATTTGATTTATTTTTTCAACAGTTGACGCGTCTGGCCTCAAAGCAAGTGGTGTCTATGCTAGAATCAGAAATGTCGAAACTGAAATCGGCTAAAGGAGAAGTACAACGTCTCAGAAGGGATTGCGTAAAAACAATCAAACGCGAATGCTCTAGTTGTATGGGCCACGCGGGGTGTGCAAGCTCTCTTCGAAGCCTTGACTCCACAAACAGGGCGCCAAAAACTTCAACGAACACTTCAGAAAGGAAGCGAGACACGAAACGAACCAGTTCCACCATGGACATCTGCCAGCAGCTCGTTATGGAACGTTGCCTGGCAACCGAAACCGCACACCATAATGTTTGCAGTTTCACCAGTGCAAAATTGAACAAGACATGCGCAGCTTACGAGGCTGCGGCAAGGTCTCAGAGAGAACTGGAACGAGGGCTGCGATGGGTCAGGCAAGCGGAACAGTTCATGTACAGCGATTTGTTCCAAATTCACTCCCTTTCGTTCAAAACAAATGTCACTTCGGGCAATCTGGAGCAGATTTATTTGGACACTGTTTTAGAAGTGACAATATTTGGACAAAAACAGAGACTTTATGGGCTGCGGATGAATTTCAACGAATTCGTGAAATTATCCTCTGAGATCGCCAAGTACGCGGTGGACTGGTACCAAAAGACGCAGCCGCCGTCCAAATCAAAATCACGTCACCCTGACAACAGACCCAGGCCCCCTGCTTCGTAAGCAGTGTTATAAACAATAGCAGTTCATACACTGCAAACTTTTATTACGTACAGTAAAAACAGTTACTAAAAGGAAACGATAGCCCACAGTGTGCATAGCTATAGATCCTAAGGTCCTTTGCCACCAATAATGGCGAGTGAAAGATCAAGGATTACAATAGGTTTAGATGTAAAGCTTATCGTTCTGTTCAACAAACAGAGAGCGAGAGCGCGCGCCCCCCGGCAGACCCAGCACGGCCGGCAGCGGCAGACGAGCACCACAGACACAGCGGAGACGGGGCCGACGCGGCGAGGACAGCGCGGCAGAAAAGGACCACCGCCCCCAGCCCCCCCCAGGGACACGTCCCGGACCCACCCCCCGCCGCCCAGCCCCAGCCGACCCGGCCCCCCGCCCCCGCCCACCCGCCCCCCCCCCCGCGACCCGCGCGCCCAGAGCCGCCCCCCCCCGCCCCCCCCCCGCCCCCGGCGCCCGTCGAGTCGGGCCGCGTCCTGACGTTCTTGTCGTTTCGGTGCCTATCATCTCGGCATCTTCTACCACCTCTCGTCTGTCCTGTGTCTGTCTCAAGAAGAAAGCTGCTCAAAAATCGCCACAAAAGGAGACAACAGACCGACCTGCGAGCTAAGTTCCTCGAGCAGTCCTACTAGCGACGGGCGAAAAGGTGCGCGCAGCAGACGAGTGGGCACACAAGCAGCGCTCTTGTCGGGAGTAAGCGGCGGGAGCTCGATTCCCGTGACGCAACCTCGACGTCTCAAGTCACCCATACCACCACCGTACCCTCCCAAACAGAACCGCCCGGACTACAGCGGCAGCGCACAATCAGCCGTCCAGCACCTAACCGACCCACAGGCAGATCATAGAAAGCAAATACTGTCAAAAAAAAAACAAAGGAAAGAAAGGCAGAGCACCGCAAGCAAGTGACTGCGAAACGAGAGGAGAGGGAGACAGCCGGGCCCCGGAAACAAGTCAGAAGGTCACGAAACAGTTAACGATCAAGCTAGCGAGCCACTACCCCAAGCTTAAACTCGGCACGACCGGCGGCATAGTGGGGCAGGCCGAGAACCGCAGCAGACATGGGCGCCAGAGGAAGGCGGCCCAGTCTCGGCGGGTCAGTTCTCGGCGTGGAACAGGAGAGGAGGAGGGGAGCGCGAGGGGGGTGGAGGGCAAGCCCCAACGAGCGGGGGGTGGGGGGGGGCTCGGATCGCAAGTAGGGCGGAGGGGCCTGAGGCTATAGACACCGCAGGTCAAGCGGGCAGACGAGGCGGGCAGAGGGGAGAGGGGGAGGCGGGGGGGGGAGGGAGCTGGGGGCGGAGGGGGGGGGGGGGAGGGGGGGGGGAGGGAGGGGGGGAGGGGGGTGGGGGGGGGGGGAGGGAGGGGGGGGAGGGGGGGAGGGGGGGGGAGCCGGGGGCGGGGGGGGCGGGGGAGGGGGAAGGCCGGGCCGATAATTATGTAAAGTTTGAAAAAAATTTCCAGTGTTACTTTATAACTTAAAGATAAAAAAGTCGTTGGGCAAATTGTCGTTTAAGGACCCAGCGAGTTAACTCCAATTATCCAATCAGAAATGGAATATTTGTGACGTCAACTTTTCGTCGGTGGAATACGTCATGTTGCTTAGCAACATGACCGCTGAAAATTGTAGGCTCAGTTAGTTTTGGGACTTTGGCTGGCTCTTATTCTCTTTAGACTGTTGTTTTAATATTCTGACTTTGCTGTGATTAACTTTGGTTAGCCTTTTCAACTTGGAACTTGCACGTAGCTAGAAATTCTGCTCAATTTATCCATACAATGCTAAGTCATTCACGGCGATATCTTACATTTGAATGAGCCTCGATATTGCAACCTTTGCACTTACAATCGTCTCAATATATTATGTATTTTTTCTGTCTCAATGTAACATATTCTGCAAGTCTTGTTCCCGAGTTTTTGTTGGGCCAAGTAAGGAACGTCTAGGGCCATTGAGAAGTTGATGCAATTTTGAATTGATCAGCAAAAAAAGTGACATTTAATATATAGCGCCCAATAGTTAATTTAACCGCAAATACATTTCTTAATATTTTAAATGGAGGAATATTGAACTGATGGGCATTTTTACGTTAATGGAAGTCCTAGGAAAAGGGGTACAATTTTCGTCAAAAGTCTTACAAACCTTGCTGATTATAATCTATATAAACTCAACACTAGCTTTGCTCTGGCAGTCCTGCTTACAAAGATTATTCAAGGTATCCTATTAGAAAGTTTTGATAGAGCGGGTTTTCTAACAACTGTCCAAAACCAAACCCAAGGTTATTCATTAGATTTGACCAATCGCAACAAATTAAAGAAGTGCAATGAGCCAATCAAAACGCGAAGCAAACACATGCAACCCGGCGTTGAAAGCGCGGGAAAAAATGGTTAAGTTATTGCTTCTGATTGGTTAAAGAACGTATGATTTCCTTGATTGGTTAGACCGGTTTGCACGAATTTTTCTAACCAGCAAGAGACCTCAAACAATTTGTTTTCGACAGTGAGTTGAAAGACGCTCTACTAACAGACTTCTTTTTTTCATTTTTTTTTAAAGAACTGCATGCTGTTAAACGTATTTTCTTTCGTTGTAATCACGTTTCCTAAGTACCAGACCTTTGTTGAACATTGTACAGCCGTGAAGAATGTGAAACACTTCAAATTCTTCATAATCTGTGATAAACCAAAACCTACAGCGGTTCCAAAAGGTTTATCACTTCATGTATATGATATTTAATTATAAACAAGGAATTTCCAGAGGGAAGAATGTACGTAGCACCTACGAAATGTGTTAGCACATGTTTTGTTTGAATATATACAAAGTCAAATAAAGTAACTGAAAACTTTCAAACAATGTCATGCACTACTATTCGAAAAAACACATTTTCGGGAAAAAACTCTTGCTTTGCAATAAAAATTTGCGATAAGATATTCGATAAAAACATCATATTATCTTAAAGATAGGCAGAACCTCTTCCATCCATATTGATTACGCTTTTCCTAGCAATTTGGCTGGAGGTGAGGGGATTCTCCAGGGAAGACTTTCGCGCTTTATTTTTGCGTTTCATCCACCTTTTTAAGGTTCTTTGATAGCTTCACTAGTAAAAAACACAGAAATCCAAGCCTTGGACTCCTCAGAGTGACTGGGTTTGCTTGATATTTTTCTTTGGTTCGTTGTGCACGATTTTTTTCTCTACTTTTCCTGTACAGGACGTTTTTGGTAATTACACCCAATGCCCCCTCCCCCCTCCTTTCCACCCTCAAAATAAAGTGGTCTGGCCCTAAATGCATACCATAAAATTCCGGTTATAAGCCCTGGGCTTATACAACTTCATAAGGGTTTTTGGGTGGGCTTATATCCGGGAGGACTTATAAGCGGAATAAAAAAAACGTTCCGAAACGGGCCACGAGAGTGTTGATCGAAATACGTTTTTCAGTTTAAAACGCATAATAGAGCAACATTTAGCCCTGTTCAGTACTGTCATCTGGCAGAGTGGGGCTTATATCCGGGGGGGGGGCTTATAATCTGATGTATTTTTTGTTTCCAGGTAGATAGGCCTATTACCGGGGGGCTTATAACCGAAATTTTACGGTAGTTTACGACTTTGGCAAGCTTTCGCCATCGCCACCGCGCGTAAAATAAAACAAACAAAACAAAAACAGAACCGTGATAAGCGGCCATTCTCAAACATGCGCAAAACAAACAAGGTTTTCTTGATGTACATGTATAGATTTATTTCCAGTTTCTCATAACTCTTTTATAACAAACTCAACTTGGAAGCTGATGAGAATTGCGGGCTTCATCATCTTAGGTAAAACAAATGCAAAGCAGTAAGAACGACAAAGATTTCACAGAACCACAACCAGCGGTAAAAACGGATGCCTTAGGTACTTCAGAGATTTTCCAGTAAACACTGTGTGATTAGAAAACGCCTGTACATAAGAGGAAATACTTTGAGGAATGGAAAATTTTGCGCGAAGTTCATTCGCTTCTCTAGCAGCCATGTTGAACTTGGAGTATCGCGTTCGTTCGGGATAATTTTCCAAGTCGAGAACTTGAAGAATTCTCACCACACCGCTGAAGACATTCCAGGAAAATATGAACCCTGTACACTGTAATGCAGGGCTGAAATGAAAAGAGAATATCACACTGTTAGTAAAAATATGTTACCTTGAACCTCAACTACAGAGGAGGGTAGCCTGCCAAGGCAAACGGCGTATTTCGTCTGCGTTCGCAGGCTAAGAGGAGGGCTGCTTTTAAGTACTTTCTTCGTAGAAAGGAAGGAAAAAAAAACTGGTGAAAACAGCCGACTTATGCTTTTACAAACAACTATAATTAGTTTTGCAGAAAGAAGTCGGAGCGAGCATTTTCAATTGCTAGTTCACGTTACATAAACAACCCGCCGTGTTTTTTTGGGGGGGGAAAAGAAAAAGGGGGGGGGGGGGGGGAGAATCCCAATTTCTCGAAGCCTTGGTTTCTCGAAACTCTCGAATTCTCGAAGCAATTTTAGTTTCTCTTGGACAGAACTTCTCGGTAATTTTACCACCGATTTCTCAAACCTCCCGCTTTCTCGAAGCAATTTTCGTTCCCCTGGAGTTTCGAGAAATCGGGATTCTACAGGATGTGGGCGATAGGAATGGAGGGGCACTGAACTTTAAGTGTACGCACGTTTTTGATACGCGTCTTAAAAACGCAAACGCGTTAACGCGTTAGTTGCGGATGCGTTTTACGCATCCATAAGTACGCTTCTTTTTGACCTGCACTGTAATCAGGCTCAATTTCTAACCTCGAACCTTAAGCCTGGTTTTCACTAGCGACGCAAGCACAAGCGCCAGCATAAGAGCGATCACGCAAAAAAGACAAATTTTGACCCTTGTGCTTATGCTTGCCGCAAGCACAAGCGCAAGCATCCAAATGCAATGCGCTTATGCTTTTGCTTGAGTCGAAGCCTTTTTTCACGGAGAAATAAGGGCTGTTATCCTTGCGCTTGTGCTTGCGCTTGCATCGGGTCGATAGTGAAAACCAGGCTTTAAATGTAACATGAGGCAGACAACCAAACAATTAAAAACAAAGCAACAGAACAACAATAAGGGAAATTACATTACGATAAACGCTATGGTTACACACCTTGGACTAACAGCCAAGCCACAGCTCGCAGATTGCTGTCTTGTGCGAGTATAAACCAGAAGTCTGGCCATAGTGATGACCTCACCACTGTCTGGACACACACCCACTACCTGTACATCATAGTCCTTTAGCGACTTGTAGCTGTGCCGGAGATCCTCATGCGCTTGTATCAGCTCATTGATACACTGCTCCAAATCAAGTGTAACTTGTTGAACAGCTAATGCACGAATCACACCACCTCCGAGAGATTCATCAAGGGAGGCGTTTGATGTCGCATTAGGGTTGCTTTCGTTGATTTTGAAAACTTGCTTTAGTGTTCTACCGTGGCATGTCTTTACTGTGAGTGGTGGGGACCCATCATACATGTCAAACTCGCTTGTCACGTCTGGGAGTTCATGGTAGCTGGGATCATCACTTGTTTGTTTGTAGACCTTGAAAACTGACGAAGTCAGATTGTTGTTGTTCAGAACAGGCACAAGTACACCGAAGTCACAAGAGCTACATGCATTTGGCACTTTGTGATTGTAGGACAAGTCAGAGCTTCCACTGTAGTTAGATTCTGAAGAATTATTACAGAAAGATGAATGTTCACTGCAGCTATTTTGAGCAACAAGCACAGGACTGTCAGTACATTGTGAAGCTAATGTTTCTCCTTTATGCAGGCTAGAAGAAGTATTCACAATACTTTTAGACGTTTGGACTGCGTTATCATCAAATTTGTCCATATTTATTCTTTCATCAGAGCATTCCTTTTTTGGGACACAATCATGATTTCCTAAGGAGTGTTCATCTTTACATTCTTTATTGTTTACATCAATGCGAGAAGGGGAAAGGCATTTATCTTTATCTACCACATGAGGGTAATGTTGCTTACTGTGGATTTGATTCAGCCCATCAACAAAACCAGAGACAATCTTACGCCGATCAAAATGTTTATGCAGTGTGCATGTAGACTGCACATCCCCAACTTTAATGCCTGGGCTTGAGTCTTGACTTGTTCCAGATTCAACCTCACTTTTTGTGCCTTCAGAAGATATCCTGGGTCTTTCTAAATCTCCTGTGGCTGAGCAATGACATGAACCATCACCTCTAATGGTCTCCCCATCCAAATATTGTCCGTCTTCAAAAGAAGAACAAGTCTTCTTTGAGGCCTTATCTTCTTTATCTGGATATACTTGTAAACTCTTGAGAGCTTCTTGCAAGTTACTGCTGTTACTCTCAGCGGTTACAACCCTTAATGCCATCAAGAAGTCTCCAGTGTTGAAAAGCACTGTACCCTTCATCTTTAGATTTGCTGATGGGTTGAATATCGGGAATGGAGGCAAAAGGTCATATTTAAAATGCACCGCAAAAGAATGTTTCAAACACCTCTCTGTTACTTCACCAAAAGGTGTGTACTTGCAAGCTTGACATGGGTGGGGTGAGGGACCAGCACATATTGTCACATGACACTGATGGCTTTGGTCTTCTTTCACAGCACGTCTATGTGATAGCAAAAAAAATATATAAACTCAGTATGAATTATTCCTTTTGCAATATTACCTCCTGTGATAGGCCTGCAATGTGTGCAAAGGGCTTAAGCTACATATTCCTTTTAGCCCTCTCCATACATTGCATGCATCTTGAATTAATAACTAATCAAATTAAAATACAGGTATGCAATGTGTGCAGAGAGCCATATAGCTGTAGTTTTTCACACGTGAGTTTTTTTTTGTTTTTTGTTGGTTTTTTTTTTTTTTTATTTTTTTAGGAGGGTTCATGTAGCTGTCGCACTTTGCACACATTGCAGGCCAATCATACTAGTATTATAGGCATGCAATATGTGCAGAGAGCTACGTAGCTGAAGCCCTTTGCATACATTTCCCCTATTGTTCAAGGAAACAAATGAGCACAAGGGCTTTTCTAGAAATAAGAAAGAATAAGTATGGCTACAAAAGTATTTCAGTGCCTAATAACATGCACTTGAAACATTTTCTTTTACAAGTCAAGCACAGACAACAGTAAATTTTACATACATTTCACCATAAACCACAATTTGTGACTCATCTGGGCTCTCAGCTACCATTAAATGCAGATCTTCATGAATTTCTTCTTTATCAAACAATAGCACTGTAAAAACCTTGTAAAAAGAGATTTTTTTAGACATCATTCAATCAATCAACTTTATTAAAGGAGGGTAGCTACAAACAGTTAAAACTGACAAACAAGCGGCCCTTGGATTACATAATTATAATAATAATAATAATATACAACTTTATTTATCCTGGTAGACCGGTAAGCAAGGAGATTGACTGGTATCTCGGTGACAGTATAAAGCTTTACAAAGCATATTTAAAAGCATAATACTAGCTAAATTACATACAATCAAACTATGAAATTTTATACAAAGTTAAAATTAAATTGTACACGTGTGATGCACTGTCCATATCATGAGATGTGAATGTTTTGCTTAAATTGTGTAAGTGTGCGAGCCGCGAATCTCTCTTGGCAGTTTGTTCCAGGCACTCGAGCGAAAACCAACGAGGTCTGTCCACATTTGATCTTACTTGTGGTAGACAAGTGTTGGATCTCAAAAGATCGGCAATGTCCGCGATTGTCATTAAATAACCTGTTAACTGCTTAGGGCAGTTAATTTAATATTCCAGTGCACTGACAAATTTAGATATTTGAAGTGCCACATGCTAACTTACTGCTATTCAGTCAAATACCACATGTGCTGCTCCTACTGTACTTGTTAGTAAGGGATTTCAAGAAACCCTTATCACTGTCTAAAAAGAGTTAGGGTCATATTCTTCTGCCTTGGTGCTGTAAATTGGTCCGGCCTGTTCACAAGTATTGGATGGGTTGGGGGGGGTAGGGTGAAATCATGAATGGACTGACACTTAGCTATGATAGGCACCATAACATGCTGACTTCTGTTCTCACCCCTCAGTTGAATTGTAAATGTATTTTAATGTATGCATAATGGCAAAAGACCTTTTAACCGATATGGCAGCCATTTTGATTTCTATTGTTTTGAAAGACATTATGAGATGCCCAGGGTTGGTAAAGCCTGTGTTTGAGCCTAGTGGCCATCAGGCCACAGCTTATTCTGGGATACCCAGGATACAAGTTAATATGTTTTCTCCCACTGGGCGAACAATAGAATTTAAAATGGCCGCTGTATATATATGAAATGTCAGAGTAAACTGTGCACTACAAACCTGTACTAAAGGCCTCCATTGATGAAACTCCCACCAGTGAAGAGAGTAAACATAGCGAGGCATCGGACAACTGTCATCATTGTCAATTTTAAGACAATAGGATATCAGGTATCTTCCATTCTTGGTAAAACCCAGAATAACATGTCTGTAAAATACAAGATGACGGCTGAGTAACTCTGCAATTTGAGGGCAGACCAGTAAAAAAATCCCACACTGATCATGCAGTTCTACAGAGGTGTGTGTAGTGTCTCTGATTAGATTTTACTCGGTTTTAAATTTCTGCGCCCAAGTAACAACCAATCAGAGACTATACATGGATCTCTGTAAAGCTAAGTAAATGAGTATCAATATGGAATATTTTGGGTTGTATCGTAGATGCCTCACTAGCAGGGAAAGAATTAAGCATCCAATGCTCAGCATATGTTTACTTAGTGGCAGACATTGTAGGAAAAATCAAACACATTTTAAGCTTCCTTTTTAGTGCAGAATGCACTATTGTGATGGTTTGTTGGGGCTGTCCTCCGCTAAACCCCTAAACCCCTAAACCCCTAAAGCGCTATGGTGTAAACTTTAATAGTCAATTAATTAATTAATATCAATTAATTAATTATTTCTTGTGAAGGGGGTGGGGGGTGGGGAGCACCTGACCGTACCCCTAGGTAAAACCTGGAGCACATCTACGTTACTTTCATATGAAGATCTCAAACGTATATATTTGTTTCAGAAAACCCTTTGCTCTCCTTGTGGTACTACTCAACGTAATTTACACCAAACGCATGCGCAGATTAGTCTACGTTGTTTTCTGGAACTATCATGAACATCGCTTGTATTGCGTGTTTGCGATAGGCTTCCTGCAGACTTCTTGGCGCCAAGTAAAAACCGCAAATTAATTAAATTAGATTTTGAGACTTTCACATCGCTTTCGTAATTAGGTATGCAAAAACTTGCACCGGGATTTTCGGCGTGAACACCTGATAACAAGGAAACAAATATCCTAGCTGTACTGCGTTTTAAAAAACCTGTCGAAAAATATGTTTTTTGATTAGATTTGTTTCTTTAGTTTTTGAGAATCGTCTTTCGTGCAGTCTAAACCGTAACTTAATTAAATTAAACAAATGTCATCGATGCCGCCGTAAAACAAACAAAAAACAAAAGTTTCATGTTATCGCATTTTCAAGGAAGACAAAAGTATTTTGTTACAAACGAACAAAATTGTCGTGATACGTTTGCAAAGATTAGCGTAAGGAACACCTGGGAAAGAATACAAGTAGCCTGTGAACAGTTTTTCCGAAAGTAAAATAAAGCAAATAAACACGAACATATATAAAACATCATACTTTCAATTGTTCCATATTGCATTCTGCACTTACCAAATCATCGAGATTTTTTATTCTCAGTGGTGTACAACAAATAATTGTACTTGAACTCCCTTCAGGTGAATACCAGGCATTCAAAATTAATAAAATTCTTTAAACTGCCAACAGAAAAAGTTTTTTGTCTGTTGGCAATGCCATCTGTGACCATATTTTTGACAAGACCATGAATGGATAAATTTCAGGGTACTACTACTACTAGAATGTTATTTGACATCCCAGTTACATTTTTTAAATAAAAAATAATTTCAATAATATTAATATATCAAATTTAGGTCCCTATCCCTCGGAAACAGATGAAATCAGACGGGACGATCTGGGTTTAAAATTATCAATTAGACAAGCTATCTAGTAAGTAAAAAAAATTTCCAGTTGTACAAGCTGTTACCCTTTTCTCAGGACACCATCGACATCCAATATGCTGTCCAATGGAACGCAAAACCTCTGTGGACATTTCTTGAAGAGGCGGACTCGGTTTCCGCGCGAATGCGGCTGCAGCGATCCCCTTGTCTATCAGATGATAAAATACGGTTACTTCACAAATAAAAAAGGCGGTTATCATACAAAGAGGTTACTTACTTCTCGAAGAGCGAGTTTTGAGACAACACTGTGTTTCATTATTTTTAGATTTTTTATAAAACCCGCGTCTCCTTCGATCCAGTTGATAATGAGCCCGCGGTAACAACAGCGCATACCTCAACAAAATTGTGAGCGAGCATAGGTTGCTATCAATATCCGCTGGGCGGCCATGCCGGAAATCTTCAAGGAAACTCGTTTATTTGTGTCTTGATGATTTTCTCTAAGCTTTTAAAATTAAGGTTGCTCTTAACTGTGGTAATTTGATGTAATGGCACCACCTGAGTCCAAAGAAGATGACTTGCACGAGAGAATTGGAAGTTTTGTTTCCTATCTCAAACAAGGGTGAGTACACGTGTAAACGAAGATTGATGCTTCACTGAATGAAGCTTATCATATTTTTTTGCGACTGAAATTTAGAATTTATTGATTTTAGATGTAAACCATTATTAATTAAGCTACAATAAACAGTATAATTACAATAATTATACAGAAATAATTTTCCTAAAACTTTCACCCACACCGTGTACATGTAGTTGGAGCAAGAAAAAGTCTACTTTCACTCTGCACCAACCACCCCTCTCCTCCCCCCTCCCCTCCAATGCAATTTTTCTGTTTTGAACAATGTTCTGTGATTCTAATACGATGATAACGCAGTACAACACGCAATTTGAATCCATACTAAAGATCTTTGGCATAATGTACCTGTCACTGGAAACCCACCAACTGCCCCCCCCCCCCCCACAGGAAACATGGAGCATTAATTTAGCCACAGAGGAAAGCCAAATAAGGGAAATGCCCCACAAATAGGGGACATATTTTCTGGTCAAGCCCCGACCAAATGAGAATAATTCTCCACATGTAGGCAACAGACTTCAGAAGTGTCACTAAATTTTTTTAAAAAGATTAATACGTCAGCCATTCTCCCTCTGGAACATTTTTATCAATCCCTGCATCCTTTGCATGCCAAGAACAAAAGGACATTCAACATTTGCTTAATCCTTAAAAATAAAAAGAACTGATCAATAGGTGTTCATAACAAATTAATTCAAGAGACTCTCTGTACTTTTTGTTTGTCTTGTTGCCTGGCTCTTGTCCCAGACTGCTTTCATGCCACGTTTTAACATTCACTCCTACTCCTACCTGCTCGGCCTTGGCAACAGTCTAAAATTTACGTGCCCCCCTCCTCCTTAGGCAAGGTAGAGTCAAAGCCCCCACAAAGCCCTACCCATGCCCCACGCCTTCCCTGGGTTGGGGGGGGGGGGTGTTGCAGTGACAGGTGCATAACCTGAATGAAATGCAGGCTGGTCTCCTGGTCCCTACCGTGTTTTCTGCAAGGTACTTCCCCTCTCTTCAACCCAAAGTTACTGTAATGAGCAAGAAGTTAGTGAGAACTAAAAAAAAAAGTCAAAAAAGTTCTGCATGCACCCTAACAGCTCAACAGATGTTTACAGAGAAGCACAGAAAACATTCCCATAATTGCTTAAATGGCAAAAGGCACATCTGTGTATTTGATACAAAATCAATTGGGTCCATGGAGCCGCTAGGACCCAGACTGATTTTGTTTGTTTGTTTGTTTTATTTTCAGACAACTTCATGGATCCTATGATGTAGCACTTCAGACATTACAACTGTTGCGAAGAATTGTTTCACAGACACGTTGGAGTACAGCAGGGTACTATATATAGCCATTTTAATAATTTTCCAACTCTCTCATGTAATAAAGCAGTCTCCTAGACAAGAAAGACCAAGTTATGCCAAATATCTTGAAGGGGTGTCAAATGGTAAATTTGAGACTTAATGAGACAATGAGACTGATATTGTTTCTGCAAGCCTGAGACCCTTTTAGCCTTGCAAAAGAAATCAAGACTCTGACAATGCATCCCAGAAAAATTCAAGACAACAAGACCCCTGAAGTTTGGCTAAAATTCTACAAGACACATTTTACGGAGGACCATTCACCACCCCTTCTTGAATATTCTTGAGAGGGGAGAACTTAATACATAATTTTAGTTTATGTTATTGACCTGTATAATACAAGTATACATGTGTGTAGTATGTCATTATTTTCACTGTATATTTTTATAGTGAACTTATGCAGTTTATGAGAACAGAAGGAAAGAAAATGGCAAGTGCTCAACCAACAGGTGATTAGTTCTTTCACTGATTCTTTACTCAGCTGCTCAAGTCAAATTTTGATTATTATTTTTTTTTTATTTCCTGCTTTTTCTGATTGATTTTCAAAGTGTGAATTAACATTTTTCCTTTTATAGATTCTGTTGTTGGAAATATGGTTCGGAGAGGTATGTTCTCATTCATGCACCTGTGTATGTACAGGGAATCTTGATTTCTCAAACCCTTGGTTTCTCAAATTACCTGATAACTAAAACCAGATAATAATTCAGCTAGATTCCACCGTTTTAAGAAATCTCAATAAATGGATTATAATTACTGTGATATACCTTTTAACAAAGTTCTCACTCCACATGTACTCACATATTTTTGTTTGTTTGTTTTTTTTTTTTTCAGCCCTTAAGATTATCAGAGAGGAATATGCAGGGTATGTGTGGCTAAAGTGTTGTAACTTTCAATATATTCATGTACATCATAGACCTGCATGTACACAGTTCAATGTTTGTACATGTAAGTACTTTTTTATCTCAACAGTTCTGTAAGTGGGAAAACAGAAGAAGGAGAAACAGAAGAGTCTTTACATGTGAGTAAAAATGATTATAATTTGTTAAATATTTGTTGTGTTAGCTGAAAGGTTTTCTACTATGACTTTGTTGTTGAAAGTTGGTAGTGGAAAAAAAACCTTTCAGGTCACGCTAAGTTGTATGTGTGCTGGACTCTGGATCAAGCCGGGTTCGGGTTCAAGCCCTGGCTGGGGCACTGTGTTGTATTTTTGGGTAAGACACTTTACTCTTAGAGTGCCTCTCTTCGCCCAGGTGTCAGTAAATGGGTACTCGCAAATTAATTACTGGGGAGTAACCCTGCGATGGACTAGCATACCATTACCATCCAGGGGGAGTAGAATTACTCCTAGTCACTTTATGCTGCGAAAACCGGGATAAGTTCAGGCCTGATGAGCTACTTGGCTCAACAGCAGGCTTTACCTTTTACCAGATGAAAGTTCGCGTAGTAGAGATGTGTCCCTTAGGCTGGATCAATAACCCCTGGCTGGGATGATAATTTTGTAAATGTAACTCAGCCTCTATGGTATAGTGTCACAATGATATGATAAAGATTTTTCAGTCCTTTACTAGCCTACAGACAAGACTGTCATCCTACACTAGCCATGGTGACCGAATTTGTTAACCTCTAGATAAAAATGTAAAAAAATATAATAATGTCTAAAAATATCTATTGATTGTTTCAGAAACTTTTGATGGCTGGGGGACCTTCCACAAGTGACTTTAACAAACCAACTCATGGGCTAAAGGTATCTAAATAAACTGTAATTACTTTCAAGTATTTATAATTATGTCATTTGTCATATTTTATATTAATTTATGAAGCTCAGTTAAATAGACGTTGCTGGTCAAATGCTCAATTCTCCCAAATTATTCTTCTGCAGGCCACTGTTATTGATGCTTTAAATGAACTTTTATCAGAACTTGAATCCAGGTATGTTACATTTAGTGAGTAGTACATAATCCATATGTTTCTTCTAAAATTATGTTAACAAAACTGTTTTTCAGCAGTAGTTACATACATGTACATGTGCATTGTGTAGCCGTAAGGACAAGTCCACTCAAGCTAGGGCCAACCCACGCTAAAGCAGCAGGGGCTTAGATCCTGGTTACCATAGCTTAAGCAACAGGAGTATTGTTCCCACCCTCCCACCCCGAGTTGGCAGGGATACCCCTTCTTCCTCTAGCAATTTTTTGCCAGGTTGTTGTAACAATTTGCTGATACCCATTTATACACCTGTGTGGAGGGGGCACTGCAAGAGTAAAGTGTCGTGCCCAAGAGCATCCATGACTTGAATCCAGACTTTTGATCCAGATTCTACCTGTAGTACACCACTGCACCTCTTGATCATGAGGCTGGTGAAGGGGGGTCTAGATGATGTTTCATGAAAAAAGTAAAGATTCACTAGGAAAAAAATGCCTTTCATGGATCACAAAAAGATCACTTTATCACCCACAATCACATTTCATGGGAAAAACATAACCATTTCACGATGCAAGTGAGAAAAAAGGCCTTTTACGGATCACAAGTAAACAATTTTCCACCCTCTATCACTACAAGTCCTTATAGTATATAATATAATTTGTGATAACTATTTAACTAAAATGTTTTTGAAGCGTTCTCTGGTTAAAAATTTGTTAAGATATAAGCTTTCGGCTGCCAAACTACAGCCTTTAACGAATGATAAAAAATGGCACGAATGAATAAATATATAGGGTGGAGAAACCGGCAGATGTCTACAGACGCGAAGAAAAGAACACATTAGAAATGTTAAACAGTGTAACAAAGGATCGAACATTGCAAACCATGCATGGATGAACGACCACCAAATTGATTTCAAAAATGCAAGAGTCATCGACAAAGGAGACTATCGCATGCGAAAAACTCTTGAGTCATGGCACACTGCCATGACAACTGAAGCGGACAACAATGCTAGGTCATTACCTCCGCAATATTCTATTCTTTTAAAATAGTTCTCTTTTATTATCATATTCTCACTATTTTTCTTGTCACCTTTTTACGCATTTTTATTCTGTAATTTTTACCCTATATATTTATTCATTCGCGCCATTTTTTTTTTATCATTCGTTAAAGGCTGTAGTTTGGCAGCCGAAAGCTTATATCTTAACAAATTTTTAACCAGAGAACACTTCAAAAACATTTTAATTATGAATCCTGGTTACTCTTCCATTTTTAACTATTTAACTGTTGATAAAATAAGTTTTGTATATCTCTGTAGTGCTGATAACATTGCCACTCAAGCTCTTGAGCATATACACTCTAATGAAGTTATCATGACCATTGGAAAATCAAGAACTGTGGAAGAGTTTCTTAAGGTGAGTATGCATGAGGTTTTAAATAGCTTTTAGAAAACCTCATCATAAATTAATAGTACATTCAACATAATAACAAATATAATAATAATTCCTGATGATTGCTCAATGTTACACGATGCAATTTTTGTCCGCAACTTGCAACACGCCCACTGAATAATTAAAATTTCAGTGGTAACCATTCCCGTTGACACGCTCTGATTGTCTGATTCAGTTGACACAATTGCATTGCAGGTTGCACTTGATATGTTGCACTCAGCAGCTTGTCACGCAACCTTGCGAAAAGTAGAGAATAGTTCAACTTTTTCTGCAACTTGCAAGGCAACATTTTGTTGCATTGCAGGTTGCAAAAATGGGGTGTTACACATGCAATTTTTTTACAACTTGCAATGCAACGTTTGTTGCGTTGTGTTGCAAGTTGCAGGAAAAATTTTGTTGTGTAACATGGCCTTAACGGTATTAATTAGGTAAAAATGGAACCATTTACATTTAAAAATAAACTGTGATGCACTTATGCACCGTTGCCATAGAAACATACTATAATAAGTACTCCTAAGGGGTAATTTGGGATTAACTGAACTGGTCTCAACCAATTTATAAGATAAAATAAATACATTTTTATTTAAATTTCAACACATATATTGAATTAAAAATGTACATGAACCTACAAGTACAAATCTATTTATTTTTTGTTCTTTTTTAAGAATGCTGCAAGAAAACGGAAATTTAGTGTTATTGTTGCAGAAGGAGCTCCATTTTATAAGGTTTGTAGACTTGTCCCAAAAACATTAGTTGTTCATTTTTCATGTTTTGAGAGTTGAAACTCGTGTGACTCTTTTTTTTTTTTAGGGCCAAGAGCTAGCCAAGAGTTTAGCTCAACATGGTATTGAAACAACGGTCATTACAGACTCAGCAGTGTTCGCTATTATGTCAAGAGTTAACAAGGTAACTTACTGCCTCTGGTCTGAAGAAATGGAAGTTGAAATAACCTGCATTTTCATAAGTTAGCAAACACCGTCGAAGCAGTTGTATAATTGCCGTTCATGACAAGTTTTTCAAGTAATTCTAGTACAGGAGTTACATCGATTTTATGTCGTAACAAAAATAATAAACTTGAACTTCCGTTAGTTGTCCCGAGTAAGTGTGTTGTCCTTTAAAACTTCTACCTACTTTTAGCATTCCTGAACTGAAAACGTATTTTATAAAGGATTTGGCCGGGAGACTAGGTATCTGTTGATAGATTTTAAAGGGAACAAAGTAGTCAAATGTTGAACAAAGTCGTCAAATGTTGAGCGCAAAATCATGTAATGCCTTACTCTGGAGGTGATCTTGTGGAGGGCAAAAGTTTGAGTAACGAGGACCGCAATCTTTTCAATCCTAATGGCGTTTTATTTCTTCAGGTTATTATTGGCACTCACGCTGTAATGGCAGATGGCGGGTAAGTTACATAAACAACCGTACAACCAAAAATTCTTATGCACTCTTGTGCTAGTGAGTGGCTTAGTGGCTATGTCATCAATATGGAATCTTTCGGCTAATAGACTTCGAATATTTAACAATTATTCCATGAGCCCGCGTTGGATACGAGTTGGCTATAACGACTCGTATCCAACAAGGGCGAATGGAATAATTGTTTTATTAAATTCTTCTCAAGTTTAAATCGACTGAACATTTCATTTTGATGTAAACGAAGTGATAGTATGAGGAGGCGCGAAAATTTCTGGCGCGGTGTTCACTTCTTGAGTTGAATGAAACATACGAGGAAAGCGAGCCAGAGAGTTTTCTTTCCAAGATTTTCCTCGAACAGTCCCCTCTAAAGTCGTCTAAATATCCTGGAAATTGTGACAACAGTTAAGATTTACGAGAAGATCCGAAGCAAAAGCTTTTCTGGAAACTACAAGTCTTGTGCAAGTCGAACGAAGCAAGTGTTTACATTGTACTTCTTTACGGCTCCACGGCTGTCATCAAGACTGCTATATTATTTGAAGCGAAATTCAGCTTAAAGTGGAACAGGTTTGTTGAAGTATAAAAGGACAAAACCAAGATTGAAAGGTAACAAACTTTACGGAAGTGCTGAGCCTACTTAGTTTTATGACGTACACTGAATGAAACTGTGTCAGTCAGTTGCCGTTCTTTCGTAAATTATTTGCTGCTTTTCTACTTTATTGACTCGCTCTTGTTGTGTGTTTATAAGTATTATTAATTAAACTTTTCGCATCAATCCTTTTGTTTTGCGTAGTTAATTTTACTATGGCATTTCTGTGGTTGTGGTAGGCACCGCTAATTATTTCTTGTTCATAAACCTCGCCAAATTTGCTGTTTTTCAACCATTTTTCCGATGGAACTGTCGCTTCCCGTAGAAAAATTTTAGCTTGGCAAAAGTAACGCAATCATTTTCCAAATAAGGTCAAACTAAGGTATACGAGCTGACAACCGGGATTGAGTGAACCAATCAGAATGCTAGAAATGCAATATCCGTGGCTGAAAATTTAATAATAGGCGTTATCCATTTGTTCTAGTAGTGGTATTGCCAGTTTGACAACCAACATGTAATCTCTAATTTGTAGTTAATGCTTGTAGTCGTCAAGAGTTGCTCATTTTAACTGGGACTTTCTTTTCACAGGTTACGGTCCATTGTTGGTTCCCATGCTCTCGCTCTTGCTGCTAAACACCACTCAGTTCCGGTAAGCTGAATTTATTTAATATGATACACATTGTGTCTCAGTTTTCAAATGTCTTTTCAGGGTTAAAAGGGTTAATGTGCTTTCCCTTATTATTTTAACTTTGTTTGCACACCCACCATTTGTTTTAGAACAAACTATGTTATTAACTTTCAATCAGCTTCTCCAGTTCTTCCACTCCGTTTCTAACCTTGTTAGCCATTGTTTTCGACCTTATATGGAAAATTGTTAATTGACGCCTATTGTTCTTTTCCACAGTTGATCGTGTGTGCCGCTATGTATAAGCTTACTCCACAGTATATCGTCTCTTATGACCAGGTAAAATACATATTCCCTATTCAGGGAGGGGAAGGGATGGAGAGAGGTATGGAGGGAGAGAGGTATGAGGGGGGGGGGGTGTATTTTTGTTTGGCTTTTTGTGGAAGTTTACGATCGGTTACGCCTGGTTTGTTGATAGATATAATACATGTAAGTAACCATCTTTGATCTTGATCCTCTTTCGTTTTGCTTCCTTTTGCAGGATAGCTGCAATAAATTCGTTGTCCCTCATGATGTTATGAATTTCTCCGAAGGTAAGATCACTGAACTGGAAATTGCTTCCGTTTATTTCAGCAAAAATTCTTTTCTGAGGAGTCGTGTTAATATTTAACGTAAATATTATTATTTTGCAGGAAGTATATTGTCTAAAATTGATGTCCACAATCCTGTGTTCGACTACATTCCTCCAGATCTAGTGAACCTTTGCATCTCAAACATGTAAGCATTTTTATTTAATTTGACTTTCGAGTAGAAAAGGGAGTAACCTGACAGAATTATGCTACTGGGAATAAACAGTCGTTTCACCTCGACCGCTCAATTTGTTTCTTGGTACAAAAGTTCGTAACCTAGAAACAACCAATCAGAGACGCTACACGGACTGCGTATAGCTACGTCATCAGTATGGAATTTCTCAGGTCCAGTCTCAGTCGTCTGAGCGAGGGAAGATTTGACCAAGAGAAGAGGAACGACTGTTACTCCGCCTATCGTAGCCGAAGAAGTTTTTTTTTTTGGGGGGGGGGGGGGGGGGAGTGGAGAGGGGGGATGCTGATTAATTCTTTACATTATTTTAGGTAATAAGATGTTGAACATTTTGTCAAGACTTGTTTTCTCTTTCCAGTGGTGGATATTCTCCGTCTTATGTGTACCGACTTGTTAGTGAATTATATCATGCAGATGACTACTACTTATGACACGGTAAGCCAATCAGAGACCTTGTTACATTTTCATCGCATATAATAGGACACCAATCAGAAAGTTTGTTCTATTTTCATCTCCTCAATAGTGCAACATAACCAATCAGAGCCCCTAAGAGATTTTGCTCCTAGTCCCAAACTCAAAAAGTAGATTCTCTTTATTGATTACAACACATTTCCTTTACACTGGTATGAGAATTTGGTTCCTCATCAAGCATTCTCTAACTGACAAATTTCCGTTATGAATTTTAATCAATTATTTTGTTTCTCTGCAGGTTGATTGCTGCGTTCGTCCCGACACGTTACACGATGTTCCACAAAACAACTCCGCATAACATCTCCCTACAACAATTTCATATGAAGCTACATGCATTTACTTACTTTAAACCATTAACAGCCCAAGCTCCTTTCTTCTCCGCAGTGGCGTCTTAAGCATTCTCGTATAAACTCGCTATCAAAATAAACTTCGGGGAGATTTGGGAGAGGGAAAAGTAAAGCGCGCAATGGAACGCGCCTTTATTTATATTCTGGCGCATTCTACATATGTCATTAATATTGATGGGCGGGAAAAAAGACTACTCTCAGTCCCCATTATCAAAGTACCTCACTGTCACACCCAACGGAACTTGAAAGTTTTTCGCGGAAGACAAATCACGCGAAAAGAAAAAGAGAAATTGGTTAAATTAACAACTGAAAATAAAGTGTAATAATTCTGAGTACAAGCATTGATCAGAATTGTCCTTGAACGGCAAAGTATTTTATTAGTGCAATCTAATTTAATAATTTTCTGTCTGCTTGTACTACATGTAGGCTCTAAAAATGTGGGGGAAATAGCGCGCGTTTTCCTTATCAAAGAGCCTGAAACAAGTTACTTTTTTGTGTGAATGTGTAACTCCATGGCCAACGAGCAACTGGATGTCATGTCAAAGTCAACTGACAAGACACTGTTGTAACACCAATCCAACTATCTCTACTATCTCAAACTTTGCATACTTCCCAGCAAAACCGATTTGGGTATGAAATAACCGAGCCTTTTACGATCGCTTTAGGGCCCTTTGTAATGACCGCATGTCTATGACCTCTATAAGACGTTCATTTCTCTTATGCTATGGTCTGTTAATTCGGTGATCGTATGAAAGAGGCTTGACTGTACTACAGACCAACTTTTGCGAGCGTACCACATTGATCATTACGATTGAAAGTGTTGATTTCATGGGAACTTGATGCTCTGTAATACCCCCTTGCACAATATATATGGAAGAGTACATTCATCATAACTTTAAGTGGTTGAAACTGAATGTACAGCACGGCAGTTCAAGTTCGTGTTTGTTCTATTGACTGAACTTTAAAACAAAACAAAGTTGAAAAGCTGTATTTGCTCTACAATAAAAGAAAAAGAAAACGGGGAATGGGGAAGTAAAGTTTGTCAAGCAGCATTGAAAAGCATTGCTTACATTACGTTGATTTCCGATCGTGACTCAGAAGATAAACTCCAATAAACGTCTAGCCCGAGTATAAAGAAAACAAAGGCGTTTGTTTAACAGTGACTAAAAATTCAACTCGCACAGACAATAACAAGGAAAGCAGAAATCACGTTGAATAATAAAGAAACAGAAAGAAAAACGAAGTACATTCGTTTTCGTAGCTTTGAAAGGGGAAAATATCCCGGTTTGCTGTAAAATAAAAAGCTTAGTAAATATACAAATACCCTCTTTCAGGAAATAGCCAGCGACAAAAAACTACCTTTATTTTAGTAGAACGGGACGGTTGTAAGCCGATTGACACTTAAGGGTATCACTCAAGGTAAAAATATTAAATATATACTATTTTAATAGTACTAATTTCAAACTATACATCTTGTATAATTAGTCTAAGCAAAAGTACATATGTACTTCTGGTCAAAGGGAAAAACAATAGCAAAGAAGCAGAAGTGTCAGTAACTGATTTGACTGAGTTGTAAATTTGAACAAAATCTCTTAATCTGGTCAAAAGTCAAATCATGCTTTAGACAACCGGATCATGTTGCTGAAACATAACAAATAAGAATCTTGTATTGCGCTGATAGGGAAGTAGTGATACAACATTCCTTGTAGTTTGAAAAAGTATAAAAGTGCATATTGCTGAAACATGAAAAAAACTGACTTGTTGCTGAAACAAATAAAACCTTAAGTGATTGAATTCGTACGTGGGGAGCGGAGATGGCGCAGTGGTGAGAGCACTCGCCTCCCACCAATGTGGCCCGGGTTCGATTCCCGGACCCGGCGTCATATGTGGGTTGAGTTTGTTGTTGGTTCTCGTCCTCGCTCCGAGGGTTTTTCTCCGGGTTCTCCGGTTTTCCTCCCTCCGCAAAAATCAACACTACTAAATTCCAATTCGATCTGTATCAGTCCTACGTCTTATACATGAGCCTCTGGCTCGGACACTGAGGGTAACCTCGTCCTGCGTATGGACTTTAAAATTGTATTTACATTTTGTATTTGTACGTGTTGTAGCGACACTACAACATTTTTTCGTAATTCTATTAAGAGTTTAAACGTGACCTGTGCTGAAAAAACAGCCAAGTATCGTATGAACAAAACATGTTTTCAACAAACGAAGTACAGGTGCAATGTAACAGAAAAGTATTGTTAAAACGGCATGTTTCCTGTAAAAGAAAACTCGTTTGGTAATTGTGAAACCACGTTAAAATAGTAAAAGATATTTCTTTTATAGGATCCTTTATGCCATTGAGGAAGTATAACCAGCGACTGAAAATAAAAGCATGAGTGGTTGATAGCGTGCGTGTTGTAGCGAAACGTGCATTCTTTCTGCATACTTCTAGAGAGTTTAAACGTGACCTGTGCTGAAAAACATCGTATTAAACAAAACATGGTTTCAGCAAAAGAAGCACAGGTGTACTGCAACAGAAAAGTGACGGTGTTGTTGAAACGGCATGTTCACTGTAGAAAGAAAATTGGTCAATAGTAATTGTGAAAAATGGATTTTGCTTTTGTTAAAATACAAAAAAGTATTGCTTTATGTCATTAAGGAAGTATAACCAGCAACCGAAAAACCTCAGTTCTTAAAGTTTTGAAATGTATTACGGTGCAATAAGTTTCAGGCTGTGCCAATCTACAGATACATGCAAGATGGGCTTAAGGAAGTAAACTTTAAGAATCCAAAATTCCTTCGTGTCACTATAGTTCTTTTTCCGCGAAAATGACTTTTGCTGAATCATAATAAACAAGAAGCTTTATTTGTGCTACAAGGAAGTAGAGATACAACATTCCTTCCCGTTCAAGGCAGGTGTTGGAAGGTATAAAAGTGAACGTTTTGAGAGAAAAAAGTTAGTCCAGATGAGTACAGTAAAGAGGTGTTTACAGCAAGAAGTTACCAGTGACCTATCAGGAAGCAAGTGAGTAGGTATCTATTAAGATTTTGTTTTTTTACTTTACGTTTATGGTGATAAAATTGGATCTTATAATGATGTTTTCGAACACTTTCAGACAAGATGTGAGTTTACTTAAGGGTTTTTTGTCGAAAGTTACTTTACATGCATTTTAACCTGTTTTAGACCGTAGTGGCCAGGTTTCTTCAAAATCATATATTTTTTTTCTCTATTGGTTACACTTTTGTTAACAATTTTGCAGGATGAATACTCTCGTAGTTGCAATATTATGGATGCTTTGTCTCATGATACATTCACTTGGAGCCTCACCAGTCAGCAAGGTAAGATGGTTTCTAGACTAACTTTCCAAGTTTGTGTTCGTCATTAGCGCTATTGCTTTTGATTTCATCTTCCGTGTAATAATTTGATTTTCAGTATTGCAAGATGAAAATAACGTTCCATATCCCTGTAGGGTGCCGATGTCGAGGAATACCGTGTCCGTATTTATGAGTCTGGGACAGAGTTCAACGAGACGGTTACAATTGATGAGAATCAACAAACAGAACTGTTCAAAGTTCCAGCCCACAATAACGTCGAAAAATCAGACATCATGTTTGACTTTAAAATGGTAGGCATTAAAAATCAATGTTTTCTTACACTAAGATGCAAAGCAAATAGGATTCAATCCGTTGAATGCTAATGTTATTTTATTGTAATGATCATTTTATTATATTCTATTAGTTTTGTTTACTTTACTGCTCGAGCTAATCTTTACATAATAAAATCATCAATATTTTTGACAGTATATGGGCTGTTTTCGGGTGATACGCCTTGTATAGGACTTGTGTTATTACCTGCCATGGGAAAATTATTTAAATTATAAAAATAAGTAACTAAGTCTCGAATGACTCCTCTTGAGATTTTCACCTTTTTTTAATTTTCAGTTGTCGCTCGTAACCATTCTGAAATATCATAAACTTTTTGGGTCGCCCACTACCTCGCGGAACGAGTTAATTCATTGGTTCTTAAAACAATAGATAACAGGTGACAACAATGCACCTAGCCCTGAATAACAATAGAGGTAGTGTTTACAGCGGGCGAATGAAAATAGAGGTTCCAGAGAGGAAGTGTCTTACTGAACTTTTTTATGTTTTCCTGGGGGGGGGCTCCCTTATATAAGCCGTAGAGTTATCTGAGGCGCCAAAGAGTATGGTTTTCGAGTCGTATTGGTCTGAAATCGGGTATATATATTTTGACCATTTTGGCCTGAAATAAGGTATATGTATTATGACCAGTAATCATGTTAAGTTTAAGGAACTGAAGACAGTTCTTTCTTGATCGTTCTTATTTATTTCTTAAGAAGTGTGATTTAATAACGTCGGAAATTTCTAGCCCTTCTCAAATTTTTACGCAAACTGAAGCAGTTCCTAGTATTATAGGGTCTGGTTTGAAATAGGGTTTCGGTCAGATCTGAAATGAGATAGGGAAAATCGTATATTTTGGTTGGATATAGGGTAAGGGTTTTAGGAAGCGCGCCGCGCACCTCCACCAAAACTTTCGGAGAGTACCCTCCTGGGGGTTTGTTCCTCTAAAAAACTTAACGTAATTTTTTTAATCGACTAAGCACGTTTTTCGGATCCCTCTCTGCAGAATGCTACGATGATTCATTTTCCACTCAGAAGCGTCTGTTTTCTTCTTCCACTGGCACGAGATCAGCCCACACCAAAGAATCTTGTAAGGAATCTGCAACAGGTGAGTTAGAAAAACCAAACAATAAACAATTAATAAGAGGGGATGTTCCCTATTGCACTGAATAATTAATGTCGCATTGTTTGATGTTTGTTTGTTTGTTTTTTGGTTTTCTTCTAGGTTGCCAGTAATGACGTGATAACACATAAAGAAACGGTAATGGCTGATAAAGAGATCACTGACCGTTCCATTTTAAGTGACAGCACTGCAAGTCTTTGCTCAAAGTCTCGAA
This sequence comes from Oculina patagonica, assembly GCF_052425735.1. Lineage (NCBI taxonomy): Eukaryota > Metazoa > Cnidaria > Anthozoa > Scleractinia > Oculinidae > Oculina > Oculina patagonica. Next base: position 25,149,711 of record NC_135771.1, read on the forward strand.
TCTTCCAAGTGGTAAAGCTACCGAGTGAGCGGATTGTTGTCACAAATTTGGACAATGCCCACACAAGTAAGTATTAATGAGCTAAAAACTAAAACACATATCTCTTCTTTTTGTTCGCCTAGTGGTAAGAGCGCTGGCTTGTAATCCAGAGGTCCCAGGATCAAATCCTTCTCCCTGCCACCGGATAAATTTATGTTTGGTGGTCCTGAATTCAACTCCTTCACGCTCTGTATATATCTAACTGCTCAGCCTCCCATAAGTTGGGATTTTTAACAAGTGCCTGTTTGTTTGCAACATTTGTTTGTTTACTTAAGGGCCACGATATAAACTACTTGTATGCTAGTAATAACAAACAAGACACCATCTTTTAATGTGGGGAAGGGGGGGGGAGGTGGTACATGAAGAGACAACCTGTCTTTTTGCAGAGTGGTGGCTCCTGTCTGAGTACAATAGTTTTGACCATTTCCCTTACCTAATGTTAAAAAGGATCGAAGGTTACACTTAAGATTTTTGTGATGAAATAGAATTCGCGCTAGGAAGCCTGAGAGCACGAACCATGCATCAATGACGCAATTCCCATGGAAAAATAAAACATTCAAAGGCAAATATAGTGCGATTGTGTTACATTATTGATAGCAGCTGTGAGCTACATGTAGTTACGCTTAAATTGTTTTAAAAAATTATTACGCTCGCCATTTGACGTGTTTAAGATAACACCACATCCACAGCACGTTTTTGTTTCGCGTCACGTCACCTCGTGCGTCATCCGTTTTTTGTCTTTTTGAGTCGAGCTCGGGCGTACAAACTTATCTGCTGCTCAAAAATAACGCTATACGTGCTGACAGAAAAGTAAACATATTCACAAAACAAATTTACTTAATGCTTTAAAGGATCAAAGGTAATACACTAACCGGTAAATATTTTAGTGGTGAAAACTGAAAAGCGCTACGACGCCTGAGAGCACGAACCATAAATTACGCAACTCACATGGAAAAATAAAACCTTCAAAGGCAAATGAAGTGAGATTGCATTACTTTATCGGACACTTATTTAGAAAAAAAATGCGAAGGTCGGCACTTCATCGAATTACCATGAGGTTGCTCGAATAGCCTTTGATTAAATATAGTGAGAGGCAATAATATTCTCCAAAATATCAGCTTTGAGGCGTTATCCGCCCAGACATTTCCACTCGAAGAAGATGTATTGTATTAAGTATATATAGTGAATTTTGTAGTTTCCAACATTTTTTATATCATTTTACATGTATTTTTTTAAATTTTTGTTGTTCACGGCACCACAAGCTTAGTAGCTTAAACCTCTTACCCTGAATAAATAAACTTATCGATCATCATCATCATCATCGTCGTCGTCGTCGTCGTCGTTGGTTTTAAAAAGGGAAATAACGAATGTTGATTGTGTCCGCGACAAATGTCGATCTCAGTTCTCGACCTAAACAAAGTTACTAAAATAAAATGAAACGAAACGAAACAAAACAAAAAAAATAGACTGTGTTATTCATGCGATGTTCGACATTTGACCCCGATATTATTCATTAATCTTTAAACTGCACTTTGAATGTTCTTATCCACGTCTCTTACTTACTATTCTTTACTCCAAGGACCAATTCGTCGGAAGAGGTCAATGGCTGAACCATGTAAAGATGCTATGAAAAGTGTAATGGAGGTGGTCAACACATGTCCTGGCAATCCCTTCCCGCAATATAAAGTGAAGTGCAAAGTGGAAACTGAATCATGTGCATGGCTGGTAGATTGTCCGGGACTGGGAGGTACGGTCTTCAGAGGGAAAAAAGCAAAAGAAGAAGCTTCACACCACGTTAGCAGTGTTTCATTCAAGAAATCTATCACCTGTGGCATGGACCATAGACAGTGGACTTTTGTTTGTTGTGGCTACTACTGTTTATAAAGCTGCTATTTTTTACTGGCCCATACAATTGAGACGCCAATATAAAAATATAAAGTTTAATCATGTTTTAAAGTTAGCCCTAATGGGCCTTCTTCATTGTTCTCATTGGTTTCTTGTTCATGTTGTAATGCTTAAGTTGAATGTAATCTGCACGAAGTTCAGTTCAGGATACAACACAACTTGCTTGCTTGGATATTATGGTTTGCTCCTCTTTTCTTTCGTTGTTATAAAGCTAAAGTTAAGCCTGTGTGGCCGTAGTTTGTTTTCAGAGAGCGCGAGAAGGGCGCAAAAGCTTTGGATGCGAGACGGAGCAAACAACAACACGGCTACAAATTAAGGGCGAACTCCCCCTCCCCCCTCTCAATTCTTTTAAAGCTCTCGCGTGCCGTTCGCGCCCTTGGAAAGGAAACGAATGCTTCGACGATTCTCGGGAAACAATTTTCTTAGAGACCAGTTAGTAAGTGTAGGATATTACCATCTTCAAATACCAGCTTATGATTTGTTCATTGGTTAAATTGGTTCAATTTTAGCTGACACTCCGTTTCTTTGTTTGGTTCCCAACAAAGGAAAAGATCAAATAGTTAAGATGGTTACAGATATATGACTTCATTTCAAAGGGCTCTTGTAACCATATGGTAATGGACCTTTTTATGCCTCAAAATTTGTTTTATGTTTCATTTGAAATTTTAAATACAGTATCATAGAGTTTTTTTTACAGAGATGTTGTAACAGTATGGGGAGAACCTACTATACAAAAAATTCGAAATGCTTCTCTAAGAGGGAGGGTGGGTGGGGAGGGAGGTGGGGGCTTCAAATGAAAATATATTCGTCATATTGGACTTGTCATTCGATGTGGTATATATTTTCTTCCAGCTAACCGCCATTATTAACTGCGCTGCGCAGTTCTTGCTCTGCACGGGGTTTATTATTATTATTTTTCGTTTTGTCGGTGACCTGCACCAAGCCTCCACTCGGTCAGGCTCATGTCACGCGATGTTTAGAAGCTACAAATCAGTAACAAATGGAAACATTTTCCAATTTTTTTTCTTTACAAAGAATGTTTAGTGTGAAATATTCGATTTTGAAGCGTTTTATTTAAAGGAAATTCTAAATTTTCATGCGTCGAAAGAAAAATATATTTCAGCGGGCCAGAATCTGTGAATAAATACCATTACGTTGGTGTAAAAGAATGTGCCGACATGACAAGTTTCACTTTCGATCGGCTAGACCTCGAGTCACGTAATTTTTCAAAGCTATTATCAGCTACCTTTCAAATCTTTGCGAATCCATTAATCTTTACTTACAAAATTCAGTGTGAAGTATTTTGAAGCGTTTGAATCAAAGAAAATAGTAAAATTTCACGCTTTAAAAAAATACGCTTTAGTGGGCAAGAATTTTCATTTATTTACATTACGTTTGTGTCCTGGAATGTGCTGGCGTTAGCAAATTTTTGCTTTCACAAGACACTGATCGGCAAGAATCACGCAATGCTCTGAAAGGTTCAAATCTGCTACAAACGGAAACTAAACAAATCCTCTGGTCTAAACTAAGCATGTTAAGTGTAAAATATTCGACTTTTTAGCGTTATTTATTTTTGGAGCTGTGTCATCTAGAGGATTTCTAAAATCTGATGGAAAACCACTGAGAGAAACATGCCCTGACTTGCAAGGGTTACGTCATTGCTAAATTAATTACCCAGGGAATTCGCATTCAGCAAAACACAGGTCTAGTGTTCTTCTCAAATTTGATTTAATTATTTGCTTTAATATTCAATTTCGGAGCTGGTTATTCGATCCTTAAACGGTAATTCAATACAACACTGGATGCTAATTTAAAAGATATTTTTGTTTCACGGATCAGGATCGTGGGAATTAAATTTGGCCACCATTAGCATATAAGAAAAATATTTAATTTCGGATGGAACTAGTCAACCATGAAATGTCACGCAAGGTGTTTTCTTACCATCTTGTTTGTCAGTCGCAAAATTGTTCGACGCAGGTAAAGGGGATAAGCGGAGGGGGGAGGGGGCGCATTTTTTGTTCCCCCCACATGACTCCCCTAAAGTGCTCACGAGACCAGCGCAGTTGTAAGCTCTAAGAGCTCTTGTTAATCAAAGTGCCCTATGGGCTGTCTCGTGTTACAGATTAGTATAGATGTTTAGTAAATAAAATAAAACTGCTTTTGTTTTATAGTAGCTAAATTTGTTATATATATTTTATTGTTTCAGGTTGGCGATATGAAGCAATGTATTAGAAGATATCAGTAAAGATAGTACATGGGATATGTAAAGTTTAATTAACAGTGTTTAAATTTTTAAGCAGCTTAATTTTTTTCTCAGAAAGAACAATTAAAACTTTTAGTCGTTTTCATTTTTAAACAAGGAATTATTGATTTCAAGAATTATATTTTTAATAAAAATGAAATAAAATGCTTAAAGTTTGAATTATGGAATGTTTAGAAAAACGTGTTGTTCCTCCTAACTGAGTGAAACTTGCGTACCATCTACAGCGTGGTCGGCATGTAGGACGCCTCACGCTTTCAGAGACGCTGGTTCAAGTCTTACTTGCAACATGGCAAAGAAGAAAGTCACAAAGCTACAAATAAAACTCTGTGAAAAACTCTACGAGGACAGCGTCAAAGATCACATAGATTTCCAAACACAGCTAGTACTGCAGTCTAAATTACAGCATTTTATTATAAATTTTATACGTGCGACTTGGTATCACTACCTGATATAATAGTATTTCTCTATAAACCAGGGCAAACAAATATTTCACGAAATTTCATTTATTTTGATAAATTCCGGTTTCCATTGAAATTGGCATTTTTTGGGCTTTGCACAATATCTGAAAAAACTTCTATTGGTTACTACTTTCAGTGTACCAACTTTCATGCCTGTATCAAAAAGTGCACAATTCAACTAAAATTTCGAGCAAAGCCGCCGGACTAAAACTCACCGAAGCATGTCAGCTCTTTGCAATTAACATTTAATTAACGTCGCAAAAAAGAAAGGTGTAAAATGTTAGATTTGCAAGAAGAGTGTATAACTCTCGATTTGTCACACAACGTTGCGTTATTTATGGACAACGACTGCATAAGTTCCTCCCGGGAGGGCGAAGGGGGCATCAGTATTCGGCCTATGCAACTTCGTTTGTATAGCTGAGGGAGCTCTTGCTCTTCCCTAGTCGTCTTCGTACCGCGCGAGGTGAAAAGCGTGAAGTGCGGGTCGGGAGCGGTTTTCACTTCGCACCGTGCGCTGTATGAACATGACTGGTGACAGGTCGGGTGGGGGTATTATAAACTACATAAAAAACCGTTTGAGATGAGCTTACAAGAAAAGACTGAGATATGCTTACTAAGGTGATGGATTGTTTGGTTGCATAACTGTATGAAAGGTTAACACTCGTGAAAATGGTCGCTATCACTTGCAAGGCGTGGTTTGTGAAAGGTGTCAAATAAAGACTGGAAGCTAGGTTCTGCTCTGCATAAAAATTTTTCGCGGGTGAAGTTGCATTCTGTGAACTGACGACGTATCATTCTGCCTCCCAATCCAATCACATTTCTGTCTTTGAGTAACTAAAGCATAGAACGTCAACAAAAAGGCAGGCATTATTAAGTCGTTATCGGTGCTATACTGGTAATATTATAATATAGCATTTATTTGTTTATTATTCAATTAACAACCAGCATTCACGTGACGGGAATTTCTTCTTATTCCTAAACTTGACGTGTCCGTTCAGTAAATGGCTTATACCTAAAACGTACAAATATTAATTTCATGTTCTGTAAAACTTTAACCAGGTGATAAAAGAAAAATTGGCACTTCGATACAGTAAATGAAAAAGTCGGATTCCTTCATGCAATAACTTTCTTGTCTTTCCGCGTTGGGCTTGTAAAGGAAGAGTTCTCTTCAACATCCTTTCGTTTGTCTTTTTTTTCCTCTGTTTTCTTTGCGTCCTTTTCACTGACGTCCTGTTTCACGTCTTTTTCTTGTTTCACGCTTCTTTCACTTTCGTTATCAGCGCTATTTGTTTCTTCCATATCAACATCTTCTTCACTTTCCTCTTCCTAATTAAGAGCAAATGAAAACAATATTGTCTCATAATAAACCAATTGTAGTTTTGACACGAGTTTGACCAATCTGAGTGAAAACTTCCCCTTTGGATTGTTCCATTCTCCAAAGTGGGGACACTAAGTAAATTCTACTCCACACTGCAGAGGACACCAAACACATTCTACGCCACACTGCAGAGCACTCTAAGCACATTCTACCCCACACTGCAGAGGACACTAAGCACATTCTACCCCACACTGCAGAGGACACTAAGCACATTCTACCCCACACTGCAGAGGACACTAAGCACATTCTACCCCACACTGCAGAGGACACTAAGCACATTCTACCCCACACTGCAGAGGACACTAAGCACATTCTACCCCACACTGCAGAGGACACTAAGCACATTCTACCCCACACTGCAGAGGACACTAAGCACATTCTACCTCACACTGCAGAGGACACTAATCACATTCTACCCCACACTGCAGAGGACACTAAGCACATTCTACACCACAGTGCAGATGACACTAAGCACATTCTACCCCACACTGCAGAGGACACTAAGCACATTCTACCCCACACTGCAGAGGAGACTAAGCACATTCTACTCCACACTGGAGAGGACAGTAAGAACATTCTACCTCACACTGCAGAGGACACTAATCACATTCTACCCCACACTGCAGAGGACACTAATCACATTCTACCCCACACTGCAGAGGACACTAATCACATTCTACCCCACACTGCAGAGGACAGTAATCACATTCTACCCCACACTACAGAGAACAGCAAGCATATTGTACCCCACACTGCAGAGGACACTAAGTAAAAGGTTTAGGGTACATCTCTAACAAGGCTTACCGACTTGTCACACTTCTTGCAGACCCACTGATATCATCGTGTCTTTGGGTTGTCCTACATAACCAAGTAAAGTTAGACTTTGATAGAAAAGGTAACTGTATATATCTGTGATGCTTACCTACTTGTACGGGTAATGACAATATGAACAATAAGGACGCCTAGTAAACATGTAACCCTATCCTTTCCACACCTTCAAACTGAAACAATTCTCAGTGAAAATAAGGTACAACTATGCGTAAAAACCAGTCAGTAAAATTTAATAACTTTGATTAGATTATTAATTCTCAATACCCTTTTTTAAAGTTGCACAGACATTTAGTTCACATGACAAATCGTTGACACAGCTACCTAATTAGTAAGACATATAAGTGAAATTAACAAAGCAAATTAGTTTCCGGTTAGATAACGCATGGATTAATAATATTCTTCTCTTGACAAATTGTTTGACATATCTGTAAATTGCCGCGACCTTTTATTAAACAGCTTTTTACAAAGGCTTTCATCTTGTAATAAATAAGAATAAAATGATCATTTACAGAACGCAGCTCTAGAAAAATAAATCACTGAATAAATACTCCACTGAAAGCAGTTCTTTCTTCGCCGCGAATTCAACACATTTTCCCATCAAGTTGCCGAAATAGTGCAAACAGACACTCTAGTCAAAACCTAGAAAACAAAAACAAAACAAGAATCATTCCATTAAAACAACAACTACTGAAAACTAACACATAACATCACGTACTCATATCACTCGCCTATCTTAAATATCTAAACGTCTATCAAATTACTTCTTACTTCTCTAAACTAAGTAACAACTGAAAACATTCATTAACATACGAACCGCTCTAAATATATCTGTGATGCTTACCTACTTGTACGGGTAATGACAATATAAACAACTAGTTGTACCTATCGGTAAGTGCCAACGAGCGAAATACTCATGTTTGTTCATAAGAAAAGATATTGAATGGTTTTTGATAGAACTATATTTGAATTGACCAAAATATGGTAAATTGTATTTTAGGTAATATGCGAATAAAATGCTATTTCTCTGGTGTTCATAAATGACACAGGCTTGATAGCCTGCGTAGCAGGCGCCGTAGTTTCCAGCGCGCGTATTCTCGCGATCGCGCACTTTTACACAGATGTCTGCTACGCAGGCTACGGGTTTGACACATGTTTTGACAGATTGATAACTCTTGACAAATCTTTCTTTTCAACGTTAAAATGTCACAAAATGTAGGCAATAAATGAGGTTTAATCACTGTTTTTTAAATACAACAAACGATGGTTAAAATGTTTCCGTCCACAAAAGTGATAGTTGCATTTCAAGAACTTCTTATAAATCAAGTCCCAAAATCAAAACTGCTAAGATGCTTTTTTAAATATAATTTTCAGTAATCAGAGAAGTAATGCACGGGTCAGATTTCAGTCTCGCATGCGAATTCGAAGTGTCATGTTCAGTTCCCGGGGGGGGGGGGGGTACTCAGAAAAGTTTTATACGGGGAGGCTCCGCCCCAAGTTCTAACCCCTTACCCTTTTATATACCATTTGTGACAGAAATTGTACCCCTTTCGTATCCTTTAACTGAAAAAAGGTACCCCTTTCATATACCTAAGAGACATGGCGTGGACTTAAAATAGGACGTTTTCTTGTCATTTTTATGTAGCGCTTAATAAATTAAAATAATACAGCCATAAATTGCGTCTGTTCGAAATATTTTAATTAAAGGCCCTTTTAAATGGCCAAATGACAGATTTCCATACCCTTTCATATACTTAAACTCGTGAAATCCCTACCCTTTTATATACCTGAAGCCTGAAAAAGGTACCCCTTTCGGGCGGAGCCTCCCCGTATAGGCCATTATAGGGAGTACCCCCCCCCCCCCCCCGGGGTTCAGTTACGCAAAACTTGAAAAATTTGAACAGAAAACAAAACTTGAACGGTCAAGGATTATTTGGAAACAAAACTTTTATTCAAGTTAACATTACATTTGCTGTTAGAAGCAAAAAACGTTTGACTTTCTTGTGCGTATGACATGCAGTAATTTTAAGCCTGGTTTTCACTAGCGACGCAAGCACAAGCGCAAGCACAAACGCAAGCAGCATAAGTAGTTCGTGCCAAGTGAAAACGAACGTCGACATAAGCACAAGCACGTTAGCATAAGAATATGATGTTTACAAGTTAGAAGGCTTCGTTCTCGACTCCGTTCTCCCTGCAAATATTGTGGCAGAAACTATCTCTCCTCTACTCGTGTGACGAAGAAAGTGAAAGCGACTAATAAAGGAGAAAAACGAAACATTTGGGATTATAAATATTTTTAAAGAAAGCATTCGTCTCCGTTTTTTTCGCTACTCAAGTCCGCGCCTGGGCCTTTTTGTTTTTTTGTCTACACTTCTCCGAACATTCTCGAAAAAACGTTTATCAAAATCAACCGCGGCCTCTGCGACTTTGTTCAAATGCTGGAACTAGTACTTCAATTGGCTAGACACGGCTAGACGTAAACACTTTTCTTGTGCTTATGCGATGTTTGTTTTCACACGAACGCAAGCACAAGAAAAGGACAAATTTTGATCCTTGTGCTTGTGCTTGTGCTTATGCTTGCGTCGATGCCGTTTTAATAAGAGCTGTTATGCTTTAGTGAGCGTCGCTTTGTATTGATGTTATTCCTACGCGCAGCGAAAATGCGTGCCAAATAATATATAAACGGTATTTGATTTGGAATAAATCATCGGTCAAACAATTACTATAAACACAATCAACACTAAAAGGTAGCATTTACCCGACTTCAGCATTCTCATAAGTCAAGAAAACTCTACTTGAAGTCAATAGTCCGCTTTTAATTTTCATGTCTCTCTTCGATCGTAAATCAAAGAACTCCCAAAGTCGAAACATTATTTCATCGCTTTGAAGACCTTGATGTTCATTTTTTCGGCGGTCGAATATTCTGTAGGGTATTCTCTTTCGATTTATAATTCCCTAAAGGTGTATTGATCGGTAAAGGGATGAATGACCACATTGAAAATTTTAACAGCGAGCCGCGTTGACGCCATTTTGGACATTTGCTTTCTAGCATGGAGTGAGAGACTGGGAACCAGTTGGGAAGAACAATACAACCCAAATATGGGGTTTACTTACACCCAAATATGGTCAAAAAAAAAGTCCCTTACGCAGAACTTAAGATTTTCTCTGCCTATACACTCATACGCACACGGCTCTATGATTCTGCCGCCTCGACAGCCTCGCCTCTTGGCTCGGCTGTCTCGTTGGCAATAAGGACGCCTACTAAACATGTAACCCTATTCTTTCCACACCTTCAAACTAATCTGACCCGTTTGTGACCCGTCGCACATCCGTGCAAGATACTTGAGGAATTCATTAATAAGAATCAACTGATCGTTCACATTTTACGACACACAAGAAGAAATCACTTTATTCTACCACTGCAAACCCGATTTACCTTGCTACCTTGTCACTTCTTTACCTTACTGAGGTCTTAGATGCATACTCCTGTTTTCAAAGTTGTTAAGATGCCATATTTTTGACAAAGATTTTTATTTTTATTGAAATGTAAAAAATGGAGAACAGATGATTTTGTGATTAGTAAGACATAAGTACAATCATGAACAATTTACAAAGCAAATTAATTTCCGGTTTTTTCAGATAACGTTAACCGCGGTAATTGTGTGCCAATCTTTTATTTGATTGCGTGATAACTTGACTCAATTTTAGCTTAATAATATTCTCCTCTTGACACATTGTTTGACAGATCTGTAAATTGGTGCGACCATTTATTAGACATCTTTTTACAACGCTGGCTATAATCTTGCAACAAATAAGAATCAACTAATCGTTCACATTTAACCACACACAAGAGACAATGAGTTTATTCTCCGACTGCAAACCTGAGAGATTTACCTTGCTACTGTGTCACTTCTTTACCTTACGTGAGGTCTTAAAATAACCACAACTATGACAACCAAGTTCAAAACATTAGCATCTGTTTTTCAATTCACTTAGATAAAATCTTTTTATCATATTGTCGGCTTTTTGCCGGACTAACAAAGGGAGGGTACTTCATGTAATACATCACATTAGAGACGGGAATGTCCATTATTTTTTTAAGAAGAGGAGAGAGAACAGATAGAACAATTTCCAGCACAGAAAAATAAAGCTGAAAAAAATCGTGCAAGGAGAACCATGAGGAAAAAAAAAGGAGAAAATCTTAAATTTTGTTTTTGCATAACCCGAAAGCGAAAAAAAATACTGCCCAGAAAAATTGCCCAAACCCCTGCCCCATATCGCCTAAAAGCAAAATACTACGTACCTTATATTCCGAGAATTTACAATATATGTGTAACAATTAAACTCAAGAGAAACCACATATTATGCCAAGAGCGTTAGAATGAAGGTCTAAAAAGTTCACTTGGAATACAACCAAAGGTCTATTTCTTACCTTGTTTCCTTGCTACCTTATCACTTCGTTACCTTACGTGAGGTCTTACACAAAGCACTATCCTGAGCGACCGAGTCAATGCAATATCTCGCGTTACGTCACGGTCACGTTGTTTACGACGTGACCGTGCCGTAACACGAGACAAAAACTAGCAATGGTATATTGCAATTCCTGAGTTTTGATTAGTTAAAAAAAAAACGCGGAGGTATACGCGTCAACGAGAGCAGCCGGGGAGGTCAAATATTGCAATTCTTTGCGTGTTTTTAATGAAACAATTATTCCACTCGCACTTGTTGGATATGAGATAGTTGTAGCTAACGAGGCGCCTATTTACCATTTCATATCCAATGCGCGCTCATGGAATACTTGTTAAATATAATCGATATCGACTTACCAAAACCGCGGTTACATTACTATCAACTTAGTAGTTTCTGACAAGAATATACCATGGTGGAACAAATTTCCATGGTCTGTTCGATGTTTTTTTAAAATACTTTTAACTAGAAAATGAAATGTGCATAAATAAACCGCTGTTTTTATTATTTCATTATTTTAGGACGAACTGTGTGTAGTTTAAATAAAACTTTATAAGCTTTGGTTTGTATTATCGTTATCCTTAGTTTGCATTTAATTTGCTTGATTAGCTTCGATTTGTTTGGTTTTTTTATTGAATATATCGGACAATTGTAATTTTACAGTAAATCTGTAACATTTTCGGCTTAAATAAAATAATGAAAAAAAATACAGAGTATTGATATTGTTATTACTGTTGAATGCTTCAAGATCACGCAGCCCGCTTATTAATGTCTGCTAGCTATGAAAATGACTTCAAAAACTTTGTTCCGGGCACTAGGGTGGCGGAAATTCTGTCATCAAAGATTAGAAAAGAAAGCTATCACGATGACCTTACATAGGATGACACCAGAATATTAAACATCGAGACTTGTTTATCGCGACGACGTGTATAAGGGACACTGAAGATAAACAATATAGCTAGCTCTTCCGCATCCACGCACCTATTATCTAAAAAAAAAATTCATACAGTGGAGCTCAGTGGTGGAACAACTTGCCCCCAGAATTACAATTACTTTATTTAGACAAGGTATTTTTAGCAGCCATTTTAAAAATATTATTAACTAACTATCTACAAGTACAACCAGAAACCGGTACAACGTAATAAAATTCAAAACAATAGACGTTGCTTTTCTTGGAAGCCGTGTTAAAAAACACCTCTCAAACGGTTTATTTTACTCGATCCCGCCGAGACACCCAAAAGTGAGATTATGGACCTGAAACAATTTTGACTTGGTTGCTACAGAATATTATTATCATTCGTTGTGTTATGACTTGCTCTTCGATCCATACCAGCGCTTTTTCCCCAAAAAGATTATTTCCTTAGCCGCTGAACAAACATGGTAAATCATACGATCCCACAAAATGATCGGCATGGACACAAATGTGTTGTTATAATAGGCCACACTACACCAGCCTTGTACGACAGCTGCGTTTACATTATTAACCAAAAAATGAATTCAAGTCACTTCTTATTCTTCCAAGAAGGTCAGGGGAAGATCCGAATAGGATTTACCGTATAGTGTTATTTGTATTTTTTTTAATTTTTCTTAGTATAAAATGTTAAAAAACGTTATACAATTATACCTGATTTTAAACTGAAAAGACAACCTCGTTTTTAAGAAAAAACTCCCTGGGAATGTGATGAAAAAAGGCTCCACTTTTGTACTGTTGCGGCTGTTGAAATGTCAAATATTCTATCTTATCCCCTTCATAATACTAGGGAAAAAATATGTATTGTTACTTGAAGTTCCAAACTGACCAAGCTTATGGTGTCTCAAATTGAAACTTCAGGACTCTAATTTACATTTCTTACACAAGCTGTCTTTACATACGCCCTCCTGACGTCACTGTTTGACGTAAGCCTCAAAAGCAATTATTCCTAATGAACATGATTATCTAATTAGTAAGAGCCATTCATCACACAGAAATTCACTTTGGCTCGTATCGGTCTTTTCTGTTTCTGCGAATGTGACTTGGACCTTTTCGTGTTGACTTGTTTAAGGACGAGGATAATTTAAAAGGTAAGGCCACATATTTTTCAGAAATATATATAAAAAATGCCTTTTACCGGTTCGACAATGTTAATTCTCAAGACCGTACTGTATGAGTTTTAACTCATTGACTGAATGTTGAAAAATATTTGCTCGTGATATTTTATTCTTGATATCTTTAAACATCAAGCGTTGGGCGAAGTAAAACTGTCTTTCAGTGACCACAATGTGAGAATTGTATCCCGTAGCGGGTTTTTTTCCCAATTGTATTGACTTCAGTGACATGTTTTAAAGCGATGTGCCAAATATTTATATTTATTTTGTCAGGAATACCAAATTCTTGCCACAAATTTCGAACTGGATTTACTAACCTGTATAATGACGGAATTACGCCGATTGTATTGAGCGTTTGTTTCTAAAACGATATGCTATTGCTACGAAAAGATTGAACCAAGGTCCCAATGTAAAATACTGTCCTTAGCTCAAAATCCCAAAGTTAAAAGCAAATATTATTCACTTCAATTTAATTTTTTGTGGGTTGCTCAATACGGTAACATTCCCTAGTTTTTTTTATTTCCTTTATTTTTGTCGCCTGGCCACTTGACAGTGTTCTGAGATTGTAACATATTTTAATAAAATTTACCCATTTGACAAAAAAGATTATCTTTGAAAACCAGGTAAAATCGTCATTAAATTCCGATATGATCACCAATGTGAGCGGGCGAACGCAGAATAGAATTTAACTTGAGTTTCCAGAAATTCACCACCGCATGCAAAAACGAAAAAATGCAGAAAACACTCCACACCTACCAGATGATTTTAAGTATGGCCTCCCAACATCTTAGATAATCGGAATTAGCCCGCAATATGTTCTTTTTGTAACCGTGTTTTAAATTGGTCATTTGACAGTGCTAATAGGCAATTCCTCAAGTTCATGATAGTACCTCAAGCAAAAGTTCGTGTGTGCACGGAATATCGTTCGCCGATGTGATCGGACATGCGAAAGATTTAGTTGTAACTCAGCATAGACCAGCAGACGTTCGAAATTTCACATAATTTTGAATGCATAATGAAACTTAACATTAAACTTATGTATACTGAGTTTTTTTCTTGTTAGTAAATCTCAACACCGGTGAAATAAAATGCGTTCATCAACAAGTACGACTTAATTTACTACCTTCGATGACGGATTGCCTTAACACTTAAATAGTGACACATCTATAAGATTTTCACTTCCTATCTTCCATCAAAAGACGACATACACTGATAATGAATTTTACTCTTTTTTCCACATATTCCTTTAATGAATTTATTTTCAAAATTTCTTTTCTGCCACAGTCGTAATTATTGAGTAACCTTACTTTTACATTGACAATATTTTAAAGTTTTTTTCTTCAATTTCTCTTTCTGTAGGCTTCCAAAGGAAGTGAGAGAACAACATTTACGGAGTGTATATAGTGTTGTAAGAAGAAAAGTAAACTTATCCAGAAGATATCAGTATTACTATCAGCGGTTCGCACAAATCGTTAACATGCATCTGACCATAAACAACTCGACAAACCAATCAAACACTCTGATTCAAATCACAAAGCCAGGAAGAAAGGAAAATTTTGAAATCTTCCACGTGTTTTGCATCATAATTGCCGTGGTAGCATTCCTGCCGAATTCCTCTTTATGCCTCCTTCATGCTTGCTGCCAAAAAGTGCGTCGTATCAATAACATTTTCCTTATCACTCATTACATTGCCAACACCTTGCAGACGTTAACAGTGATGGTGTTATTTGCCTGGCCAAGCAATAACAAGGCTCTACTCTGTGTGTTAAACGTCTCATTTAGCTGTTCAGTTTTATGCATTCCGCTGATATCTCTTGTGACTTTGTTTAAAACGCGGTCGGTCAACAGCCGTCCAGCGTTTTTGTCAGGAAATCTATCTTATATCTTACTGGCAGTTCTATTGTCTACCGGAGTGGGCGTGGCCGTACCACCGTTCCTGGGTTGGGGCTCGCCTTTTTTGATCTTTAAATATCCAACAAGTATTTCAATATCCTATTCACTATTTGCTGGAAGTTTCTTGATTGTAGGTCCATTAATATTTATTTGCTTTACAAATTATAAGTTATTTTCTCGTGTCCGAAGTTATGAACGTCGTGCAAAGAGAGAAAATGAACCACGAACTCATGGAATTGGAAGATTGAAGTTTGAGCCAAGAAGAAGAGAGGGCGAAGCGAAATGGGTGGCGATTCTTCAAGTCGTTGTTTTTGTTTTTTGTCTCCTTCCCATAACTGTGGAAAACGTTTTAGCGTCTTTCGTTCCACACCCTATGCCCGAGGTCTTGAAATATTCTTTTAACGGCCTCGCACTAGCATATTGTGTGATGTCTCCGATCCTTTACGGGCTCACAAACAGGGAAGTTCGCCGAGCATTCAAGTGTTGCTGTTATCAGAAAACATTTGTGCTCCAAGGTCATCCGCGGAAACAAGGAAAACGAGGAAAGATGGGAGACGGCTGTTACCGTATGGGAACAAAAAATGACCCATTTGTTATTCAGCGCGCAGAACAGTCTTGCGATGAACTAACAGGAGATTACGATCTTGACTGCGCCGGACGTGAAAGGTTCGTTCATTTTGTGGGTATATCCAAGGACTTTTCTACGGGTGATACAATTGATGACGCCCCACGCCCACTAAAACCTGTTATTCGAAAGAAAAGGCCAATAACTACTGAAGTGTCCCCGATAAGAAGGCATTCTACGTTAAGGAAACAGGACGAAGCACCCAGGCGTAGACCTAAAGTTGAGGATAGCACGAAAGTTCATTTTGATGAGGAATACACCGACAAACAACGAAAAAAGTACATTGCAACGCCATCGATTAAACGAATGCGTCAGATTAAGAACTCGATGTCGAACATGTCAGAAACTGATCTCCAGTCCAGTATAGGAAGTTTGAGTGGATATGAATTTGAATCGCAGCAACATAAAGCACCTCACTTTACAAACTACAGCGATCCCATGCGGTCAGCAGGATTCAGGCAAGTTCTGACTGGGAAGGGAAATATGACGCGCACGTGTTCGCTTCACAGAGGCGACAAATACAAACCTAATATCAGAAAGTTTATGGAAAGGCGATGTAGCACTGACAGCGATAATGCCATTAGAAATGGAAGCGAGAAGTGAGCGATGTATAAGGGACGGCCGAGATTCGTCTGATATGATTAATTTTAAGGCTGACTGGATTTTCAAAAAACTCTTGTCCAATAACTAAATGCCATTTAAAGGAGCTATGTCAAGAAGTCATTTTTCTCATTTCTTTCAACTTGAAGAAGACCTCAAAATGATCGTTTTACATCGTAGAAAACAGAAACGGAGAAATTAAAGGCCGAAAATAAACAAGGATGGTTTCAACTGACCAAGATAAAGACGGATTACGAATGATAATGATAATGTATTTATATAGCGCATTTTTCATATGTATATGTTCAAATGCGCTTTACACGTACTGTAATTTTACTACACCTGTAAAGGCCAGACCACAACACCGGGAGCTTCGTGCCCTACTCTTTGCGAATAGTGTGTGGGTTCTTTAACGTCCCCTGTTATAAGACTGAAGATACAGGAGACGGGACCTAGGTTTACCGTCCTTTTCCGAGAAGACTAGAATGTCTAACCATTTGCAGATGAAATTACAAAGGCAGCACATTCTCCTCAGCTATTTTAAGACCCTGAGTGTTGGTCCGGTCTGGGGTTCGAACCCACAACCTCCCGCACAGCAGTCCGGCGCTCTACCAACGAATGACAAACTTGAAAACACTTGCCATTTTTTTTTCAAGATGTGTTATCCGTGACGTAGCTCCTTTAAATAAGTTTTTTAATTTGTCTCAGATCAACAGATGTCTTCTTCAGTCCGGGAAAGAATTGAACGCTTCGAGACTAGACTGTTCACAGTCCTCTATTTGCTCCTGTTTTTCTTCGATCGTTAAAGCGGGAAAATAAACGCAAGAGAATTGGAAGCCAGCGCAAAAGGATGGCAAAGTTAGAGACTGTGAACTGTCTTCGCGGAGCCAGATCTGTCTTTCTACTGAGCCTTGCATGTTAAGGATCCTTTTATATACTTAACGTGTATAGGCAAAATAAAATATAGATAAAGTACTAAATGTCGATAAGATATAGATAAGTACTTAATGTCTTTTATTATAGTTTTTTAATCGATTTTCTTAAATTAATTAACATGTATATTTCTAGCAGTTCCATGTTTGAAAGTGCTAAGATGTATGTTTGTTTCTTTGTTGACCTTTACCGGATGTCATATTCCGTGCAAAATTGATGAAAACAATGCGGAAAACAAACAGATACATTTGAGTATTTGATTACAGAGCCAAGGACAACATAATCTTCCAACCTGTCACTAAATTGAGTTACCTTATTATAGGAAATTAACGCGTATATTGGTTTTTGTTTTTTTCCTTTTTGTTTTTTTTTTTTTTTTTTTTTCCTTTTTTTTTTTTTTTTTTTTTTTTTTTAAAAAAATATGTTCTCGGTGGTCCCGAGTCTAGCTCCTTTGCCAATTTTTAACTGGTTATGGCTTCCAACCGGATGATGTTTTACAATTGTTTTTTATCTGATATTTTTTAACAAGTTTATACTCAATTAAAATATTTTAACCGGTTTACAGTGTCAAGAAGTAGCATGGCAATGTTAAATCGACCGTCATTAACTTTTTGTTAAAGGTTCAATTCAAATTAAAAATCAAGCATGCTTCGGGAACATCGCTATTCGTCGTTGAATGAACGGGTTATTTCAAATCTCCAGTTGTATCTAAGATATACTAGTTATGCAACGTTCGAGTGATATGGAAACCCACGTCACTTGTATTTCTCGGTATACATACGAGCCAGGCGAGTGTGTATACCAAGAAAATACAAGTGACAAGTGGGAATCCATGTATACCACGAAAGTGTTAACTATTTATACCATGCCATAGAAAATACGCTCACTAAATTTCGTCGGTACATCGCAGCGCACGATGGGAGGTTGGTTGAATACCGTCGAATATACAACGGCTTTCCTGTATTCTGATTGGCTGTATTTTCTATGGCATGTTATAAATGGCATTTGCCAGGTAGACAACTGTTATACTAGTAAAACACTGAAAACACTGATCTGGAGGATGCAGTTTCTTAAATCTCCTTGAGTAATTTGCATGTGAAAAATCCAAGTTAAATTCACACTGGTGACTCCACCAGTGAAAAGTAAAGTAAACCGTAGACTGTTCACAGTCCCCTATTTTTCCGTGAGTCGTAGAGATCGATCGTTCAGTCCGACGGGCCGCCATCGTCCGCGAGCGACCACAGGGCAGAGGAGTCAAGTTTGTCCGCAACAATCTCACGTGCCGACGTCAGAAGCGACGGTGCGACGTGACCCGTCATGCGACGACTGTGCAGACGTGGTGACGTGGTCGCGGGGGCGCCGAAGGGCGCGAGGCCCGACGAGGAGGACGAGAAGAAAAAGACAAGGGACGACAATACCACGTGATCGGCCGATGTCACCGAAGAACGGTGGCGGAAGGAAGTCGTGGGATCTGAGATGAAATCACCCTACTCAAAACAACAGCGATCCTCGACCGCGGAGAAGTGCCCCAGGAAAAGCGAAATTACCAGACGAGGAACACGCAACGAAGAGAAGTGGAGTGCTAGTCTGTGAAACACAAATATTCACACACCGTCTCGCATGTCTCGTGAGCTCCGCCACCAGATCCCCGTCCACAGTACGAAACACATTTTTAACTGCCACTCGTCCCCCGAAATACAGCTTAACGATTTTTGAAGATTTTCTTACAGCGTATGGGGAGAGATACTAGTCTTAAACCACATGTAAAAAATGAGATCGTTTCGTTTGTTTAGCGGGAACGAGGGACGGAATTCGCCTCAAATCGCTTTCGTCCCTTGCTCTCTTTCTTACTGCTGGTCTCTCTGGTAACGCCCACAACATTGCTGTCTGCGGATGTCGCAGAGGGACGAAACGAATCACCAGACAGACCACTGCGCCGCAAGACGGCGCTGATCGTACGGCACCGATCGCTTTGAAAGGTTTTGAAGGCATTGCACGGGGATTTGAACTGGGACACTTGACTCCTCTGTGCCCTGTGGAAACTGGGGAGAGGCAAAAATCCCGTGGGTGGCGGGGGGGATGCCAGCGTTTCTCATAGCGTGTCTCCCCAGTTCGCTCGCGTTCGTAAACCAAGAGGCGGCCCGTCGGACGAACGATCGATCTCTACGACTTCACGGAAAAATAGGGGACTGTGAACAGTCTAAGTAAACCGTGCATGTGGGCACAATTTAATTAAAGGAATGCACTGAATCTTATTTTGAAGTTTGATGTGATTTTAAACTGATATCCGACCCAAATAAGAGACTTTTGTCGTCAAAATAGCTTCGGGTTATCACTCGTCCCCGCCCATACGATAGAAGTGTAGGGCTTCTTTAACATTCCTCTTTTCCAAGAGAGTTGTTTCCTTAGCCGCTTAATAAACAGGGTAAATGTTGAATAATATGATCCCACAAAATGGTCAGCATGAGCACAAATGAGCTGCTCGCACAATCCTAACATGTCTTGAACGACAGCGGCGTTTATGTCTCCAAGGTTTAACCGATCATGGAAGTCTTCAGCAAAGAGTAAATTATACCCAGCTTCACTGAAAGGTTTAAACCAAGTTTTGTTCTGCTCGTCCGTCGCAATGTAAAGAGTTTTTGTTAAGTTCACTGCCTCTCGTATGTTTAAAAGCTGTAACCAGGAGTCCTGTTTCATGCGAAAGCTCGAGGGATGGTCCGTTCTGCGCACATGCATTGCATTAAAAGGGCGACCTATCGCTTCTAAGACATCCGCGACGCGTTTCCGAATGTCAGGCGCGAAACGAAGGAATCGCATTATCCACTCATGCGTGTTCAAAACAATTGTCTTATCAAAGAACAGCAGCTCTCTAATATACAAAGATCCCTCGGAGAAATACAACATATCTTCTGTTCTGTTTGTTAGCTCATCCCGGATTCCCCAAACAGGTCGAGCACTTGTATTGTCAAATTGTTTTAATTCTGTTTTGCAAATGCGACGATATAGAGGAAGGTCTCCATGGCTGGGTAGGTTTCTTTCCATATGTCGACGAAGAAGTTTCCACTTTTCTTTATCTGTTTTCTTCGGAATGGCATCAACCCATAGTCCTACCAGTCCGTTGTGACAAACGCGGTGCCACCTTAAATGTTTGTATTTCTCTAGAAACTCCACATGACTTGACGTAACTTCTTTAACAGGGACAAGTGTCGACAATTTCTTCAGGTCAATAACTCTCGATAATGGCAGTAGCTTGTGTTCAGGAAGCATGTTGTATGTTTCATAACCTCCAGACATTTTCCGACTTCTTTTTAGTCGAAGTATTTCTTGGTGTGGCGCTAAAGGGTGGACGATAAGAGTTCTGTTTAACAACTTGGCCAAAATAACCGCGTTTTCGAAGGCCACACGTTGATTATTCCATCCCCCGCCAGGTGGTTGATAAGACAGGTATTTCATTTCTTGGTTGTTTTCACAAACTAGTTTCCCGTCAATATAAACTTTCTGTTTAGATAAACACAACATTTCGTTCAGGGATGTATTCCACAATGTCGAAGATCTGTGTGGGAATTTCGTCATTGTATAAATCGTCGCGAATATTGAGCAAATAAAAATAAAACACAGAATCTTTTTTCGCAGTATCATGGCCGTCACAACGCGCTGTTGACCTTTAAAGGCAGTAAATATCAGTTTCCAAAGTATCATTCGAAGCATTGAAATAAACCAAGCGATGTAATACCTGCTTCGGTTTTTCCTGAACGAGTGAACCCCGTTGTTTCGGTTCATATGCAAGGGTAAATACCGCGGCCTTGATGGTTTTCTATCCATTTTTCTGGTTCAAATGCTTCGTGGATTTTGAAGAGGTTCAAACGGGGAAAAATATTTCATCCGTGAAAGAAAATAACTCATGCATCCATTACTTCATAACACATTGTCTTGTCGCCAGCCGGCCTTTTTTCCTTGTGGTAAAATTGATGTTTGTGATAGACTTGACGCTTTCTGATTACAGGTATTTTATACCTTTCTATTTGGAAATTGAACCATAGTTTATGTAGGAAAATGGTTGTGAAATCAGGCAAAATTATTTGTTATATATGTATTTGTTCACATTTCTTAGCTTTTCAGACCGTGTCTTAAAGTCAGTAGGTTTTGACACGCTTCCGGGTGACCAATCAATGGAGCCGTTACGGTTACTTAATTTAGCCAAAGTGTGTGATGGAGCGAAAAAGAAACAAACAAACGTGAAAACAAAAAAAAAGATTGTGTTCGGTCGTGTGCCTTCTAACATGAATCTTTGCATCTTTGTTTACCGGGTTTCATTATAACCATTTCCTTTGATCTAAACTTATGAAGGAACTGATCTCTGTCAAACTTTCTAAGCGAGTATTGTTCCAACAAAAATCTCTTGGGAAGTCCTTTTACTCCTGCATCAGCTACCTTTCTTCACCCAGGAAAAATAAATGAGTGCTGACAGACTGCTAGCCAGGGCAGCCTGAAAAAAAATTTCGTGGGAGGGTTCTGCCCGCGATAGACAATCACTTGTATGGGATTGCAAAGTTGGTTCATGCCCGACCAAAGAAAGATACCGTCTCACTTGGTACGCCTTTGCTTTTCGCAATACAATGTGTGAAAAAGCTGTAAATGTCTCTGATTTGTATGCTAAAGTCACAGTCCCTAAAAATTTAGAAGGCCGCACAAATGATCAATAAATTCTACAAAATAGCACTATGGAAGGTGTGAGTCTTGACTTTGAAAATTTTACTAACTGACGGCACTACTTTTTTCATTTGCATGGATGACTTTTGTTTCTGTCCAGGCTGAGAAAAATGAGTCAGATAAACGATGATAAGGCAGTAATACTTACTCGACCTAAACATAGACTAATGTTTCAAGTTAGAGCGATAGCGCGAAAACAAACAAAAATAACCATTTGTCAACTAATTGGGATTTACAGTGCCGCCGCTAGGTAAACACTAAACTTCTCTGCTCTTCTGTGTAACGTGGGTAAATAAATTATATTTACATTTACATTTTTTACATTTATAACTACCAAGAACCGATCCAATTAGTGGCAAGATGGTGGATTTGAACCAGAGGCCTCCAGATTTCAAATCCAGCTCCCTTAATAAAAACCACTCAGAATATTCTGTCACGCCGTCATTTAGCTTCATTTCCTTTTCAACTAGCTGTCTAGAAACGATGCAATTAGTTGTCGTTAAAAAGTTCCCTATATTGACTGTATTCTACTTCTACCACACTCTTTAAATCTCACTAACAGCGCGCTTCACTGGCCAGTTTCGGTCCCAGTGTCTACGTTTCCCTTGACGACCTTGACGGGCCGGCTGGGGACGAGATTGTTCGCTTGCCTAAAATTCGGCGAATGGTTCAGTCCTACAGCAACCAGGCCTCGTGGATAACGATGATATTTCCCATTCTCGGGAAGCACGGCCTAGAGGAAAAACCATCGAAATTTGATACTGAAATCTTGTGTGGAGTGATAGTTTTCACGAACTTTTGTCTGTCATTCCACGAAAACTTGATTAAATAGGAGTGAAAGTCAATCGTGAAGCCAAGCCCCCATTTTAGTGCACCATCGTCACGTTGGCCGTTTTACTTCCTGGTTCAGTTATTTAATGTGATTGAACTTTTTGATCTGTACAGGGTGAAGCATTAGTGTGTGACCATTTGAGATAAAGTAATTGTGTACTTTTATGCTTTTTTGGTGTTTGTTAAAGTAGTGAAACCCTTACGTGGTAAGATAAGACAATTTATTTAACGTCAAATACACAGGGAGTGGTCTCCCAATCTTGACAATTCATATGATATAAGTGTTTGGCAAGCTAAAATCTAAGGACTACACAGGCTTAAAAACTAAGAGTAAAAAATGCAAATATCTTTATAGCTAATTGTTCGAGTCGATCTGAAGGTAATTGTACAAAGAAAGAAAGAAAACCATAGTGTTTGATCGTTTAATTGCAAACTATTGAGCTATACTTTAATGTGGAACTGTTTGTCTTACATTATTTTTTTTAAATAAATAAATGTATTTTCAAATTCAAGTTTGAAATGTTAACTTAAACTCGCTAGCTGTAACACCTGATTTTCTTCACAGCAGTGATTTGTCTGCGACCCAGGACTAGCGGGTTGCACTGTTTTATTACGTCATTCAATGTAAACAGCTCGCAAGATGTTTCTATGATCTCATAGCCTGGTCTAACTTGGTAACATGAGAACGCAAGGCGCAAAGAAATGGTCTTTTGCGCCTCGCTAAATCTCTGCTTTGCGCTTTTTGTGTTGTTCTTTACCATAATAATCACTCTGGGATGTTGTTCGTGTTGGTTTGATTACTATTCTATGACTGTTGTGGAGCGAAGCAAGGACAACGATAATTGGTAAGCCAAGAGAGCTTCGTTAATATAAATATAAATATCAAGGCGCGGAGATTACTAAGTTTGTTAGGATCAAAATGCCATAACAATCTGATTCTTTTTTAACCTTCCAGCCAAATACGAATAGAAGACGATAGCGTGAAGCCAATTTCCAAGTGAACAAAAAGATAAACGAAGAAGAAAAATTATTGACAGGTAACGAAATATTTTGCCTTGAGGAAGGAAACCGCTTCTTGCCAGACCAGACTTGCTATTTATGTAATGGCGGTTTCTCGGGACACTTGTCAACTATTATATTTTGAAGTTTAAGGTTGTTTCGCGAGTTTTAAGTTAATACTTTGTGTAGCACTCCATTTTAAGCTAATCCAATCCTTCGCGCTGAAGGTTTTTGGCGAGTGTTTGATTCATGGGTGAATAATCACAAGTGTCAGCATAAAGTGTCGCGATTAAACACAGAACCTGCCCTGAGCCAAAGCAGGACATGCCTTGCAACCTGCTACTTGAAAAAATATTGCCGTCTCACCTTTTTTAAAAGGGATTTTTTCAAGGGTTTTTTTTTTGTATTTTTTAAGTTTTTGGAGGAAATTATTAAATAAATTTTTTTTTTTAAAAAAAATTTTTTTTTTTTTTGGGAAAAAAAATTTATTTTTTTGGGGAAAATTTTTTTTTTTTTTTTTTTTTTTTTTTTTTTTTTTTTTTTTTTTTTTTTTTTTCTTCGAGGCTTATGAGTTCTTTTTTTTTAAAATTTGAGTAATAGCGATTGCTTTTTTTCTGTTTTTACTTTGGTACCGGTATACAGTCAAAATGCCTCTCTCTAAAACGGAAGCGGATTCATTATGATACAATTATCTTATATTTATCGTTTTTGGTTGTTTTGGTAATATTTCGTTTTTTAAGTTTAAAATTTTTTTTTTTTTTTTTCGGGGGTGGAGAACCTGTTTTATGACCAAACAATTAACTTTTATTAGCGGAAAGCCGCTTAGCTGGTTCGCATCACTGCCAATTTTCCTTGCTAACTAGGTGATAAAAAAAAATTTGGGTAAAAGAACGTGGAGCTAACTGGCAGGGTGTTTTTTCAGTTTTTTAGCCTCTTCCAAAGACTCAGGCAAAATTTCTTAAAAGAGGCGTTGAAATCGCTGTTAGCCTAGTGTTTATTGTTTTTGCTTTTCTTCTGGACTCGCAAAAACCCTCATAATTTTGTCTCCACCTGGAGTTTTAAAAGATAAATTTGGTCTTTAATTTGCCAACGTTTGCTCGTTCTCTTTATCTTCTTTCTCATCTACATCTTTTGGAAAATCAGACGGTTCGAGCGTTAGTCGGGGGCCGGATAGGGTTAGGACGTCGAAGCAAAGGGCTAAGAATTGGAATGCGCTTTTCCAGCTTTTCAAATTCGCTACCGAACGGCGAATACGTTTATCAACTTCCAGTTGATAATCAACTAAGTGTTTCAATATTGCCTGTCGACAACGCAGCACAGCGGTTTCTCTAAAAACTAGTGACTTTGTGACTTGCTGATTAGTTGCTGACACCGACAGAAAACACCTGTGTAACTGACCAATTAGATTAACCTTAACAAAATACATGTCTCATTTCACTGTTGTGCAGTGAAGGAAGTAGAAAGCCAATGGGTTTAAGCGTCGAGCGCAAAATTGCTTCAACCTAAGCCTTTCTGTCACAAAGATGCTAAAGTTTAAAATATATATAAAAAATAAACATTTCGAAATAAAATTTCAGCAAAAATATCCTCCACACTGGAATATTGTGCGATAGCTATATAAACACTAAACAGTCACGCTATAAGACTTTGTATACGGCTGAAAATGTTAGAAACGTCAATTGATCACAGGTTTTTACCGTCAATCGACAAATAATTTTTACCCTCGAAAGTCGACAGAGCGTCAAACTGTTGAACATTTTTAAAACCAAAAGACAACAAATGAAAGAGATATTATACAATCAGAGTAAAAAAACGGTCTATTAAAATTAGCGGGTTAACCGTCTGAAGTACAATAAAGCTTCCATTAAAGAAAAACCCCCAATCAACCGCCGTTTTTTTTTTCTTTCTTGCTTTTAAAGATCAAAATGTTTACAACGGTTGCACAGGAAATACTCTGACGTTTTACAGTATGCGAGTTGAAAGGGATTGTAAAAATACAGTTGAACCCCGGTAACTCAAACTCTGAAGGGAAACGAAAAACAGTTCGAGTTAGCAGGGTTTTCGAGTTAACCGAGTAAAAATGACTGAAACGTGGCTCCATGGGATGTTGAAGTTAGTTCGAGTTAGCGGGGTTGTTCGAGTTATCCGAGTTTGAGTTACAGGGTTCTACTGTATTACTTATTTACCTTCTGTCAGGTGAATATCAATATTCGATCTGATCAGTGTTAATTTAATTTATTTCAAAATATTTCACATAATTTTGTGGATAAGGTTATTTATCATTCAGACAATATCAATTTATACTTTCAATAGAAAGAAATTCAAGTGATTTCCTTAATTCCTAATTAAAATCGCTTAGACTAGAATTGTATTGATATCGATATTTGACCTTAGGCTGTGATTTACAAATGGTTTCATCGACCAAAAATAAAAATATTTTTTATGTAGAGCAAGTCTTATACCGAGGCGCAAATTTCGTATTCGTTTCTTTTCCAGGTCGAATTTATTGCATATGCAAGGAGATCAAATTTAAATTTAATTAACGAAAGGTTTTAAAAGCTGAGTTGTTATTTGTGGAATAGTCAATTTATTTCATCATATCTGAGAGTGGAAACAGTGTGACCACCTATAGAGACATACTGACACCACCTGCTACAGGATAACACGCTTCCACGTACAACACAAATAGAACACTGAAACACTCGCTCGAATGGAAATAACAATAGGCCAACTAAGCTTGCTTTTATTTGATGGTCCTTCGAGTTCTATGCGAAAATGACGGCGAGAAAAGGTGTGTGAACTTGAGAGATGTTGATTTGTTTCTTTGCTTTTGTGCGTAATCACTGACTCTGGATGTGGCCAACCATTATCATCCACCGTTGTCCTGTAACGACTTTAATTTCTTTTATTCAGGCGTCGGTGTATTGCATATCACAATAATAATTTACTGAGTTTGTTCAACCTTTTATTAATTCTGTTTATATTAACCTCACATAAAAGCAACCTGAAGTTACTTCAGCGGAAACTTGTGTTTTTCGTAACAGATATTATCACTAGAATATTATAAACTACTTTTTGTTAGCTTTGTTAAGTACATGTTAAAACCTTTCGGTGTTTAAATCGTGTTTACTTGTAGAAACGATGTTGTTTAGTGTTAAAAATTGTTACTTAAAAAAATCTTTTGTTTCAAAATGCTGTTAAGTCTCTACACATGAGCCCGTTCTAGTTGTGAAAAAGTTCCTTCTCGCCTAGCTTAACGACTGTCGAGTCTGTTAAGTTGTCATATTGATTTACGGTTGATTTATTTAAGAAGCGAATACGTTTGAAATGTTTTTACCAAATGAATTTTGGAGCAAGTAGCTTTTTAACCTTATCATAACAACAAAAGTGTTAAAGAGATACATGTTTGGTGGCAATCGCGTTAAATAGTGCTCTAAATCGCAGCCCAATAACTGTTTGAACATTATTAACTTGCCATATAAAATTGGTAACCTCCGATCTTAATCAAACAAAGTGAATTCAGATTAGACCATATCAAGACTAACAGTTGTCAATTTCTCTCCTGTACAGGTTTCTCTCATTGTCTTAGAAAAAGCACCGTTTCCAGCCTTACTTTTAACGTCAAAGAAACGAGGCGAAAATTTTCATTCAATAGACATATTTTCCTCTGTACCTTGTATGCTCTTTTCTGGATAACGCCTGTGGCGCATGCGCACCATTGGATACCGAAGAGACACGAGATGAATCACAATGTCCATGTTGGACAGCCACACATTGTAAAACGACAACCTTTTTCACAGAAAATGCGCTTTGAAGTAGTCTATGACGACAGCATCGGCGATTTAGATGAGGAAAAGTACGGTTTGATTACAGGAAAACTCATTCCCGAGGCAGTGGATTATTTTCACGATGCTTTTAGCGTAAAACCAACCAACATGTCTATCAAGCTACAAAGAACTTGTAAAAACAATGCGTACTTTCTAAAGGACATCAAAGGCGACAAGGCAGGAGATGTTCAGTTTTGTAAGCTGGACTGTGTAAACACGCAGTGCGGACCTGTGAATGTACCCGCTGACCATCTGGATCAGTGTCGGGTGTGTGACAAAGACGGCATCAAATGTTTTAATGTCCCGGGCGAGGAGTGGGAGTCTGGGATGGGAGTGGAATCACGTGATTTTATTTTGTACGTGTCTTGTATTCAAACTGATCACTGCAATCTGGCCAATGCGGTGGCGTACGCCTCTTACTGCCAACAAGAGCATGCGCTGGATCGACCTGTCGCTGGATTTGCCAACATTTGCCCTAAACGCCTCGACACTGACCCGAGACACTACCCGAATCTGCTGTCCACCGTAAAGCACGAAATATTTCACGCGCTGGGATTTAGTGCAGGACTTTTTGCATTTTACAGGAATGAGAATGGGGTTCCTTACACGCCAAGAGAGAAACACGGCTTGCCACCTTACAACGAGAAGTACGGTTTGTACCAGTGGAGTTCTAAGATCGTGCAAAAGGTGGAACGAAAAAACTGGGCAACACGACACGGAGACATCCAGCATGAGGTACACATGATTGTTACACCCCGAGTAAAAAGGGAAGTACGAAGGCA
Organism: Oculina patagonica; assembly: GCF_052425735.1. Taxonomy (NCBI): domain Eukaryota; kingdom Metazoa; phylum Cnidaria; class Anthozoa; order Scleractinia; family Oculinidae; genus Oculina; species Oculina patagonica. Next base: position 25,178,334 of record NC_135771.1, read on the forward strand.
TTTTAACTGCCCGAACTTAGAAGGAGCAGAGATCGAGAACCAAGGCGGGGTGGGGACAGAATATACACACTGGGAAAAGCGTTTGTTCGAAAACGAGGCAATGACTGGGACGTATACACAGAACCCGGTTTTCTCGAGAATCACGTTTGCTCTGATGGAAGACACGGGATGGTATAGAGCTAACTACAGCTTGGCTGATGAACTAGACTGGGGGAAGGGACTCGGCTGTCTTTTCACTAAGGCAAGCTGTAAAACTTGGATGGAAAAGCACTTGAAAAAGAAGAAATCTGCCGTGCCTTTCTGCTACGCCATCAAGAAGGCTCCATTGCACATGCGCTGCACGCACAGCAAGCTGTCGGTAGCTTTGTGCAACCTTCGTAAATACAACAGAGCTTTACCCGAGGAGTATCAATACTTCAACCATCTTCCAATCAGTGAAACAAACCCAGATGAAGACGAACCAGTTGGTTTAGTTATTCGAGATACAGCATCGTATGGCGGAGCTGTGCCTTTAGCGGATTACTGCCCATTCTACCAGAAGTTCACATTAACAGGAACAGATGGCGCAAAGCGTGAAACGACCTGCACGATGGAAGAGAACGCTCCAGCAATGCTTGACAACTACGCCTTGGAGCATTACGGCCCTGGCACCAAGTGCATCGAGCAAGGGCGGGAATGGTTGGCAAAGAAGGGCTACTTAACACGAACAATGGTTGATTGGGGAAGCGGATGTTACAAATACCATTGCGATGGAGGACTACAAGTGGAAGTCGCAGGGGAGTTTTATACTTGTCATCACAAAGGACAACATCTTGAGATCTCTGGCTCACTGAACGAATGGAAAATTAATGGATCGCTGGTTTGTCCTTCATGTGAGGAATTCTGCGGTGCTCACAGAGGGTGCCCTCAGGAAGTTCAAAGCCTGTCGAAGGGAATTGTTTTTGTTGAAGGAAAGAGACCAAGTCACAGAAATGATGCACACAGTTTAAAGAAGTCTTCGGTAGAACTTTTTTATTTTATAATTTCAAGAATCTTTCTTATTTTTAGTTTAATGGTCTGTTTTGTGCCAGGCTTTCATTTTGTTGATATCGTAGTTTAAAATGATTTTCTGTTCAAAATGTAGTTAACCTAGTTTGATTTTGTATTCTATTTACAAGGCTAAAAGGTTAACAATTACAAAATTAAGATGTTGAACCAAACGTTTTTGGCTTTGCCATCACAAGGTTAAAAATGGCCGCCCGCGCAACAAACAGAGTTCCGGTTTTAGCCCTGGGCTATACACTTCGTAGGGGTTTGGTGGTATAAGCGGTGGGGCAATCCGGGGGCGCGGGAAACGTTCGAAACGAGCCAGGAAGGGATGAAAATACGTTTTAGTTAAAAACGCATAATAAAGCAACATTAGCCCATTTAGTACTCTCGTCCTGTAGAGGGGGGCATAATCGGAATATTTTTGTTTCCAGGATGATGAGCCTATAAGCGGGGGGGGGGGGGGGGCTTATAACCGTATTTTACGGAACTATGTATTCCCGTGGGAAAAGTAGTTCTAGTTTAATTTGTTAATTAACAAAGGAAAATACAAATCAAACTAGTTTGAAATCATTTTGACTCAAATTCGTTTTAAACTACAACATTAACAGAATATATATGTAGAAGTAAGACTTGACTGCAATGCAGATAGTATGATTAGGTAGGTATGATTTTAAATGTGGCAGAGATGCTAGAATATGAAAATAACATAAAAAAGAAACGACAACCAATATTAGATGGAATGCTAATATCGTTTAGCAGAACAATTTACCGCACTTTACAGAGAACTGATTGGATACATCTTTTTTTCTAATTGCCTTTTTGACTTTGTTAGCCCGGGTCAAATTAAAATCTTCCCGGAACAGTTACTTTTGATTTCACTATGGTACCATGAATATTACTATTAACAAAAGGTCCTTAAATTTTTTTTTCTAACTTCACAACAAGTGCATGAAAGTAGAAAATAGCAAGACATGAGCAGTATTTCACAGAAAGCATAGCCGTTACTTGTAGGCAATGGATACTAGTATTCGCCTCTCTCGGGCGAGCGCGAGGTCCACGTAAAGCCTGACGTCACAAATTTTCGCCCCAAATCAATAAGGGGGAAGGGAACGCCGGACTAAGATGTTAGTCTTGTAGACATAAACAAGTAAACGTCAAACGATAAACTAACGCGGCAAATAAAAAAATAGGACTCTTGAATGCAATTCAATCTGCAACAGAGGTAACAAATCACAGTTTTTCCAGTGGGAAAGAGTTGTCAACGTGCACCTTGTAAATTGCCAATTTACGATCCTCTAAAACTTGTAATGATTCTTTTATTAAAAAAAAAAGATTTCCAAGAATAATGCAACTGCTTTTATTATTTTATCTGAAGTCTGCATTTAATACATAATTCATTTGCTAGTACAAAAGAAAGTAGAAAAATGCCTATATTGTCCTATAGGGATCGTTGTGCAGACTTCGGCGTGTCCCCATTCCTTTCCCGTACCTCCTAACAAGTACCTGGAAACCTTGCAAAATATATGGGTTGGATTTCCGAACTCGTTCACAAAGAGTTAGGGAAATGACCTTCCTTATTTTGAAAGAATCTTTGTATTCTGCATTCCTACACAGCATAAAAATTGGGATTTACATGAAATTTAAGGTGGTTAAATCTGGTGTAAAGTTGGATAACCAACTTAACTCCATGGTCAAACCGAGCTTTATACTACCGTGTCTAAATGTGATTTAAAGTTAGTGTAAAGAAGTCTCTTTACCTGCCTTTATACTTGAGTGTAAAGCTTGGATAAAGATCAGCTTTCAAAAAATGTAAAGTCAGCGTATAGCTGAATAAAATCCAAATTTACGCCAGCTTTATTTAAGCTTTACACCACAGTAAAGTTAAATGTTCATGCATTCCTATCGGCTGGTATCAAGAGCCAATTGAACGGCGTACCCTTGCACCCACACACTCCGCAACACTCTCTTGTCAACCCGCCTACCCCAGCAGTCATTTCAAGCTAATTTGATGTCTGTTATGGCCTAGTGGCTGTTGCGGTGGTCCACAGCCAAAGGGTTGGGTGTGAGTGTGTTTGGTTTTCTGATTTTTCTTATCATGCAAGTTACTTTACTCGCACTGTGGCTTTCTCCGTCGTAGAGTGTAAATGAATATCGTTGAGCTGTTGTAGAATCCTGAAAAAAATTTGTGTGTAACCTGCGATTGACTAGTCCCCATAGCTTTGGTGTATCTAAGGAGAATAGCAATTTATACTCCAAGTTTCTGTTATGAACACCAGTGGTAAGAACCAGCTGTGTGGGATTCTATGCCTGTGTATTTGTGTAGTTTTTGACTAGTTTTTCTTACAAAAATTTATTAGATAAGGTGTAACTTTGAACATTCACTCATCAGTGGCAAACAGAGTTTGTATCTTGGTGTGCCATGCATGAATTTGCAAACAGTACAGGAAATATAATTAGCCTTGTGAGTCCGCAGGCTGAGCTGCCAATGGCCAGTGGCATTACGAGGTAAACTAAAACGATGCCTTCTATTAACAGTGTGAACAGCCCACCTGACCGTCACGTGATCGACAAGAAGACCGTCCTTCTTTTTGGCCTCGTGAATGCGACCTCGACGAATAAGATACGGATCTCTTGAGCCTACATATAATCTAGCATACTTACAAATCACTAAGCCCAGCAGTTCTGTTACATCATATCGTACAAAAGAACTAATACCAGGAGGAATAAGGCTTTTAGATAAGAAAATCTCATAGCCTTTGGTCCTAAATGGCTCGAAAACTGTCAGGTCATTAATGTGTGTTATAATGTACAAATTAGTTGTTACTTCTCGGAATTTCAATCTTTCCATTTGTTTCAGTCTGTAATTAATAGTACTTGTGAGATTTCCTGCCTCATCCTGTGTTGAAATGAGCACCGCGTTATATGGCTGTTTTATCTTTGTCATAATTCTTTGAAACTTTTCCTGAACATACCGAGAAAAGCGAATGTAATCACTGGTCCATTTTTGGGCAAGTGCAGTGCGCTTCTTGGACAAAAAACGAATATCTCTAGTTGCTATGGAACCTCCGCGAAAATATACAACGTCTTCTGTCACTCGACTTAACTCGGAGATAATTCCGCGAATAAAAGGCTTTGCTTTGTAAGAATCAGGTTTGATAACTAATCCATTATCACAAACTGGTTGCACTGAAGGAATGGAAAACGATAAAGGTGAAAAGTTTTGCGATTCTAGCACTTTCCAGGCGTTGTGATTATTTGGTGATGGTATGAAGTCAACCCAGAAGCCAAGTGTATCTCGATGGCACACATCAAACCATGACAAGTTTTTGAAGTTGTCAAGAAACTGTCGACGAGATATACTATGAACTCTTACCAGCTTCGATAAGTGTTTTAAATCCACAATGGAGGACATTGGAACTGTGAATTTCTTGTCCAAGAAGTCATAGACCTTTGAATCAGATTGTAAAGTCCTTCTCACAATGCGCTTAAGTCGTTTTATTTCAAGTTCACTCGCCAGAGGTTGTACAAGCAAAGTTCTGTTTAACAATTTCGATATTATGACGGCGTTTTCGAATGCTTGAAGTTGTTTGCTCCAACTGCCAACCGGTGGTTCGTACGACAGGTATTTTTCTTTGTCGTAAACTGGAACGAACAAAAACCCATCATCGGCGAAGTCACTTGAAAGAACAATGTCTGCAACGGGTTTTTTGTTTGGGTAAATTTTCTTGTGACCACGAAACAGTGTCGCTGGTCTGTAGATCAACGTTAGTGACACCATAACCAGAACTATGACAGCGAAGCAGTCGAGAAGTCTTTTTAACGAGGTTAGGGAACAGTCTCGAAGGACGTTTAGAAAACATACTCTGTCAACAAAGTCCTTTGTCCTGGGCATGGCGAAAACTGTCTTGTTGCAACGTTCATTGTATTTCTTTCCAAATAGATCGTAAAGAGCTAGGTCGGGTGACGAAGTACTCACATCTTGTCGATCTCGTCATCGTTCAATTGTAGGGTTAACATCGAGAGAAAGGAAGAGGTGCTAGTTAATTGGTAGTTGACAGAAAACGTGTAGTCAGCGAGTGTTTGTCATGAACAAGAATTTTAATTGGCTTAAGCTTAGAGGGAAGGCAAAGTGAACAGGTAATTGATCACCGAAGCGGCAAATTACCTGTTAAACACATTGACTAGTTTGTTCAGCTAGTCCAAACCCTCAACCAGCCCTCTGTTTAAGAGAGGAATAGTTTGTAAATAAAGGGTTAGGCTGTTTTGTCGGGTGAGTTTAACTGTTAAAGCATTTAGTTTATTATGATCTTAGGGCAAATAAGGCCGTGAATTTACTGTGACCAGGAGCTATCACTTGAACCGTCCCCTGGTTGAATTTAATCGAAACGGCAGTTTTGATGGTGTTATGCAACTACCTTGTCTAGTCCTATTTGAGAAAATTAAATCTTCCGCATGAGTCGCATGGGGAGTGATAAATTTAACGCATTTTGGAGAAATATCTTTCAACCCTGCGAGTTTACATTACATAAAGGTTCGAGACAGTGACAATGTGCAAATCAGCTGTAACGAACAATTTATTTAATCCCTTGCCCATTTTACAGAATTAACAAAAATAAAAGGATTAAGGTCATGGAAGTGGGTCAAACTTTATTCTTGTCGCAGTTGTTGATTTCTTCCATCAGACGTTGTCTGAAATGATAACAAGAATTGAAAAAGTAAACCATGATATTCTGTTTACTAAAAGTTTACTTCACCCAAATAGTTTATACTACACACCCATGGCCCATATCTTGTATGGATCATGAAAGGGTCATGCGCGGTCATGGACTATACTTTATGATTTTATTTAACACTGGCTGCACACTTAACACTGGCAAAGGTAAATCTACAGCAAAGTATTACGAGTAAAAACAGTATTTTTTGTAGCATTTGGCAATAACTAAATGTCTCATTCAAAACGTCCACCATCTCGGAGTTTCGATCAGCTTTATCAAAAATACCAATAGAACTCTAATATTAAAGAAAAAATACGACGATACAAAAATGTAAAGGTTTTGGAATAGCCTCTTCTTAGAAATCAAAATCTCACCAAACCAGAAAGTTAAGTTCAATAAATCATCGAATTTAGGTTAAACAGTCTTTTAAAACATGGTCAAGTGACTGAACATCGACACACCAAAATGCTTTATTTTACGTCCGTATTTTGGTAACACTCAAAACTTTGGTCATCATTGCCTAAACACGCTTTAAATAAGATGAGTTTGAAATCGGGGCGGACACTTAGCCACCCCATGGGCTAAATATAGGATTTAGGTTTCGTTACATAAATTTTATTTTTCGGTTAAACTTGATATAGTTCTAAAGCGTCATACCTCATTGGTGTGTAAATTGTTTTCTTATCCTGTGTATCCGATAGGGCAAACATGAGAGCACAGTTTCATCTTGGCAAGAGGTTTTGTTGCAGTGCACCTGTCTTCGGCGACTGTCTGATTAGTCACTGTGTAGATGCAGTCTACGAGCGGTTCAGTAACTAAACCTGGTAATAAAAACAGGCTTCATATAAGAATGGTTGTCACATGGTTAATTATATGGACGCATCTACATACTCAATAGAGCTCGGCTCGCAGATCAAGATTGCAGCGTTTAACTGTACTTTATTACGACTATTTTCGTTATAACTAATGTGTTAATGTTACCTAATGCCTTAATTGATGAAAAAAGGTCATGCAACATGCGATAAAAATCAAAGCGGAGGTATCTAACTGAACAAAATCATGTTAAAAACCGCCATCATTTAGCTACCTATAACTACGCCTACATCTTCGTTTGCATTCATAATAGCGTAGCTGAAAGAGAGCCAGGTTAAAACGCAACAAGCTTACTGTCGTTCAGTAACACTACTCTGATGCGTTTTATTTAAAAAAGAAAACTTTTTTCCAATGTAGAAAAATATGTAACTGTTGTTTTGTAGTGTTCAATGCACGTAGCTTCACCGAGCTAGTTCTCAGGCATGCCATCCAACAAACATTTTAAACAAACACAACGAGCTTAAAGGTGCAATGTCACGCGGGTTTAAGTCACTGATTTTTCTGATGACTTTCAAATTGAAGGAAACCTCAAAATAATAGTTTTCTAACGTAGAAAAACACCAACGGAGAAATAAAAAAGCCAAAATTTATAAGGGTAGTTTCGACTGACGAAGATTAAGACGGATTATGAATGACAAACTTGAAAAAACTTGCCAGGTTTTACAAGATGCATGTGCGTGACGTAGCTCCTATATGGAGGCAAATCAGTTGGTTATTTACAAAGATGAACAACCTCCCCCCCCCCACACACCCCTGTAAGTTCCCCGTTTTCCAATCGACAATTCAGCAAAGTTTCTTACTTGTGAAAGCGTAAACGTAGTTGTTTCTTGTCCTTCCCACTCCCTCCCAGCAGCCTTGCAAGTTAAAACCATCCTTGTCGTAAGTGACATAACCTGAAGGTCCAGACCAGCATTCACCATAGAACTGCACTCCAAATACGGGGAACTGCTTCTGCCAAGCATCCTGGGCACACTTTTGTACTGTTTCGGACATTTGATGCCAGTTGATGCCCCGACGATGATTTCCGACCAACTCCGGCAGCGGTCGCCCGCCTTGGTGCTTGTCTTTGAAGCAGCCGATCGGAACATGAGTCATATCCTGCCCTAAGGTGTAATGCACGCAAAACGTTCATAATGATAAAAGCAAAATTTAATGTTTGCTTGAAGGGGCTTTGGCGTGAATTTCAACAGATTTTTTAACAGCCAGGATGTATATTTGTGTCGTTGGAAAACCGTAGTATGGCCCATTTTTATTTACAATTGCAATATTAGAGCACTGAAACTGTTAACAAGCGTCGTTGGCTGTGGATGACTAGGGTGTAAATGGATTACAACTTGAAAACTTGAGGCAAAACTTTTCAACTTGTTTCCACGCGTCCTAAAAAAATCGATATTTATAGGCGTGACTTGATTTCTCCCTGAAAATTAAGCTTATATCTTTTTCAAGATGTGTTTCATGAGATAAGTTGCCTAACACTAATTTCAGAACAGTTTAGACCAAAAATCATTGAAATCCACAAGAAGTAACTCTTTTAAATTGAAATTACAATGCAGCGAGTAGTGACAACACCGCCTCCGCCGCCACCACCCCTTCCAGTGGCGGATCCAGGGGGAGGGTCCGGTGGGGTTAAGAGCCCCCCCCCCCCCACCTCATCAGACCTGGGGTTTTATACAACTTGTTTGACACTGAAATTCTTGCATCGACAGGATCGTATAGCACTAATTAACTGGTTGATTTTTTTAATGAAACGTGCGTTGCATTTGTCACTAAACTTAATTCCAGGCATTTCCAGAAATGTAAAAATTTTCTCAATCTTTGCTACCAAACGTAAGAGGAGGATGTTCAAAGGGTGCCTCCTTCACGAGGAGCCAAGTAAACTTGACGTTGAATCAGGTTTGTAACGTGCAATCGCGAATGTGAGGTGTGTGGCGGGGGGGGGGGGATGGGGGAGAAGTTCCTTGCAACAAAAAAAATCAATAGTGTTTTCTGAATCAAAGTTTGGAACCCTCCAATAAAAAATTCCTGGATCCGTCCCTGCTTTTCACCTTACTCAATCAAACAAATTTAGATACTCACTTCCGCAATTAACACAAGGGTACTCCACTCGCCATGTGTAACAAGGCATCTCATTGCATGACGTGCTTGAGTCAGGCGGCATATCATCACAGTCATCCGATGACACAACAGTCCAGGTGCCATCACCGAGCTTCTTTTTACATTCCACACTTCGGCTTTTAGTGCCATTGTCACAAAGAACTGAGCACTAAAAAAATAGATGAGTACATATATGGAAAAAATTCTGACATAGAGCGGTTTTCACTCGAGTGTCGAAAGTAATTCGCGTTTGCTTTGGTTTTGCATTACTTCGCTTAGTGATTGGTTTAAAAAACTCGCGCCACATTCACATCCAATCAGAAGTAAAACCAAAACCAATTACTGTGTGACTCGCTCACACACGTTTTCCCGCGCTTGTGCCAGCTACATGTATTGGCTTCGAGTTTTAATTGGTTGACTGGATTGTCTGTGTTCTTTGTGATTGGCTTGAGTGATTACTTTGGTTTTGGTTTTACGACACTCAATTGAAAACTGCTGTAATACATGTGACATTCTGGGTCTTTACGTCTAAAAAGACGGTCTTATGTGACAGCACCTTACGCTAAAATAACTGATATTTAATTAGTACTTTAAGGCATCAATTAGATTCTCTTGTGCTGGTCTAAGTGAGCTTTGAAAGTCATCATCTCAAATTTTGTTTAGCAGGTCCGCTACACATTGCCATTATACATACATACATACATCATTTATTATCTTTCCCCATGGGGGCTTTTCGAAGACAATATGGTACATTCATGGTTCTTCTGCTGTATACTAACAGCTTTGTCTCAATCTCACTTTAACTTTGCATTAATCGTAAGGTAACCTTGAGTCAACCTTACGCCAACCCTGCGCTAATCTAACGCGAACCTCGCACTTACATTGGGCCAACCACACACCAATCTTAAACTGATGGCAACCATACGCCAATCTTAGCCGATCATATGCACCCAGCTTTCTCTAGCCTGCGGCAGCATCCGGTTAAAACCCGGAGTTCATGAAGGCTAATCTCTTCCTGCCCTTTCACAAAACATTTCTTCCTCCTCCCCTAAACGACTAAGCCCTACCTGAGCCCAGTTCCCTACGATCCATTTAGCCATGCAATCCACGTTATTGCAATTTTGTGAACTGACAGGTCGTGACAAGTGCGCGCACTCGGACTCGGGTAGGACGTTCGTAACATCCTGGGAAACAACTTGTACGCATGTCAAGTTGCGATGCTGCTGACCACCTCCACAAGGCTCCGAACACGGACTCCAAACTCCCAACTGAAATCTGGAAGAGATAGTGCAAACAACAGCGCATTGATGTGCAAAAAACATGCAGTTGAAATTAAACAACACGTCCATCGCAGGGTAACCCTACAGGAGTAAATTCGCCGGTACCCATTTATACACCTGGGTGGAGAGAGGCACTGTGAGAGTTAATTATAAGTGCCTTGCCCAAGAACACAACGCAGCGCCCCGGCCAGGGCTCGAACCCGGGCTGTTCGACTTGGAGTCGAGCGCGCTATTCATTAGGCCACCGCGCCTCCATCACCGGTTTTGGTCCAGGTTTGGATAAGCTCTCCAAAAAGAACCGTTGAGTTCTCTGACCAGTTTTATAGACCTCAAGTGGAACGCAGGCACTGGGGATGTCATGCTCACGTTTCTATAGCACCCCCTCCCCCCTTGTTTCGAAAAATGTTCTCACAGTCACAAGTACACCCAAACCCGCTGTTGTTCCCGCATTTGACTTTTTCCAATTAAAGTTATTTTGCATGTATTTCTTAATTTCCGTCAATTCATTGTTTTCGTTCGCTTTCGTGTCTTCGTGCCATTTATATTCTGTTAGGTTTTTTTTATGCATAATTTCGCTTTGTTTCGTTCTTTTTCGTGTTAGTTTCACCGATAGTTTGCCAGTTCGTCTTTAGTTTTAGTATCGTTCACTTCGTCCATCGCTCATCGCTTCTCAAAGATTTTATTTCTACATCGTTTGTTCCTGTGCCATACAACGTTTGTAAGTGTCTTTTCTTGTTGTTTTTATAGTTTCGTTTATTTTCCTGTTGCTTTCTTTTCATTTTATTTTATCGTAACTTGTTAATTTCGTGCTTGTTTTTTAGCAACCGTATCTTCGAGTTTCACCGTGTAATTTCTATTTCGTCGACTGATCATTAAAGTTGTGAACATTTGGTACGCGTGTGGATATGTATGGCAGTAATACCCCCTTATATATAGGCATTTTACATTTTAAGGTAATGTTATAGTATGATAGTCATACTCACTGTTTGGGGCAGGGGGCCAGGTTACACTGCCTCGAATTCGCTGGCTTTGTACTCTTATCACAATAAACTGGTGTGACCTCAGTGTCGTCATCTTCACGGTGACACGTGACTTTGATCAGCTGAACACCTGAGAACACGTGACACAAATGTGTTACTCGGTTTCTGAGCATTTATGTAATATATCAAACACGAGACAGCGTTTTTCATCACATTTCCAAACACCGAGAAGAGAGTTGAAAGTACGACGCGCAGCGGAGTATTTTTGACGAACTTCGAGGTGTTTTGAAATGTGATGAAACACTCTGTCGAGTGGTTGATATATCTCCTCAATCGAAACTAAAACTACAACGAAAACGGAAAAATAAAATCGTCAAAATCTATGCTAATTAAGATCAGATTTCCAAACTCCATCACGGTTCTGATTTCCTTTGTTTTAACTAGATGAATTATTAATGAGTTTGAGAAAGTGATTAGAAATATTTAGTCCGACATTGCTGACAATACAGTCAGAACACTGCTTGGATATTATAAGACCTTATAAAACATGCGTGGAATAAGTTTCAAAAACCTATTAAGAAAATACAAAGGAAATAAATGTTTAAGAGTGTCTTTTACATGATCAAGACACAGCTAAATTTTATGTCCAATTTTCTTGGCCAGAATTACCCAAAATCTTAGTATCAGTACAAGAATGAAAAGATCTACTTCAGAGGTTTTTAAGCCGTTCAATAAACTCGCAGTTCTTGCTTTATCAAGTATAAAACACTCGACTGTGCCTCGTGTTTTAAACTTGATAGAGCAGTTTTCAATTGAGTGTCGTAAAACCAAAACCAAAGTAATCAGTCTGGCCAATCACAAACGACACAGACAATCCAGTGAACCGATCAAAACTCGAAGCAAATACATGTAGTTGGCACGAAGCGCGGGAAAACGTGCGTGAGCGAGTCACGATTGGTTTTGGTTTTACTCCTGATTGGCTGAGAAAGTTGCGCGAGATTTTTTAGCCAATCACTAAGTGTAGTAATGCAAAACCAAAGCAAACGCAATTTACTTTCGACACTCAAGTGAAAACCGCTCTAAAGCACTTCTGCTCGTTTATTAAATATTACATAAAACATTACCTCCAGCACACGTGGCGCTGCATTTGCCTTCATTCTTTTCTTTCCAGTTGAATTTTGTACTCTTCCCACTTCCAGGAGCGTAGAAACTGTACGATATTCCTGGATTGTTGTGATATCCGGAATAGGCATACTGTGGATATAAAACATACGTAAAACAAGAGACAATCAAGTTAACATAAGAACTTTATTGGCCGACACAGGTACTGGTAACTCAGTCGTTAAAAAAAGGAAAGGAAATAAAAAGAATAGGATGATATATATAACTTACATATGGCATAGTTTTCAGTAAAACTCAGTAAGAGCCGGTTTTATGGCAATTTATGGAACTTGGTGCTTGTAAAACAAGCAACCAGACATTATCCTAAGGAGCCGGTCGTCATTTAGAGTGGGAAGGAAAATAATAGTTCAAATGGAGAGAGGCTATTTTTAAAATCTTCAGCCTTCCCCTTTTGTTAAGTACAATTTTTTCTGACTGCCTACCCACCTGGCAATTATCCGTTAAAATATTAATTTCCTCACCTTTCCCTACATAATAATTATTGACCGACATTAACTTTAGCGATTTCTGTGTTCTTCCTTATTATAGGAAATAAACGATCCCGCTCCGCGAAATTATCAAAATTCGCGTTTTTTTGTGAGCGGTAATTTCCGCGTAAGTGGAGCGTTAATGTCCAAGACTAACTTAATCCAAATTCTGGATGCTGTCTGAACACACATAGAAACTAGGAAACAATATCCTTCTCTTCTCTTTACACTGTTTTCCAGCCTCTTACAATGTAAATGCCTTAAAGATATGTCATCTGCAATATTTCCAGTTTTTTCCTGCTTTCAGAAGGGCGGTACAGAAGCCAAAATATCTTAAAAGACATCACAAATCGCGTTAATTTTCTTCATTTCGAAAAAACTGCCCGTCCCTCGCGTTAATTTCCTTTATTTAAAACAAATTTTCCCTCCAATCCGCGTTAATTTAAGTCGCATGAGTTTCAAAGACCTTAAATTAGGGAAGCGTTTATTTCCTATAATAAGGTAGTCACCTCTATGCTTGACAAGTTTTTGACATTGTAATGAGATATAAACTATTGATTACCATAGCATCAAGAGCCTCATTCGTCGGTCCTAAGATAGAAATTATCTCTGCGAAATTATAGCCACTCATCTTATGATAGATTGATGTCCCGGCAGCTTTGTACGTTGCTGTCCAGGCGGGAATAGGAACATAATATTTGCCTGTTGTGTTCGACTTAATACCTGCAAGGCCAAAACAACATAATCGTAGTGAATTCTGGTATATAAGAGGCTGTCTCTGTTGAACGGTTTGTCCATGCACCTCCTTTTGTTTCGCGGTCAGTTAAAGTAATTCTACTTATTCTCGTTAATAAAAAGCTCTAAACTTCAAATTGACAAAGCAAAAGTGTTTTCTCAACAAAATCACGGCCACATAAATGACACTTTTAAAAAAATTGAGATAAACTTGATAAAAGTTGGGCCGATGTTTTTCAAGTTTACCCAAACGCAATCCGTTTTAATCTTCTCGAATTTTACACATTCATGCCGCTTTCTGCCCTTTCTGTGTTTCTCTTGAGTTATTCTACAGTTTTAAGCCGTAATTGTAATATTTCAGTTAATTCTATGAACAGTTGGTCAGTGCCGAATTTGCCTAAAAATTTGGTGACATGTTTACATGTGTTATATTATACATACCTAGGAAGTTATACGATTTGCTCTGCTCGACAATCTCGACGTGTGTAGCTCCCTTTGGAATTGTGAACATAATGTCGCCTTTATACGCACCTAGCATTTGAGAAAACAATGGCATAAGTGATTTGATACCATGCCATAGAAAAGACAGCCAATCAGAATACAGGAAAGCCGTTGTATATTCGACGGTATTCAACCCAACCTTCCCATCGTGCGCTGCGATGGTATTCTCGACGAAATTTAGTAAGCGTATTTTCTATGGCATGGTATAAAATAGTTACACAACACTTTCTCGTGGTATACTATGGAATATCCCACTTGTCACTTGTATTTTCTTCGTATACACACTCGCCTAAAGGCTCGTGTGTATACCGAGAAAATACAAGTTACTCGTGGGATATTCCATAGTACACCACTCGAAAGCGTTGCATAACTAGTGTGTATAAAATGTCTAAAAAAATTAAGTAAAGCTACAAGCTTCAGATCGATGTTATAACGTTTTGAGCATTTATGCAACCAGCTTAGGCTCGGGGGGAGGGTGGGATTGGGCATGGTACCCCTGAAAGTAGGCTAAGGCTTCGCCCGAGGGGCACCACTTTTAAGTGAATAATAAAAGGGTAGGGATTTGACCAGTAGAAGTACGGAAAAGGTTTGTGAGAACTGTCATTCTGAGGCCAAATGCATGATGTATCTAAAAATTGTACAGGGTTACTCAAGTGAAAAAGTTTGAAAAAAAAAAGGTGCAGTATTTCTAGTATAGGGCCCCTGTTGATACCAGCCAAGTGCTGATTGGGCCACCCTGCCTAAATAAAGTTGACTTGACTTGACTTGGTTTGACTTGTATGAAACTTAGTTAAGTAAGTCTAGGTTATCTTTCCTTTACCATATACTTTATAGTTCTTTGTGTAATTTCCGTTCGTCAAGCTACAAGAGCTGCCATCTCCTCCACAGTTAAAACATCGGTCATACACTTTTCGAGATCCCAGTTTCTTGTTGCATCCAACAACCTGCAGAATGAAACAAAACACGCCATGACACATCTTTATCATAATAGGCTGGCGCTTTTCTCCGTTTTCCTTAGCATAAAGCAGCCAGGAGTATTTTTACTCTCTCTAGACGGTATGCTACTCGCCCATCTAAGGGTTATTCCCCATTGTTTAATTCGTCGGTATCCATTTATATACCTGGATGTAGAAAGTCCGGAGATATCGTCTGGGTTAATGGTAAGCGCAGTGAAGCGAATAAAGTGCCTCCCATAAAATTATGTTTGCCTGAATAGGGAAGACTTTGTATACTTACTTACTTATCCTCATCGAGCCCATGAGGACTCTTAAGGCCGGCACTTTGTATACTACTTGTATTTAATAATTTATTACGCCTTGTATTAAAATTACTTGGGATCGCGCGCGAAACGGCTGCCATCTTGGCAACTTGATTTTATTTAGCGAGCGCCATGGAAACATGAGAAAGTACCAAATCTATCACATTGATTAGCTTTGGGGTATACGTTGAGCAGTATATAGAAAAGAAAACGTACATACATTGCATTTTCCCTCAATGCAGACATCGTAGACAAACGCGTTACTTTCACATCGCGTTCCATCCTTCACGTGGCCAAAGAAATATCCTTTGCTCCCAGTGACGCAAGCTAAAGTACACTTGCTGGATCCTGTAAAATAATTAACAATAATAACAATAATAATAATAATAATAATAATAATAATAATAATAATAATAATAATAATAATAAATCTATCTCTAAGAGACTTTAAGAATGTCCTACACAAAACATTAATGTAAATAATAAGTATAAGCTAGATAGTTTTTTAACCTTAATGATCAATTGTATTTTTATTAATTTTACTGCGAATTTCAATTTTATATATTTTTAGTCGTATCGTTCTTAGCTTTTAGGGGTTTTTAACCAACTTTGTAATAATTTCGATTTTTAATTCATTTTTTTTATGCCATTATTTTTTATCTCAGGACCTACCTGAAAACCACACTAGTGAGTGGAGCCTCCTGTTAAAAGATCATTATTACTAAAAGATCATTATTATTATATATTATTATTATAATTTAAAGCAAGTTAATTTTGCCTATACCTCCCAAATAGTGCGCACGGTATTTTGTAGTGGCAGTGTTATGTTCCTCGCATTGCTCATGTCGATAGCGGTCAGTTGTGCACTCCTTCAAGAAAAGATAAAAACCGATATCACTTAACCTCAAAACTTTATAGTGCGTTTTCTAAAAATTTTGACAGTTGTCCATAGGCTTTATTACTTTCTAATAATACGGAATTATAATCGCGCGAATACCCTAAACACATCGTCTGATGTAACCAAAACTGGAGAATATCAAGTGATATCCACCAATTTTCAAACTTTTGAAACTTCAGTTTTCCTCCCAAGCAAATTATTAAATCGAATAGTACGCTGGGAAAATCCCTGTCACCTTAAGTATTCAATTATTATATTTAATACTGTATGTCAAAAACACAAAACTATATAACTTTCGATTTAGGCGAAAGCATGTTCCGTTAGAGCGGTTTTCACTTGAGTGTCGAAAGTAAATTGCGTTTACTTTGGTTTTGCATTACTACGCTTAGTGATTGGCTTAAAAATCTCGCGCCACTTTCTCAGCCAATCAGGAGTAAAACCAAAACCAATCGTGACTCGCTCGCGCACGTTTTCCCGCGCTTCGTGCCGGCTACATGTATTTGCTTCCAGTTTTGATTGGTTCGCTGGATTGTCTGTGTCCTTTGTGATTGGCCAGAGTAATTACTTTGGTTTTGGTTTTACGACACTCGATTGAAAACTGCTCTATAAAGTAACATTACCTGAGTGTTACACATCCTAAAGTGTCCTCTTGCAGATCCTTGGCAGGGTTTTCCGAAGTATTGAGGTCTAAAAGAAATAATATAATGAAACTCGTTATAGCGAACATATTTTTCAAGTCCCTTGGCCCTTCACTATATCGAAGTTCCACTGAATATGTAGGGCTACGACCGAAAGGGATATTAAAGAGTAGGGATTTCACGAGTTGAAGTAAGGGAAATTAAAGATTTGGGGGAAAAATTCAGGTATAGCATCCACCTCATTAGCCACCCTCTCTCAAAAAAAGTGTACGGTTTTGCCATTTTGGAAAAAAAGGTAATTAAAATCAAATGAACTTAATAAAGAAATAAAAATTTTCAGAGGAATATGCATCCAAAAATATAGGAAATGACAACCGACAATCAAAAACTATAACTGTCAACTTTGCAAAGAAGTGAAGTTTTTTCGTTTGGTCATTTCACGCTAATAATGTTCCAATACTTAATACCCTTACAACCGTTCCTAAAAGGTTCTGAATATCAAACTTACGCAGGATTGTTGCATTGTCGACTTCGATATTTCACTCCACCTCCACAAGTTCTAGAACAACTGCCATATGTTCCCCAGGGTCCCCACCCACCGTCAATTGGCGGTGGCAAACTTGGTCCAACATCAGTACAAACTCCTGCTCTGCACCACTGAATAAAAACAATGAGAAATCAGCTTAAGTTGATCGCTTTTACATTTCTAAAACAGGACATTGTGTTTTTACTACAGACATTGTGTTTTGTTTTTGATAAGTAACTTAATTCTTACACCCAAGGCTTCCCGGCGCATTGCTGACAAAATGGTGGTACCCTGTTATGAACATCCAACCAAAATCCGAATCATAGAATAACGTTTTTGACTTGACTAATGCTCCAAGTTCAGCGTTTTTCACTTGATAAATGATTTTAAACATGACCCACTTTATTTTAACTAAAAATAACGCGCAAACTGCGGTGATGAATATTACAGACAAAAGGTTTTTTACCTTTCTATAACCGCATGCAGTTCCCTCAGCGACCGGTGCACCTCTGCTGTAACAGCTCCCTCCTTTTGTGCAGTAAAGAGCACCGCAGCTTTCCTAAACAAAACCAAAGTAAACATAAATTAAGAATGGGAGTTAGCACCCAATGCTTTTTTCCCTCCTCCCCACCCCTGCCCTCTTTTGAACAGTTTCAATTTGTTTCCGCCACTGATGACATGCTTCGATGTCTTCTTTATGGTGACAAGCAATCCTTTACTTTAACAACTTAGTTTTTCAGTTAATGGACGTTTCCATGACTACGCCTAACTCCTTTCCTAACGTTTGGAATGTCTATGTAAAACAATGTCTCAGTTAAGGATTTCAGTTGAAACAGAAGATGATTTTAAAAACAAGTAAAAAAATCTCCTTAAAATTTCCAGTGATGAACTTACTCTCAGTGAAGGACATGCGCGGTAATCAGCTCCGTATGCCAGCTGGCATTGTTTATCTATGTCAGTGGTATAGCCTGGAAGAAAAGTGGGACTGGGAAGCTGTTTAGGTGGTTTGTTGTGGAAACATGTACGTGACCTGGAAAGTTTGAATATCAACACAATATGTAAGCACAGTCAACTCTCTCTTAGCGGACACCTTTATAAGACGGACACCTCCATAAGACAGACACCTCGTGTTGGTCCTGTCCCTGCCGGTTTTCAGTCATTTTAGCTGTAACTAATCTCCCTATAAGACGCCGGGCGCCTCTCTAAGACGGACAGTTGGAGAGTTGACTGTATCAAAGCCGACCTATTTGCCCGACTGGTCTGTTAGGGTGACGGCAGACAAGGACACACTGTTGCGGACACATGATATGATGATATTGCTTGGGTGGTCAAACGAGTCGGGTACAAAACAAATGTTTTTTGTCCATGCCGCACAAACCGGGAAACATTTTTGCGGATACAAAATGTTTCTGACAAAAACTGGAAACATTTTTTGTGTCTCAGACACAAATTTTGCGCGCGGGGACAAATGGAGAAACTTTTTTGTCCGTTACATTGTCCCCTTTGTTTTCCGCCACACTGAGAGGAATCCGATGAAAACATACTTGGAGACTTACGTAAATATCGCTTTTAATTTGTCTCTGCTGCAAGAAGACCAGTGATGTGCGTTTGGACCTGACGACTGCACACTTTGCATGATGTATCCCTTGGCACAGTCTCCTCTGTCGTGCGGCAAACCGATGCTAATGAAAAGAAAAAGATAAAAGGGATGAAAAACAAAGAAAAAATAACGTTTAACCTCAAGCGTTTAACGAAACTTAACTGTTGCAACAAGCTACCATTAAATTGTTGACAGTTTTATTAAATGTAGCCTGTGAACAGGCTTTCTGATCGAGTTAAAGTATTAGCAATTTGGGGGTTTTGAATTTTGCCCTTGCCCGTGTAAAATTTTATGACGTCAAACAGGGGGCTTTTTTAAACCAGCCAATTAATGCAAGTTGTGGAAAAACGGCTGATACTATGTAGCTAAGTTTTGTTTTGAACAAAGAAATAATTTTCCAGTTTTTCAACGGTTTGTTTTGTTAAGGCGATGCTTTTGGTTAGACTAGGGACAATTTGTTCTAGATCAGTTGGGATATTTCTCCTTTGGACGAAATACTGTTTGATTCTTGCTGGAAGAAAATCACGATGGCGAGTTTCTAATTCTTCAGTTAACTATTTCAAGGTTAGACAGACATTTAGCAAGTATCAGATTCGATTCTGATACTCAGTAATGCATTATTTGCTTCTCAAAAGAAAACATAAACATTACTGAACAATGGAAGTGATGATGTCTTACTTGTGTCCCATTTCATGTGTTACAGTGTACGCCGCAGTCAATCCAGTAGCATCATTCACGCTCACTCCCCATTTACTACTACATGGCGTGGAATAGTACGCCAGCCCTGAAAAAATTAAAATAACATGAAAATATTTTTCTATTCTCCTTACTTTGTTCAGCATTGTGTTGATGAAACACAACAAGCACTTTTGAATGAATGAACGAACGAACAAACGAGCGAACGAGCGAACGAACGAACGAACGAGCGAACGAACGAACGAACGAACGAACGAACGAACGAACGAACGAACGAACGAACGGACGAATGGATGAATTGAGACCTTCATTTAAACAGTTGCATTATCTTCCTTACCATCCATATAACAGCTATTAAGGCCACAGACTCTCCTGCAGAAATAAACATGAACAACAAAAGTCCAATGAGTCTTATCACTGAAAATAACTTGAATTTACTCACCGATATTTGAAAATTAATTAACTCAAGTGGGGGTGTCTTCAAAACTACATTTTTAAACACACCTTAGAATTTTTTAAGGTTTCCATGCCTGTTGCGGATTACGACAAAAGTATAACAGTTTCTCTTTATGACACTGACAACGATGCTTGTGGTACGTTTAATAGTTGAAAAAACGTGTTCAGCGCTTAAGGTGATCCGGGACGAACTTTCGAAGTTTTTACATGTTATCACTTATCGTACGATGTCAGAGTAATCCGCCAGAGCTAGTTGTCGAAAATATGGCACAATTTTCTGATGCAATTTCTTGGCCGGCCATGCAGTGTCCCTTAAAAAGCGATTTCTTTGCCGGCTAGTGTCGCTTAAAATATATATTGCTTCCTTCTTTGGGGTGCAAATAAATTTGAGCGACTTTATCAAAAAAAAGAGGATTCTGCTATTTTAAAGAGCGTTTTTAAATTTTGTAATAATCCTTCTCATTACTTCTGATGGACTAACCTTGTCAACATGGCGGCGTGATCGTAATGTTCAGCGGCTTTATCAGGCATATTTCTTTTTGACGCCCATTTTGCAAAACTTTTAAGATACTTGCCACCCGAGGTGATGTTGTTTGCCGTAAAATCCAGGTCCGGCTGGCAATGAAAACAACAAAGATAATCAGTTTTATATCTTACTGTAGTTTTTAGTGATATCAGTTCAAGTCATCTTCAAATACAAGTGCAATACTGTTTTATTTAGCAAAATATCATATGTGCCTAAAGCATACAGTTTTCCATTTATTATTTTTCTACATATTTTAGTGCCAGACTTTAACTTGATCTACAAAAAAAAATGTAGGAAAGTTGATCACTGTATGCTTCTCAGCAAATCTAATCATATAAAAAATTATGTATGTTTCCGTCTAAGCATAGCACTACTCTTCATTAATTGAGCAAATTGCTCAGCTATCAAATCTATGTTAAGACGGAATCCACTAGGAAGTCGAGTAATATTTATTAAAGTTGGACAAAAATCAAGTACCAGAATAATTAAAATCCTATTGCGTTATTTCTTACCCTTAATAAAAGGTAAAGATGTAAGTAATTATCCGTGATAACACCAACAACAATTTCTTATCAGAGTCTGAGAAAGTGAATTTCAAAGTTCACAAGCTATAGGCAAAATGTCACGCGTAGCCATTTTGTAAATTCGTCTTTAAGCGATTCAGTGGAATTCAGTGGAACTTCGAAATTTGTTTTCGATGTCTGGTGTTGTTAGAAAATATTTCTTTTGATTAGATATTTGAAGCAGTAACACAATAGCTTGCAATCAGGTGTAAATAGTTTTGGTACATAATTTTGTCCAATAATTACTTGAAGTCCTGGCGGATTTCCTCTTTAAAAAAATGATATTCAAAGTTCACAAGCTATGGGCAAAAGCTCACACTTTTAAGCGATTCATAGGAATTCAGTGGAACTTCGAAATTTGTTTTCGATGTTTGGTGTTGTTAGAAAAGATTTCCTTCGATAAGATATTTGAAGCAGTAACACAAAAGCTTGCAATCAGGTGTAAATAGTTTTGGTACATAATTTTGTCCAATAATTACTTGAAGTCCCGACGGATTTCCTCTTAATTACAATCAAGTACTTACATCAATTCCTTCCACCAGGAAAACTTTGACCAGCACCCAAGATACCTTCATTCCAATGGACTTATCTTTGTACAACCGGCTAATCTAAAGTAGCACAGTATTAAAACAAGAAATTCTGCTTATTTCAATTTATTCTCCTATGATCTTAAGTGGATATTTTAAATTATTATATATTTAACAAGCGTTTGCAATGTGCTGACATAACTTTTTTTTAACTCTTGGAAAGTCTCAGTTGCTTGAATAGTATTATTTTTTAAACGTTCACACCAATGCAATTTCCGAGTCGTTGTTCCTGGAGATTTTATATTTGTGTCCTCAGAAAAGTGCTGGAATTCTATCATTTCTGAATAGTACAGGCCCTATAGTAAAACTACAACAACAGGTAGTAGTTAACTATAAAAGAACAACGGTGGTTAAGAATGGGAAGACAGATGGAAAGGCTAAAAACAACTTAGTAAATTTAACAAGGTGCGCAAAGAAGAGCTGGCGAAATACTTTCCATTAGAGTAATCAGCAACTTTATCTAATCATTCACATAGAGAAATTAAACAGCAAGGAAATAGAGCGGTTTTCACTTGAGTGTCGAAAGTTAATTGCGTTTGCTTTGGTTTTGCATCACTACGCTTAGTGATTGGCTTAAAAATCTCGCGCCACTTTCTCAGCCAATCAGGAGTAAAACCAAAACCAATCGTGATTTGCTCGCGCACGTTTTCCCGCGCTTCGTGCCAGCTACATGTATTTGCTTCGAGTTTTGATTGGTTCACTGGATTGTCCGTGTCTTTTGTGATTGGCCGAAGTAATTACATTGGTTTTGGTTTTACGACACTCAATTGAAAACTGCTCTATTGCAACTATTACCAAGTTCGCTGTGTTCAAAAGATAATCAAGGGTTCCGTTGCCATAGTAATCACATGTAGTTTTGTCAGCTGCCAGCATAGCCTCAATGTAGATCTTCCCTTGGTAGATGACGTCATCACGTTTGCTTTCCGTGTCGTCTGGTTCGTTCTGATCTTCTTGAAATTTATCATGAACTCTTTTAATTTCTGGTACTAGTTTGAGTGATAAAGAGAACACCTTGTATTAATGAGGTAGTGGTAAAGGAAGTGGTTCTTATATAGCGCATTTTCAAAGCTCAATGCGCTTCACAGTTAGAGTTACGGGACGAGATCGGACATCAGTATATTAGGCGCCTTTGGCAACCGCTATCCGTCCATGTGTATGATCTCGTCTCACCACCCAACCCACGGATTCATGTGAATAGGCCAGACCACAACACCGGGAACTCCGTGCCTCACTCTTTGCAATAAGTGTGTGGGTTCTCTAATTAACGTCCCCTGCTGATCATATACACTGACAGAAGATGCAGGAGACGGGGCCTACGGTTTATCGTCCTTATCCGAAAAGACTAAAATATCTAACCATTTGCAGATGTCATTGTAAAGACAGCACGTTCTTCTCAATTATTTAAGACCCTGAGTGTTGGTTCGGTCTGGGAAGCGAACCCGAGACCTCCTGCACGGCAATTCGGCGCTCTACCAGCTGAGCTAACCGGTCGGCGGCGTTTAGCTCGTTGGAGTTTTGTTTCCAAGTTCGACTTCCTATACTGACAACTGAAAAATAATCAAAATTCTAGCCGTTTGCAGAAAGGAGCTCATCAATGTCGTGGACTTCTTCAATAGACAAATTACACAAGATTTTACTAAGAGCTGAGTGACATTTACACATTCACACCCATACTCTCATGAAACAGTTCGATAAGCCCTTTAAAGTCATACCTCCTACCGGAGTCGACTTTTTTCCTTTGTTTGGAAGATCTTGGATGCTTCTTCTGGATATCACGTGGTACCCAGTCCCCTTCAGCGTCGCGCGCCTGTGAAGGTGATCTGGCAAAGGCTCTATTTGGTACAAATGACCATCACTCATTATGGCACCACTCTGAAAAGCAAAATCAGCACTGCAGTTATCAAAAGAGCCTTTTGAGTTCTGCACAATACAACTCGAATGACAACAATTACACTGATCGTTCGATTGGGATCAAACAAGAAAACCACATGTAATCTGAAAAGGGTAACATTCGAGCCCAATTGCACATCAGGCCGGAGCTTATTCCGGTTTCAGTAGCATAAAGTGACTAGGAGTATTTCTAAAAAATCTCGACCCCTGAATGGGATTCTAGTCCATCACAGGGTTACCCCCAGCATTAAATTGGCGCTGGTAATCCACTTTCATACACCTGGGTGAAGAAAGGCAAATTCTATGAGAGTTAAGTGTCTTGCCCTAGAACACAACGCAGTGCCCCAGCCAAAGGGCTTCAATCTCTGCTCACTTTTTTCTCATTTGACTTCAAAACTTTTCTGAACAAGTTACAAGTCAACCTCGTTCCCAGGGCTTTTCCCTTGGTAATTTGGAATTATCAAGAATTACCTGGGAACGAGGTTGATACCTTGTAGACAAGTCTTACCAGTTGACCCTTTTCATCGACTTCCCGTACTGCCACATGGGAATCAGGATCCGAGGCCACGTGACCCACATAGAACCTTCCCTGAGTAAGATGGATTTCTTTGGTAAGCATTCCATCTGCAGTTCTTCTCTCTATAGACAGCTGTCCATCGTTAATGACGTCATCATTAGGTTCTAGCCTTAGATCAAAGTCTTTCCCAAATGCTGACAGTTTAAATTCCTGCTGAGGTGATAGTTGACTTCGTTTTCTTCTGTGATTAGGGACCCTTACTATGTCATACTCTGGAACTTAGAAAAAAGAGGTTAGCTGTTATTGGTAGATTTAGTTTTTACATAGTACACTTTGTTGAGCTCCTTACTTTCGTTATTCATGCAACTTTATAATTAACAATTAATCACCATATACCAGACAAGTTGAATAACTAGCGGCCAAAATATCTCTTTCGTAAACAAAGCGCCCTTGGGTTTTTTCTTTTTTCCCGGGTTTTTTTTTCCCCCTACCGCGCGCAAAAACTTTTGGAATACCAATTAGAACGCCGTTTACCTCAGTCTTGAGTTAGCTACAGCTTTACTCACCGTGCAAAGTTTCTTTTTCTGTGTTCCTTCGTATCCCCCCTCCCCTTTCCCCTTCTTCCTTTCTCTCCCCTTCCCTCCCGTCTCCTCACCTTAACCAGGAAAATGACTCTCCCACTGAAGGTAAAATCTGACAAATAATTCGCACGATTAAAAATCCTCTTTGTATAATTTTCTTTTAAGAGTTATTTTTAACATCTAAAGTTCCTCCCTGCAATGAAATTCTTTGTCGTAATGGTTCACCCTTTGTGAACACGGTACTCTCTTAGTTCCTTGCCCCCGGGGGGGGGGGGGGGGGGGGAACACGGTACAGTCAACTGGAAATTGGCCTGCTTTACTACGTGTTATGCTCTTGTTACCGCTTGTGACGTAAAACGTATTATTAAAATAGGATTAAACAAATTTCTGCACGTTCCAGACTCACACATGTTTTCACGACTTCCCTAATAAGGTTTTTCTCTTACCTGTATCTTGAGAATCCGTATGTAGATATCTTCTCATTTCATCCTTTGACAGAAGTTTGTGAAACTGTGGTTTTAAAGTAGCTCTAACCTAAAGAAATTAAGACGCACAGCTTGAGTATTAGTTACATTTATCCATACTCATGTCGACGTCCATACAAGAGTACATATTAATTTAAAAGTGAATACGACCAATGAAAAGAGCTATTACACGCAAAAAATCACAACGCAAATGTCTGAAATGTACTACTTATAACCGACGTTAAATTCACTGATTGCCTTTAGGCCTATACCAGGTGAATTTTTTTCCCATACATAGTGTACTATTACGTGATACCAGAGATAAATATGGTATTTAACATACCTCGTGAAGTAAGCAAATGACATAGAGTATCGTCGGTAAATATCGCCTCATTTTTCAGTCGTCTTTGGGTACTTGCTTACACTGGGAACTCTGACAATGTAGAAATCTGATGAAACGCTAAATTGAACTACGTTTTCTGAGCTCCGTTTATATGTATGACTGTTTATAATCCGTAAATTGGACGAAGCCCAGGAAATCCACGGGGAAATGCGTTTTCTTTGAAATTTGATCCGCTTTCCGTGTGTGCGTGGTCCATTTCGATGTTTTGAATAAAATTGGCCGAGGAAATTTACAAATGGGTACTTTATTAATAGGATGTTTCTACACCCCTTAAAATAGCTTTATTTAATTAACGACTGAAATTAAATACTCTTGTTTAATATAATTAAATTAAAACGGACTAAAAGTGTTTTGATTTCCGTTCTAGGTATTCTTTTTTCAAAATTCGACCGAGAAAAATAACAATGAAAATGGAAGTTAAGAAGTAAAATAGGTTAAACAGGTTTCTCCATCTCATTTTTAAAAAATAAAACTTATCGAATTCCTTTTTTTCACCTCGCTTTTCGCCACGTTTTTCGGATCAGATTTTTCCAGGAGTTTTTTTCGTTTCTTTTGTTTTGAAGCAATAACGTGTTGCCGGAAAAAAGGGGGGATGAATAGTTTTTTTTTCTCCCGATGAGCTTTTTCGAGTCTTTAATGCGACAGGGGGCAAAAACAAACTAAAACTAACAAAAAAATAACACAGCAAAGAAGAAAGGGGTTTTTCATTTTTTTTTTTCCTTTTTCCTGAGAGAACTTACTGTATATAAAAGTTGACAGTTTCTTCGCGTTTCTTTAGGTTATCCAACTCATTATCTGCCGTGTTTCGAGCGGAAAGTACCCAGCGCGGAAAATGAGCACCAGCAAAATAAACTTGCTTGGCTGCATTTTTCTTTGAAAAAATCCCATTTAAAAATATTTTAATTCGTTAGGATTTGGCGGTATATTAATTTTTCCTTAATGGATAGTATTTGAGAGATTAAGCATGACGTTATACGGCTAACGGCAAACGCGAGCTTGCCTTTCATTTTGTTACCTTTTTTATCGAATTCTAAAATTAATCCCTCATACTGAATTGGGAGAAAAAATCCCACATTCACGACAAACACAAAACTACTCATTTCCGTGTACAAGCGCCAAACGGCAGACGGCAGAAGTTGAATTTTTGCCGTTCGCGGGAAAAATAAACGTCATGCTTAATCTCTCTATTAATAAATGTTGCCGAACTCGAAGATGAAAAACTTATCATTTTAAGGTATTTTGCCGACTTTTTTTAGACTTAACCACGGGCGTGAAGTACTACGTCTGAAAATGACACTTCCCTATCCTCTTTATCACTTAATATTTATTACATTTCTTGTTTTTGTCTTAATAAATGGGAGCATTTGCAGCTATGTGTCTGCGGAAAGTGTTAATGTCTTGTAACATTAGAAGAAGCAAGCAAACAAAACGCCACGCAGTTAATTACTGTGAGAAAGGAGTTTTTTGCTACACCTGTGTGTAAACCAACTAAGATGCGATACTTGTTATGCAAACATCTCGGAAATGTATGAGACTGTATTCTTCAATTTTACACGTTTCCTTTATAAGCTGCGCGGGCCTTCAGTCAAGAATTTGAGCTCAAGAAAATTGAAGAATAGACGTTTTTACTGGCTATTTTTTTAATTTTTATGAGATATATTTTGTAAAGTGCGATACTTTTGTGTGCCTTGATTCAAAATTCAAGGGCATCATAAAATGACCTTATGTTTCCTTAAAAGCTAGCTATTTAATATGTATGAAAAACAACGATTTGTTAATATTTGTTTCAAAATTGACGAAGACGTATCTATCATAGTCTGGCCAACGTTCAATAGCAAAGTGTTGAATTTCGAATCTGCGATGGCCATGATTGTGAACCTTTCTGTTACGATCGACAAAACAACAAACGTTAAAAGTTTTCTTTTACAGTATATTTATCTTCTTCTATTACTGGAAGGGTGTACCGTTAGTGTAAAACCTCCGGCCAAAGTTAAGGATTAAACATCATGATGAATATTGCAGGTGGTCCGGCTAAACGATCACACCAAGGCCCGTAAAATGCTAAAAAAAAAGTCACCAATCTGGCTCAAAAATTTGAACCAAGTAGTATTTTAATTATCGAACGTACAATGTTCGATCGCTTGGTCTATCCGAAACGATTTCCCAGCGCATAAAGCAACTGAGGGCTCGAGGCGCAAAATGACACGATGTTGAATATTAAAAAGGTTTTTTCTCCTAACAAAATTCTTAAGAGCTGTTTTGTGGGTTTTACGTTAACGCTGGATTTTACAATTTTTCTTTAGTTTTGTTTTTACGATAATATATTTCAGGGCGGAAAATTATCGTTTTTCTTTTAATAAGATTTAAAATTTGAGAAAACCAAAAATACCTTTTACTGGGTCTTTACTTTCGAAATGTAAAAGATAGTCGCGGCTTGGGTTTTTATTTTCTAATTTAAACAGCGGTAGTTTAAATCAAAGCGAGCAACCAACTTAGCCGCTGGTTTTTCATAATCTCGCTTTATCTCAAAATAAGTCAGCGGCATTAGTATTGTTGAAATCATGCAGTAATAGCTGGGAGTAAAAACGGTAATTAAGGCACCTGTATCTATAGATCAAGCTTGATACTTGAAACTGTAAATCGCTTGGCTTTGTCTAAATTACGTAAAGAAACAAACAAAAAGCATCTAATACACAGAGCCATTTAAAATTAAGTCGCAGTGCGTAGTGCATTAACTTAGCTTCGATTAGCTATACAAAGGCTGACATGCGTGGTTGCCCTGTGCTAATGGTTGCCTTTGACCACAGCGGATCTAAATGGCGTCATACAATATTGGCCGCCCACACATCTCATATATGCAGATGTATTAAAAAAAATAAAATATAGGCTTTGGTTGGAGCGGTTATTGTTCCAAAAGGCTAAACGAGTATTGGACACAGATCACATACACTCTCTCGTATTGTTTTTATTTTTCTTTTTTTTTTTTTTTTTTTTTTTTTTTTTTTTTTTTTTTTCCTTTTTTTTACCCCCTCATTTGTTAAGTATGAAAGTTTTATTTTGACTAAGAAAATTCTCATTATGTCCTTTACATAAAAGACCATAAAAGTACAACGGCTATCGAACTGTTGCTAGAATAAAGTTTTCGTTATAGTGTAGTACCAAGTAAACTTGGGAACAATCTGCTGATACAAATTTAACCCTTTTATTGTTTCTGCTACAAAATTAACACAATTTAGCTATATAGAAGAACAATTTCTGTATCCCGGTGTATGTAATAAAGTGCATTTCGACACTGAGGTCACTAAAGCGAATCAATGTTTTGTTGCCGCGCAAAAGCACGAGAGAAAAATTTACATGATGAGTTATTTCGAGTCACGCTATGTTTTCTTCTTATGGTGGAAACTTTTCAATAATCCCACTTTGGCTGTCTTAGAACTTCGCATCCTTCTTGTTCGAGAAAATCATGTATTATTCGTAGAAAGTTTGAATTAATAAATTATTATTCAGAGAAACTTCCGTTGGCAAGGAGCTAGCGTGCGTAACTAACAATAACATAAACTGTCCTTTTGTCACAACGTCATTTGGCTTCCATTCATTATTTGGCACGAGATAAAATATTTCCTGTTGGTTACCTTTGAAATAAAAGCATCTTTTTACTTTCCTGCTGTTATTGACATGGATAAAACTGGGTTAATACATGAATAAACTGTTCATATGTAGTTGTTCGTCAAATGGAACAATAGACTCGGTGCAGTATCGCCGTGATTAATTGGAGGTGTCCTGCTGTTTCTCCGTAATAAGATTACCATAATAGTTTTAAGTGATTTATACAAACTATATTCTGTCATCGCCAAGATTTCAGTGCTGATTTACTCAAAATAAACCCCATACACCGTAGCCACAGCGAATAGCGTTCGGTTCTCGATACTAGCCGTTACATGCGTGTCGAAATCCGCGTTCCACAGACATCTGCTAGCGACCCTGAGCCCTTGGTTATGCTTTGATCCCACGTTGACCAAACAAACAAGTTTATACCGCTCGATATTAAGACTCTTGACTTGTTCGATAATTCTTGAGCTCAGTAGCTTGGTCAAAAAACCGCATTCTGTGGCGTTATAGGTGAGCTCACCAAGCAATGCTTCTAAACTGTTTTGTATAATTTCCTTTACTTCTCTCTCCGGAAACTTTCTCTTCGGCTCGGTTCGGTAAGTGTTTTCTACCTCTTGCTTTTTCTCGTCGTCTTGACCACCCTTTGCCGACTGTTCTCGAATGGAGTCGGAAAGTCTCCGCCAGAGACGATACGGAGAGACGTAAGCTCCGGCCTTGGAGGTTTTTCTGCCTTGTGGATTTACCGTCGATATTCGCCGAGATGAGGTCGTGCTGCCTGCTTCAGACGGACGCCTTCCTGAAGCGCCATAATTGTCTTCGTCAGATAATGATTGGACTGATTGAAAGCTCAGAACACGTGGTCGTGGCTCGAAATCCATTCCTAACATGAAATGTTACTGCACGATCGGGCAATAACCGAGAGTAACAACCGTCCTGAACTGTAAACAAATACGTTGCCTAAAGTACCCTAGCTCTCCCGCAGTTTAATTTATCATCGGTTGAGTAGTTAGATGTCATAACTCTAAAATTACACCATTAAGTCACGGCTTTGAACAAAAAGAATGCACTTTCAAGACAAATTCCTCTGCTGACCGCACTTTTAATTGCCCGACAATTAAAATTTTCTGCTAGCTGGGTGTTCATTTTCGTGTCTTATTAGCTTAATTAACGGGAACAGGGATCAAGGGTGGTGCCTGCAGAGGCTAGGGTAGAGGGTATAAATTTAAAATAATTTTCAATATTGTTCACCACCTGCCAGATTATAGTGACCATTTTTGTCTTCAAATTCCAAAATTGTTCAACATAATGTTTGCTAAAAGGTAAAATAGCTTAAAATTTCCCCCCCCCCCAAGGCTATCATGGATACAAAAAAATAATTATAAGCCCCCCCCCCCCCCGTTTAACCCCCCCCCCCCGTGGACTGAAAAACCGAATGTTTTTCGACTAAAAGTCGTCATCAACCCCGGGATTGGTCGAAAACGTTCGGTTTTTAATCCACCTTTTAAGCCCTTTTTTTTGTTTGTAGATGTAGCCATTGAAAACCCGTAAGGAATTTAAATAATTCCGGGGCTAAAACTGATCTTGAAGTATGTTATAGGCCTTGGACAGAGAATGAAATGAAAGTGGTAGCAAAGAAACGCCATAGAAATTAAAATAATCACTGCTGACTTGTTTAATAAATCTTTTCTTTTTGGTTCAGGTGATTCACAGCGTAATCGAAAGTTGACGTGTGAAGTAACATACATTCTGTCAACTTTATAATACTGTTAATTCAGATAAAAAAGAATTTTGACAAAATACAAGTAAAATAAACCAATGTAAAATCAGAACTTAACACGACATGATCCTTACCGATCCTTTTGTTTGAAATAGCCTCAATCAGGAAAGCTACATGCGCAACTAGGCTTGTAAAAAGAGATTAAAGTATATTCTGGCTTTTTGAATCAAAGATTTCGCGGTGGCATATATTATTAGACTTGAAACCGGCTACTCAGGTTCTATTTTATTTAATTTTTTTTTATTTCATCAGTTTTCTTTTCATATGCCCTCTACATTGCCTTTCTAATCACAGACTCTAAACAGATAATACAATACAAGATACGGAAGCTGGCTAATGTTATTTCCGTGTAACAGACGTTTTTTCTTTTAGCTACTTCGTTACTACAGTAAATACTCTGGAGGGAATCAACAGGATACATCTCCTTGATGAAGATCTCTGGTCACTCCTTTACTTCCAACATAAGCGTTGAAACAAGCTGAATATCTGTGAGACAAATAAAATGAAACAAATTATTACAATATCACTGTTTGTAATTCTTAGCATAGAGAATCAAGCACTGTTATGATGGCCGTGAGAGACATGGGTCCTCACGACTACAAATAAATCTTGACCTGAAGATGACCAGTTTACACACCTTAGCACCGGTACCAATGTTTGGCTGTGACTGGGCTGTTTAAAAACCAAATATGTTTGCTTAATCTTTAAGTTTGACCAGACCGGCCGAAACTTACTCATGTTTAGTCTGTTTCTGTATATATTTTTCCAGAATTTCTTTTGTAATAGTTTGCTTTTGTTTGCTACAGACTTATTCATTCATGTGCCAGTGAATAAAATAAGACAGATCATGTAAGTTAAGACTAGCCACGGAAACTCTAGCCTGTTCCAGGCTCTCGGTAGTTATGGAAGAGCGAATAACGCGGGCGAGCGAGGAAAAAAATGAGGCGGGAGGAAGGTGAGCGAAGGAAAGAGACAGGCTTTCCTTCGCTCGCCTCCGTCCCCCTCGCTCGCCCGCGTTTTCGCCCGCGTTTTCGCTTTCTCCTTCAACTACCGGGAGCCTGGAACAGGCTACGGAAACTCATCATATAACGACAGTGCTCATTGATATGACATCAACTTACACAGATTTGTTGTTCCTGTCTGTCTGTTTTCCTGTCCATCCCGGCTCAACTGTAACTTTGCTGAGTTTCCATTTCAAAAACCAGGAAAAATACTTCTGTTGCACTTGGATTTTTTCCAGCGTTCCCACGTTTCTTGTGCCACGCATTACAAACGTTTCATCGCTTCCACGTTTTAGATTACGGCTTTAATACAAACAAATAACAACAAATAACATTCAAGGCCACCCAAAGAAGCATACCGTGTTTGGTTTATTTTCCCTTCGCGCTTCGCGCTCGCCCCCACGCGACCCGCAAAATAAAAACTAGCACTTCGCGCTTCGACCCGCAAAAAAAACCGCCTATTCTGCAGGCTACCATATGTCACGGATTTTACCAGGTTTTTGAACCGCCAAAATTTATATTTATGTCGCAGGAAACCTAAAAATAATAGTCCATTTCCAATAAAAATTGCTATATAAGAGCACTGAAACTGTTAAGGTTTATTTCTATCCGCAAATTAAGTTTATAATTTCCTTTTGATGTTTAAAGATAATGTTTATTTAGGGTTAAGTTGCCTACCACTAATTTCAAAACACTTTAGACCAAAAATCTGCGAAATCTCCGGAGCGTGAAATTTCCACATATTTGTACAACGGCGTTTTCACAAGTTAAGTTATTTTTAACCGACACTTACCCGCGAAAATTACTATCCCAATGAAGTCAGCTACTACTTTGCTGGTATATGTACTGAAATCGTCGCTCGAAATGCTGCCAGAACACTCCAAAAAAGATTCTTCGCATGTGTCCGCCATGTTAACTTCCCAGGTAAACGAGGAGCATTTATCAACATTCTATAACGAAATCTTTTGTGACTGACTATCCAAAACCAATTAGCGGGGAAATTTTTCTTAAGATAACTTTACTTATTAAAACGCCGTTTCACAGACTCAGTATGGAAGTTGCTCACTTCGGGTAATGGGCTCCTGGCTATACAGGTTTTGCTTGTAAATGGGTGATAGATTTTGGCGTTTGGATCTAAGTTTGCTAAGTGGTTTGTCCTCTGGTCTTCTATTGGGTATATATCTCGAGGAAAGTAACAAGAGCATATTTACATTAACGTATTTATTTTCTTTCATCAGACTTCTCATCTTTTAAACGAAAAAGAGAGCAAGTGAATTCAACAAAAAACATCTTTTATTATCTTTTGATCTGACATCGGGGTGGTTTCAAGGAAACCTTTAAACAGACCATCAACATCAACGAACCAGACTTATAACATCATCGACTGACAACAACTTTTCACTTGACTCTGAAGATGAGTTCTGCTCAGGTTTTCGAAACGTCAGTCACCAACAACAGTTCTTCTCAGAACTACTCTCACCTGGATCTCACCTGGATGATCACACTATACGAACTACTGATACTTCTGGGTTCAAACCACTTACTATGAAACCTTAAAAGTTTATAAACAAAGTGTACCGATATACTGTTTTAAACATGGTCCTAGCATATAGGAACGTTGCCTTGTATTGAGTTTACGCTCGAAAGCCCAGACTAAGCGTTTTAACATTATTGTAAAACATCATTAACATTTGTTGTTGAATCAAATCTTAAGCTAAACATAAATAAATACCTATGAAGCTGAACGGAATCCGATTCCCCGTCAGACCCAAACAATTTCACCACGATATGAGCCCGCAGTAAGCCAACAAGAAACGACCAGGTGGTCTTGAATCTGACTACTGTATAGTAAGGAACTGCAATAAAACCAAAGAAATATATAGCACCAGTGCTGAGCCTACGACCGAGTTTAAATCTACTGCGGTTCTACCCTGTGTCAAAGGTCTTTCCGAACAACTTAGACGCTGCCTACAACAACAAGGCGTACGCGCTGTTTTCAAGTCGGAAACTACATTAAGATCACACCTAGTACGGCCGAAAGACGCCGTTGATCCGACTAAACAAGATGGCGTTGTTTACAGAATTCCCTGTGAGTGCGGCAAAGTTTACATCGGCGATACTGGAAGACCTATGCAAGACAGGACCTCCGCCGTTTCAGAGCACACCCACAACACCGGACACTACCCCCTTTGGAATGATGTTAAGTTTATTGATCGTGAACCACACTGGTACACACGCAGGGTCAAAGAGGCAATTCAGATAAGACTTCACACTAACAATATCAACAGGGATAGTGGAATTGAAATTCCTGAAGCATGGATGCCCACGATCAAAAAACACAACACCAGGAGAACGGAACGACAGCGGACCCCTGAGGGAACAACAGCACACCGGAACAGCGAGGATCGAAATGCACCAATCACAGCTGTTGAAAACAACCAATCACAGTGCAGCAGCGTGCTTTATAAGGTTACACCCGACCAGTCGACCTTATCGCCTGATCGTGATCTACATCGCGATCTACATCACAAGTGACACTACGTCGTGAGACAAACAAAAAATTCTTTGTTATTATTGTACTCTACCACGATGATTAACAACAACATTTTTTACAAATATATAGTTGTTCCTAAGAGTAACGCGCTATTGCTAAAGTTCGCTGAAAACGAAACGCCTTGGAATGCAATGTTTAATTTCACACATGAACTTAAAAATTAGTTCCCAAGACCACGTACAATATGCAACTTTTTGGGGGGAAGGGGTGGGGTGATGGAACCCCCTTGCCAGCCCTTCCATTCACACATCAAGATCCCTTGACTACAAGGCGCAATTTGTATTTCTTTTTAGTTTGTTCGGTGCAATAAGAATATGAACTGACTTGCGCTTTAAATTCTACAACACTTATCTGCATCTGTTTAAATTCAACTCGATAACGTTTGAATACCAATACTTTAACAACGTAATATATATTTACCGCAAAATGGCGCCTTTGTCATAGTGTATAAGAAGTGCTTTCCAAGTATTTGACTGCCATTCTGAACAGGAGCGTTGTATCCCATTTCAGGACACACTCCATTTTTGCAGTTAGCAAGACACCGAGCGCGATCAAATTCATTTGAGTCATGGCAAGGGAAACCTTTCATGTTCTGCATACACTGCGGAGACAGTGACTCGATAAAATAGTCCGGTGCTCGGAAATGATCGCACACAAGGGGACCTATAGGACCAAGGTCTGAAAGGAAAAGAAGCTATGAGATAAAAAGAAAGTTAAAATATAATTGATTTGCATGTCATCAGAATTAATAATATGGTGATCATTTATAAGATAAACCCTGGCTACCCGGACTCTCGCATCTTTCTAGCTAGCCTGCGTTGCAGACGAACTAAACCCCGGTATAATCCTCTATCCGTGTAAGTTTGTCTGCAACGCAGGCTACCCCCTAGCGTCCCCCCTAGCTAGTATCCCTCTCCCCCTCTAGATGGCATACTAGTCTATGGCCGGTTTCACCCAGAAATTTGTAAGGTTTCTCTGTCAGGTTGTTGTTTCCCATTTATATTTTTAAAGGGAGAAAGGCGCTGTGAGAGCAAAGTGTCGTCTTGTCCGTTAACACAACGCAGTGAGCCGGCCAGCGTTCAAATATAATTACTTGATCTGAAATCTGAACATTACTCGATTTCTCAGTCCCCATTTCATAAGGATTATAGAGCGTTCTTTATTTCCGTTTAGGCATAAATATACGTTGAAGTCACAATGAGATAGGCAGCCGTTTTGGTGCAAATGTGAAAAAGACAAAGAAAACAACGTGTTCATAATGTATGAGAAGAACCAAGAGAAAATAATGAGAAGAAACAAACTGGCTAACTTTGCTTTCACAATTTTTCCGGCACAAAATCGACGTCAAGTTAATTCTTCGAATCAGGAACCGAAATCCTAATCGGGTCTGTTTTGCATTTAAAACATAACCATTATTGTTATTTATATATTTACTATTTGTGATGCTTGAGCAGCCCACTTGATTCAATCCTCCATTAGGATAAAAGTCGATGTGACCGGAGGCCTGGTACAAGCCCCAGCGATTGGCGTCTGTATGAATGACGTCAACAAATCGAGCGTCAGTGGGATCCAGTCTCACCGCGGGATCCGTCGCCGCGAACAGTGGTCCAGCGGGGTCGAGGCCTGGGGAGGAGGGAGTAGAACCACAAAAGTGAGAGGTACTAGAAAAAGGAAAAGTTATGCTGTAAAGAAATTGTTTTTGTTCCTAAAACGATGTGTTTCCCTAGACTGAAGTTATCACAGCTGGCCAATCATAACATGCAAAAGGAGACGACGCAATCAGAATTTGGAGTAAAATATAAATGATAAAAAATTACATGCGACCAGCACTAAGTGCAGGTAAACGTACTTAACTTGGTGCGGTTTTAAAGAGAGTGGTTTTAAAGAGCAGCATATATGCCTGTTCTGATTCAGTTACAATTGCATGCAGAACGGATTTCGACTGTAGAGACGGTTTCCGCTGAACATTCGAGCAGTATAGGCAGAATTAAGAGCTCATCAGAATTTTACCGAAATTTAAGCTCTCAAGCTGACAACGCGAGAAAAAAAAAACAATTTGAAGTTCTCCACATTTTTGTTAAAATGGACGTTTTATGTCAGTTCAAAACAGAATAACAAACGTTTTAAGCTTTTTTAACGAGGTTTGGCATCAACTTTCTTGACAATTTTCATTGCGCGGTTAATTATAGAAATGAATTACAGTTTGTTTCAAACAGTATACAAAATTTCACCTTGCTATGAGTATTTTGGTTATTTATGTATGTGACGGAATCCGTCTTAATGAATCATTTCACTGCTCAAAACACAGAAACAAGTCAAGGAAATAAATAATTTAGGACTCAAACATAAAGTACTCTATGAGTGTAAGCTACCTGTGATTCGTTCTAATATCAGACCGTTCTGTTGCAATCTGCTTCCAGCGTACCCAGCGATATGAGAGCCAAGACTAAATCCCACGATGTGAAAAAGGTCCACTGAGCTTTGGGTCTGAGAAATGAGGAACTTAACCAGCTCTGCTATCATGACTCCCATCAGACGTGTGTTCCCTGTCGCCTGTATATAGGGCGGGAAGCAACCTGGGTACCAGTCCACTAAAATGACATTGCAGTCAACGTTCCTCAGTAAACCATCCCTTATGTGCTCCATCCATTTGGGTTTAATCTCTGCATGTACAGTAAAATAATAATAAAAAATCGTCAAAAATAAACACCCGGCATCTTCACCCACGGAGTTTTTGCACTCTCCCCACTTTTCATTCGCGTTCAGGAACCAAGATGGCGGCCCGTCGAACATAACGATCGATCTCTACGACTTCACGGAAAGATGGGGGACTGTGAACAGTTTATCAAAAATATTATGTAGTGTGGAATAGTACAGACTTGACGATCACCATGACAAACATTATAAAGTGCCGTCATTAGTCGAATCGTCGACTCTAGCTTTACCTTTAAAAATGATCCAGTCAGTTAAGCCTATTTATACGGTAAAAGGAAGATAGGGACGGATTCCACATGCCCTTCCTCACTCCATAACTCCAAGAGTGCTAAAGCTATAAGTATAAAACTAGGACTTGAGTGTTTTTTTTTTTTCAAAGTGTATGTCTTTTAATGACCACAACCTGAAAGTATGACGGGAATTAAGTCTTCGTGTCCGAAAATCACGTCAGAGAATCACCAAATCGTACTCAAAAGAAATCAAAACCAATAAAAAAGATGCTAAAATGATTTAAAGAAAGAAACCAAAGACTAAGACATAACAATTGATTTAAAAAGTACGTGTTTCCCAAACGCAACATATTTACTTCAGTAACACCGATTATTACCCTGGGTGCCAGAGGTTTTTCTTCCGTGGTTTCCAGTGTCGGTCATGTCTCTATTGTGACCCGCGCGAAAAGTTTTTTCTCGCGACTTCGCCACTCGTGGCGACGGCCTTCGGCCGCCGAAGAGTAACCCACCACGCCCGAGAAAAGTCCTCTGGTATCCAGGGTAACCGAATATAGAAGTCAATGATAAAAACAAAAGAAACGAGAGATCCAACACTTTTTGTTAATGATTGTTGAAATATATTTACTCGTAACACTTTCATACGCATAAGCAGAACCCGTTTAAAAAGTTGAAATAATACACCACAAGAGAACTGCTTTAGTATGCTTTGATATAAGAAATGTATTAAGGTTGTTGCACGGACAACTTGCAACAACGATTAATCGCGAAAAAAAATGTTGGCAACACGTTGCGAGTTTTTGACTTCAAAACTGGCAACGTTTTGCTGAGTCAATAGTTGCGAGAAAAATAGTCCCTGGTACCATGGTAACATTGTTGCATAAAAAAAATCGTTGTCGCAACTGTCCCGTGTAACCCCCCCCCCCCCCCCCCATCTTACCAATATATCCATGAACAACCAAAACAGTCTTCTTGGAGCCACTGAAGTTTGAGGTTTGAAGTTTGGTCAGATCGTCATCGTTAATAAAATGCGGTTTGTCTGGGTTGGATCTGGTGTAGAGGCGATATTTTGGAGCAACAATCGCTGGCGGAGCGGGAAGCAAAGCTATGCTGTTGAACGGCTCTTCTTTACTAAAACATCCGTACTTTCCATAGCAAACTTCAAAGGCAGCTACAGCACAAATGCAAACGTATTATTTAACAAATGTACATCAGTTCTTCAATACCTGATCAATTTATTTTGTTGACGATGAAATTACACATCAATCAGGACAGAGTGTAGATTTGGAGAAACTTTATTACATGAGGGTGTGGCTGTACACAGGCTATATTGCATTTAATGCTTTGGGGAATTTTTCTGGGGTGGGAAGGAGAAATTACGAACGTTAACAGCGTTATTTTTGTATCTACTGTCGGGAATTCGAAAGGCCATGATATGCAGTCTTTCCTTAACTAAAAGAAAACTGAAAACAAAAATTAAAATTTACACAAATATAAATAATTGCAAGGAAGACTTTAACTCAGTGACACAAGCTCGAGTTTCTTTAATTAGTAAAACAACTTACTTTATAATTCAACATTGTTTTGATAACTGAAAGGATATGGATTTGTATCAAATTGAATTGAATTGTTATAATTCCGGGTTTAAACTACAAAGTAGATCCAGAGTTTCTCGTTAATGGCGTTTAGCACAAATCTTACGACAGATTGGCCAAATGTTATTTAACACGTGCGTACATCAAAACAAATCTTAATTTCTCTGGTCGTGATCAATCTGTCTTTAAAACTTGCAGAGGGTGCAATGCATAGCAGTTTGCCTAGACATCCCGTTTCTTCAAACTTTACCTGACCAATTAAAAATTGCTATATAAGTGAGCAAGGTTTATAGCACCAATAAAGAAACATTGGTGTTGTAATCTTGAAAACAAACTCAGCATATCTTTAGCTTTGCTTTAAGATGTCAAGCACTGCCAGGAACAAACACCTATTTTAAAATGCATGATTGCTACAAAAAGGGAAAATCAGGAAGGTTTTTTAAAAATTAATAACATAAATAAAGGATACCATGCTCACCGTTTCCTAAACCCGCAAATAGACAGACGACAAAAGCAAGGAAGATCATTTTGGCTCCAATGTGATTCTCGATCGGCTTAGCTTACTGCGAGTCAAAAATGGACTTTGCTGGTTAAGTAACTGTATTATAAAACTACATTGCCAGTGAAAGAGGTCAGCTGAATAATCAAACTAAATCGATTGTTTGAAGAATAAAAACCTTTCACTTGACTCGATGAAAAATGATCGTGTTTGATTTTTAAAATGCGAACGTCAGAAGAAGTGGGATGAAGCATTTGATGACGTTTTTACAATTAGTCTGTTGTTGTAAAAAAACTAAAATGGACAGTTTTTGAAAAGCAATTTAAAAGAACTTTGAAATCTTAAAAAGTCTTAGAATTATCACCCTAAAGAGACAGCTGTGCCATTATTTATTTGTATTTTTTTTTTCAAATATTCATGTTACCTAAACTGCTCTTTAGCGTGTTAAAACAAATAATTTTTTGTCTCCATTTAATGATACTTTGACTTCCTCAATATTAAACCTTTCTCTGTTTGTTGTCGGACTCTTTTGAACTTCAGACCATGTCTAACCTACTACGTCAGTTCAATCTTTCAATTTGCACAAGTAATTTACGTAGTTCGGTAATAGATCCCAAGGTGAAATACAAAAGTAATTTATTTGCCCAGCTTAATAGAGAATGTAAAATATACCGAAGTGTAATAAGGCCGGAGAAATCGATAAAATTATTTGTTTTCGGCTGTCGATATCCCCTCACAAGGCGGTCTGATATCTCAGTATTTCTTTATTTATGTTGTTCAACAAAAAAATATTCTTTTTTATTAATTTAACTGAGGTCTCCAAGCTAAAATCATAGTGGAGAGTCATCGGTGCTTTGTTCTGTTAGAAAGAGCCTTTAAAGGCAGTTATATTATTGTAAGACGATTTAAAAGATGACGCTAACCCCTTAAGGCTGCCATGTTTAAAAGTCCATAAAAATAAAGTTTGCTGGTTAAGTTACATTAAGTTTTCATTTCTCATGAAAAGAAGACAGCTGAGTAATTTAAACTAAATTGATTGTTTCATGAATAAAAAGCTAACACTTCAAATCGACGAAAAGTATACTTTTGTTTGGTTTGTATTTATTTAATGCAGCGGTGAGGAGACATATTGTAAGTGTTTTGGTCTGTTTTCTTTGCCGTCTAGGTCCTTTTCGGTTAGAAAGAAGTTTCTAACTAAAAGAAATTGAAAGCTTAGATTGTATACTAATCTTGCAAAGGTTTTGTATTCAAATCCCATTGCTTCACCAGCCTTTTCTGGGATTTAAGCTTGGGTATTTCAGAAAATAACTTGTACTCACACTCAGATTCTTAAGTTCACAGAATTATGTACATTATAGTGACCCATGGTCGAATATTGTTTTCATCTCACCAAGTAAGAAATATTGTATGAGATGATTCAAATAGTTTTTTGCACGGGCAATTATCAACATCAAACATGACTTAAAATAATATCACATATCTAAAATAACATCACAATATCTATAAGTACCTAAGAACAATTCTAGAAAATGTTCGAAAGTCTTTTACTGTTCTTACAAGGCCTTCCAAAATGTTTGGGTTATCTTCAGAATGTTCGGAAGCCTTCGAGCTTCCTTCGGAAAAATCTTCGAGTGATGTTCGTAATTCTTAGGAATACCTCGAGAAAACGTCAGTAGTTTTCTGTGATCTGCGGTACACTTAGGGCAATTTTTCTTTTTTTTAAGAGAAAATTCTCCTGTCAGAATGGAATGTTTTTTAATTGAGTCATCAAAAAGAAGACATCACAGAAACAATTTCTTCGCTAAAGTGATCAGAAAACAGGACAATTTTTTTAATTTTTTATTGAAAAACACACACTTATATACTGTACTTTGTACTGTATTATATAAAACATGACAATTTATCAAAGCGAATTTATTTCTTCAGGTTTACGTATCAGTCAGAACTAAGAGCACACTGACCCCCACCTCACCCCCGCGAGAAAACACTTTTTGGCGGGGAACTGACTCGGAAAAAATTGAGTTTAATATTTAGATTGAACAGAATAATGAAGAAAGTAAAACTTACAAACTTCAATTTTTACCATGTATAGACCATAGATTACTACTTTTATACCAATATTAAAAAGGTTTTTTAACCCTTACATGCAGTTTACAATGCATATTTGAAAACTGTGTAACAATGAATATATATCAAAGCAGTCGTTGAATGATCAGTTGTCAGCCTAGCATTTACTCTTCACTCTGACATCTCTTTCAACGGGGTGTTTTATCTGCAATAAAATTGTTAAACAAATGGCTTTATATTAGCAGTATTTAAAGAAGGAAACTATTGATATCTCAGAAAGTTTCCTTTTTATTTTTTTCCTTTTCTGAACTGCTTGGAGGTAAGTCCGTTCCAATTTCCCGGGATCGAAGGTGAAGGTGGGGGAGTGGGTGGGGTGACATTACTGTGGAGGAGTGGGTGGGGTGACATTACTGACAACGCTTAACTCTGGTTAGCCCCTTTCCACCCAATTTCTTTATCATCTTATAAACGATATAGAAAATTTGTTCCTATGATTGTTGAGCTAACTAAGTGATTTTCGAAGTTTTAAGAATTCTTGGGAAGTACGAGGCGCATTTTTCTCGTGTCCTTAAAAATTTTCGCGTGCTTCTTTAACTCAGCAATGCACACTCAATCCTTACTTGGTGTTACTTGATCAGACAAATGGGACGGAGTAGCAATACTAAATCAAATCAACGCAAGTGGGTAAAATAAAAAATCGACAGTACAAAAATCTAACAGCAAATTGAATACGTAAAGGAGTAAAAAAATCTCTAGCTGTAGCATTAAAACCAATTTATATTAGAAATCAACTTACCACAAAATGGCGCTTTCGAGTTTGTTTGTAAATAGAACGTCCCAGTACGGTTAGCACGATCAGCATCAAAACCCATGGAGGGGCATATGCCATTGCACGTCAGGCAATATCCTTGTGCAAACTGTTCGTAGTCTTGGCAGGGA
Organism: Oculina patagonica; assembly: GCF_052425735.1. NCBI lineage: Eukaryota > Metazoa > Cnidaria > Anthozoa > Scleractinia > Oculinidae > Oculina > Oculina patagonica. The sequence goes on from NC_135771.1 coordinate 25,220,776, forward strand.
TATGCTTTCCACGCGCATACGTTTGATACTGATGCAGTGTAGTACTCTGGAGCCCTCATGTGATCACAAGCCAAGGACTTGACAGGGTCTGGTGTGAACACAACAACAAAATGCCCCAACGCCCTATTAAGGTTCCTAGTCCAGTCCCTGAACTCTCTCTCCCTGAACTCTCTCTTCCGCGCGCCCTTTATATTGGTTGAACCATACTAAAAGATAAGGCCAAAACACAAATCGCTATCCGTCACTCCTAGCGCGCGCGTCACAAACAAGTAACACCAAACTCTTCGTTTTTGATTGGTTCGTTCTGAGCGTGTGCATGCAAGTTATCCTGGACTCTCTCTTCTAGCGCCTGTGTTCAACCCCCATAAAGGGCACGCGATAGAGGGAGTTCAGAGACTGGTCTATTCAATCCCTCGGGAGTGTGTATAATTCCACAACGTTTTGGGAAAAGGCGGATATCAGAGACTGGGCTTAAAGTTCACATTCTAAATCAGATTGCGCACATGAATATTGATAGTGGAGACACCAAAACTTATTTCTATGACAAAGTAGCAATAAAATATATGTGCTTGACGGAAAACTCTAGGCCTTGATAAGCCCGACGATTAAGGCTGTGTTCACACTGGGTGCTTGGGCACGGTGCCCGAGTACGATTTTCGCTGGCACTAATGTGAACATACTTTTTTTTTTCAAGTACCCACGCCATAATTCAGGCACGGTGCCCATGCCCGAGTACAAGGTCCAGGCCTTGTACTTGGGCACTTAATGGTACTTGGGTACTTTGATTTTATGTGTGTGAACACGACACTATTTTTTCCGGTGTTCAGGAACCAGTGCTTGGGCATTAAGTGTGAACAAGGCCTACAACTTTACGTTATGCCACAAGATTATAACAAGCCCCTAATCCACAACATGCTTGCTATTTCTGTGTCCACACGAAAAACATCGTAGAATTCTGAAGCATTTTTTAAAACCAGTCAGCAATCGCAGCGACAGACAATGTTGTGTTATGAAAGTTGTGCGGACTTCTGTGTGCGATTTTTGACGACGCGAGAAGCGCGCGTTTTTAAGTCCCATACGAAAAAGTTGTACCATGTGACATTGTTTGTGTCTGTTTGGTGTTTTGTTTTTTCGCCTTAAACTTACTAAATATGTTGAAACGACAACCAGGCTGCTTGTTACCGCCATTAGGATAAAAGTCGATGTGTCCGACATTTTGGTAAGACCCGAACCCTCCTGCATCTGTGTGAATGACGTCAACATGTTCAGCATCACTTGGATCCAATCGACCCGCGGCTGCTACGTTGGTAAAAAGTAATCCAGCTGGATCCAAACCTGACATCGAAAATGACGTCAATAATTGACAATAATTAAAATATTTAATAAGTTACAGTTATGATTAGAAAAATTAACAGATCACTTTTAGGAGAATCGTTCCGAGCGTGAGTCATTCCGAGCTATGCACGGAATAGATATAAACTGACCCGAAGATGTGGTGAACCACAGTGAATGTATGGGAGTTATCAAGGATAGGGCAGCCTGAATAAGTATGACAAAGGGTTGCATCCTGCAGAGGATTAAGGATACTTCATTTAAATAAGTAAAAAATGATTTTTGGTCCGTACTAACACACTGATGATTGAGGCCTTATGTACATGTGCACCCATGCACGAAGAGGAGTAAGTAAGTAAGTAAGTACTGTAACACACTGATACGATTTTTATTTGATCTTTTGAGCTTGAAGCGAAAGGGCATTAGAACTAATTGGTTTATCTGCGAGTGTCTTGTTTACACGGGAAAGAGAATGTTTTAATAACAGTAGCGTTTTATTATTTTAGTAGAAGTAATTAAGCTCCTTTGTCGCTTTTTTATTGTCTGAAACTACTCTTGACAAAAAATGAATTCATACTTCACGGACTGAAGTATTCGCTACGACAAATAGTTGAAAGAATTGGTCATGACTGTATGAAGTATTTACACTGTACGTCATTTTGTTCGCTTTGGCCGCCATTTATCTAACCAACACATTGGTGATGATCCACTCAGAGAATAATGAAGTTTAAATTTATTTATTATCTTTCGGGAAACTCCCAAGAGCTTTACCAAACTCGTTCCCAGGGTGTCCCCAGAACCGGGATAGAGGTACCATGGGAACGAGGTTGGAGCTTTACCTGTTATTCGACCAAGCTTCATTCCTTGCGCCAGCAGATAGCTTCCAGCATACCCTGCAATATGAGCTCCAAGGCTGAACCCCACAATGTGGAATCGCTTGGTAAAACCGGGAGAACCGGAAGAACTGGATATCAGGAACTTTATGAGCTCTGCTGTCTGAGCCCCTACTAGCCGTGCATTTCCAATGGCCTGTCCATAAGGAAATTTAGCTCCTTGTGACCAGTCAACTAATATCACATTGCAGTCTTCTCGACTAAGGAAAGCAGTTTTCATCGGTGTTGCCCAAGTATTAATACTTTCTAAACGGAAAAACAAATGATAGTAAGATTCTGTCTTGGTGTGCACAGTAGCACAGGTTACATCCAAAAATAAATTATAGATCTATTTGGATTTTTTTTTTCCTTTTTTACAATAGCAGAAATGTTCTTAAGCATTTTGGTGTTTTCCACGAATTTAAACTATTTTTAAGAACTAACTTGGCACCTTAAAAAAACTAACACAAGAAATTAAAAATACATACATTGGCAAAGTAAATTACAAGGAGGAAATATTGAAAAAAATATTGGCGTGGTTGAACAAAGTGGAAACTAAAATCACACTTGCATGTTTTCATGTCTTCCATTAGCCATGCCGGTTACCCAAGACAAAAGGATCTTAAAACCTATATAGAGCTGGGAATTTAGCGGAAACAATTAAGTATTATATCAAACATGAAAGGCGGTGTTTTTATGACATTTTGAATTTCATCAAATCAAAAAGAATCTGCGGCCCTTCATATCAATCTGAGAGTTAGCTCTATTGTTGGTGCTAGAAAATGCAATAAAAGACTGTCACTTGTTTTTTATACATCTTCTTAATCATACTCACACCTAAGGGGAAAACGAAGAAGAAAAATGGTTAAAGCCTATGTTAAAACACTTCCAAACCTGGGACCGCGGAGCTAGAGGGCTGGGGGGGGGAGGGGGGCTTAGCTCCCCCAATATTTCCTAAACAATAAAGACTTTCTAACAGAAAAGTCTCTAAAGACCCCACTTTAAGTCCCCCACCTCAATAAGAAAAAAGGTTCCGCGGTCTCTGCAAACATCGCCACGATTATGGTTTCTTTTGTTTTAGGTCGTTTCGACGTTTCGTGACTACGATTTCCTTCCCGGCATTTATTTATTTGAAATTCTTTTTTTAATTCATTAAAAAGTATTAAACAGTTCCCTAAAAGACTTGCCTGTAAAGCCATGAATCACAAAAATGGTTCGTCTTGTGATGTTAAAGCTGGAGGCTCTGAGCGTACTCGTGTTATTATCATCAATGATTGAAGGGGACTGGGGAGAGTGCCTGGTGAACAGATGAAATGTTGTTCCAATAGCGGATGGTTGCTGTGGCAACCGAACGAAGATGCTTTGAATGGACATACTGTTGTTAAAGCAGCCGTACTTTCCATAGCAGACTTGGTGAGCTTTCAGGACAAAAAGAAAACAATAGTGAGCTACACTTTAAAACATTCACCGCAGGGCCGTAGCTAGCAAGAGGCAAGACGAGGCACTTGATTCGTCTTGTTTTTAACCCAAAATTAAAAACAAAGTATGTTTAGTTGAAAAAAAATTCCAGTTGAACAAAATTGATTTAACAAAAACCTCATAAAAAAATTTTAAGAAAGAGCTTATTAAGAGCTTATAGTTCTCTAATTTTCTGGAGGGCATGCCACCAGAACCTCCTAGCAAGATCTTGGCTCGTCTATGCCAAAGGTCTGGTTACGACCCTGTTCACTGTATAGCAAGCGGTCACGTTTTTTATTCCTTTTTTTTTTTCCTACACTCCTCCCCCACCCTAGCAATATGCTCATCATAGCTGATGGCGCCCATTAAAAACAAATGTGTTAAAAGTTTGCGTTTCGAAATCCGTTGTAAACCATTCCTTTCTCTTTTGTTTGATGATTCAATTTCTGTACTAACAAAAAACTTTAAATGACGTTAAAACGTGACGTTAATAAGATGAATTTAAATCATGCAGAAACTGATACCTTATTACATGAAATTTTCGCGACACTTAAATTTCGCGATTTTGCGAAAATTTTGTATTTTGAATCACTTTTATTTCGCGTTTTTGAGTAAGACACAATTTACATTTCCTTTAAAAAGGACTTCATTAATGAAAAAATAAAGTCAAAATAAACAAAAAAGCCGAAGGGTGGGACTAAATCTCGGCAATAGCTACAACAGTACAAGTAGGTTATGCTTGTAAGTGCATGAGTTATTGTTCTTGTTTCAATTGACGACAACATACATTTAGATTTATAATTCCTTCCTTCAGTGGCACCAAACTTATTTGTCTTAATTATTGACATAATGTGAGTCACTTAATTTTCGCGGCATATGTTATGTTCGCGACACTTATTGTTCGCGTCACTTTAATTTCGCGATTTTTTTCGAATCGCGAAATTCGCGAAATTAACGTGTCGCGAAAATTTCATGTAATAAGGTACAACAATCTAAACCGACTACAGCCACAGAACATCTCCTTTCTTCTCTGGCCCTAACCACACTGCTTATGACATGCATATAATTCCCATTGAAAAAATCTTTTCCAACAGAAACTCAATTCGAAAGGCAAGGGAAGCTTTTTTAATTCTAAAAGGTAGCACAATTGATCCTGATGGTCTAAACATCCGCGAAGAAACATATTAGATAATTTAGGCCCGAATCAAACGTCGAACTTTACATGTGTTGCCATTTTGTTAGTTAAGCATAGTTTATCTTTAATTTTACACTGTCACCTTATTTAGTTTAACGTATTTCCGGTATTTCGCAAAATATCGCAATCACCACATAAAACACACGTTCCAATGTAAACTCCCATAGTACCAGAAGAAGGCTGGTTTGGCCAGCCGAACTGATAGCCTCCCACGCAGTCGTTTTTAGGAGCGATCGTGCGATCGTTCTAAAAACGACTGCGCGGGAGGCTATACGAAATATGGTGTAAAACAAAAATTATCATTCTACGTTGTATCGGTCCCTGCTCTTAAATTCCTTTTTCTGTTCAATTTGATCCAGCGTATACCGGTAGGATATGGTTGAAGTTACTTGCTTGATCAGTAAATAGTTAATAACATGCTGTATTTGTAAGATATTATTATCCACTTCGGCAATCTCAAGATCGCTGAATTCCGATATCAGCAACGGTGGAATTTCAAGGACACGAAAAATACTTTATGGAGTGTAGGTCTTCAAATACTGAATAATTTAAAAAAAAATCCAGACGACCCAATACACTATACTCAAAAAATCAAGTGATGAAGTCTGGAAACTGAGAAGTGGCCGGCAAAGTTGTTGTTGTTTTGTTAATGTTTTCTTTTCCGCTGCTTAGTGACGAAACCTTGAACTTGTAAACCTACGGATCATCAAGGTCGTTAAAAACTATATTCTGCTAATTTCAAATTGCGTAATGATAAGTAATTAATTCAAGCTTGTAAACATAGTAGAGGGGACTAACTATGATTTGAGTAAACACTGGTTACGTAAGTCTAAAAATACGCACTTATTTTTGTCCAGATTTATTTTTGCAAAGAAACGAACATTCTCTGCCGACAATGTGTAAAAGCAAGACTAATATAGACATGTTTTTGCTTTAAGTTGGTTACTACACTTTAATCTAATTATACATTGATCAGATCACTTGCAAATTGTTGTGATCATAAAACACAAACTGATTTTGTTTGCATTTCAACAAAAGCAGCAGGATACCTGCAGCATACATGAAAAAAGTGTTTTTGTTACTTTTAATACACGCAAAAACTCGATCGCAAATCTTGCTTCCAAAACAGGAAACTTTCATGTCCAATCCTTTTGTTTTGATAGCTTGCAAAGCCGGCGACTTTCCCGCTTCTCCGATTAAATGTTTTGCAAAATCAGTACATGTTAAACCAGTGCTAATATAAGTAATGTTGTGAAACTAATTTTGTTAAAACTTTAAACTTTATGATAGATGAAGATTGTATTGCAATAAAGACTCGACTACGTACCTTGTGTTTGTGCTGATATGGCTATAAGCAATAAAATAGCAACTGTTTTCATGATCATCCTTTACTTCTCAAGCTTCGCTTTCAGCAAGATATAGCTGACCTGAATGAGTCGACTGTCTGATTTGATATATCTGCAAGAGCTAATTCCACTAATTATGAGCGATTAACTTGTTTACTCTGTCTTGCGTAATGCATATCACTT